>NC_035439.2:35190644-35825144 GCF_002127325.2 Helianthus annuus | reverse complement strand
GGAGCTCATCCCATGTTTGTGCCAACGCCACTTCGGCACCCCTATCGCGCATAATACCATTCCACCAGGTAAGCGCTCGCTTCTCAAACACGCTTGAAGCAAATTCAACCTTACGTGCATTCGGACACTGCACATGCCTGAATGTGTTCTCAATACTCTCGAACCACTGTAGGAGCGCAGTTGCTCCTTGCGACCCAGAAAACTTTAGAGGTTTAGCGGAATTGAAGTTCTTGAAATTACACTGCGCATTGTTGTTGTTATTATTGTTATTGTTGTATATTTCGTGAACTTGAGTTACAACACCGGGAAGCACAGCAGCTACTTGTTGAGAGACTAGGGCTGCGATCTCTTCAATGGTGAAAGACTGTGCTTCACGTCGTGGAGGCATTGTCTAACAAGGAAATATGAGAAACGAGTAAGGTTGATAATTAGGAAAAGCGAAAGATGTATCGACAAAACACAAGGAATGCGATCATTTGTTCGTTACCTCGAACAAACAAACGACACGCAGTGACTAATCAAAGTAAATGAATCAAAATAATGCATCACGAAGACATGCTCGCCTATAAGTGAACACTCACCCCAAGAGTTCCCAGGTAAGAGTGACTGGTCCGATTATGTGGATTTGTACGAACACTCTAGCCTTAGACAGAAAACTCAGGGTACAGGCATTCACCCTTCCAGTTTGCACGTGTTCACATTATTTCAACCCAAACTTCGACGAGATTTTGAAAATTAAAAAAAAAACACTAAGCCAAATATGAATTAAATGGGAAGGGTTCAAAACCATAGAACAGAGGGTTCAAAACCTAGTAATCAATCATCCTAGAACAGATGATTAATTTTCGAAGCAGATTCGGATTTGTGTTCTTGTTGTGGTTATCACCTAAGGATAGGTGATGGTATTGTTTTAAAATCTAAACACAAGTAAACTTGTGTTAGGGTCCTAAAGTTATAGTCTAGGTCAAGCATTACTAATAACCTAATTCCCTATAACCATTGGCTCTGATACCAACTTTCTTCTGTCACACCCCGACCACGTAGGACAACAAACCGTGGCGGAAACATCGGGGAGTGTTGTAACAGAAGCATTCGTTTCACAACCATGGATACAAAAAGCGTTTCGTTTTATTGATAATATTAAGCATTGCATTGTCTTAACATAGAATAAACCAGTTTTATATTGTCTATCATAGTTATTATGTCACTAAGGCCTCGTCCAGATCCTATGTGACGCATGCATCCTAGCAGTCATTCAAGCATCAACACCTGAAACATATGTAAAAACTTAGTCAGCAAAGAAATGCTGGCGAGTACATAGGTTTTAAAGGAGTGTCGAATTCATGGCTAGTTTAAGTGTTGCAATACTTTATTAAAAACTTTGTTTTGAAAAGAGTATAATATTGCAACTTAATTAACCAACTCGAATCAAGCGGGTTATAGTTTATAAAACCTTGTAGCCATGATTCTTAACCCAAAAACATTTTTCTTTTGAAAGTCAACTTGTAAAACATCTCGTAAAAACTCGTTAGCATCTCGTATAGTTCATATCCCTTAGAAAAAACATCGTTGTGTGATATCGTTTCAAAATCGTTTACTCGTTTCACCTCGTGTATCTCGTTTCGAATCGTTTAACTCGTCCCAAATCGTATTCGTTTTAATAGTGAAACTACTTTTGGTCGTCTCGTTAACAACATTCAAACCTGTGTGACTCGTTTATTGTTCAACTCGTTTCGTATTAACAAACCACCAAAGGGTAAGTTAACAATCATCAGATTCAGTCGTTACCCACGACCCCCACACATAACCATGGGTGCAGTGCAATAACGGGATTTGTCAGATCCTATGGTACCATAACCTAATACTGGTCGGCTTGATCAATGCTAATGAATGTCATTCGTTACGTAATTACAACCAACAAGTCGTGTACACCTTATCGAAATCGTTATTAGTTTTGTATAAACCACCTCAATCGTTGTGAAACCATCGTTAAAATATCAAAATCGTTTTGATACATATGAATCACCCCAAAACCTTTGAAAACAGTAAAATAGGGGAACTATGTACTCACCTTGGGTGCGTTTTTAAATGATAACACAATCCCTCAAATTGTTTATGCGTCCTAAATAAAGTAAGGATGATTTTTAATAATCAAAGTTCACATAAATACCGAAGTTTCTCCGATACTTAGGATTTCCACATAACTTTGAGTTTTCTCGAAAAGTTATTATTTTTGATTATTTTAGTGTATTTGTATATATACATATACTCAAGCGTAAAACGCATAACCTTGTCAACACTAACACATCCTCATACACATATTGTAAAACACATAGCACATTGTGACACATTAAATTTACTCATGAACAACCCATTATAGTTATGTCGAAAAACACTTATTTTAGCGTTTCGGTAACATTTTTGAGCGTCGGAAGCCACGTATGACTAACCGAACACAAAGTAAACTTAATATAAGTTAAAATACTTATTTTTATACCAAAAATATCAGTTTGGTTACTGATCTAAAACAGTTTAATAAAAATCCTCCAAAAAGGCGATTTTTAACCGTTTTACCGCATAGTTTTGCATCAAACGTTACCCGAACCATCCCAAATCGAAACGACTTGAAATTTTGACACAACCCATGTTATTTACTGAATAAAATGATGGTTATACTCACAATAGTGCAGGTCTTAAATAGAGCATATAAATCATGCAAATTTCACCTATTTCACCACTTTTTAAGCTATATGTACAACATGCAAAGCTATCAACCTTATGTCAAAGTTTTATGCCATTATATTACACCAAATAATGTCATTTTTAGTGTTTATAATCTGTTCAAAATCACTTTTGTCATACAACCATTTTTTATCACTTCTTGAGCTTTTAAATCAACACATTCCTTCATGTACAAGTGTCTAAAGCACACTATCATATCATCATCTTTTCATATGAGTTTAGATGCATCAAACATGTGATTTATTCATGTTTACTTGCTGATTTAATTGATCATTTATCATATCTTGCACAAATCATCAAATACTTGCATTTAGACTATTTTTCTAGAACATGCAATAACATAAACATGTACTTAACAAAAAATCAAACTTCAAGACTCATCCACACATATATATATACGGTTATACATACATATACATCACCACCATTTTTTTTTTTTTTGGATTTAGATATTATTCGGGCGGTCACCAACGTTCGCTTCGCAGTTTTGTCGTAAATAGTTCTTTAGTTCATATAAACATGTTTTCGCCATACCAAATCCTTCGAAACTTATTTCTAAGTTCTAAAAGGGATATTTAGGGTATGTTTAGCTTACGTCACAGTTCCGGAGTGTGTATGTTGCGTTAAACTGATTGCGTTTAAGCACCAGTTTGCGTATAACCTTCCAGAAGGTGATCTAAAGCTTGAAATCGGAATCGAATCAATTGTAAATTTGTGAAACACAATGCACATAATAACACCAAAGCATATTGTTTTATTATTATCGGGCATTGTTTTACATAAAACGATGATTACAGATCACAGTTGTCACATCTACCTTTAATCTATTTTTGCACGAAATTTCACCATTAAGCTAGGAGTGACATCCACAACTTAATGGTAATTTCCATTTCAACTCTAGTGGACCCTTGTCAAAGTGTCAAAATTTTATTTTGGCCGACAAGTACCAACCACATTTAGGGTACGAAATCGTCAAGTTAGGGGTGAAACCCGCATCTTGTCGATTAAGTCCCATTCCTTGATTTTATTCTCGCCAAAGTCCCGAATGTTCCAATCATTTAGAGATGTGTAGTAACCGGAAGGGTAAGATACCGTTAATCGCTTCTCGACGAGAGTATCTTACTTATAGGCCAAAGCACAATACCTCTAAATCGAAAGGACTTTCGACCCACTTTGGAATTGTCGACGTTTCTCTACCCGAAACATTCCTATGTTTTATTGAGCCTCTCTTTTATGTATCTCAATTTATATGTGATTTTATACTTGAACGTTCATTCATTTCGAAATGTCGTTTTAATCATTTCGCACGTTACCGCAATCACAAACAATAATAATCCTCGTGAACAAACTAAATTTATACCCCTTTACGCAACTTATGTGTTATACTTGTTGAATGTATGTTGGAAACTTACGCTCTATGTGAACTCTACTTGGTACATGAACATTTACTTGCTTTTACATACACAAACCTTGTTTTCAATTAATGATCAAAGTCTCATCCTTTCCTTCTCTTTCAATCTTTTAGATGTCGTCTAGCTCCTCCAAGAGACTCAAGTCTAAGAAGGGTTCGACTTCCTCTGCCATGTCTCAAAAAGATTGCATGAAATTTATGGCCAAACAATTTGCTAAGGTCTTACCCGATATCGTTAGCAAGATTCAAACCGATTCACCGCATGGCTCTGTTGACTCAAAGGCAGACAAACCCAAATCGACCTTCCAATTTAAGCACTTCATGGCTTGTAAACCTTTAGAATTTACTGGCAAGAATGGCGCTACCGCCATGATGAACTGGTTTGATGCCATCGAGCTTACCTTCTTGCAAAGTGGTTGCCCTGACGAACTAAGAACCTTGAATGCAACTGGGGTGTTTCGTGAAAAGGCACTCGAGTGGTGGACGACTGAACGCAACAAAAGAGGAAACGAGGTCGCACATGCTATGCCTTGGGACGATCTCAAACAGCTCATGAAAGACCACTTCTGTCCTCCTCATGAACTCCAAAAATTGGAGAATGAATTTTGGAACCTTACTCAGAAGGGGAGTGACATGGATGGCCTGATTACGCGCTTTAAACAACTCAGTGTTCTCTGTCCTGGACAAGTTGAAACCGTACCCAAAACCGTAGCCAAATTCGTCCGTTGTGTTGCACCTTCCCTGACAAACCACCTTGCCTCTGCCAATCCCCAAACCATTGAAGATGCTTTTCGTATAGCCACCGAACTTAACAACAACTGCGTTCTTCATGGAACCTTTGACAAGGTTTCAACAAAGAATGCACACCAAGCTACTGTTGACTCTTCTGATGAGCCCAAACCCTCCCAACAGTCTAAGAGAAACCAAGGCAAGAAGCGGAAGGCTTCAAGCCAAAACTGTGCGGTCGTTACTCCGCCAAACCCACAACCCCTTCAAACTGTGCCCGCACCCAACAGTGAACGCAAGGTGTATACTGGAACGCACCCAAAGTGCGACAAGTGCCGATATCATCACCCTCTAAACACTCAATGTCGGAAGTGCGACAGGTGTGGCCGAGGTGGGCATACCGCTCCGTACTGCCGCTACACCACTCATGTCAACCAAAACCAAGCTCTCTTAGCTCCAACCCAAGTCGCTCCTGTGCGAGCATGTTTCACGTGTGGTGATACCAACCATATGGCCAATGTGTGTCCTCAACGATATCAACCACAACAGCCTCGACAGCAACTACCACAGCCACAACCCCAGCAACAACAACAACAGGTTCAAGAACCCGCTAGGGGTCGAGCTTTCCTCCTCACCACAGCTCAGGCTCAAAACGCAAACGACGTCATCACTGGTACGTTTCTCATTAACCATGTCTATGCTTCATGCTTATTTGATACTGGCGCCGATAAAAGTTTTGTGTCGTTAGAATTCGAGTCCTTGCTCAAGTGTAAACGCTCTAAGTTGCCAAAATCTTTCGCTGTCGAAGTCGCTAATGGTAAAACCGTCACTGTCAATTCCGTTCTCTCCAATTGTTCCTTGATTCTCAACGATCATACATTTTCGATCAATCTTATACCTATGCAAATGGGTAGCTTTGACATCATAGTAGGCATGGACTGGCTTAGGCAAGTTCGTGCTGAAGTTGTTTGTTCTGAAAAGTTTATCCGCCTTCCTCTTCCAAATGGTGATTCTCTACACGTCTATGGTGAAAAGCCTTCTCAAGGCCTTAAGCTTATGTCGTGTATCGAAGCAAACAAATGCTTACGCAAGGGTACCTTCGCCTTTCTCGCCCACATTGTGGAAAAGAAGGACAAAGGCCCAAGCATAAGCGACGTTCCTGTTGTACGCAACTTTCCGGATGTATTCCCCGACGATCTTCCTGGTCCGCCTCCTGCTCGTTCTGTTGATTTTCGCATCGATTTAGTGCCTGGTGCTACGCCTGTCGCTAAGTCTCCCTATCGTTTAGCACCCTCTGAGATGCAAGAGCTCTCGAGTCAACTTCAAGAGCTTCTTGACAAAGGCTTTATATGCCCTAGTACTTCTCCTTGGGGCGCTCCCGTTTTGTTTGTCAAAAAGAAAGATGGGTCATTTCGTATGTGTATTGACTATCGTGAGCTCAACAAGCTTACTGTCAAAAACCGATACCCTCTTCCTCGCATTGATGACCTCTTCGACCAATTGCAAGGCGCGACCTGCTTTTCAAAGATCGATCTTCGTTCTGGGTATCATTAACTTCGAGTACTCGAAGAAGATGTACCTAAAACCGCTTTTCGTACACGTTATGGTCATTACGAGTTCGTGGTCATGCCCTTTGGTTTGACCAACGCACCTGCTGTCTTCATGGATTTAATGAACCGCGTGTGCAAGGCATACTTGGACCGTTTTGTGATCGTCTTCATCGACAATATTCTCATCTATTCCAAGACGCAAGAAGAGCATAAGCGACACTTGCACCTTATCCTTGAACTCCTTCGTACTGAACGTCTATACGCCAAATTCTCCAAGTGTGAATTTTGGCTAAAAGAGGTTCAATTCCTTGGACATACTGTCAACGAACTTGGAATTCACGTTGACCCCGCTAAAATCGAAGCTGTGAAGAATTGGATCGCACCTAAATCCCCATCTGAAATCTGTTCGTTTCTTGGTCTTGCTCGTTACTATCGTCGTTTCATCTCCAACTTTTCAAAAATCGCTGTTCCTTTGACCTCCTTGACTCAAAAAGAGAGACCTTTTGTTTGGGGTCCCGAACAAGAGGAATCTTTTCAAACGCTCAAGGACATGCTTTGCAATGCTCCTATCCTAACGCTTCCTGATGGTAACGATGATTTTGTCGTGTATTGCGACGCTTCAAACCTTGGCCTTGGTTGCGTCCTTATGCAACGTGACAAGGTTATCGCTTACGCATCGAGACAACTCAAAATTCATGAGAAAAACTATACTACCCACGACCTTGAACTTGGTGCAGTCGTTTTTGCATTGAAGATTTGGCGACACTACCTCTATGGTACTAAATGTGTGGTCTTCACCGACCATAAGAGCCTTCAACACATCTTCAACCAAAAGGAACTAAACATGCGTCAACGTCGTTGGGTGGAATTGTTAAACGACTACGATTGCGAAATCAAATACCACCCAGGTAAAGCGAATGTAGTAGCCGACGCTCTTAGTCGTAAAACTCATGTCAAAAGTATTCGTTGTTTCCAGCTCGTCCACGACCTTCAAAATCGCATACGTAACGCTCAGTACACATCCGTTAATGAGGGTAACCTCTACAACGAGATGCAATGTGGTGCTGAAAATAGTCTCGTGTCCAAATCTGATGGCATTTTATACTATCTCAATCGTATCTGGATTCCCGATCGTGATGATCTTCGCAAATTCCTGATGAAGGAGGCCCATAACACGAAGTATTCTATTCACCCTGGTGCCGACAAGATGTACCATGATATGCGTACATCCTATTGGTGGCCTGGAATGAAGAAGGATATAGCCACTTTCGTCTCGAAATGTCTCACATGTTCCAAAGTGAAAGCTGAACATCAACGTCCCTCTGGCTTACTCAAACAACCCAGGATTCCTATCTGGAAATGGGAGAGCATTGCCATGGATTTTATCACTAAGCTTCCTCGCACTACGGCTGGTCATGACAGCATTTGGGTAATCGTTGATCGATTGACCAAGTCAGCTCACTTCCTCCCTATTTGTGAAGATTTCAAAGTCGAGAAATTGGCTAAGGTCTACATGAAGGAGATAATCTGTCGTCATGGTATTCCCATCGACATCATTTCTGATCGTGATGCTCGCTTTACGTCTCGTCTCTGGCAAACTTTTCAATCTGCTATGGGTACTAAACTCAACCTTAGCACTGCCTTCCATCCTCAGACTGACGGTCAAACCGAGCGTACTATCCAAACCTTAGAGGATATGCTTCGTTCATGCGTAATAGATTTTGGTGGCAACTGGGATTCACACTTGCCCTTGGTCGAATTCTCGTACAATAACAGTTATCACGCGAGTATTCAAATGGCACCTTTCGAAGCATTGTATGGTCGTAAGTGTCGTTCGCCTATTTGTTGGCACGAGATTGGTCAAGCCCAACTCACCGGTCCCGAGCTTATACAAGAGACGACGGACAAGATCTTACAGGTTCGAGACAACTTATTGAAAGCCAGGAGCCGACAAAAGAGTTACGCTGACAAGGGACGCAAACCTATGGAATTCGAGACAGGTGACTTCGTGCTTCTCAAGGTGTCCCCTTGGAAGGGCGTGATTCGATTTGGCAAGAAAGGGAAACTCGCACCTCGCTACGTCGGTCCTTTCAAAATCCTCGAGAGGATTGGCGAGGTTGCGTATAGACAAGACCTGCCCGAAGAACTCAGCAATGTACACCCTGTCTTCCATGTATCCAACTTAAAGAAATGTCTAGCTGACGAAGGACTTCACGTTCCCCTCGAAGACTTGCAAGTCAACGAAACGCTTCACTTTGTGGAAAAACCGGTCGAAATCATGGACCAAGGAACCAAGCAATTGAGACGCAGTCGAATTCCTATTGTCAAGGTTCGATGGGAAGGAAAGCGTGGCGCTGAATTTACTTGGGAACTTGAAAGTGAAATGAAGACTAAGTATCCTCATCTTTTTCCCGAGTCTTCCTAAATTTCGGGACGAAATTTCCTAAAGGAGGGGAGACTGTAACGCCCGGCTCTTTTGTACTTTCCATTTATAGAAAGCTTTGTTCGTATTTCTATTTTTGGAAACCTTGTATTCTTGTATTTGTTCCTTTCTTTGTAATCATTATCAAACCGAGACTTGGATCATTAATGAAGCTTGCATTTTGTTACATTTATGTTAAACACACTCTATGTATGCTCGTATGTTCGACTTCGTGAATCAATCAATGTCTAATCGTTATTCTTGGAAACTATGTGCGAAACTTGTAATTGATCTAAACTTATGCATTAAACGTCTTTTGAACGAGAACGATACTTGGTTATGACATTTATACGCTTAAACATACTTTGATTATGATCATCATGCTTAACTACACTTTATACTATGCTTTTATATCAAAACAAGTCCCTAATCTATCAAAAATGCACCTAATAGACTCAAGCATAAACTTCAGGGGGGTGAAATGCAAAATTTTGGAACTTGCCGGCACTAGGGCGCCGCATGACGCGAGGGTCCTAGACGTCACGCGAGCCCCTTGTTTCGGCAGAATGTGTGTTTCCTTTCAATTTTTGCACGAAATCCCAATAATCCAACCCACCCAATCACCTTTAATCCACCTCTAATCACCTCCAATCACCTTCTAACTCATTCATTATAAATACCCACCTTCTCCAACCCATTTGACACTTTCACAACTCTCTAATCTTCACAAATTCACTCTCAATCTGCAGTAAATCTGAGTTTTTGGACAGATTCTTGTAACTTCACTAAAGTGAGTGTAACTTGCTTATTTCTTAACCAAATCACTTGGTTCTTCTTCCTATTGCTTTGTTATGTCCTTGGGTTTGAATCCTTGGTTTTTCCTTGGAAGAATCATGCTTGGATTTGCCCTAAAATGGACTAAAACTTTCTGTTTTGTTTACTATTAATCAACAACATGTTATTTCTTATCCAACTTGTGTCTAACACATCTCACACCAATGTCCTAATGCTTACAACCTCTCTTATGGTTGGTTAAGCTTAAAAACATGGTTGAGACACTTAAATCAGAGGTTAAAACCTCACAAACTTTCTGTTTTAATTAGGGTTTCACCCACAAGTAGTGTTCAAGTGTGAAACTTGATGTATGTGTGATGGTTGGTTTAGCCTAGGCTATCCTTCATAAGAATCCACTCATTACTTGATGTTTTTCTATAGATTAGTTGTAGTTACTACCTTAATACTTGTATGTTCATGACCCTCCTTGTTGTTTATGACAACAAGTGTAGTGGTGAACACTAGAGGTGCCTAAATGGAAGCTTGTTCTTCCTACCTCATGTATGTATTCTATGACACAAAGAGGTACCTAAATGGAGACATTAATCTCCTACCTCATGCTTGAATCTTAAGACTTGTAGAACTATATAATATCTAAGTTATTCTATATGTATACATCTAAGTAACTAAGACTTGATGATGACTTAATAGTTATTTGTTAAGTGGACGTTACATCATCTATGACCATGCTCTTGTTACAACTCTAATGGATCTTAGAATCCATGAAATCGTACCAACTCTTTTGAGTTTCAATAGTGTCAAGAACAAGAGTTATGTGTACAAGATGATTATTTTCACCTATGTTACTTTCTTTATATTTTAGAAACTCCGAATCTATAACCTTCCGTATACGCCAACTCACACACCTACGTTCCCTTGTGTAGAAGGACAAGGTGCTCCAAACTAATCCATCCACCAACTTGCTCTCGGAACTTCAAGTCACGACTTGTAAACCGTGAGTATACTCGTATTTTCCCTTTTTTACTTTTACCACTTTTGGGGTGTAACATGTTTACTTATTGAAACTTACACATGAACTTTTGTCTAAACACATGAACATTCCTATAACATGCTTGTATATGTGATGGCTTGATACTTTAAATTTGGGTGATTCTTATGTGTGGAACTTATCATTAACTTCGTACGAGCCAAACCGTGACATATGTAGCGCTATAGGATTAACGACCCGCCTCTACTGAAACTTTGGTTATGTCATGAGCAAGTTGCGTTTTCTTGGTTTGATATGTTAGACACATGCCACATTTAATGTTTATCTTGAATCGCATGCTTGCAATGAGGAATTGTTCACACTTTTATCTTATGCTATGTATGTACCAAACTTGTATACTCGCCTTTGCTTTTGCATTGAATTGTATTTTAAACATGTTACAGGTTGATGATGATGAGACCATGAAATGAAGTAGGCTTGATGCCTAGATACACATATAGACGTTTAGGTTTAAATGTTGTATCAATTTTGATTATGTTGTTATGTATTTCTTCGAACATGTTGTTATTTGCTTTTCTTGTAATGTTTTGACAATTTATTTTGGAAATGAAATTTGGATTATTAAATTATTGTCACAAATAGGGTTATGATGTCTCGAGCAATCTTCACACTTCGTCTCATCCCGATGTTTCCGCCATTGGTTGGGGTGTGACAGATTGGTATTGTCACACCCTGGCTTTGCGGAAGCGTGGTTAATCTGGTGTGACTTCTTAATACCGTAGCTTAATCATAACAAAGCTATATGAATTAAAAACATGCAGGATCATCCATTAAGTTTTGAAAATCCAAATACAATACCATTGTTTTAACGGGAATACACCCTAACAACCATAATCTTGTTCAACAACCAAACAAACATAAACACAGTTTAAGGACTGTGACTTGTCCAGGAAAGAGTCACATTCCCTAAACCCCGGATGACCTCGGAAACTAGTGCAGCGGGAAAACGTGCCATACCGTGCCAGATCCTTTAATTCCCTGAAATACATGTAAGTTGAAAAATCAACAATAATGTTGAGCGAGTTCATGCGTTTAGTACGTGCGCGCGAATAAACCTTTATAATCATTGTAAATGTGAATATTTTGTAAACTCTGGTATGAAAGCAAATAAGGAAACATATCAGTTAATGTGTAACCACATGGTCCAACCTGCGGGCGCATGGGAGGGGATAGGACAAGGTCACCACATGGTCCAACCTGCGGGCGCATGGGTGGTGTTACGACAAGGTCACCACATGGTCCAACCTGCGGGCGCATGGGTGGTGTTAAGACAAGGTCACCACATGGTCCAACCTGCGGGCGCATGGGTGGTGTTAAGACAAGGTCACCACATGGTCCAACCCGCGGGCGCATGGGTGGTGTTGTTATGCTCAAATAGGCCTATCACTTCTATCCCTCGATCGTACTACGAGGACTAAAGTTCTTTAAGATTTCGCCTACCCAATCACATAACCTAACAGTTCCTTCCGTAGCTGACCATACCATGTAAGAAATATTCGTAATCATAGTAACATGTATTTCACCCCCGCAGTTAAGTAAACTGAAAACAGTTAGAGAAAAGGGGGACATGAACTCACAGTGAGTGCGTCACAATATCAAGTAATCCAAATGTCCGAAAGCTGCGCAACGACCTACATGTGCTAATTCTATTAGACGGATGGTCGTGCTTTAGCTTCTTAGTTTATATTTTTGGGAAACGGTTAGACAACCGCTCCGTGTGTCTACTTGATAACGTATTCTCCTTCCCAAGGATGGGGGAATTAATACATGTGTAATTATATCATTTTATTAAGTCCCACTTAATATATTTTATTCCTAATTCCAAAATATATTTATTTTTCTCAAAAACAATATATTTCCTTTTCCATATAATACCTTCCCAAATTAATATTTTGGCAACACATGCACTTATGAATATTTCTGAATAAAGCGTACGTTACGTTTTGGCGATTAAGTGGTAATGATAATTACCGTTGTAACTTATATATTCGTCGTGTAAGCGTTTGTATTATTTTGGGTTCATCAACGTTTGTAAATATTATTTTTACTCTAAAAATAATATTTATATATTTTCACAAAATAATCATAAACAGTGTGGTGAATAATATATTTATCGAATAAATATTTATCACGTTTAGCTTTGTGAAAAATCCCACCTCCGATTATTTATAAATAAAGTTGTGGCGAAATATATTTGAAAACATGTCAAAGTAGTCTAACACTTGTATATAATTCTAAGTGTTAGATTTTAGGAAAATTTCGCCAGAGTTTCCCCTGTAACTGGAGGTGGCCACGCTTTCAAGCGTATCATTTTCTTTTACAAAATCATTTCAATACTTCCTTTAAATCAACCAATCAATTTCCAATACAATCAACAAGTTTCAACACTTCAAATTTGTAGATTAGAATGTGAAATCGCATTATCACACGAACTTGTAATTTTTCCGAAAGTCGTTTTGTAGATCACTTTATATTTAGTGGATCTATACATAAAATAACTTAGTCTTGCAAAAACCCCGTTTTTGGAACGAATCACTTCTTACAACTTCCCGACAATTTTTGTAAAAATGGTTATTTTGCCGGATCTTTCATTTTATAAGTGTTTCTACACTTGTAGACTTTGAAAATCATATTTGTTAACATGTTAACCAACTTTTATAAAACATGATTTTCTCAATACCCGGTCCTACGAATATACCACTTGTACATACGTAGATCGGCTCGTTTTAAATACTATTTTTCATGTTAGAACACTTTTACACAAGTTCATGTTTCCCGTGTGGTGGAGTTTCACCTTTTAACCCTTGTATTGCTAGAAACAAGTGTATGTCAAGATTCGGGATCTTAACAAAGTCGGGTTAAACGATGATGAGAGCCACCACATCATAGATCGGGCCATATTAATCAACATATTCAAATACTACGACATTTACACGCGTTATGAGCTTTTATCCAACGATATACGCATTTTAGTAGACTTTAAAGTTTCATTAAGCGGGTTACCGACATTCAACCGTCAAAAATCCTTTTAACCACTTTAGACATGACTAAAAACGAGTTTTAAACATTATACCTCTAGCTCGGGGCTAGGGAAGAAACTAGTCGAAAACTGCGTGGATAATAGCAAACGGTAGAGGTCCTCCGCGTTCCGTTTGTTCCGAGCTCCGTTGTATGTAACCACCGACACTTGAGTATACTTGGAATGTCAAGACTCGAACCGAAAAACGGATGTGGGGGTGGTGGTGATCTCGGCCGAGAGGAGGGGGCAAGGGAGAGGGAGTGGTGGTGAGGTGAAGTGTGTGTTCAAGTGTGTGAGAGATGAGAGTATTTATAGACAAATGTGCCTCGTTCTTCGCGTAATCTAATTTAATATAATAAAGGACGTACTCCCCCGGGGCCCACTAGTTGGCCGATTCCATTGAGATGTAAAGGCACTCGGTTCGTTTCCAAACGTTCAGTTACGGTTTAGTTTGGTTAAGTGCGTTACTTTTAAGGTCTAACCCCGTTAGTTGTTTTAGTGTATTAAAAGCGGGTGTTAGGGTAATCAGGGACCCTAACTGGCTCAGAAAAGTACCAATATTAATTTTGGCAATATTTTTATGTTCCGGGTATTGTCCGGTTGTTCGGTCGGATAGTAATTCGTTAAAGTGCTTAAGATATCCGTTAAGCGTCATAAATAATATTTTTAGCGACACAATTTATTCTGCAAAGTGTCGGGAATAATTCCTCATATTTTGGCACTTTATTAATTAGCTAGAAGCTAGTGTGTTGATAAAAGTGCTGTGTTTCGTGCTTAAAGTTCGTTTTAGGCACATCCAAATCTCTATATCTTATTCCTAGAGACGTAATCATACAACCCTTGTATCCCTACACACACTATGGGTGTAGTAAAATGATTCTGGCTTATTCAGGCCTTTAGAGGCAGTGTTTGCCTGATGCTGGCTATATCAGCATGTCAAATAGGTTATCCGTTCAAGTGCTACTGTGCTTTTGTGCATCATGTTTGTCACTAAAGTTCAGTAAGTAAATAATGTAGTGACGGAAAAATCAAAGTATGATGCAGATATGTACATGTATCAACAATCAAGTAGCAGTTTATCAGAAATCTCAGTTAAGCACAGTAATTAGGCAACAATTAATAGTTAATTAAGTCGTACGGATACCTGGTTTTGTGAGGGTTGTCACATTCTCCCCCCGTTAAATAAATTTCGTCCCGAAATTTTAAATTCTGCTTGTAGAAGCAGGGTTCTCAGGAAATAAGTGGGGGTATTTCTCTTTTATTCGGTCTCCACGCTCCCAGGTGAATTTAGGACCATGTCTAGCATTCCAGCGAACTTTGACGAGCTTGACACTGCTCCGGCGGGTCTTGTTAACTTTCCAATCCGTGACCTTGACAGGTTCTTCAACGAAGTGGAGTGTGTCATCAATATGAATTCCGTCGGCAGGTAGATCCAACTTGTATGCTACGGTTACAATTCTTTCCAAAACCTTGAAAGGACCTATGTAGCGCGGATTCAACTTCCCACGTTTCCCAAATCGTGCCACACCCTTCCAGGGTGATACCTTCAATAAAACCATATCCCCAACCTCAAACTCCTGAGGTTTCCTTTTCAGATCCGCATAGGTCTTCTGGCGATCACGAGCCGCACTAATGCGATCTCGGATTTGCGCGATCTTATCTGTAGTTTCCTGAACTACATCGGAACCTACCAATTGTCTGTCACCTGCGTCAGACCAACAGAGTGGCGATCTGTATTTGCGCCCATATAAAGCTTCGATCGGCGCGGCGCCAATACTGGTGTGGTAGCTATTGTTGTAAGAAAACTCGACCAGGGGTAAATGTTTATCCTAGCTACCGCCTAAATCCATAACACATGCTCTCAGCATGTCTCCCAACGTCTGAATCGTCCGCTCACTTTGGCCGTCGGTCTGTGGGTGAAACGCGGTGCTCATATTCAGCTTTGAACCAAAAGCTTCCTGGAAGGATTGCCATATCCTCGATACGAACCTTCCGTCTCTATCAGATATAATCGAGAGAGGTACTCCATGGCGCGTAACAATCTCTCTCATGTAGATTTCAGCCAATTTGCTTGTATTCCCCTTCTCGCGGATAGGCAAGAAGTGCGCTGACTTCGTTAAACGATCCACTATCATCCAGATAGTGTCATGGCCCTTTGGCGTCCTTGGCAACTTCGTAATAAAATCCATGGAGATTTCTTCCCACTTCCATTGGGGAATTTTCGGTTGCTTCAGAAGTCCTGAAGGCTTCTGGTATTCTGCCTTAACCTTGGCGCAGGTTAAACATTTGCTCACGTAGATAGCAACATCGCCTTTCATCCTAGGCCACCAATAATAATCTTTCAGATCTTGGTACATCTTATCCGCTCCAGGGTGGATAGAGTACCGTGACTTGTGAGCTTCATCAAAAATAACCTCTCTTAAATCACCAATCAAAGGAACCCAAATCCTTTTCTCAAAACATAACGTTCCTTCCTTGTTTGGAACCAATATCTTCTCCATCCCACGGAGATATTCTTTCTCAAGGTTTCCCTCCTTGAGAGCTTCTTTTTGCGCTGTTTGAATGCGTGAGGAAAGATCGGTTTGGATAATCATTTCCATAGCCCTAACCCTTATGGGCTTGATTCTCTCTTTGCGACTTAGGGCATCGGCGACCACATTCGCCTTCCCTGGATGATACTTGATCTCGCAGTCGTAATCGTTCAACAACTCAACCCATCGCCTTTGCCTCATATTTAACTCCTTCTGGTTGAATATATGCTGGAGGCTTTTGTGATCCGTAAAGATCGTACACTTCGTACCGTAAAGGTAGTGTCTCCAAATCTTCAAAGCAAAAACCACTGCGCCTAGCTCCAAATCATGCGTGGTATAGTTCTTTTCGTGCACCTTCAGTTGGCGTGATGCGTAGGCGATAACCTTTTGACGTTGCATCAACACACAACCCAATCCTTGACGCGAAGCGTCGCAGTATACCACAAAATCGTCGGTACCTTCCGGTAGAGCTAAGATTGGCGCGTTGCAAAGCTTATCCTTCAACAACTGAAATGCTTCATCCTGTTTGATTCCCCAATCAAACTTTTTATCCTTTTGCGTGAGGAGCGTCAATGGCTGAGCGATCTTTGAAAAAAAATCCTCAATGAACCTTCGATAATAGCCAGCCAAACCCAAGAATTGCCGAATCTTGGTTGGCGTTTTTGGCGTTTCCCAATTCTTGATCGCTTCGATCTTGTGAATTCCATCTCTATTCACCACGTGCCCAAGAAATTGCACCTCACGTAGCCAAAATTCACACTTAGAGAACTTGGCATATAACTGCTCCTTTTTCAGCAACTCTAAAATAGCTCTAAGATGTTGCTCGTGCTCAGCCTTTGTCTTTGAGTAAATCAGAATATCATCGATGAATACGATCACAAACTTATCCAGGTATGGCTTACAAACTTGGTTCATCAAATCTATGAACACTGCAGGTGCGTTTGTCAACCCAAACGGCATAACCAGAAACTCGTAGTGCCCATAACGAGTTCTGAAGGCTGTCTTCGGGATACTCTCCTCTTGTATTCGTAGCTGATGGTATCCAGATCGAAGATCGATCTTGGAGTAAAAGCTTAAACCTTGCAGTTGATCAAACAGATCATCAGTTCTTGGCAGAGGGTATCTATTCTTGATCGCCGACTTGTTCAGCTCCCGGTAGATGATGTTTATCTGAAAACCATCATCCCTCTTTTGACGAGTGGTAATGGGGTTACCCAAAAAGGAAATTTTGGTCTGTTATCTTACTTCTCTACCCATTGCTAAAACTTCTCTGCCATTCCTTGCATCTCCGAAAACGTAAGTTGCTACGATGCATTGACTATGGGTGCAGTGCTTGGAATTTATTGTGGAGGGGACGATTCCGGCAAATCTTCGAGGAAGACTTCGGGGTATTCTCCAACCACAGGGATGTCTTCGGGTTTTGGTTCTTCGGCTTCTCTTTCCACGACATGAGCCAAGAATGCAACACATCCTTTGCGCGAAAATTTTCCTGTCTTCTCTGCCTGATAATCCGTAGGAGCGTACCCTGCTCCATGAATCACAATCATTTCTCCGTTCGTCGTCGGGGTGCGGGTGACAATTTCCGCCGGGTTGTTCGACAACCAGTCCATCCCAATTATCACGTCGAAGCTTCCGATAGACTTGTTCTATCGAGAACTGGGTATCTAGGTTAATTACTACTAAAACAACTATATTTTCTGAAGCTAAAATTTGACAATACTGTCGAATAGAGCGTAACTTTGACTATTATGAGACGTACCGATATCCACGCTTGGATTCTATCCCCGCTGTTGAGCTTTCATCCACGTGCCTGAGTGTTCTTAGGGCAATACTTCCTGAAATGCCCCACATCACCGCAATTAAAACATGCTTGGCCACAGCCTTGATCGTTACCATCCCTGCCTTGATAGTTGTCGTCGTTGTTATTTCCTCCGCGATTTCCGTTACCATCTTGACCTCTATTTCCATGTTCAGTTCCTTGCCGACATGTTTCCTTGACATGTCCCACCTTACCACAGTTACCACACTTTCCATATCTACACCGCCCGTTATGGGGACGTCGACAGTTGTCGCACTTTGGTAGGATACCCGTGTACTCTTTTCTCTTTTTGGCCTTGTCGTCGCTACTCGACTGGGTACCCTGTTTGAAATTCGCCAACTTCCTCTTGTTGTCCCCAGATGACTCTACATGAGTCTCCTTTCTCTTCTCAGAGGCTGAAAATCTGTTCATCCTGATTGCTTCTTCTGTCAGGGCTACACTTAGATTGATGGCCTCAGAGATTGTTGCAGGCTTTGATGCCGTTACCATGCTCATGATTTGGGGTGCCAATCCCCAAATGAAACGCTCAATCCTTTTAAACTCTGGATCTACCATGTAGGGAACGATACGCGATAGAAGTTGGAACTTCTCCACATACTCAGCTATTTTTGGACCATCCATCTTCAAATTCCAGAACTCAGTTTCTACCTTCTGGCTTTCTGTTCTTGAACAGTACTTTTTATGCATTAGCTCTTTCAGCTCGTCCCACGATAGAGCATACGCAGCAGCCTCGCCCATTGTCTGAACCTGAAGCTTCCACCATGACAGAGCCTCATCTCGAAACAGCCCGGTAATGTACGTGACCTGGTCTCTTGGGGCGCATTTGCTTGCACGCAAAACAGTGTCCGTCTTCTCAATCCAGCGGACGAAGGCTATGGCACCCCCAGTGCCGTCGAAATGTAGAGGCTGGCAGCCTAAGAACTGCTTGTAGGTGCAGCCGTTGGGTGGGTTATTTCCTGAGGTACCTCCGTTGCGCTCGGAGTGATGGGCCTCGTATTGTGCGATGACTGCAGCAATGATTCCCTGGAGTTCCGCCTCATTGGTGGGTATGCGTACATCCTGTCTTGGAGGCATTTTCCTATGATGATTGTACGGGTCAGGTCATAGTAAGTAAAATGTGCGTAGGTATACAGCAATATCAACACATAACATCTCATGTTATCAATAAATCAATAACATCTCATGTTATAGAACATAAACAATAGATCACTTTGATTGCATTGCCACAATTTGAGACCAGAATGTAAGGTTTACAGGTATCCAACTGTATCATACAACATCAATGACTTAGTAGGTGACGACCCTAGGCAAGTCGTGCGATCGCTGGACATGTTTAGAAATCTCTGGTTCGTCCATTCAAATTCCAGAACTTCACCTTAAGCTTCTGGATTCCAGTCCTAGAACAACATTTCTTCTCAATCATTTCCTTGAGCTCGTCCCAGCTCGTGCATAGGCAGCATTTGTACCAAAGGTCTGAATATGATGGTCCCACCATGAGAGTGTGCCGTCTAGTAATGACCTTGAGGTAAAGGTATCACTCCATTTGGGGCGAATAGTTTGTCTTTCTTAGAATGGAGTCAATCTTTTCAGACCAACGAACAAAAGCAATGGCGCCTCCTGTTCCATCGCAGTTCAAGGCCTGCAGTTCAGGAGTTGCTCATAGGTGCAGCTAATTGGAAGGTTACTTCTACTAGTGCCATTGCTGTGCTAAAAGCGAAGGGCTTTATGTCGTGCAATTGCCTGGGAGATGCGTTTGCAGCTCGGCTTCCATCCTTTGCAACGTACTGGTGTTTGTGTCACGCCTGGGTGGCATCCTCTTTTGCCGAAGTGGTATGAAGTGGGTTAGACAACTAATTGTCTTATAAGATACATAGCACCGTAAGCCATCATGTACTCACCCAATTTTACACATAAATATACTCAATGTATGGGTGGGGAAATAAATTACTGAGCCTTCACATAGGCTTGCCAATTTGGCTTGTTGCTTGAAATAGGATGAACTCAAGGCTTCATCGCCTTGGTCATTCGTGTTCGAGTTATTTCCTGCCACATTAGTTTTCATTAGCTTGACCCGCAGAGTCCACCAGGATTTCTGTGCACTACAAGTCGTTATTACGTGGGCCCCCGTAATAATAAATTGTCTTGCACAGTTACCCCAAATTTTCTCTCGTCCAAGCAGATGATCAATCAAGGAGCAACAGCAGGTGCATTGGCATGAACAGGGTCATGCCCTAATGCGGTGTTAGGAGCGATGCCTGGCTCAGGGGCCACGGCTGGCTCCGGATCAACAAACCCCATCTCAAAATCAGCTGGATCAACCATCACAGGGGGTTACAGGATCCTCCAAGGGCTGGCCTAAGCGTATGAACTCAAGGTCATGGTCTGGATCAAAACCAGATAGAAGAACAGGATCACCCTCAATACTGTGATCAAACTCAAAGCTGTGTGCGGGAAACGGTGCAGCTGATGATGCCGTATCAGGGTCGGCGTCGTGTGAATGGTGCTGCACTCCCTGTATATGCGAAAATGCGGATGTCAGGAACTCAAATGAGTCCGGGACAGGGAAATGGGCATAAGTCTCCCCTGCAGGAGCGTCCGCAAGCAGTAGGTTGATACCAGCAGCAATAGGGCCTCGCCCTCGAATGGGTCCTCCACTAGTAGCTCGTTATCGTCATCAGAGGCCACGTCGGGGGGCATATCAACAACAGAATAAGCGGCAAGGGGCACAGGAGTAGGGATCACCGCGAGTGGCAAATTCCCAACAAGATGGCCATCAGTAGGCTCTGCTACGACTTCAGACAGCGCAAAAGGGCTGATAGTCGTCATCGTCTGTGCCGGTAGTATCGGAGATGTACCCTTCGTGCTCCGATGAAACTATGTCGTCTGATACTATGGCCATGGGATTCGTAATGTCCATCTTTCTAGTACATGATGAAGGCATGACGTTTGTACCACAAACACACATACGTATAATAATCAATCATATATTCATATAAACATGTAAGTCAACAATAAACAATCAAATAATTCTCCTAGTCCCACTAGCCTCCCAGTCTCTAAGACTGCTCTATCATCCACCTCGACCCCTTAGATCGAGCCTCGGCCTCCAAGACCGAGCCCCAGCCTCCAAGACTGAGCCTAATAATGAATAAATGGAATGTGCTCAACATTGTTTGTAAAAAACGTTTTGGATCTGGACTTAAGTGGTATGCAGTAAAAATGTTTTCGTGAGAGCCCTAGTGATCATAGTCTAGACTCGAGAAGGAATCCTAGTTCGCTATGATCAGAGCTCTGATACCAAGCTGTCACACCCTGGCTTTGCGGAAGCGTGGTTAATCTGGTGTGACTTCTTAATACCGTAGCTTAATCATAACAAAGCTATATGAATTAAAAACATGCAGGATCATCCATTAAGTTTTGAAAATCCAAATACAATACCATTGTTTTAACGGGAATACACCCTAACAACCATAATCTTGTTCAACAACCAAACAAACATAAACACAGTTTAAGGACTGTGACTTGTCCAGGAAAGAGTCACATTCCCTAAACCCCGGATGACCTCGGAAACTAGTGCAGCGGGAAAACGTGCCATACCGTGCCAGATCCTTTAATTCCCTGAAATACATGTAAGTTGAAAAATCAACAATAATGTTGAGCGAGTTCATGCGTTTAGTACGTGCGCGCGAATAAACCTTTATAATCATTGTAAATGTGAATATTTTGTAAACTCTGGTATGAAAGCAAATAAGGAAACATATCAGTTAATGTGTAACCACATGGTCCAACCTGCGGGCGCATGGGAGGGGATAGGACAAGGTCACCACATGGTCCAACCTGCGGGCGCATGGGTGGTGTTACGACAAGGTCACCACATGGTCCAACCTGCGGGCGCATGGGTGGTGTTAAGACAAGGTCACCACATGGTCCAACCTGCGGGCGCATGGGTGGTGTTAAGACAAGGTCACCACATGGTCCAACCCGCGGGCGCATGGGTGGTGTTGTTATGCTCAAATAGGCCTATCACTTCTATCCCTCGATCGTACTACGAGGACTAAAGTTCTTTAAGATTTCGCCTACCCAATCACATAACCTAACAGTTCCTTCCGTAGCTGACCATACCATGTAAGAAATATTCGTAATCATAGTAACATGTATTTCACCCCCGCAGTTAAGTAAACTGAAAACAGTTAGAGAAAAGGGGGACATGAACTCACAGTGAGTGCGTCACAATATCAAGTAATCCAAATGTCCGAAAGCTGCGCAACGACCTACATGTGCTAATTCTATTAGACGGATGGTCGTGCTTTAGCTTCTTAGTTTATATTTTTGGGAAACGGTTAGACAACCGCTCCGTGTGTCTACTTGATAACGTATTCTCCTTCCCAAGGATGGGGGAATTAATACATGTGTAATTATATCATTTTATTAAGTCCCACTTAATATATTTTATTCCTAATTCCAAAATATATTTATTTTTCTCAAAAACAATATATTTCCTTTTCCATATAATACCTTCCCAAATTAATATTTTGGCAACACATGCACTTATGAATATTTCTGAATAAAGCGTACGTTACGTTTTGGCGATTAAGTGGTAATGATAATTACCGTTGTAACTTATATATTCGTCGTGTAAGCGTTTGTATTATTTTGGGTTCATCAACGTTTGTAAATATTATTTTTACTCTAAAAATAATATTTATATATTTTCACAAAATAATCATAAACAGTGTGGTGAATAATATATTTATCGAATAAATATTTATCACGTTTAGCTTTGTGAAAAATCCCACCTCCGATTATTTATAAATAAAGTTGTGGCGAAATATATTTGAAAACATGTCAAAGTAGTCTAACACTTGTATATAATTCTAAGTGTTAGATTTTAGGAAAATTTCGCCAGAGTTTCCCCTGTAACTGGAGGTGGCCACGCTTTCAAGCGTATCATTTTCTTTTACAAAATCATTTCAATACTTCCTTTAAATCAACCAATCAATTTCCAATACAATCAACAAGTTTCAACACTTCAAATTTGTAGATTAGAATGTGAAATCGCATTATCACACGAACTTGTAATTTTTCCGAAAGTCGTTTTGTAGATCACTTTATATTTAGTGGATCTATACATAAAATAACTTAGTCTTGCAAAAACCCCGTTTTTGGAACGAATCACTTCTTACAACTTCCCGACAATTTTTGTAAAAATGGTTATTTTGCCGGATCTTTCATTTTATAAGTGTTTCTACACTTGTAGACTTTGAAAATCATATTTGTTAACATGTTAACCAACTTTTATAAAACATGATTTTCTCAATACCCGGTCCTACGAATATACCACTTGTACATACGTAGATCGGCTCGTTTTAAATACTATTTTTCATGTTAGAACACTTTTACACAAGTTCATGTTTCCCGTGTGGTGGAGTTTCACCTTTTAACCCTTGTATTGCTAGAAACAAGTGTATGTCAAGATTCGGGATCTTAACAAAGTCGGGTTAAACGATGATGAGAGCCACCACATCATAGATCGGGCCATATTAATCAACATATTCAAATACTACGACATTTACACGCGTTATGAGCTTTTATCCAACGATATACGCATTTTAGTAGACTTTAAAGTTTCATTAAGCGGGTTACCGACATTCAACCGTCAAAAATCCTTTTAACCACTTTAGACATGACTAAAAACGAGTTTTAAACATTATACCTCTAGCTCGGGGCTAGGGAAGAAACTAGTCGAAAACTGCGTGGATAATAGCAAACGGTAGAGGTCCTCCGCGTTCCGTTTGTTCCGAGCTCCGTTGTATGTAACCACCGACACTTGAGTATACTTGGAATGTCAAGACTCGAACCGAAAAACGGATGTGGGGGTGGTGGTGATCTCGGCCGAGAGGAGGGGGCAAGGGAGAGGGAGTGGTGGTGAGGTGAAGTGTGTGTTCAAGTGTGTGAGAGATGAGAGTATTTATAGACAAATGTGCCTCGTTCTTCGCGTAATCTAATTTAATATAATAAAGGACGTACTCCCCCGGGGCCCACTAGTTGGCCGATTCCATTGAGATGTAAAGGCACTCGGTTCGTTTCCAAACGTTCAGTTACGGTTTAGTTTGGTTAAGTGCGTTACTTTTAAGGTCTAACCCCGTTAGTTGTTTTAGTGTATTAAAAGCGGGTGTTAGGGTAATCAGGGACCCTAACTGGCTCAGAAAAGTACCAATATTAATTTTGGCAATATTTTTATGTTCCGGGTATTGTCCGGTTGTTCGGTCGGATAGTAATTCGTTAAAGTGCTTAAGATATCCGTTAAGCGTCATAAATAATATTTTTAGCGACACAATTTATTCTGCAAAGTGTCGGGAATAATTCCTCATATTTTGGCACTTTATTAATTAGCTAGAAGCTAGTGTGTTGATAAAAGTGCTGTGTTTCGTGCTTAAAGTTCGTTTTAGGCACATCCAAATCTCTATATCTTATTCCTAGAGACGTAATCATACAACCCTTGTATCCCTACACACACTATGGGTGTAGTAAAATGATTCTGGCTTATTCAGGCCTTTAGAGGCAGTGTTTGCCTGATGCTGGCTATATCAGCATGTCAAATAGGTTATCCGTTCAAGTGCTACTGTGCTTTTGTGCATCATGTTTGTCACTAAAGTTCAGTAAGTAAATAATGTAGTGACGGAAAAATCAAAGTATGATGCAGATATGTACATGTATCAACAATCAAGTAGCAGTTTATCAGAAATCTCAGTTAAGCACAGTAATTAGGCAACAATTAATAGTTAATTAAGTCGTACGGATACCTGGTTTTGTGAGGGTTGTCACAGGTATCAGAGCCATAACTATAGGGAACTAGGAAAATTGCCATGCTTTTGCCCTAGTCTATAGTTTTAGGAACTTTGCCTCTTATTTGTTGTTTAAAACATTTGTACTCTACCTTGCATGCTTCCTAGCTACACTTCTTGTTATTAAACTTATGCGCCTTTCCTAAGGCTAACACGAATACACTTATGTTATTTCATACTCTTGTAACATCAACGAGACAACTTTACCAAAATAGGCGTGAAACCCACAATTTGGTAAACGACTCTCACTCTACCTTTAATCTATTTTTGCACGAAATTTCACCATTAAGCTAGGAGTGACATCCACAACTTAATGGTAATTTCCATTTCAACTCTAGTGGACCCTTGTCAAAGTGTCAAAATTTTATTTTGGCCGACAAGTACCAACCACATTTAGGGTACGAAATCGTCAAGTTAGGGGTGAAACCCGCATCTTGTCGATTAAGTCCCATTCCTTGATTTTATTCTCGCCAAAGTCCCGAATGTTCCAATCATTTAGAGATGTGTAGTAACCGGAAGGGTAAGATACCGTTAATCGCTTCTCGACGAGAGTATCTTACTTATAGGCCAAAGCACAATACCTCTAAATCGAAAGGACTTTCGACCCACTTTGGAATTGTCGACGTTTCTCTACCCGAAACATTCCTATGTTTTATTGAGCCTCTCTTTTATGTATCTCAATTTATATGTGATTTTATACTTGAACGTTCATTCATTTCGAAATGTCGTTTTAATCATTTCGCACGTTACCGCAATCACAAACAATAATAATCCTCGTGAACAAACTAAATTTATACCCCTTTACGCAACTTATGTGTTATACTTGTTGAATGTATGTTGGAAACTTACGCTCTATGTGAACTCTACTTGGTACATGAACATTTACTTGCTTTTACATACACAAACCTTGTTTTCAATTAATGATCAAAGTCTCATCCTTTCCTTCTCTTTCAATCTTTTAGATGTCGTCTAGCTCCTCCAAGAGACTCAAGTCTAAGAAGGGTTCGACTTCCTCTGCCATGTCTCAAAAAGATTGCATGAAATTTATGGCCAAACAATTTGCTAAGGTCTTACCCGATATCGTTAGCAAGATTCAAACCGATTCACCGCATGGCTCTGTTGACTCAAAGGCAGACAAACCCAAATCGACCTTCCAATTTAAGCACTTCATGGCTTGTAAACCTTTAGAATTTACTGGCAAGAATGGCGCTACCGCCATGATGAACTGGTTTGATGCCATCGAGCTTACCTTCTTGCAAAGTGGTTGCCCTGACGAACTAAGAACCTTGAATGCAACTGGGGTGTTTCGTGAAAAGGCACTCGAGTGGTGGACGACTGAACGCAACAAAAGAGGAAACGAGGTCGCACATGCTATGCCTTGGGACGATCTCAAACAGCTCATGAAAGACCACTTCTGTCCTCCTCATGAACTCCAAAAATTGGAGAATGAATTTTGGAACCTTACTCAGAAGGGGAGTGACATGGATGGCCTGATTACGCGCTTTAAACAACTCAGTGTTCTCTGTCCTGGACAAGTTGAAACCGTACCCAAAACCGTAGCCAAATTCGTCCGTTGTGTTGCACCTTCCCTAACAAACCACCTTGCCTCTGCCAATCCCCAAACCATTGAAGATGCTTTTCGTATAGCCACCGAACTTAACAACAACTGCGTTCTTCATGGAACCTTTGACAAGGTTTCAACAAAGAATGCACACCAAGCTACTGTTGACTCTTCTGATGAGCCCAAACCCTCCCAACAGTCTAAGAGAAACCAAGGCAAGAAGCGGAAGGCTTCAAGCCAAAACTGTGCGGTCGTCACTCCGCCAAACCCACAACCCCTTCAAACTGTGCCCGCACCCAACAGTGAACGCAAGGTGTATACTGGAACGCACCCAAAGTGCGACAAGTGCCGATATCATCACCCTCTAAACACTCAATGTCGGAAGTGCGACAGGTGTGGCCGAGGTGGGCATACCGCTCCATACTGCCGCTACACCACTCATGTCAACCAAAACCAAGCTCTCTTAGCTCCAACCCAAGTCGCTCCTGTGCGAGCATGTTTCACGTGTGGTGATACCAACCATATGGCCAATGTGTGTCCTCAACGATATCAACCACAACAGCCTCGACAGCAACTACCACAGCCACAACCCCAGCAACAACAACAACAGGTTCAAGAACCCGCTAGGGGTCGGGCTTTCCTCCTCACCACAGCTCAGGCTCAAAACGCAAACGACGTCATCACTGGTACGTTTCTCATTAACCATGTCTATGCTTCATGCTTATTTGATACTGGCGCCGATAAAAGTTTTGTGTCGTTAGAATTCGAGTCCTTGCTCAAGTGTAAACGCTCTAAGTTGCCAAAATCTTTCGCTGTCGAAGTCACTAATGGTAAAACCGTCACTGTCAATTCCGTTCTCTCCAATTGTTCCTTGATTCTCAACGATCATACATTTTCGATCAATCTTATACCTATGCAAATGGGTAGCTTTGACATCATAGTAGGCATGGACTGGCTTAGGCAAGTTCGTGCTGAAGTTGTTTGTTCTGAAAAGTTTATCTGCCTTCCTCTTCCAAATGGTGATTCTCTACACGTCTATGGTGAAAAGCCTTCTCAAGGCCTTAAGCTTATGTCGTGTATCGAAGCAAACAAATGCTTACGCAAGGGTACCTTCGCCTTTCTCGCCCATATTGTGGAAAAGAAGGACAAAGGCCCAAGCATAAGCGACGTTCCTGTTGTACGCAACTTTCCGGATGTATTCCCCGACGATCTTCCTGGTCCGCCTCCTGCTCGTTCTGTTGATTTTCGCATCGATTTAGTGCCTGGTGCTACGCCTGTCGCTAAGTCTCCCTATCGTTTAGCACCCTCTGAGATGCAAGAGCTCTCGAGTCAACTTCAAGAGCTTCTTGACAAAGGCTTTATACGCCCTAGTACTTCTCCTTGGGGCGCTCCCGTTTTGTTTGTCAAAAAGAAAGATGGGTCATTTCGTATGTGTATTGACTATCGTGAGCTCAACAAGCTTACTGTCAAAAACCGATACCCTCTTCCTCGCATTGATGACCTCTTCGACCAATTGCAAGGCGCGACCTGCTTTTCAAAGATCGATCTTCGTTCTGGGTATCATCAACTTCGAGTACTCGAAGAAGATGTACCTAAAACCGCTTTTCGTACACGTTATGGTCATTACGAGTTCGTGGTCATGCCCTTTGGTTTGACCAACACACCTGCTGTCTTCATGGATTTAATGAACCGCGTGTGCAAGGCATACTTGGACCGTTTTGTGATCGTCTTCATCGACGATATTCTCATCTATTCCAAGACGCAAGAAGAGCATAAGCGACACTTGCACCTTATCCTTGAACTCCTTCGTACTGAACGTCTATACGCCAAATTCTCCAAGTGTGAATTTTGGCTAAAAGAGGTTCAATTCCTTGGACATACTGTCAACGAACTTGGAATTCACGTTGACCCCGCTAAAATCGAAGCTGTGAAGAATTGGATCGCACCTAAATCCCCATCTGAAATCCGTTCGTTTCTTGGTCTTGCTGGTTACTATCGTCGTTTCATCTCCAACTTTTCAAAAATCGTTGTTCCTTTGACCTCCTTGACTCAAAAAGAGAGACCTTTTGTTTGGGGTCCCGAACAAGAGGAATCTTTTCAAACGCTCAAGGACATGCTTTGCAATGCTCCTATCCTAACGCTTCCTGATGGTAACGATGATTTTGTCGTGTATTGCGACGCTTCAAACCTTGGCCTTGGTTGCGTCCTTATGCAACGTGACAAGGTTATCGCTTACGCATCGAGACAACTCAAAATTCATGAGAAAAACTATACTACCCACGACCTTGAACTTGGTGCAGTCGTTTTTGCATTGAAGATTTGGCGACACAACCTCTATGGTACTAAATGTGTGGTCTTCACCGACCATAAGAGCCTTCAACACATCTTCAACCAAAAGGAACTAAACATGCGTCAACGTCGTTGGGTGGAATTGTTAAACGACTATGATTGCGAAATCAAATACCACCCAGGTAAAGCGAATGTAGTAGCCGACGCTCTTAGTCGTAAAACTCATGTCAAAAGTATTCGTTGTTTCTAGCTCGTCCACGACATTCAAAATCGCATACGTAACGCTCAGTACACATCCGTTAATGAGGGTAACCTCTACAACGAGATGCAATGTGGTGCTGAAAATAGTCTCGTGTCCAAATCTGATGGCATTTTATACTATCTCAATCGTATCTGGATTCCCGATCGTGATGATCTTCGCAAATTCCTGATGAAGGAGGCCCATAACACGAAGTATTCTATTCACCCTGGTGCCGACAAGATGTACCATGATATGCGTACATCCTATTGGTGGCCTGGAATGAAGAAGGATATAGCCACTTTCGTCTCGAAATGTCTCACATGTTCCAAAGTGAAAGCTGAACATCAACGTCCCTCTGGCTTACTCAAACAACCCAGGATTCCTATCTGGAAATGGGAGAGCATTGCCATGGATTTTATCACTAAGCTTCCTCGCACTACGGCTGGTCATGACAGCATTTGGGTAATCGTTGATCGATTGACCAAGTCAGCTCACTTCCTCCCTATTCGTGAAGATTTCAAAGTCGAGAAATTGGCTAAGGTCTACATGAAGGAGATAATCTGTCATCATGGTATTCCCATCGACATCATTTCTGATCGTGATGCTCGCTTTACGTCTCGTCTCTGGCAAACTTTTCAATCTGCTATGGGTACTAAACTCAACCTTAGCACTGCCTTCCATCCTCAGACTGACGGTCAAACCGAGCGTACTATCCAAACCTTAGAGGATATGCTTCGTTCATGCGTAATAGATTTTGGTGGCAACTGGGATTCACACTTGCCCTTGGTCGAATTCTCGTACAATAACAGTTATCACGCGAGTATTCAAATGGCACCTTTCGAAGCATTGTATGGTCGTAAGTGCCGTTCGCCTATTTGTTGGCACGAGATTGGTCAAGCCCAACTCACCGGTCCCGAGCTTATACAAGAGACGACGGACAAGATCTTACAGGTTCGAGACAACTTATTGAAAGCCAGGAGCCGACAAAAGAGTTACGCTGACAAGGGACGCAAACCTATGGAATTCGAGACAGGTGACTTCGTGCTTCTCAAGGTGTCCCCTTGGAAGGGCGTGATTCGATTTGGCAAGAAAGGGAAACTCGCACCTCGCTACATCGGTCCTTTCAAAATCCTCGAGAGGATTGGCGAGGTTGCGTATAGACTAGACCTGCCCGAAGAACTCAGCAATGTACACCCTGTCTTCCATGTATCCAACTTAAAGAAATGTCTAGCTGACGAAGGACTTCACGTTCCCCTCGAAGACTTGCAAGTCAAAGAAACGCTTCACTTTGTGGAAAAACCGGTCGAAATCATGGACCAAGGAACCAAGCAATTGAGACGCAGTCGAATTCCTATTGTCAAGGTTCGATGGGAAGGAAAGCGTGGCGCTGAATTTACTTGGGAACTTGAAAGTGAAATGAAGACTAAGTATCCTCATCTTTTTCCCGAGTCTTCCTAAATTTCGGGACGAAATTTCCTAAAGGAGGGGAGACTGTAACGCCCAGCTCTTTTGTACTTTCCATTTATAGAAAGCTTTGTTCGTATTTCTATTTTTGGAAACCTTGTATTCTTGTGTTTGTTCCTTTCTTTGTAATCATTATCAAACCGAGACTTGGATCATTAATGAAGCTTGCATTTTGTTACATTTATGTTAAACACACTCTATGTATGCTCGTATGTTCGACTTCGTGAATCAATCAATGTCTAATCGTTATTCTTGGAAACTATGTGCGAAACATGTAATTGATCTAAACTTATGCATTAAACGTCTTTTGAACGAGAACGATACTTGGTTATGACATTTATACGCTTAAACATACTTTGATTATGATCATCATGCTTAACTACACTTTATACTATGCTTTTATATCAAAACAAGTCCCTAATCTATCAAAAATGCACCTAATAGACTCAAGCATAAACTTCAGGGGGGTGAAATGCAAAATTTTGGAACTTGCCGGCACTAGGGCGCCGCGTGATGCGAGGGTCCTAGACGTCACGCGAGCCCCTTGTTTCGGCAGAATGTGTGTTTCCTTTCAATTTTTGCACGAAATCCCAATAATCCAACCCACCCAATCACCTTTAATCCACCTCTAATCACCTCCAATCACCTTCTAACTCATTCATTATAAATACCCACCTTCTCCAACCCATTTGACACTTTCACAACTCTCTAATCTTCACAAATTCACTCTCAATCTGCAGTAAATCTGAGTTTTTGGACAGATTCTTGTAACTTCACTAAAGTGAGTGTAACTTGCTTATTTCTTAACCAAATCACCTGGTTCTTCTTCCTATTGCTTTGTTATGTCCTTGGGTTTGAATCCTTGGTTTTTCCTTGGAAGAATCATGCTTGGATTTGCCCTAAAATGGACTAAAACTTTCTGTTTTGTTTACTATTAATCAACAACATGTTATTTCTTATCCAACTTGTGTCTAACACATCTCACACCAATGTCCTAATGCTTACAACCTCTCTTATGGTTGGTTAAGCTTAAAAACATGGTTGAGACACTTAAATCAGAGGTTAAAACCTCACAAACTTTCTGTTTTAATTAGGGTTTCACCCACAAGTAGTGTTCAAGTGTGAAACTTGATGTATGTGTGATGGTTGGTTTAGCCTAGGCTATCATTCATAAGAATCCACTCATTACTTGATGTTTTTCTATAGATTAGTTGTAGTTACTACCTTAATACTTGTATGTTCATGACCCTCCTTGTTGTTTATAATAAGTGCAGTGGTGAACACTAGAGGTGCCTAAATGGAAGCTTGTTCTTCCTACCTCATGTATGTATTCTATGACACAAAGAGGTACCTAAATGGAGACATTAATCTCCTACCTCATGCTTGAATCTTAAGACTTGTAGAACTATATAATATCTAAGTTATTCTATATGTATACATCTAAGTAACTAAGACTTGATGATGACTTAATAGTTATTTGTTAAGTGGACGTTACATCATCTATGACCATGCTCTTGTTACAACTCTAATGGATCTTAGAATCCATGAAATCGTACCAACTCTTTTGAGTTTCAATAGTGTCAAGAACAAGAGTTATGTGTACAAGATGATTATTTTCACCTATGTTACTTTCTTTATATTTTAGAAACTCCGAATCTATAATCTTCCGTATACGCCAACTCACACACCTACGTTCCCTTGTGTAGAAGGACAAGGTGCTCCAAACTAATCCATCCACCAACTTGCTCTCGGAACTTCAAGTCACGACTTGTAAACCGTGAGTATACTCGTATTTTCCCCTTTTTACTTTTACCACTTTTGGGGTGTAACATGTTTACTTATTGAAACTTACACATGAACTTTTGTCTAAACACATGAACATTCCTATAACATGCTTGTATATGTGATGGCTTGATACTTTAAATTTGGGTGATTCTTATGTGTGGAACTTATCATTAACTTCGTACGAGCCAAACCGTGACATATGTAGCGCTATAGGATTAACGACCCGCCTCTACTGAAACTTTGGTTATGTCATGAGCAAGTTGCGTTTTCTTGGTTTGATATGTTAGACACATGCCATATTTAATGTTTATCTTGAATCGCATGCTTGCAATGAGGAATTGTTCACACTTTTATCTTATGCTATGTATGTACCAAACTTGTATACTCGCCTTTGCTTTTGCATTGAATTGTATTTTAAACATGTTACAGGTTGATGATGATGAGACCATGAAATGAAGTAGGCTTGATGCCTAGATACACATATAGACGTTTAGGTTTAAATGTTGTATCAATTTTGATTATGTTGTTATGTATTTCTTCGAACATGTTGTTATTTGCTTTTCTTGTAATGTTTTGACAATTTATTTTGGAAATGAAATTTGGATTATTAAATTATTGTCACAAATAGCGTTATGATGTCTCGAGCAATCTTCACACTTCGTCTCATCCCGATGTTTCCGCCATTGGTTGGGGTGTGACAGATTGGTATCAGAGCCATAACTATAGGGAACTAGGAAAATTGCCATGCTTTTGCCCTAGTCTATAGTTTTAGGAACTTTGCCTCTTATTTGTTGTTTAAAACATTTGTACTCTACCTTGCATGCTTCCTAGCTACACTTCTTGTTATTAAACTTATGCGCCTTTCCTAAGGCTAACACGAATACACTTATGTTATTTCATACTCTTGTAACATCAACGAGACAACTTTACCAAAATAGGCGTGAAACCCACAATTTGGTAAACGACTCTCACTCTACCTTTAATCTATTTTTGCACGAAATTTCACCATTAAGCTAGGAGTGACATCCACAACTTAATGGTAATTTCCATTTCAACTCTAGTGGACCCTTGTCAAAGTGTCAAAATTTTATTTTGGCCGACAAGTACCAACCACATTTAGGGTACGAAATCGTCAAGTTAGGGGTGAAACCCGCATCTTGTCGATTAAGTCCCATTCCTTGATTTTATTCTCGCCAAAGTCCCGAATGTTCCAATCATTTAGAGATGTGTAGTAACCGGAAGGGTAAGATACCGTTAATCGCTTCTCGACGAGAGTATCTTACTTATAGGCCAAAGCACAATACCTCTAAATCGAAAGGACTTTCGACCCACTTTGGAATTGTCGACGTTTCTCTACCCGAAACATTCCTATGTTTTATTGAGCCTCTCTTTTATGTATCTCAATTTATATGTGATTTTATACTTGAACGTTCATTCATTTCGAAATGTCGTTTTAATCATTTCGCACGTTACCGCAATCACAAACAATAATAATCCTCGTGAACAAACTAAATTTATACCCCTTTACGCAACTTATGTGTTATACTTGTTGAATGTATGTTGGAAACTTACGCTCTATGTGAACTCTACTTGGTACATGAACATTTACTTGCTTTTACATACACAAACCTTGTTTTCAATTAATGATCAAAGTCTCATCCTTTCCTTCTCTTTCAATCTTTTAGATGTCGTCTAGCTCCTCCAAGAGACTCAAGTCTAAGAAGGGTTCGACTTCCTCTGCCATGTCTCAAAAAGATTGCATGAAATTTATGGCCAAACAATTTGCTAAGGTCTTACCCGATATCGTTAGCAAGATTCAAACCGATTCACCGCATGGCTCTGTTGACTCAAAGGCAGACAAACCCAAATCGACCTTCCAATTTAAGCACTTCATGGCTTGTAAACCTTTAGAATTTACTGGCAAGAATGGCGCTACCGCCATGATGAACTGGTTTGATGCCATCGAGCTTACCTTCTTGCAAAGTGGTTGCCCTGACGAACTAAGAACCTTGAATGCAACTGGGGTGTTTCGTGAAAAGGCACTCGAGTGGTGGACGACTGAACGCAACAAAAGAGGAAACGAGGTCGCACATGCTATGCCTTGGGACGATCTCAAACAGCTCATGAAAGACCACTTCTGAGAATGAATTTTGGAACCTTACTCAGAAGGGGAGTGACATGGATGGCCTGATTACGCGCTTTAAACAACTCAGTGTTCTCTGTCCTGGACAAGTTGAAACCGTACCCAAAACCGTAGCCAAATTCGTCCGTTGTGTTGCACCTTCCCTGACAAACCACCTTGCCTCTGCCAATCCCCAAACCATTGAAGATGCTTTTCGTATAGCCACCGAACTTAACAACAACTGCGTTCTTCATGGAACCTTTGACAAGGTTTCAACAAAGAATGCACACCAAGCTACTGTTGACTCTTCTGATGAGCCCAAACCCTCCCAACAGTCTAAGAGAAACCAAGGCAAGAAGCGGAAGGCTTCAAGCCAAAACTGTGCGGTCGTCACTCCGCCAAACCCACAACCCCTTCAAACTGTGCCCGCACCCAACAGTGAACGCAAGGTGTATACTGGAACGCACCCAAAGTGTGACAAGTGCCGATATCATCACCCTCTAAACACTCAATGTCGGAAGTGCGACAGGTGTGGCCGAGGTGGGCATACCGCTCCATACTGCCGCTACACCACTCATGTCAACCAAAACCAAGCTCTCTTAGCTCCAACCCAAGTCGCTCCTGTGCGAGCATGTTACACGTGTGGTGATACCAACCATATGGCCAATGTGTGTCCTCAACGATATCAACCACAACAGCCTCGACAGCAACTACCACAGCCACAACCCCAGCAACAACAACAACAGGTTCAAGAACCCGCTAGGGGTCGAGCTTTCCTCCTCACCACAGCTCAGGCTCAAAACGCAAACAACGTCATCACTGGTACGTTTCTCATTAACCATGTCTATGCTTCATGCTTATTTGATACTGGCGCCGATAAAAGTTTTGTGTCGTTAGAATTCGAGTCCTTGCTCAAGTGTAAACGCTTTAAGTTGCCAAAATCTTTCGCTGTCGAAGTCGCAAATGGTAAAACCGTCACTGTCAATTCCGTTCTCTCCAATTGTTCCTTGATTCTCAACGATCATACATTTTCGATCAATCTTATACCTATGCAAATGGGTAGCTTTGACATCATAGTAGGCATGGACTGGCTTAGGCAAGTTCGTGCTGAAGTTGTTTGTTCTGAAAAGTTTATCCGCCTTCCTCTTCCAAATGGTGATTCTCTACACGTCTATGGTGAAAAGCCTTCTCAAGGCCTTAAGCTTATGTCGTGTATCGAAGCAAACAAATGCTTACGCAAGGGTACCTTCGCCTTTCTCGCCCACATTGTGGAAAAGAAGGACAAAGGCCCAAGCATAAGCGACGTTCCTGTTGTACGCAACTTTCCGGATGTATTCCCCGACGATCTTCCTGGTCCGCCTCCTGCTCGTTCTATTGATTTTCGCATCGATTTAGTGCCTGGTGCTACGCCTGTCGCTAAGTCTCCCTATCGTTTAGCACCCTCTGAGATGCAAGAGCTCTCGAGTCAACTTCAAGAGCTTCTTGACAAAGGCTTTATACGCCCTAGTACTTCTCCTTGGGGCGCTCCCGTTTTGTTTGTCAAAAAGAAAGATGGGTCATTTCGTATGTGTATTGACTATCGTGAGCTCAACAAGCTTACTGTCAAAAACCGATACCCTCTTCCTCGCATTGATGACCTCTTCGACCAATTGCAAGGCGCGACCTGCTTTTCAAAGATCGATCTTCGTTCTGGGTATCATCAACTTCGAGTACTCGAAGAAGATGTACCTAAAACCGCTTTTCGTACACGTTATGGTCATTACGAGTTCGTGGTCATGCCCTTTGGTTTGACCAACGCACCTGCTGTCTTCATGGATTTAATGAACCGCGTGTGCAAGGCATACTTGGACCGTTTTGTGATCGTCTTCATCGACGATATTCTCATCTATTCCAAGACGCAAGAAGAGCATAAGCGACACTTGCACCTTATCCTTGAACTCCTTCGTACTGAACGTCTATACGCCAAATTCTCCAAGTGTGAATTTTGGCTAAAAGAGGTTCAATTCCTTGGACATACTGTCAACGAACTTGGAATTCACGTTGACCCCGCTAAAATCGAAGCTGTGAAGAATTGGATCGCACCTAAATCCCCATCTGAAATCCGTTCGTTTCTTGGTCTTGCTGGTTACTATCGTCGTTTCATCTCCAACTTTTCAAAAATCGATGTTCCTTTGACCTCCTTGACTCAAAAAGAGAGTCCTTTTGTTTGGGGTCCCGAACAAGAGGAATCTTTTCAAACTCTCAAGGACATGCTTTGCAATGCTCCTATCCTAACGCTTCCTGATGGTAACGATGATTTTGTCGTGTATTGCGACGCTTCAAACCTTGGCCTTGGTTGCGTCCTTATGCAACGTGACAAGGTTATCGCTTACGCATCGAGACAACTCAAAATTCATGAGAAAAACTATACTACCCACGACCTTGAACTTGGTGCAGTCGTTTTTGCATTGAAGATTTGGCGACACTACCTCTATGGTACTAAATGTGTGGTCTTCACCGACCATAAGAGCCTTCAACACATCTTCTACCAAAAGGAACTAAACATGCGTCAACGTCGTTGGGTGGAATTGTTAAACGACTACGATTGCGAAATCAAATACCACCCAGGTAAAGCGAATGTAGTAGCCGACGCTCTTAGTCGTAAAACTCATGTCAAAAGTATTCGTTGTTTCCAGTTCGTCCACGACCTTCAAAATCGCATACGTAATGCTAAGTACACATCCGTTATTGAGGGTAACCTCTACAACGAGATGCAATGTGGTGCTGAAAATAGTCTCGTGTCCAAATCTGATGGCATTTTATACTATCTCAATCGTATCTGGATTCCCGATCGTGATGATCTTCGCAAATTCCTGATGAAGGAGGCCCATAACACGAAGTATTCTATTCACCCTGGTGCCGACAAGATGTACCATGATATGCGTACATCCTATTGGTGGCCTGGAATGAAGAAGGATATAGCCACTTTCGTCTCGAAATGTCTCACATGTTCCAAAGTGAAAGCTGAACATCAACGTCCCTCTGGCTTACTCAAACAACCCAGGATTCCTATCTGGAAATGGGAGAGCATTGCCATGGATTTTATCACTAAGCTTCCTCGCACTACGGCTGGTCATGACAGCATTTGGGTAATCGTTGATTGATTGACCAAGTCAGCTCACTTCCTCCCTATTCGTGAAGATTTCAAAGTCGAGAAATTGGCTAAGGTCTACATGAAGGAGATAATCTGTCGTCATGGTATTCCCATCGACATCATTTCTGATCGTGATGCTCGCTTTACGTCTCGTCTCTGGCAAACTTTTCAATCTGCTATGGGTACTAAACTCAACCTTAGCACTGCCTTCCATCCTCAGACTGACGGTCAAACCGAGCGTACTATCCAAACCTTAGAGGATATGCTTCGTTCATGCGTAATAGATTTTGTTGGCAACTGGGATTCACACTTGCCCTTGGTCGAATTCTCGTACAATAACAGTTATCACGCGAGTATTCAAATGGCACCTTTCGAAGCATTGTATGGTCGTAAGTGTCGTTCGCCTATTTGTTGGCACGAGATTGGTCAAGCCCAACTCACCGGTCCCGAGCTTATACAAGAGACGACGGACAAGATCTTACAGGTTCGAGACAACTTATTGAAAGCCAGGAGCCGACAAAAGAGTTACGCTGACAAGGGACGCAAACCTATGGAATTCGAGACAGGTGACTTCGTGCTTCTCAAGGTGTCCCCTTGGAAGGGCGTGATTCGATTTGGCAAGAAAGGGAAACTCGCACCTCGCTACGTCGGTCCTTTCAAAATCCTCGAGAGGATTGGCGAGGTTGCGTATAGACTAGACCTGCCCGAAGAACTCAGCAATGTACACCCTGTCTTCCATGTATCCAACTTAAAGAAATGTCTAGCTGACGAAGGACTTCACGTTCCCCTCGAAGACTTGCAAGTCAACGAAACGCTTCACTTTGTGGAAAAACCGGTCGAAATCATGGACCAAGGAACCAAGCAATTGAGACGCAGTCGAATTCCTATTGTCAAGGTTCGATGGGAAGGAAAGCGTGGCGCTGAATTTACTTGGGAACTTGAAAGTGAAATGAAGACTATGTATCCTCATCTTTTTCCCGAGTCTTCCTAAATTTCGGGACGAAATTTCCTAAAGGAGGGGAGACTGTAACGCCCGGCTCTTTTGTACTTTCCATTTATAGAAAGCTTTGTTCGTATTTCTATTTTTGGAAACCTTGTATTCTTGTATTTGTTCCTTTCTTTGTAATCATTATCAAACCGAGACTTGGATCATTAATGAAGCTTGCATTTTGTTACATTTATGTTAAACACACTCTATGTATGCTCGTATGTTCGACTTCGTGAATCAATCAATGTCTAATCGTTATTCTTGGAAACTATGTGCGAAACTTGTAATTGATCTAAACTTATGCATTAAACGTCTTTTGAACGAGAACGATACTTGGTTATGACATTTATACGCTTAAACATACTTTGATTATGATCATCATGCTTAACTACACTTTATACTATGTTTTTATATCAAAACAAGTCCCTAATCTATCAAAAATGCACCTAATAGACTCAAGCATAAACTTCAGGGGGGTGAAATGCAAAATTTTGGAACTTGCCGGCACTAGGGCGCCGCGTGATGCGAGGGTCCTAGACGTCACGCGAGCCCCTTGTTTCGGCAGAATGTGTGTTTCCTTTCAATTTTTGCACGAAATCCCAATAATCCAACCCACCCAATCACCTTTAATCCACCTCTAATCACCTCCAATCACCTTCTAACTCATTCATTATAAATACCCACCTTCTCCAACCCATTTGACACTTTCACAACTCTCTAATCTTCACAAATTCACTCTCAATCTGCAGTAAATCTGAGTTTTTGGACAGATTCTTGTAACTTCACTAAAGTGAGTGTAACTTGCTTATTTCTTAACCAAATCACTTGGTTCTTCTTCCTATTGCTTTGTTATGTCCTTGGGTTTGAATCCTTGGTTTTTCCTTGGAAGAATCATGCTTGGATTTGCCCTAAAATGGACTAAAACTTTCTGTTTTGTTTACTATTAATCAACAACATGTTATTTCTTATCCAACTTGTGTCTAACACATCTCACACCAATGTCCTAATGCTTACAACCTCTCTTATGGTTGGTTAAGCTTAAAAACATGGTTGAGACACTTAAATCAGAGGTTAAAACCTCACAAACTTTCTGTTTTAATTAGGGTTTCACCCACAAGTAGTGTTCAAGTGTGAAACTTGATGTATGTGTGATGGTTGGTTTAGCCTAGGCTATCCTTCATAAGAATCCACTCATTACTTGATGTTTTTCTATAGATTAGTTGTAGTTACTACCTTAATACTTGTATGTTCATGACCCTCCTTGTTGTTTATAACAACAAGTGTAGTGGTGAACACTAGAGGTGCCTAAATGGAAGATTGTTCTTCCTACCTCATGTATGTATTCTATGACACAAAGAGGTACCTAAATGGAGACATTAATCTCCTACCTCATGCTTGAATCTTAAGACTTGTAGAACTATATAATATCTAAGTTATTGTATATGTATACATCTAAGTAACTAAGACTTGATGATGACTTAATAGTTATTTGTTAAGTGGACGTTACATCATCTATGACCATGCTCTTGTTACAACTCTAATGGATCTTAGAATCCATGAAATCATACCAACTCTTTTGAGTTTCAATAGTGTCAAGAACAAGAGTTATGTGTACAAGATGATTATTTTCACCTATGTTACTTTCTTTATATTTTAGAAACTCCGAATCTATAATCTTCCGTATACGCCAACTCACACACCTACGTTCCCTTGTGTAGAAGGACAAGGTGCTCCAAACTAATCCATCCACCAACTTGCTCTCGGAACTTCAAGTCACGACTTGTAAACCGTGAGTATACTCGTATTTTCCCCTTTTTACTTTTACCACTTTTGGGGTGTAACATGTTTACTTATTGAAACTTACACATGAACTTTTGTCTAAACACATGAACATTCCTATAACATGCTTGTATATGTGATGGCTTGATACTTTAAATTTGGGTGATTCTTATGTGTGGAACTTTTCATTAACTTCGTACGAGCCAAACCGTGACATATGTAGCGCTATAGGATTAACGACCCGCCTCTACTGAAACTTTGGTTATGTCATGAGCAAGTTGCGTTTTCTTGGTTTGATATGTTAGACACATGCCATATTTAATGTTTATCTTGAATCGCATGCTTGCAATGAGGAATTGTTCACACTTTTATCTTATGCTATGTATGTACCAAACTTGTATACTCGCCTTTGCTTTTGCATTGAATTGTATTTTAAACATGTTACAGGTTGATGATGATGAGACCATGAAATGAAGTAGGCTTGATGCCTAGATACACATATAGACGTTTAGGTTTAAATGTTGTATCAATTTTGATTATGTTGTTATGTATTTCTTCGAACATGTTGTTATTTGCTTTTCTTGTAATGTTTTGACAATTTATTTTGGAAATGAAATTTGGATTATTAAATTATTGTCACAAATAGCGTTATGATGTCTCGAGCAATCTTCACACTTCGTCTCATCCCGATGTTTCCGCCATTGGTTGGGGTGTGACAGATTGGTATCAGAGCCATAACTATAGGGAACTAGGAAAATTGCCATGCTTTTGCCCTAGTCTATAGTTTTAGGAACTTTGCCTCTTATTTGTTGTTTAAAACATTTGTACTCTACCTTGCATGCTTCCTAGCTACACTTCTTGTTATTAAACTTATGCGCCTTTCCTATGGCTAACACGAATACACTTATGTTATTTCATACTCTTGTAACATCAACGAGACAACTTTACCAAAATAGGCGTGAAACCCACAATTTGGTAAACGACTCTCACTCTACCTTTAATCTATTTTTGCATGAAATTTCACCATTAAGCTAGGAGTGACATCCACAACTTAATGGTAATTTCCATTTCAACTCTAGTGGACCCTTGTCAAAGTGTCAAAATTTTATTTTGGCCGACAAGTACCAACCACATTTAGGGTACGAAATCGTCAAGTTAGGGGTGAAACCCGCATCTTGTCGATTAAGTCCCATTCCTTGATTTTATTCTCGCCAAAGTCCCGAATGTTCCAATCATTTAGAGATGTGTAGTAACCGGAAGGGTAAGATACCGTTAATCGCTTCTCGACGAGAGTATCTTACTTATAGGCCAAAGCACAATACCTCTAAATCGAAAGGACTTTCGACCCACTTTGGAATTGTCGACGTTTCTCTACCCGAAACATTCCTATGTTTTATTGAGCCTCTCTTTTATGTATCTCAATTTATATGTGATTTTATACTTGAACGTTCATTCATTTCGAAATGTCGTTTTAATCATTTCGCACGTTACCGCAATCACAAACAATAATAATCCTCGTGAACAAACTAAATTTATACCCCTTTACGCAACTTATGTGTTATACTTGTTGAATGTATGTTGGAAACTTACGCTCTATGTGAACTCTACTTGGTACATGAACATTTACTTGCTTTTACATACACAAACCTTGTTTTCAATTAATGATCAAAGTCTCATCCTTTCCTTCTCTTTCAATCTTTTAGATGTCGTCTAGCTCCTCCAAGAGACTCAAGTCTAAGAAGGGTTCGACTTCCTCTGCCATGTCTCAAAAAGATTGCATGAAATTTATGGCCAAACAATTTGCTAAGGTCTTACCCGATATCGTTAGCAAGATTCAAACCGATTCACCGCATGGCTCTGTTGACTCAAAGGCAGACAAACCCAAATCGACCTTCCAATTTAAGCACTTCATGGCTTGTAAACCTTTAGAATTTACTGGCAAGAATGGCGCTACCGCCATGATGAACTGGTTTGATGCCATCGAGCTTACCTTCACAATGTTTAGGCATCATTTTAGGGCCTTAAAGTTGGCTTGATGGGCCTTAAACATGTCGAAATGGCCTTAAAACACCAACAGGGACTGAAACTGTCATTTTTCAAAGTTGTTTGATGATCTGAAACCCTAGGCGGAGCGCGTAAGGTTTAACCATACCTTACGCAGGGCGCGAGGGCCTCCCAGACCTATAAAACCAGTTTTAACAGATGTTATACTCACAAAACCCAATTGCAAATGCTTTCCAGCAAACAATGGACTAAATCTAGGGGCTCCAATGGTTTCTTAAAATTATGGGCTTGATGTGTACGGCTAGGATTGAATCTCGGTTAACGAGGAACGATCTTAACGGTTCTAACATATATATAAATACCCCTTTCTCTCACTTGCAAAAACCCACAATTTGATATGATTTTATGCTCTCTAAGTGGAAGTATATGCTTCCTACCTGAGAGTAAATCAGATCAAATCTTGCAGGGACCTTCTGTAAGTATTCTTTCGTGCTGTTCTTTCGTTTTAGCATTAAAGTCAAACTGCGTTTGACTTTCTGCATTAACCAGTTTATGGTCAATGCGAAGTTCGTTTGAACTTCTTAACGTGAGCGTAATCACGATGGTTAGAGTCCCTAGTGACTATACCTACTGATTACCACGTTATCTAGGCTCAGTGACGAGTCGTAGTTTCGGCAAAAATGCGTATTCTTGCGTATTTTGTAACCAAACTACTTTTGGGTATCAAGACCCTTTGTCTTGATATCAAACCTGTTTTTAAACTTCGTTAAATATGTTTTAACATGTTTAGCTCGTCACTTTTAGAATTGTGCTTGTCTAGGGTCGTAAAGGTAAGCAATCTAAACAATCGCTTTTACTTTCGAACCCGGCCCATTTGGTCGATCATTAGGATCCGACCAAACACTTTAGGTGACCATAGTTGCATAAGGAATAACCTTCCGGGGTTATACCTTATGGTCACGTCGTTTAAGTAGTTGTATGATAAGTAGTTCCTATGCCTTAGGAAAATTACCAAAATGCCCTTTTTACGCTAAAATTTATTTTAAGCCTATGTACCTTAATTTTTGGCATCTAAACTGATTTAGCAACAATACTAAACATGTTAAGGCATATCTTGCTTGTCATAGGGCTAGTTAGGTGTTCCGAACGCGTTTTACACGAACGACGCGTTAAAGTTGCGTAAGCTACCTAAACGGGTCGTAACGGGTCAAAAGCACTTAGGATACGTTTCGTTTTAGTATGTAGGCTTTGTTAAACCATATTACATAAGTTCCCACACTTATTTGGTTTACAAACCCTTGTACTACCCGATCCTCCGATAGGTCCGTTTATTAATGTAGATACCTATATTAGGTGTCGTTTGAATCCGTGATCTTCTAGCTTTGCTTGGTGGATATCTAAAGTCTATTAAGAAATCTCAAGTGAGTACATAGTCCCCTCTTTTACTGTTTTCAAACTGTTTTGGGGTGAAACACATGTGCCTACTTGTTACTTTCGTGTTTTCCATGTTTTCATTTCATATACTTGCTATGTTCATTCGTACACCATTAGTACATGATTTCATTATGATTTTGCTATGTATGTCCATTGCGTGCATACTTAGTACATTGTTTTACATGACATTTTATGCTCTGTATGTTCATTTAGAGCATACTTAGTACATTGTTTTACATGACATTTTTATGCTATGTATGTTCATTTAGCGCATACTTAGTACATTGTTTTACATGACATTTTATGCTATGTATGTTCATTTAGCGCATACTTAGTACATTGTTTTACATTGCCTTTTCATGTTATGTATGTTCATCATACTTAGTGCATTTGTTTTACATCACATGCTATGTATGTTCATCATGCTTAGTACATTTTCATTTCATCACATGCTTACATTTTGGGTATGACATTTGGTTTGTTTAAGTGGGACCATATACATTCATTAACTTTGATCATGCCGCTCGTTAGTAGGTAATCGTACCATAGGAATTGGCAACTCCTGTTCCTGACATCCTAGGTATGTTTGGATGGAAGGAATGACCGAATTCGATAAAACATAACACAGCTAGATCTTTCATTTGTTTATAGGTTTATCACCACAGTCGCAAGGCTTGAATGTATGCATTTTCACAATACCGCATAAATGTTTGTATCAGTATAGCATGCATTTCCACAAAACATAACGTTGATTTAAACCACGTTTTACTTCAATACATTGTTTTGTGCATTTTTACCTATGGTTTAGTTGATACATATTTCACTTGCCATACATGACATTTTGTTTACACATTACTTGATTGACATTTGACATAGACATTTTGATATTGATATACACATTTCATGGACTACATTTTGACATAAACATTTGACATGGTTTTCACAATGACATTTGAGAAACGGTTTAGACGTGGGCAATTTACATTGGTGGTTTGTTTGTGTAACGCCCGGCTCTTTTGTACTTTCCATTTATAGAAAGCTTTGTTCGTATTTCTATTTTTGGAAACCTTGTATTCTTGTATTTGTTCCTTTCTTTGTAATCATTATCAAACCGAGACTTGGATCATTAATGAAGCTTGCATTTTGTTACATTTATGTTAAACACACTCTATGTATGCTCGTATGTTCGACTTCGTGAATCAATCAATGTCTAATCGTTATTCTTGGAAACTATGTGCGAAACTTGTAATTGATCTAAACTTATGCATTAAACGTCTTTTGAACGAGAACGATACTTGGTTATGACATTTATACGCTTAAACTTACTTTGATTATGATCATCATGCTTAACTACACTTTATACTATGCTTTTATATCAAAACAAGTCCCTAATCTATCAAAAATGCACCTAATAGACTCAAGCATAAACTTCAGGGGGGTGAAATGCAAAATTTTAGAACTTGCCGGCACTTGGGCGCCGCGTGACGCGAGGGTCCTAGACGTCACGCGAGCCCCTTGTTTCGGCAGAATGTGTGTTTCCTTTCAATTTTTGCACGAAATCCCAATAATCCAACCCACCCAATCACCTTTAATCCACCTCTAATCACCTCCAATCACCTTCTAACTCATTCATTATAAATACCCACCTTCTCCAACCCATTTGACACTTTCACAACTCTCTAATCTTCACAAATTCACTCTCAATCTGCAGTAAATCTGAGTTTTTGGACAGATTCTTGTAACTTCACTAAAGTGAGTGTAACTTGCTTATTTCTTAACCAAATCACTTGGTTCTTCTTCCTATTGCTTTGTTATGTCCTTGGGTTTGAATCCTTGGTTTTTCCTTGGAAGAATCATGCTTGGATTTGCCCTAAAATGGACTAAAACTTTCTGTTTTGTTTACTATTAATCAACAACATGTTATTTCTTATCCAACTTGTGTCTAACACATCTCACACCAATGTCCTAATGCTTACAACCTCTCTTATGGTTGGTTAAGCTTAAAAACATGGTTGAGACACTTAAATCAGAGGTTAAAACCTCACAAACTTTCTGTTTTAATTAGGGTTTCACCCACAAGTAGTGTTCAAGTGTGAAACTTGATGTATGTGTGATGGTTGGTTTAGCCTAGGCTATCCTTCATAAGAATCCACTCATTACTTGATGTTTTTCTATAGATTAGTTGTAGTTACTACCTTAATACTTGTATGTTCATGACCCTCCTTGTTGTTTATAACAACAAGTGTAGTGGTGAACACTAGAGGTGCCTTAATGGAAGCTTGTTCTTCCTACCTCATGTATGTATTCTATGACACAAAGAGGTACCTAAATGGAGACATTAATCTCCTACCTCATGCTTGAATCTTAAGACTTGTAGAACTATATAATATCTAAGTTATTCTATATGTATACATCTAAGTAACTAAGACTTGATGATGACTTAATAGTTATTTGTTACGTGGACGTTACATCATCTATGACCATGCTCTTGTTACAACTCTAATGGATCTTAGAATCCATGAAATCATACCAACTCTTTTGAGTTTCAATAGTGTCAAGAACAAGAGTTATGTGTACAAGATGATTATTTTCACCTATGTTACTTTCTTTATATTTTAGAAACTCCGAATCTATAATCTTCCGTATACGCCAACTCACACACCTACGTTCCCTTGTGTAGAAGGACAAGGTGCTCCAAACTAATCCATCCACCAACTTGCTCTCGGAACTTCAAGTCACGACTTGTAAACCGTGAGTATACTCGTATTTTCCCCTTTTTACTTTTACCACTTTTGGGGTGTAACATGTTTACTTATTGAAACTTACACATGAACTTTTGTCTAAACACATGAACATTCCTATAACATGCTTGTATATGTGATGGCTTGATACTTTAAATTTGGGTGATTCTTATGTGTGGAACTTATCATTAACTTCGTACGAGCCAAACCGTGACATATGTAGCGCTATAGGATTAACGACCCGCCTCTACTGAAACTTTGGTTATGTCATGAGCAAGTTGCGTTTTCTTGGTTTGATATGTTAGACACATGCCATATTTAATGTTTATCTTGAATCGCATGCTTGCAATGAGGAATTGTTCACACTTTTATCTTATGCTATGTATGTACCAAACTTGTATACTCGCCTTTGCTTTTGCATTGAATTGTATTTTAAACATGTTACAGGTTGATGATGATGAGACCATGAAATGAAGTAGGCTTGATGCCTAGATACACATATAGACGTTTAGGTTTAAATGTTGTATCAATTTTGATTATGTTGTTATGTATTTCTTCGAACATGTTGTTATTTGCTTTTCTTGTAATGTTTTGACAATTTATTTTGGAAATGAAATTTGGATTATTAAATTATTGTCACAAATAGCGTTATGATGTCTCGAGCAATCTTCACACTTCGTCTCATCCCGATGTTTCCGCCATTGGTTGGGGTGTGACAGTTTGGGGTAAGTGATTTAAGTAACGAGATGTGTGTAATATGATACGAGCATGGTGGATACGCCGCTGGTACTTCCTATATATAAGTGCTTGTATTATATTACATGTCGTAGCGCTATTTAAATCATTCAATTTGGACTTATACATTTTATACAAATGACATATTTTTCACAAGACATTGTTTTACGAAACAACTTATTTTATAAACTCATTTTACTTGGTTATTCATTTAACCTTACATTATTCTTTTAAACATACATATCTATCATCGCTTTTCAAATGATTTATAAAACAAAACATTTACAAGGATCATGACTGACTTTTTGTTAAACAACTTTTTCTAAACTTATAAGTCATGAATCCTAAATCAATAAAATCTATGTACTCGCCGGCATTTTTATGCCGACGTACCTATTTTCACATGTGTTTCAGGATCTAATGCATAAGACGTTCCTGACACGCTAGGGTGGACTTGGGCCTTAGAGACTTAAAACAAAGATAGAACTAGTTTAATTATGTGATGTACTCTTTGGTTCTTGTTTTGAGACAATGTATTCCACCTTTGGTTGTTGAATAAAATATAATCTTAATTACCATGGTTGTGGAACAATAATTCTGTTTCAACACTCCCCGACGTTTCCGCCACGATTTGATGTTTTACGTGGTCGGGGTGTGACATCTCCACTGAGGTCCTTCTGAGGAATGCACCTCTTGTTGGTACGTTTGAGGTTCATCTTCTACCATATAGGTAAGAAACTCAAGGCCAAAGGATTTTCCAGTCCTTTGTCATTTACTTTTCCTGATTTCAACTTCCTCAGTATTAGATTGTTCTCGAGGTTCATCGTTTTCAACTTCACCCTCGGGAACAATTTCCTCAACCGGTCTAGAAGAACTTGGTTCACTTTTATCCAAGCATGGGAACATATGTTCAAACCATGTTGCATCCTTAGATTCCATTATGATGCCTTTGCATATTCCAGGATTCTTAGAACCATGCACAAGAAAACGATAAGGACCGTAAGGACGGGTGTATCCTATAAATACACAATCCACCGTTTTGGGTCCTATTAGTAGGCGCTTAGGTGGTGTGACCACCACCTTAGCTAAACACCCCCACACTTTCAAGGATTTATATGGTGGTTTCTTTTCGGTCCATAATTCGTAAGGCGTTACATCCTTTTTCTTATTGGGTATCATGTTCAACACATAATTTGCTGATAAGATTGCTTCCCCCCACATGTTTTGGTTTACACCAGAACTTATCATCATGGCATTCATCATTTCTTTCAAAGTACGATTTTTCCGTTCCGCTATGCCATTTGATTGAGAGGAGTAAGGAGCCGTGAGTTCGTGGATGATTCCACTTTTTGCACATACGTCAATAAAAGGTGAAACATATTCACCTCCTCGGTCGCTCCTTACGATTTTGATTTTCCGATTTAGTTGATTCTCAACTTCGGCTTTGAACAAGACAAACTTGTCAATAGCCTCATCCTTACTCTTAAGTAAGTACACATAGCAATACCTAGTACTATCATCAATGAACGTGATGAAGTACTTGTTCCCACCACGAGTAGGAATTGCTTTTAGATCACACACATCAGTGTGGATCATCTCTAGGGGTTCGGTGAGTCGTTCAACCTTTTTGAATGATGATTTCGTTTGTTTTGCTTCTACGCAAGTTTCACATTTATTAATTAAGTCGATATCAAATGTTGGTATGCAATCAAGTTTAATTAAACGACGAATGGAATTATAATTAACATGACCTAGTCGACCATGCCAAAGATAAGAAGACTCAATTAAGTAAGTAGAACTAGTAGCATTTTCTTTCATTGCATTCACGACAATTACATTTAGTTTAAACATTCCATTGAGGGCATAGCCCTTACCAACATACACACCATTTTTGGTCAACACGACCTTGTCGGACTCAATCACCATTTTGAACACAAATTTGTTCAACTGCCACCCCGACACAAGGTTCTTACGAATTTCTGGAACATACAACACGTTTGACAAGGTGAGTTCCTTTCCAGAAGTCATTTTTAGAACCACGTTCCCCTCACCTTTAATTTCAGCCGTGGCGGAGTTTCCCATAAAAACCTTTTCGCCATTAGTCACCTCTTTGAAGGTGTTGAAAAGGCTCTTGTCGAAACACACATGACGGGTAGCCCCCGTATCAACCCACCAATCCTTGTTATTTTGCCCGACCAAATTAACTTCAGTCACCAAAATCGAGAGATCCGTGACCATGGCAACCAGGTTGTCGACTTCATCAACCATGTTCACATGTCGAGCATTTTCCTTCTTGGGAAGCTTGCATTCACTGGCCTTGTGGCCTTGCTTCTGACAATTATAACAAGTTCCTTGGAACTTCTTTTTCCCAACTCCTCCCTTAGGACCAAGGTTGGAGCGTTTCCCATGACTTTTCTTTCCACCCTTTCCACTGTTTTTTCCCTTTGAAGATTGGCCATGTTCAACAAGATTGGCATTCACTCTTTCAGGACCATCAACCTTTTTTAGGGCCAATTTGTTATCTTCTTCAATTTGAAGACGAACAACAAGATCTTCAATGGTCATCTCCTTTCGCTTATGCTTGAGATAGTTCTTGAAATCAACCCAACTTGGTGGCAATTTTTCGATCATTGCAGCAACTTAGAATGTTTCGCTGAGCATCATTCCTTCCGCATGAATATCATGAAGGATAACCTGCAATTCTTGGACTTGGCTCATGACCGTTTTAGAGTCTATCATTTTAAAGTCCAAGAACTTAGCCACCACAAAGTTCTTAGTGCCCGCATCTTCTGTTTTGTATTTGCGATCCAAAGACTCCCATAATTCTTTGGCCGTCTTTGCTTTGCAAACACATTATACAATGTGTCCACCAAACCATTAAAAATAAAGTTGCGGCACAGGAAATACGAATGATTCCAAGCATGCATCGCGCTCACAGATTGACCATCCATATCCCCTTCATCAACATGGGGTTTAGGTTTAGTCAAGAACCTTGCCAGGTTCAGCGTGGTCAGATAAAAGAACATCTTTTGCTGCCACTGTTTGAAATTCACACCACCGAATTTCTCTGGTTTCTCAGCATGCGACACTGCATTAGGCAGTGGTGTCACTAGACCGGTAGTGACAGTAACAGCAGAAGTCATGACCGCAGAAACAGCACTGGTCATGACAGTAGAAACAACAGTAGTCATCGGCTGGGATTCCATTCTGAAACGAAAAGAATGCAGAAACAATTAGTAAAACGGATCTGTTTAAGTTTGTTAGCAAACCTGTATAAAAGAACTGACCAGAAACTGGACAGAATGTAATAAAATTGAAGAAACAGTAAACGAGTGAACCGGGCTTGTGTTTGACACAATTCCCTTAAACAGATTCGTCGTCTGTTCCAAGGGGTAAGACGGTTCTAAGCAGCACCGCGCACTGCCGGACTTGAGCACTTGCCTGAAATGAAAAGAAGTTGTGTTGCAGAACCTGAGATTGAGATAGGAGAAGTTGTTGAGGTGTGTCTAAATAGGTTGTCTGCATTGGGTTTCATAGGCACAGGTCATAACTGATTCTGGCCTCATCATTGCAGAGAATTAAAGTGTCACACCCCGACCACGTAAAACAACAAATCGTGGCGGAAACGTCGGGGAGTGTTGCAACAGAATCATTGTTTCACAACCATGGATCAAATAGTTTTGTTTTATTGAATTAATGAACTCAATGTTTTGTTACAATTCATATAAATACAAATAATTGTTTCTTGGTTTTAAAGTCGCTAAGGCACAAGTCCATCCTATGTGAAGCATGCATCAATAATCATCAGATAGCAGTACCTGAAACATATATGAAATAGGTATGTCAGCATAAAAATGCATGTGAGTAACATAGGATTTTGTGTATTAGATTCATGGCTTTGGATAATGGAGGAAAAGGTTTTATGTTTTCAAAATAGCCATGAATCCAATATAAAAGTTTTGTTTCTGAAAACGTGTCGTTTTGGAAAAGGGTTTCTAGTATAGACAAAAATATACTTTGGTTTTGAAATGTTTGTATAAATAGTATAACAAAGTATACTTTAGTTTTGAAATAGTTAAATGGATAGTATATCGAAATATGCTTTAGTAATTAAAATAATAGATTTGGTAGTATATCTCAAGTATACTTTGGTTTAAGAATAAAAGTATTGGTAGTATATCAAATTATACTTTGGTTTGTAAATAGCATATCAACTATGCTTTGGTTTAAAAATAGCATATCAACTATGCTTTGGTAGTATATCAAATTATACTTTAGTTTATGAAATAACAAAGTTGGTAGTATATCAAACTATACTTTGGTTAACAGTAGCATATCAAACTATGCTTTGGTAAATAACAAAGTAGTATGTTAAAACACATGTTGGATTTTGTACATAGTATATCAAAATATACTTTGGTAGATCACATTTGAGAGCACATGAAACTGTACTTTTGTAGTATATCAACATATACAAAGAAAGTGTGATTTGGCATTCAATCAAGCCTTAGTGTATCAAACTACACTTTGGAGACTATAGAAATACCACGAAGGCAATTTCTATTTGGTTTAAATTTGGTTTCTGACATTCCATACAACAGGAATGGGGTGTCTAGTCCTATAGCGCTATATCGTACTACCAATCGGCTGGGTGAATGTATAAAAATAGGTACAATCCAATAATTAGTTTTATAAGTTTTGGAAAATCAGTGTTTAAACCATAGGTAATCGTTTAATTTATCAAAAGAATATATACTAAGCATGTGTAATCATGTAGATTAAAATCAGGAAAATAACAGATAGGCATATATGTTTCACCCCAAAACAATTGAAAACAGTAAAAGAGGGGACTATGTACTCACTTGAGATTGCGAGTATCCTTGATTAAGTGTCCTAACAAAGCTCGGGAAATCAAGAAATCAAGTGGCACCTAGTATGGAATCGATATGATAAATAATCGGATCCTAAATCGGGAGATAGGATAGAATGAGGTTCTATAAATCAAATGAGTAATTGAACACATATGGTATGATTTAATAGTCCCAACATTCTGATTGCAAAGTCTACCTAAGTGCTTTTGACCCGTTTCGACCCATTATGGTAGTATAAGCCACTATAATGCGTCGTTCGCGTAAAACTATGTTCGGATGGTTAACTATGTGCTATGTCAAGTCTTACATGCCCAATTATGCCTAAACATGTTACTAAATCAGATTATATGTCAAAAATATGTTCACATAGTCAAAATACGGATTTTAGCTTCAAAAGGGCATTTTGGTCATTTCCTATGGGCATACAAGCTAACTAGCATACGACTAACCAATCCTATGTGATCATAAGGTATAACCTCAGCGGTTATTCCCTATGCAACTATGATCACTAACTAAGCTTGGTCGGATCTTAAAGATCGACCAAACGGGTCGGGTTCGAAAGTGTAAGCGGTTGTTTAGACCGCTTAACTTACGACCCTAAACAAGCACTAACTAATAGTGACGAGTTAAACATGTCAAAACATGTTTAACCTACTGATTTGGTATCAAAACAAAGTGTTTTGATACCCTAAAGTCAATGTTTTAAAAACCGGTAAATACCGGCCGGTTATACCGGTATTACCGTTTTCAGATGTAAATCCGGTACGAAACACCCCGGTAAATAAGTGAAACGGCATAAGATTTGTACTGGCGGTAAAATCCGGTATACCGGTTTGAAACGTAATACCGGTACCGGCCCAGTGTTATTTTAGTTTGGGTTGTTATTTATTTTTATTATATATGTTACTTATCTTACGTAATTTTTATATATTATGATTATTCATAAGTAAAAGTTCTTATTTAATATTGTATGAAACGAATAGTTATCCTTTAGTTGATGAGGATGAGGATAACAGTGAATTTCATCTTTTATGCGAGAACTTGATGTATTCAACACTCAAATGGCTTAAACATATCGTACACTTTCATTTAAAGGAGCTTGTTGAAAAATTGAATGATTTCGATTATCTTTTGGATTATTTTTTATTATGTATTTACTTTTGAATCATCTTTTAATATGTAATCATGCATTTTTGGATTAACGTTTGAGTTGATGTTGTAATTTATGAAATTATAGAGTTATCTACTCAACCCGGTTAAACCTCTCGGTACAACCTGTTCAACCGGTTAAACCATTTTTTAGCCTAATCCGGTTTGATTTAAAAACCGGTTTTTAAAACATTGCCTAAAGTAGTTCCGTTGCAAAATGCGTGCTAAAACGCATTTTGACCGAAACTTTGACTCGTCACTAGACCTAGTTAACGTGGTAATCAGCGAGTATAATCACTAAGGATTATAACCAACGTGATTACAATCACGTTGCAAAGTTCAACCGAACTTTGCGTTGACCAAAGACTGGTCAAACTGAAAGTCAAACACTGTTTGACTTTTTAAACTAGTAAGCAATAAAGAATGAAAGAATGCTCACTAAGGGTCCTTGCTATCTTTTCTACAAGAAGACCAAGTTCCCAAAAAGATTAGAAAGCTCCAAACACTTGAGGGAGCTCTCCAAATCAGATTGTAGAGAAGAGAATGAGGAAATGAGCAAAGAATGAGGAGGTTGGCATGCTATTTATAGTAAAGCATGAAGAACAAGATCATGAGAAGTGTTTGTGTAACCTCCAAGGAAGAATCAAGGCCATACAATTGTCACAAGCAGGTACAAAGCCTTGGGGAGGTGTTAACTTGCTAATCACACCAAGAATTTACCAAAACAGCCCCTGAATTTGCAAACAGTTGCTGAAAAACAACATTCTGGTCGCTGGGCACTTCACACGGCCCGCGTAAGGATAGGCTTGGGCCTTACGCGGCCCGCCTGGGCTCCCCAGATCAGCAAACTTTCAATATTTACAGCTTTGGTCCCTGCATGCACTCGAGTCCATTTTTGGCACTTTTGACACCCGTTAAGCCATTTTCAAGGCTCCACAAGGTCAATAAAGTTTAGAGGACTCAAAATGTGCTCAGAAAGCTCTCGGATGTTGGCTCGTTTGGTCGTACGGTCGCGTTGTTCGCTAAATTACGACGAAAATCAAACGGACGCGAAAACGAACCAAATTAAGCGACGAATGGAATTTTTGCATGCCGATCACTAAAATAAAAATATTTTAGTGTGTACAAAAATTTTGGATGTCCAAATGTGGTCAGAATGTAAGATATGCGCGAAAATGCAAACTTACGCCGTTTTTGACACTTTTAGCCCCTGTAAGATCATGTAAGCATATTGTCGCACACCGAACCACTCAAAGATTATTTCTAAGCTATGTTTAGGTTATATGGGGTATGTTTAGCTTATGGTCAAGTTCTGGACTGTTCGTTACCTTGCGAATTGGTATAGTTTCGCAGTTTGACGCAAATAGTCCCTACGATTGACTAAACTTGTTTTTGCCATACCAAACCTTCCAAAACTTATTTCTAAGTTATGTAAAGGTTATTTAAGGTATGTTAAGCCTATTTCACTATCCCGGAGTGTTTGTCGCGTTAAACTAATTACGTTTACACACTAGTGCGCGTATAACTCTCCAGAAAGCGATTTAAAGCTCAAAATCGAACAAGAATTGATATGTGCAAATGATACACATATTTATACAAATCCCAAGTATGAAACATAATATTTCATTGATTTGGCATTTGTTTGGTGTTCGTGGTGACACAGGTGTCACAGTCTCCCCTACTTTAGGAAATTTCGTCCCGAAATTTAATTCTACAGGAAACTTGTGAAGACAACTGTGATTGCTTCGCTTTCGAATGAATCCTCTGTTTCCCAAAGTAAAACTTTAGGTCACGTTTAGATTCTTAGCGAATTTGATAATTTCCAGAATGTTGTTGTTGCAGTAACAAAAACATGGGGTTTCGAACAACGGATAGGAGAATGTTTCTTATGAAGACTATTATAGGAAACTTGTGTGTGCTCGAAATCAGAGTCGGAGATTGCGAAATAGAATGGCATTGGTCAAGGTCCATGACTTCTAGTAATTTAAATAACGCTACTTTCGCAATGTAAATAAGGAACACTTATATATAGGAAGTACCAGCGGCGTATCCACCATGTCCTTTTTACATTGTTCCTGTCTCGTTATCCTTATCACTATAGGTCTTAACACATGACAAAACTCGTTGTGTTTTCTGTGCACTGAATTCCATAATTGCGTATGCATCCATAATTACGTAATTCCTTGCATAGTCCGCACAGTTCATCTCATAATGTGTAGGGTAAAATCAATCGAACAAACATGAAATGACTTGACTAGATCACCAAAAGATCTTTTTAATTAAATCAACGAACGATCTTTTTAACTAGATCAACACATGATCTCCTTATCTAGATCGTCGTATGATCTCTTTAAATAGACCATTTAAGGGATCTTTTTAACTCAAAAACCAATAATAGTTTTGAAACAACACTTTGGAATCCAAGGGTCTGACTATTTGCATAGAAAGCTCCTTAAGGATTTAAGATAGTACTTTGGGTATCCTTTGAGAATCTAACATATGAAAATACGGAAGATTCCACCAGGACTTAGATAGCGAGATTTAGAATTACACATAAACACAAAATCACCAAATTGTGTATTCGTTAATTTAGTTATTAGCTCATTCATGAATTAATGCATTTGAAGTACACTAGAAATCCAATCACGGACTTCAATTAGTACTTAAAACATCTTCAAGAATCTAACTATGAAGATAGGAAGATCTTATAAGGATTTGGAATTTGTTTTTGTCGTGTCGTAACATTCGTATTAGGACACATAAAGAATCCAATTAAGGACTTACGATAGTACCTTTTGATATCAAATCAAAGATTTGAAATGGTACTTCAAGTATCTGATTAAGACTTTGAAGTTTTGTACCTTGTACTTTGTTCTTTTTAAAAGAAACGAGTACTTAGGATTTTAGGGGAAGATCACAAGTGATCACAAAATGAAAGAACCACATGAGAAGTTTGTTCTGATAAGAACATGGTTCTTTGGTGTCGGTATTGTAGGGGTATGTCAACACATACACACAATCGTATCAAGTTTTGGAAATGAAATCGGAACAACCATTTTATTTATAATAACTGAATTGTCTCAAATGTCAAAAGACCTGTCACACTATAAATAGACCTGTCACATCACCATTTTCAGTGATGTGACAGCTCTGCTCGACCAGACACGCTATCTCCTCTTTTCTCCATTTTCTTGCTGATTTCGGTACGTTTTGCACTAGATCTTTGTACTTTCTCGCTCTACACATCATTCTCTATGTGATTCTCACTTGAAAAGACACTTTTCACTGTGAAATCTCTCGGATCTGAGTTCTTAAGGATGATGTCATCATGGGGGTTTGTACAAACTTCCATGTGATGTCATTCTGAGCAAGATCTAACTCAGATCTAAGGTATTTCATGCGTTTTCACACAAAATCAAAGCTAAAACTAGACTTTTTCCTATAAAACTTGAGTATCTTCATCTTTTTCTCAAACTTTCACCTTAATCAGTGGAAACCGGGTCTAAACTAACTATAGATCTGATAAATAGTCTAGAGTTGGTGTTGATCTGAATTCTTACTAGGAAAAAGACGAGCACAACACGGATTCCGACATAAACCCGTCAGGAGCATGCGACCGATCGGACAGGGGTGGTCCCCACCCAATCAGAATGGTTGTGTGCTGATAGGTTTACCGTTGTCTCAATACGTGTCGTACCGTCACCGTTAAACAAGAAACTTGGAAATTTGACAAAATGTTAAACAAGAACGAGGGTCGCCCGACCAAGCGGCAACCCGATCGGACAGCCACCCAATCAGGTGACACTTACCCTTTAGTCTTGAAACTTTTCAACACTTAGAAATTTGTACAGAAACTTAAACTTGTTCAAGTGGCAACCCCATCGGATTGCCGCCCGGTCGAGGTGCCACACGATTGAGGTGACCAAAGCATTTACCACCCGGGCCGAGTGGCAACCCGATCGGACAGTTATCCGATCGAGCAACCACCCTATCCCCTTCACTTATGAATTACAACCCAAGTGGAAACCCGATCGGATGGCCATCCGATCGAGCAGCCTTCTAACTCCTCATACACATAAGTCACCCGACTGACTGGCAATTCGATCGGATTGCCATCTAATCGGACAGCCATCCGATCAAGTGACTGATTTGACACTTTATGCAATCTCGTTATTCTGCCCGACTCTTATCCTATGGTAATCTAACCAGGCTAATTCTAAAAAGAGCTCCCTTTGATCCAATAACAGTTGCGACTGTTAAGCAATCACTGTTAGTACACTTGATCCCCTTTTACTTTAAACTTTTGGGGTGTAACATGTATTCTACGAAACTTAAACTTTAATCTTTGAAACTTATACTCTATCATGTGTGTACGTGAAACTTGTGATTCTTGACTCCTTGTGTTATATGACGTTTAAACCAGAGTGTGTAGTTCCGCCTTAACAATGGTAGCGCTCTAGGGGTAATGCACCTCCCCGTTAGTCTTTGGGGTATTGTTAGGATGAGACATAAAACCTCCCATTAAACTTTGGGAAAGGCACTTAACGCATTGGAAACTTGGGCTATCACTGCGTGGACTGCGACACTAGCACGGCTGAAACTATTTTTATTGCTTACACTATGGATATGAGTTGATTTAATCTATTATTCTATTATTAAACTTGTATACTCGCCAATACTTTTTGTATTGATATTTTAATACATGTTGCAGGCTGATAGGATGCTTTGGAATGCATGGAATCCAGCTAGGAGATGCTTAGAAACGTCACCTAGTTAACTTAGAATCTTTTGAACAATTTGAACAATATTCGTTATGGTATTTGGTACTTGTGTTGGTTGTGTACGCTATTAGACAATGTTATGGTGAATTTGATCTAATTTCTATTGAAACAAATAGTGTTATGGAATCTCATGAGCAATCTGACCGCTTAGTGCTCGCACCCCGATGTTTCCGCCATAGGTTGGTGTGTGACAGATTAGTATCAGAGCCATAATGTCACACCCCGATCTCCACGTGTCACCGGTGGGCCCGGTGTGGGGTACAGTGACGTGGTTGGCATCGTCATAGACAAACAACACAACATAATAATGCACAGCGGAAGCAAAAATAGATTCATTTCAACTTTAATTAAAATGTAATAATAAACATCATAAGTAGTTGAAACGGATCCACAGGCGGATCAAATAAAATAAGATAAATTGTTCAACAGTTTATTTGTCGTCCGAGCTTGCGAGACTATAGTGGACGCTCTTAGGAAACAGCCAGCCTAGTTCGTTTAGTACCTGCACTTAACCTTTTGGGAAAAATACGTCAGTTTACACTGGTAAATACAAATCAACTGACTCATTTTGAAAATGATTGAAAATTGATTTAAATGCACAAGGCATAAATGTTTTTATTAACTTGGGATAATTATGCAATCTAAACTTGTGAACGAATTACATGCTACTCGTACATTTGGTGGCCCGGGATCTGCTGTCCGGGCTAAAGATTAAATGACACACCACATTAAAGAGTTATACACGTCGGGTGTACGCCTACACCCCGTGCTCTGGTCGTGGCCATCTCGTAAGATAATGCCAAGGATATCCGGGACACGGTCAATAACCCCCCAAACCCTTAAAGTAAAACAAGACTGTTTAAACGAGTCGCACAAACTATTCAAGACTGGACACCCAAGGGCGCAGGATTTGTGCGCTCGATCAAGTGGTATTCTATATACCGTACCCCAAGCCCGTATAGGGAAAATAAGTCAAAATGTATTTACCTGAGCAAGTATGAATCACAATTGGTAAGTGTAGGTAGCTTTTACTGGGCCTCCTAATCTGGAACAAAGGTTTATAATGACCTATTAGATTCCTAACGGGTCTTTTATTTAAGCTTTAGCTTAGACCGGTTAGTTTTAAGGACGATACGGTACAAGCGCACCATTAAGCGATAGACCGGATAGAATGTGATTTAGACCCGACAAGTTTGAATACTTGTATAATATGGGTATACTAAATACATTCTGGATTTTGAGATAAAAATGATAACGTTTGACCCGTTTCGGTCAATTTACGCAAACTAGTTACGTAAACCGAACCGAACGCAAAAAGGGCGTTACGGGTAGCCAAAAGAGTCAAATGCAAGTTCCCTGAGATAATATGCTTTAAATATGATATAATATCAGTAAGTTATGTTCTATTATGCCCCGAATGATTTTAAACTCAATTCACACCTCATAAGGGCATTTTGGTCATTTAAAAGATTATAAAAGATTCAAATTAGAAATCTGAGTTTCAGTTCTGGTTTATACAGTAAATATACTTCATTTGACATATTATAACAGTAGGGTATGACCCGTACACAAAACTTATCATTTAAAATCAAACTATGCACCGTAGGGGTATTTTAGTAATTTCACAAGGACTAAAAATGTCAAAACTGGAAATCTGAGATCAAACATTTATACTTACTGTTATTATATGAAAATATGCTAAATACATCAGTAGGTATGAGTCTTATATGTTTAAAATGAGTATAACGCTTACAATGCGCTAAAACGCTTAAAATACGATTTAGAGCCGTTTCCGGGTTTTCAAAAGAAAGCTGAGATTTTTATATTTCCAGAATGCTCAAAATAATTTATTTAACAAATAAAATCAGTAGAAAAAGGTTTCGGGTCAAAAGGATGTATAAAACTCATTTTATGGCTTAAACGGTCAAAACCGGCATTAACCGAATCGACTTAGCGACGTATGATCCGATCAGCCAAAAATTAAATAAAAATCATCAAAAATCCCAAAATATTATATAACATCAGTGGATAAAAAGTTTTATATCACAACGTGGCCGGAAATGGGTTATACGCGAAATGCGCCGTTTATTACTCAAAATCTGGACCACCAACTGATCTCAAATTTTCGGTGCAAGTTTATAAATTAGTAATAAAGATTTCTACTCTTTCACTTTTCCAAAAATCACGTTTTATATCAAAAAGGGCAAAATAGTCAACTTTTAGCATAAATCGGAAACATGCAAATGAATCGGCTAAGCATAGACTCAAGTATCAAAAATTCCAGAAAGTTACACCAAAATAAAAATGGTCAAAAATAGTCTCTAATACAGATCTCAAACATGCATGCACGGATCCGAATCGATAGTCTACGAAAAAGTCGTTTTATAAGACTTTCGGTTCCGATCCGAGTTTATACTAAAGATTGTCGAGTTGATCATGGTAAAACATATTCTTACATTCATTATAAAGCTATTTTTGATGATCAAACTGATTGCATGTCATCTACATTACCATTTATGCTATATTTCACAAAAACGATTTCTGTTGACTTTTTAGAAACAACTTTGACTCGACAAATAGCATGCATAAAGTGGGAATCAGAGAATACCCTTTTGAGGGTTTGTTTCCCACATAAATACCAACATATCAGTGGTTTCAATTTGAGAAATGACAGAGCCAAACTCGTTTAATCGAAAAGTCAAACTATATGAACAACGGTTTGACTTTTAACTAATAATCAAAGCAAGAACGAATTATAGAATGATATGAAGGCTTACAAAGGTCCTAATGAAGCTTAGTTAACACTAGGAGGCTGCCTTGTCGTTCAGAAATGCTCCAGAAGTTGCCTTGAGAGTTCTTGCAAAGTTTGGGTGTTCTTGTTACTATTACAAGTGCCCAAAAATGTGAGCTTTTGATCTAATTTATGGTGAATTCAGATGATATAGAGAGCTCACAGTAGCCTAGGCATGCAAGCACTCTTATTGGAGCAAAAGGGAGGTGTTAGCAGCTGTATTGCACTTCAAATTCGGACCCAAAATGGTCATTTTCGCGAATTCTGCATCTGATAGGGGTTCGCGGCCCGCTTAGGCCTGTCCAGGCGGGTCGTCTGGCCTGCTGGTCAGCCAAACAATTTCCATACTTGGCAGCTTTGGTCCCTGTCCTTGCACGCGATGTTTCGGCTACTTATTTTGACTCGTAAACCCCCAAACTTGGTTTCTAAGAACCTTGGGACATTTACCAACATGGTAATGTCCTCGGATAACTTTGCGCTCAACCGAAAAGCCATGAAATTCGACGTTGACGCTTTTAACCCCTCAAGTACGGTTTTGGCCATAACTTTCTCATACGATAACAAAACTTCACGAAATTTTTACCACATATTCTAGTGAGTATATTTTAGCATTACAAAGCTTCGGGTCTGCCAAAAGTTCACTCAGAGGTATAAATTCAACATGTTGACACTTTTGGCCCCTATAGTTTGTAATTCCTCACTTTTGTGCATTTTCCGCTTCGTATGATCCATGATCCATCCGTTTAAGGTTATAAACATTATGTAGGGTTATCATAGAGTCTATTTATCCATTGTTGACACTTTGGACCCTTACGTTCCATAGTTTTCACTGTTTGTCAACTTTAGTCCCTCTAAAGTATATCTTCACATACCGGAACCTTATGACACGTGTCAATACATTATTGGACGTAAATTTTCGAGGTGTTACACATAACTATAGGGAATTAGGATGAGTAGGAATACTTGCCCTAGTCTATAGTTCTAGGAATCTTGATTCTTATATGTTGTTTAAGACTTATGCATTCTACCGTATCTGCTTCCTAGCAGTACATGTTCCTATCAAAACTTACATGCCTTTCCTAAGGCTGATACAATGTACACTTTATACTTTGAAAACGCTGTTAACCAGTGTTTGTATTTTGCACGAGGTTTGCCCGCAGGATAGGAGTGACATCCGAACCTTGATGGGAAATCTCCATTTTATTCTAGTAGGCCTTGTCTGCGGATAAGTGCCCACGCTATTTGGGATACGATGTTGTCAAGTTAGAGGTGAAACTCAGACCTTGATAACTAGTCCCACTCTTTGATTATTTTTTTATGTCTCGCCAAAGTCTCGTGACTTCCGATCAATTGAGTACGTGAAATGACCAAAAGGACGAATATCGTAGGCCAAACATCGATGACGTATTTGTCTAAGAAAGTCAAGACACGTTACCTCAATTCGAAAGGGGTTCAAATCACTTTGGTTAGTCGTCGTTCCTCTACCCGGAATAATTCTATGTTTTGTAAGCCTATCTTGCTTTTGTGTTATCTAGATTTCTTGAATGTGATATTATTTATGTGGTTTTAAACTCGACTCTTTGTTCATTTTGGTATACTTTTACACGAATCACACATTGTCCGCAATCTAAAACGTTAATTCTAATCTCAGATCGAACTAAATTTATGAAGCCTTATTCTATGTGTAATCTACGTGGTAATCTTGATTGACTAATGTGTTATGAGGAATTGTTGTGGGGATGGAAGTACGAGACAAAAATGGCATGTCCGAAGCATGGTGGATACGCCGCTGGTACTTCCTATATATAAGTGCTTTCGGCATGTTACCAACTTTCGTACCAAGTGCCATACGAGATTAGTGTTTACAGACCAGTGTGGAAAGTCTATGTAATCTATGGAAACTTTAATCATGAAATCTATGGGGAATCTATGTAATCTATGCAGACTCTGAAGCTACGCATGTAATCTATGAGAAATCTACGTGTTAACTATGTGTACTCTAGCAATGTTAATCTATTGTATTAATCTATTAAGTTAATCTATGGCAATCTACTGAGTTAGTCTATGTTAATCTATTGAATTAGTCTATGCTAAACTATTGGGTTACCCTATGAGCTAATCTATGTTGATTTATCGAGTAAACTATGAATAAGCTACGTGGACCTATATAAGTAATCTATTTGAGGAATCTATGTGAAACTATTTGAACAACCTATGATGATGATGATGATGATGATGATGATGATGATGATGAGTAAATTGTTATGTTTGGTGATTACGACACATCACATGACACCGATTACGAGGCAAGGCGAGGTGTCCGAAGCGTGGTGGTTACGCCGCTGGTACTTCCTATATATAAGCGTTTTTGGCATGTTGACCAAACTTCGTACAACGTGCCATGCGAAGGTCGTGAGTGTTGTGGTGATTCAATATAGATTCTTTAATCTATCGTGTGTGTAATCTATATTGTGAGATCTCGTGAATCTAGACTCATACGATCCTCTTGTTGGATTTTTGGGATGTCTTCTCGAAAGCTATCCGACACTCTCAGGAAATCAAGGGAGAATTCTCAGAAAAAGATGATGTCATTCATGGCTGACCAGATTGCTCGAGTCGTGCCAAAGATCGTCTCTGAGCTCCAGGGATCAAACACTCCTCCATCCTCTGTGGACTCTAAAGTAGAGAAGCCGACATATACCAAGTTCAACTACAAACACTTCATCTCCTGCAACCCCAAACCGTTTACGGGTAGTGATGGGGGTGACAGCTATGCTTGAGTGGTTTGATAGCATAGAGGTCATTTTCATTAACAGTGAATGCCCTGAACATTTGAAAACCAGGAGTGCTACTAGAGTGTTTCAAGGAAGGGCTTGTAATGGTGGTCTAATGAAAGGAATATCCGTACTAATGAAGTAGCCTATGCTCTTCCATGGGCCGAGGTACGAGAACTGATGATGCTCGAGTTTTGTCCTCCCCATGAACAATTGAAGCTCGAGGAAGAATTTTGGCATTTGAAGCAAGTTGGTGATGACAACCTGGCGTATACTACCCAGTTTAAGCAGCTAAGTTTTATCGTTCCTCACTTGGTTTCGACTCCTAAGCGGATGATAACCAAGTATATCAATGGCCTACCTCCGGCGATGCGTGGTTATATTGAAGCAGCTTAGCTCGACACTATTGAGGAAGTTTATCGTTTGGCAACAAGTTTGAACAACAATCATGTGCATGATAAGCAGTTTGCTACCCCTACACCTTCAAAGTCTGCAAACCAAGTTACCCAGCAGCCTAGTGGCAGCAAGAACAAGAAAAGGAAGTCTCAGGGTTCGGGATGTAATGTTATTGTCCCTGCTGCTAACCCTGCTGCTAAACCTGCTCCTGCTCCTGCTGCTGCTAACCCTGTTGCCCCTGAGGCGAAGAAACAATACACTGGGTCTCACTCGAAGTGTACCACTTACAACTACCATCATCCGACAAACTCTGCATGTCGATTGTGCACCAGATGCAACCGCTATGGTCACACGACCCCATATTGCTACCAAGCTAACCCTGCTCCAGTCCAGCAAGTCCCAGTTCAAGCAGCTCAAGCAGCGCTTCCAGCTCCTCCGCAGAACCCAGCACCAGCCAAAGCCGTTCGTGCATGCTTTCAGTGTGGGGATACTACTCATCTTCGAAATCGTTGCCCCCAGCTGAACCAAGATCAACAGGCAGCCGCTCGTGGACGAGCGTTTAATCTCAATGCTAACCAGGCTCGCAACAACAGTGACGTGGTGAATGGTATGTTTCTCGTTAATAATCTTTACATTTCGATTCTATTTGATACTGGTACCGATAAGAGTTTTGTGTCCGTGGAATTTGAGTCTTTGATAAATTGTACACGCTCTAAGTTACCTGAGTCGTTCTCTGTTGAGGTCGCAATGGTAAGTCGATTCTTGTTAATTCTATCGTGCGTTATTGTTCCTTGATTCTTAACGATCACGTATTCTCTATTGATCTTATACCCATGCGGTTGGGTAGTTTTCATGTTATCATCGGCATGGATTGGTTGCGCAAGAACCATGCCGAAATTGTGTGTCACGAGAAGCTTGTCCGTCTTCCTCTTCCATCTGGTGATCTTTTACATGTTTATGGAGACCTACCTTCGAAGGGACTAAGGCTGATGTCATGAACACAAGCGAGCAGAAGTTTACGTAAACAGAACCCTGCCTTCTTGGCCTACGTGGTGGAACAAAAGGGCAATGGGAAGAACATAAACGATGTTCCAGTTGTGTGTGACTTCCCTGATGTCTTTCCTGAAGATTTACCTGGTCTTCCTCCTCCCAGATCCATTGATTTTCGTATTGATCTCGTACCTGGTGTGACTCCTATCGCAAGGGCTCCTTATCGTCTTGCACCTTCCGAGATGCAAGAGTTATCCAGCCAGCTACAGGAACTGCTCGATAAAGGTTTTATTCGTCTAAGTATCTCCCTGTGGGGTGCTCCCATATTATTTGTCAAGAAGAAGAATGGTTTGTTTCGTATGTGTATCGACTACCGTGAACTTAATAAGTTTACTGTGAAAAATCGCTATCCGTTACCCCGTATTGATGACCTATTTGACCAACTACAAGGCGCGTCCTGTTTCTCTAAAATTGACCTACGTTCTGGATATCATCAACTACGTGTCCTCGAAGATGATATTCCTAAAACTGCATTTCGTACTCGATATGGGCACTACGAGTTCGTAGTCATGCCTTTTGGCCTGACCAACGCACCTGCAGTGTTCATGGACCTTATGAACCGTGTTTGTAAACCCTATTTGGATCGTTTTGTTATAGTATTTATCGATGATATTCTTATTTATTCTAAATCTAAAGCTGATCATGCTCGCCATCTACGTCTTATGCTTGAACTTTTACGTGGTGAACGTCTGTATGCTAAATTTTCTAAGTGTGAGTTCTGGATTGATGAAGTGCAATTTCTTGGTCATAATGTTAGTAGTCAGGGTATTCATGTTGATCCTTCGAAAATCGAGGCAGTGAAGAATTGGTGTACGCCTAAATCCGTGTCTGAGATTCGTTCTTTTCTAGGATTGGCGGGTTATTACCGCCGATTCATCGCGGATTTCTCTAAAATCATTGTTCCTCTTACTACCCTAACCCAGAAGGAGAAACCTTTTGTTTGGGGTCCCGAACAAGAGGAGTCCGTCCAGACTCTTAAGAATCTTTTGTGTAATGCTTCTGTTTTGACTCTACCTGATGATAACGACGACTTTGTGGTATATTGTGATTCCTTAAACCGTGGTTTGGGCTGTGTGCTTATGCAACGAGTCAAGGTCATTGCGTATGCCTCTCGTCAACTCAAAGTGCATGAGAAAAACTATACTACTCACGATCTGGAGCTTTGTGCGGTTGTTTCTGCGTTAAAGATCTGGTGACACTACTTTTATGGTACTAAGTGTGTGGTTTTCACCGACCATAGGAGCCTTCAACATATATTTGATCAGAAAGAACGAAACATGCGAAAGAGGCGTTGGGTGGAATTGCTTAACAACTACGACTGCGAAATCCACTACCAACCTGGTAAGGTGAACGTAGTGGCCGACGCTCTTAGTCGTAAGACTCATGTCAAGGCTATTCGTATATCTAGTGATCTGCATGCTTGTATTCGTGAGGCTCAGTTTTCGTCAGCTAATGAAGGAAGTCTATCTGTTGAAGTTCTTGGCGCTAACGTTAATCAACTCGAAACTAAATCTGATGGTCTTCAGTACTATCTTAATCGCATCTGGGTGCCAGATCGCGATAACCTCCGTGAGCTCATCATGAATGAGGCCCACAAATCCCGTTATTCCATTCATCCAGGCACCGATAAGATGTACCAGGATCTGCGTATGACTTATTGGTGGCCTGGCATGGAGAGGGACATTGCTATGTATGTTTCTAAATGCCTCACCTGTTTGAAGGTGAAAGCTGAACATCAGCGTCCCTCCGGACTCTTAGAGCAACCTAAAATCCCCGTGTGGAAGTGGGATAGTCTTGCTATGGACTTTATTACTAAGTTACCTCGTACACCTGCCGGTCATGACAGTATTTGGGTGATCATTGACCGTTTGACTAAATCAGCCCACTTTCTTCTTATTCGTGAAGATTATAAAGTGGAGAAACTTGCAAGAATCTATACTGATGAGATTATAAGCCATCATGGCGTACCTTTAGACATAATCTCTGACCGTGATGGTCGCTTTACTTCACGTCTTTGGCAAACATTTCAGGCCGCTATGGGTTCGCACTTGAATTTTAGCCCGGCATTTCATCCTCAGACGGATGGACAAACCGAGCGTACTATTCAAACCCTAGAGGACATGCTCCGTTCTTGTGTCATCGACTTTGCTGGTAACTGGGATGTACATTTACCATTGATAGAATTCTCGTACAACAATAACTATCATTCCAATATTCAGATGGCTCCTTTCAAAGCTTTGTATGGACGAAAATGCCGATCTCCTCTCAGCTGGCATGAGGTTGGGGAAAAACAGTTCACTGGCCCTGAGATTATTCAAGAGACAACGAATAAGATTCTTCAGATCCGTGATAACTTGATCAAGGCCAGGAGCAGACAAAAGAGCTTTGCTGATAAAAGACGCAAGCCATTGGAATTTGTTGTTGGTGACCGAGTTCTTCTCAAGGTGTCTCCCTAGAAGAGAGTAGTTCGCTTTGGTAAAGAGGGAAAGCTCGCTCCTCGCTATGTGGGTCCTTTCGTGATACTTGAAAGGATTGGCAAGGTGGCGTACAAACTTGATCTGCCACAGGAACTAAACAACGTACACCCAGTGTTCCACGTGTCTAATCTACGAAAATGTCGAACCGACGAGGAACTGCGAGTTACCCTGGGAGACTTACAAATAAATGAAGCTGTTCAATTTATGGAGAAACCGGTCGAGATCAAGGATCAAACTATCAAGCGTCTGAGGCGCAGCAAAATTCTCATTATTAAGGTTCGATGGGAAGGAAAGCATGGTGCCGAATTCACTTGGGAGTTGAAAAGTGATATGAAGGCCAAGTACCCGCATCTCTTCGAGCAGTCTTCTTCTAAGATTTCGGGGATGAAATCTCCTAAAGGAGGGGAGACTGTAACCCCCAGCGTCCCTAAACTTTAGACACTTGGCAAGATCAGTCCCTAAACTTCTTTTGATTGACAATTTTGGTCCCTAGGTTTTGTGATGTTGATACTTTGATACTTTTGGATTGATACTTGATGCTTAACACTATGATACTTGATTCTTCATTTTAGATACTTGATTCTTGATACTTAAACTATGAGACTTGATTCTTGATACTTATGAGACTTGATACTTAATCTAGATACTTGATTCTTGTGAATAAACTAGATACTTGATTCTTGATACTATGGAAGCTGGATTATTTATGTTGATGCTTGATATTTGGACTCTTGATTCTTGATACTTGAGAAACTATGATTCTTGACTCTTGAAACTTATTTTGGTGCTTGACTCCTTAGACTCGTGAAACTTGATTCTTGGTTGAACGAGAGACTGGAAGTCTTGTCACTGGCGGAATCTATGAAACTTAGAAACTTTTGTGTTTCTGATGTAATCTAGTTATGAGATACTTTTACCTAAACTTTACGCAATGCAATGCTTAATCTAACTCGTAAAACGAATCAAAGATGGGAACACGGAAAGGTTGGTTTGGCCAGAGTGGAAATCCGATCGGATTGCCACCCGACCTGATTGTCACCCTGTCGGGTGACCACCCGATCAGATGGCCATCCGATCGGACTGCCACCCGCTCCATGCACACTTTCCCTCCTCTCACACTCTCACACTATAAATAGACCTGTCACATCACCATTTTCAGTGATGTGACAGCTCTGCTCGACCAGACACGCTATCTCCTCTTTTCTCCATTTTCTTGCTGATTTCGGTACGTTTTACACTAGATCTTTGTACTTTCTCGCTCTACACATCAATTTCTATGTGATTCTCACTTGAAATCACACTTTTCACCGTGAGATCTCTCGGATCTGAGTTCTTGAGGATGATGTCATCATGGGGGTTTGTACAAACTTCCATGTGATGTCATTCTGAGCAAGATCTAACTCAGATCTAAGGTATTTCATGCGTTTTCACACAAAATCTAAGCTAAAACGAGACTTTTTCCTATAAAACTTGAGTATCTTCATCTTTTTCTCAAACTTTCACCTTAATCAGTGGAAACCGGGTCTAAACTGTCACACCCCAAAATCCACAAGCGGAGTATCACCACAGGAGGCATGACTGACCAGGATCAAGCCACCAATCATATTGAACAATATAGTAAATTAAATAAAAGTTCAACCACACAATATAATTGGTGTTCAAAAAACAAGTTAACCAAATTCAAATTAAACAGCGAAAGCATAAAATGTAAAACCAAAACATAAGTCATAAGTTCATAAAGTTTAACATGGCACCCAATGGTCCATGTCCAACAACGACTCCTCCTGCTCGTGCAAGTTCCATAGATACCTAACGACCTGCAAGGCATGTAACAACAAGTCAACAACAAAGTTGAGCGAGTTCACAGTTGGTTTTCTAGTTTAAAGTTGTTTCAAAATCCATAAGTTCATTTGAAAACCAGTTGTTTATCAGTTCCTTTGTTTTCCCAACCATAACCAGTGGGGGCTACCCCATGTTGTAAACCACTAGACTAGTTATATATATTGGTGTCCTTCCCAACCGAGGACGGAGGTACGTATTCTACCCAACTGAGAATACGCAGGTTAAATGTAGGCGTCCTTCTCAATCCGAGGACGGAGGTACGTATTCTTCCCAATCCGAGAATACGCAGGTTTAGTGTAGGCGTCCTTCCCAATCCGAGGACGGAGGTATGTATTCTACCCAACCGAGAATACCCAGGTTAAATGTAGGCGTCCTTCCCAATCCGAGAACGGAGGTATGTATTCTTCCCAATCCGAGAATACGCAGGATTAAATGTAGTCTATTAGTGGTGAATATACAGGTTTCATCTTAGTTTCTTAGTCCCATTCCCAACCCACCGGGAATCCCATACCTTAAGAGTGTGAACTCACCTTGGGTTGCTCGGTTGAACTCTTTAAAATAGCTAACGGTCGGGGTTGGTCAATCACGTCCTAATATGATTACCATGTAGTTTATTAATAATTTCAATTAAAGCACAAAGTTCCTACACGTATCTATCACATAACATGCACTCACTTTAACTGATCATGCCCATACATGCCCCCCTCCTATAACTACTCAAGAGCAAGCATACGAGATCTCACATAACACTTTCGTTGACATACAACAAGTTGAATCATTATCGGACAACATAACCGACATTTAGACGCGTAAATCACCACATACATTGTTTCAGCTTTAACATCTAAAACTGGGCTGTTTTCGAGTAATTTAATAAAATAGTTAACTTATTCCAAAAATTCCTAAATTTTTACAAAGTGTTTTAAACAATCCAAATATTATTGTGTAAAAATATAGGGATCCAATTCATTACCAATTATTTTATAAAAATCATTTACCGGGCTGCAATTAGATTCGTCACTTTCTGACTGCACTCAACGGAAAAATTCATTTAAAATTCATCGTAAGTCCGATTGATGAAATTCCAGTTGGAGAATTACAACACATCAGTGGTCATCTACAGTATAAATTTCATGAGCTAATTATACACAGATTTTAAGTTATGATGAAAAACATAACACACATTTTCTGCAGTAAAAACGTAGCTTTTGCTGCTGTACAAAACGGACCTTTAAAAATAGTAAACGACCTCGAAAAAATATGATTCCAGTGCCATTTGAAGCGTATTTCGAAATGTCACATTATAGACTCAAGAAAATCAGTTTTTCGTTAAGTTATGATCCGGTTACAGCCAACTGAAGGCGGCTGTAACAGTTTGACAGTTTGCTGTTTTCGGTTTATAGCGCTCTAACAAAAGTTCTATTTGTTCCGTTAACATGTTTAGTGAACAAAAACGACATTTAACATCACTTACAGCAGGTTATCATTTATTTAACTCAGATTTATCATGTCAAGTATCATCGTTCATATCAGATTCCATAGTACAAGTTTTCATCAAGTAACCATCATCAACATAACCCTAATGCTCATACAACTATAATTATTAATCACAACAGGTTTTCAGGTTATTTATATCACGCATACCATGCTCAAACATCAAAGATATAACCCTAAACCATGTTCATAGGCCTAAACAACATATTGACAAAGCTACGCATTATAACTCGATTCACATGAACACTAGGCCACATATTTACATCGCAAGGCGCCAAACCCATTAACTAAACATAAACGCAGCCATGATCACCTAATACAAAACGTTCTCAGCAGGTCCTCGGTTATATATATATATATATATATATATATATATATATATATATATATATATATATATCATATTGATTGCACCATATCATCAGCATCATAACGCATAGCGACCTTAATCAAACCATACATGCCCAAAACCTATCAAAACCTAAATACAAATACTCACATACATTCTACATGGTTTATAATCTACCAGTTAAGCATCATAACATCATGTTCATCACAACAAATAAACAACTCAGCAAAGAAACACTAAAACCAGAAATCAAAACCATCAAAGTACTAACTGAATGAAGATAGGGTGCGAGAGGGAGAGAGCTCGAGCAAGATTCCAGCCACGATGGGGTGGGGGTAGCGACGTGAAGGGGGAGGTCTGCTGATTTGCGAATGGGGGGGGGATCTCCTGCTTGCTGAATGTCGATCCAAGAGAGCAAGACTAGGGTTTTGATTTTCTTTTTCTCTAATGCACAAACACACATACGTATTTATGAAAATAAGGGGGTGAGGGCGGTTTTGAATTATGATGGGGTTTGGGCCGATCTTAAGGTGGAGGGGTGTAAATGAAAGTGTTGGGCTGTGATGTTGAAAGTGTGGGCTGCACCCAAACAGAAAATTCAAGACAAAAGGATAGGGTGAGAGGTGGAAGCAATGGAATTAATAGTATACACACATAAGTATATATTTTTTTTTCATTTTTTTATATACTTACACAACTAATATATGTTTATAATATAGTAGTAATGTAAATATCTATTATACACACTATGGTTTGGACCTCATAAGTATCGGGTTACACAAGTGGGTTAATTCGACAACCGGGACACGTGTTTTGACTCAAACGGTTCTGGTCAATTCAAAAGAATAAGGATTCAGTTTCTAATCTATCGCTTGCGCAATATGAACTTCTAATAGAGTTTAGTTAAATATAAAATTAACTCGTCAAATAAAATAAGTAAAAGGTTCAATTTTAAATACGAAACGAACTGTTTATATCTCGAAGTTACGGGTTGTCACATAAAGTAACTATAGATCTGATAAATAGTCTAGAGTTGGTGTTGATCTGAATTCTTACTAGGAAAAAGACGAGCACAACACGAATTCCGACATAAACCCGTCAGGAGCATACGACCGATTGGACAGGGGTAGTCCCCACCCGATCAGAACGGTTGTGTGTTGATAGGTTTACCATTGTCTCAATACGTGTCGTACCGTCACCGTTAAACAAGAAACTTGGAAATTTGACAAAATGTTAAACAAGAACAAGGGTCGCCCGATCGAGGGGCAACCCGATCGGACAGCTGTCCGATCGGATAGCCACCCTATCAGGTGACACTTGCCCTTTAGTCTTGAAACTTTTCAACACTTAGAAATTTATTCAGAAACTTGGGAACATTGGGAAACTTGATCAAGTGGCAACCCGATCGGATTGCCGCCCGATCGAGGTGCCACCCGATTGAGGTGACCAAAGCATTTACCACCCGGGCCGAGTGGCAACCCGACCGGACAGCCGTCCGATCGAGAAGCCACCCTATCCCCTTTACTTATGAATTACAACCCAAGTGGAAACTCGATCAGGCAGTCCTCTAAATCCTCATACACATAAGTCACCCGACCGACTGGCAATCCGATCGGATTGCCATCCGATCAGACAACCATCCGATCCAGTGACTGATTTGACACTTTACGCAATCTCGTTATTCTTCCCGACTCTTATCCTATGGTAATCTAACCAGGCTAATTCTAAAAAGAGCTCCCTTTAATCCAGTAACAGTTAAGACTGTTAAGCAATCACTGTGAGTATACTCGATCCCCTTTTACTTTAAACTTTTGGGGTGTAACATGTATTCTACGAAACTTAAACTTGAATCTTTGAAACTTATACTCTATCGTGTGTGTACGTGAAACTTGTTATTCTTGACTCCTTGTGCTATGTGACGTTTAATCAAGAGTGTGTAGTTCCGCCTTAACAATGGTAGCGCTATAGGGGTAATGCACCTCCCCGTTAGTCTTTGGGGTATTGTTAGGATGAGACATAAAACCTCCCGTTAAACTTTGGGAAAGGCACTTAACGCATTGGAAACTTGGGTTATCACTACGTGGACTGCGACACTAGCACGGCTGAAACTATTTTTATTGCTTACACTATGGATGTGAGTTGATTTAATCTATTATTTTATTATCAAACTTGTATACTCGCCAATACTTTTTGTATTGATATTTTAATACATGTTGCAGGCTGATAGGATGCTTTGGAATGCATGGAATCCAGCTAGGAGATGCTTAGAAATGTCACCTAGTTAACTTAGAATCTTTTGAACAATTTGAACAATATCCGTTATGGTTTGTATTTGGTACTTGTGTTGGTTGTGTACGCTATTAGACAATGTTATGGTTAATTTGATCTAATTTCTATTGAAACAAATAGTGTTATGGAATCTCATGAGCAATCTGAACGCTTAGTGCTCGCACCCCGATGTTTCCGCCATTGATTGGGGTGTGACATGCGCGCGCGGGTAGGACGTGTGGTAAAACATGTCATAAGACTTCAAAGGCTTCATTAAGGTTTCACCTTATATATAGCCTATCTTTTTGTTCCCACACCAATGTGGGACAAGGTGAATTACCAACTTGAGACTTTCATTCACACTAAACTTCCAACACTATGTACTTCGGCTTTACTAATCACTAAATTTGCTTCATTCGAACCCATATTGGAACTAGCATTTAATTGCTTACATGAAGTCACGATTTTGAACCGACAAAATATTTCGGCTTGTCGGGTTTGTTGCATACAGATATGATTGGCATGTGTAAGTGCGTAGATCAATATTTATTATTAAATATCAATCGTATTATTATAAGAAATACTAGTAGGAAACCCACGCGTTGCCGCGGACTCGACATAATGCGGCATGTACACGATTCGCATAAGACGATCAGATGGTTAGTGAAGTGAGGATTTCATGGGAGGTTATTCATATATCAGATTTAGTTATATAAAAAGTTTATCCTTAAATAGTGTAATGAAAATATTGAACTCTACGCATTAGACAATCAGGTGGTAAGCTAGAAAAGATCCACAACCCAAAAGTTATTTAACTAACTACGGTGATGATCCTTGTTGTAACGCCCTGCTTCTTCGTACTTTTCATAATTAGAAGGTCTTGCTTGTATCTATATAAAATTCGTATTTCTTTAAATTCGTGTTATACATACTTCATACTTGATCATACGTTTGAATTCGTGAAACAATTGATACAACATTCAAAATCCTTGGAAACTTTGTGTTAAACTTGCAAACACGTGAAACTTACGAATAATACGCCTTGTGCATGCATACGATACTTAATTTTGACATTCATACGCTTAATCATACTTCATTTGTAACAACCCGACTTTTCGGGTCATTACTTAGATCTGTCATTTATTGCTTAATTATCATGTACTCTCCATATTCCGATTATCGCTAAGGGTTTTCGCTACATTTTAAACTATGTTTTACAACGCATTCACCACGCTTACTCAAAACGCAGTTATCGCATCTAAACGCTATTTACAACACATACTATTTAAACGCATTTTATCTCATACCGCATCGCATGATTATACTAAACGCTATCGCATCGCAACTCGAAACGTAGATTTACTTTTATGCATCTTAGTTATTACGTGTGTTATTTGTGTATTTACTTTTTTAATGTTATGTGGTTATCTCATCGCAACGCTTAGTCGCAACTCGTTTAAACGCAAAACAACGCTTAACGCATGAAACGAAACTTGGAAAACTAACTCGCACAACTAGGCTGTCCGGATAACCAACCGATCGAATGGACTACCAAATGTAATAATGTAATAGGATCGTTTTGATTCATACAAGATTGAATTACCAAATGTATCAGACAAGTTTAGAGTAGTAACGAACGATTCATCACGAGGGATGATCGAATGAAAGCATGTTATCGAAGGTCGAAGTATGTAATTATGAAGGGATACAAATAAACTCGTCATGATGTATGTATTCAGGTTTCGGGGATGAAACCTTCTTTAAGGGGGTAGACTTGTAACACACCAAATTTCGTATGTCATAGTATAATGTTTTAATCGCAATACTATGACGAAAAGAAATGGTAAACATAGATTTGTACCATTATTAAAGTTTTAAAAATTTTAGTAAATCTAAAATTCTTATGTATGCATGAAGTTTTACTAGGTTAGTATGTAGAAAAGGGGAAAAGTGACATGTTATGAAAGAATGAGGGGTTAAAAATGAAAATGTGTAATTAAAACACTAAAAAAATGCCCAGTGTTTCAAGGGTGGGTGTGTGCGATCGTGAGTAGAGACCAGGGGAGACCTTCCCCTCAAAACCCTAACATCATAATCCATCAAATTAAGAAGGGTATCGAAGGCTAGTTGAATGCATGAACTAGGAATGATGATCCCTTAAGTGTTCTTGTCAACAAGTAAGTTTAATTTCATGGTTTGGCAATGTTTGAATTAGTGGTTTATGTGAAATCTATGGTTTTGTATGAAATCAAACATGAATGCTAGATGTTATGAACCTATAGAAGTCTGTAATGTGTGTAATTTTGATTGTATTAATGATAAGAGGTAAAACCCACTTGTGACTTCAAGACAATGAAACCCTAGTAAAGTTTATGAATAAATTGTGTTATGGTAGTATTGAGTTAAGCTATAGAAAGTGTTTATATGGGTGATTTGATATAAAATAATTGTAGTATGGTTATGATCATGAAATGTGAAAGGTTAGGTTAATTCATGAATGAATTAAGAATGAATATGCTATAACTACTTGTACATTATGCTTGTAAGTGGTACGCACGCAATGTGTTCGATGAAATGCCTAAGAAGGATTTAGTTGAAATTTGACATAAATTCTTGATTTAATGGTGATGTAAATGAAAATAGATGTATGTGTAATTATGTTAAGTCATGATGAATGAACCAAATGCATATGTGAAGTAATATTTATGAAGGCTAAAAGTATGAAGTTATAATGTATAGGCACAAAGAAAAACGAAGGCATGAGTCACTTGAAGTCGCAAGCATCGCAAGACCACGGTAAGTTCTTATGAACTTAATACTCCTTTCATGTAGATCTACGAATGATGGTTTACTAATTAAATCTTAGTGTTAAGTTGTATGTTCGTTTATGGTAGAATTATGATATGTTGTATGTCAGAAAACGGCTAAGTAACCTAATAGTATTGGATGTGTAACGACCACACAAGTGGGTCATAAATCGTTTGGAAAGTAGGATGGTAAATGGTTAGAAATTGACTTGTTGATAACAGGTCAAAATGATGAAAGTATGTTAAATGAATGATATGTATCGAACCATTACGGATGAGTCGAATAGACTATATGTTGAACATTTCCGAAAGAAATTTTGAAGAGCATAAAGAAGTTTATGCTAGAAAGGAAAGAATGAATTGAAATATGGTTGTTAACGAAAGGATAATTTTTGTTAACAGGTCGAATAATGGTAATTAAATAAAAGATTTGTTATTCCATATATATGTCGAACTAATAAATGTTTGGTATTATGAATGATAGGAAAATCTTATGCTTGATGTTGGCGAACTCGGACCGAACACACCATATCGCCCTTTTATACGCTTTCGGTTAAAGTTGTCTTTTGCAAATGTGTCGAATCACTTTCTTAATGTAAATGTTGAACTTATGTTTAGGATGTTTTCGTAAGTAAAGTAGGATTTTAAAATTTATTTTGGTAGCTTGGATATAACGCTTGGGTGAAATTTTGTATGGTTACGATTTATATGTCTTTTGAAAGCGTTGTAGTTTTTGGTTGAATGGTAATTATCAAAGGCAGGGAATTGCTTAAATTACGAATGGGTCATGCCAAAATTTTGTCAAAAAAATAGTTTGTTCTTTTTAATCTATTTGAATGTTCAAAAAGTGGGCGTTACACCGTTTAGTGATTAGAGTTATTACTCTGATAACGGGCAGAGTTTCGGGAATTTAGGGACTTCGTTGAAAGAAACAGAGATACGAGAAGTAGGACGTTGTTTTGAACGAGAGAACTGAGCAAATTGAACTAGTCCCATTTGGTCTCCCCCGCGCATCGCGCCCGGCCCCAGGATACCTCCCGCGTGTCGCGACATTAGTCTACCTGGCCTAGACCTGCCACTTGTCCAGTATAGGCCTAACACGTGGCTCCTCGTCGTGACACGTGTCCTCGGCTGCCTTTCTCGCCCAATCACGTGTTTTTCTTGATTTTTGTGCCAATACTTATCGCGTATGCTCGGGTCTTGATCACAATTGGTTCGGCTTTTAATTGCGATCTAATAAAGGTACTTTTGTGCGGTTTAGTTCATTAACCGTCAAGTTGGGTACACCGTTACGTCGTGCGTATTTCTGGTTTTGATTGCAGGTTGTTGTCGAGAATATTTTTGAGGGTTGTTACACTACTTAATCTACTATTTCATGAACCAAAGTATATTTTGATATACTATCAATTCAAGTATTTCGAAACCAAAGTATATTTGATATACTACTTAATCTGTTATTTCAAAACCAAAGTATATTTGATATACTACCTATTCTATTATTTCAAAACCAAAGTATATTTTTGTATATACTACAAACCTTTTTATCAAAGCAAAGTGTTTTAGAAACCAAACTTTTACCAAGGATTCATATGTTTTGTACACGTATAATCTTCTCTTATGATATCCAAAGCCATGAATCTAATCCACAAAACCTATGTTACTCACAGACATTTTTATGCTGACATTTTATTTTCACATATGTTTCAGGTTCTATTATGTGACGATTGTTGACGCATGCTACACATAGGATGGACTCGTGCCTTAGTGACTTTAAAATTTGAAAGACACTTGTTTGTACTTATTTGGTTTGTATCAAAACAATGAGACTACTAATGAAATAAAACAAAACTTTAATTACCATGTGTTGTGAAACAATGATTCTTTGACATGACTCCCCGACGTTTCCGTCGCGGTTTGTTGTATTACGCGGTCGGGGTGTTACAATTACAAACGGTTTCGTTTATCCAATCAATTAATAATTCGTTAAGGAATATGAACACCGTAAAAGGTCATTCAGAGGCATAGAATTTGCATGTTGACACTTTTAGTCCCTCCACATACATCTTTTCATCATTTGTCAACAATAGTCCTTCTTAGTCAACTTTTAACATCATTATAGTTTAGGACACGTGTCTTTACATCATTGGACACATTTTTACAAGGTGTTACAGAAGAAGGTTTGTTTTGCAGGAGATAAACCCAGAGTCACATGTCAGATTCAGGTTGAACGTGCTAGGAAAGGTTTAGATAAACCAGTCAAGGGTTTTCATGGCAGTGGGAGCACATGTAGTGCTTCAGTTAGAGCTCCTAGATGACAGTGGGCTAAGAGAACTCATATTCCAGTGGTTAAAGTCTCTACAATTAATTACTTACTTATGATGGCGAGTGTTAGTTCTCAAGATTTCTTAGGGTCTGGCAGTTCGTTTAAGTGGGAGCTAGAAGGGACAGAGAACAAGTCACGGGTAGTGACTAATGAGTTGAAGCTCAGTGGGAGCTTCAACAAGCCTTCAAGTTAATTCATGAGAAGGTTGGTGGCAAATAGAGGTGGAGCAAAGAGTTTCCGTTGACAGATTACAGAAGTACAATGGAGCGCAATTGATCGTGTCTTTGAAGCCTCCAAGTGGGAAATTGTTTGGGTGTAGACTTCTAGACACGAGTAAGGGCAGTCGTCCCAAGTCGCGGCGCATTGGGCTTCAACCCTAATTGTGTAGTCTATATATTGATCTTTTGTAGTTGTAATGTTTAACAACTCAATATAATTTATCCTAGTTGCCACCCGTGGACGTAGGTCAGTTTAGACCGAACCACGTAAATCCCCGTGTTCGTTTATTGCTTTCGGTGTCATGTTTGTGTTCGTGTGTGCGTTTTGTGTCACACCCCTTTCTGCGGCGGAAGCACGAGGTGTGATCATGAAAGTTTCTCATTGCATACGAAAGGTAAACATACTACTTGCTCGTAAAAATAACTTCAAATACCAAACATTTCATAATTTGAAAACATAAGTTTAGCGTTTACATCACGAGATAGCATAAAACATTGTCTTAAAAGTTTACAACTTTATTTAAACATAAACATAGACGACATCCACAAGCATGAGTAAGTCCGCACGCACATCCACCTTTAGTTACCTGAAATACATGTGAGTTTTGAAAAACGTCAACATAATATTGGTGTGAATTCATGCAGTTCTTGTATTGAACGTTTGTATACTTTATATGAAAAACATGGTATGTATTTTGTGTAAAACAAGTATTCGTGTATAAATCAAGTATTCATGTATGTATCAAGTTGTTAATGGGTTGCAAGGCCATTAACATGTGACACGACATAGGAAGTCACCAAACCATAGGCATTTTTCTAGTTGTCGATTCACGAGTGAGACACAAAAACACTTCTCGGTACTAGTTTTCACCAAGAGTGGGGCTGCCCTGAACCCATTAGATCTAACCTTTTGTTCTGCGGGGTAAGTATGTACACGATTAATGGTGCTTATGGTACCCTATTCGTGACACGATTTCTCATATCATTTCTCAAAACGCATCATACTTGGTACTAGTTATCACCAAGAGTGCCTCTTGTTTTTGTATCATACCATTTCTAAACATTGTAATGTTTGTAACATGTATTTCACCCCCAAAGTTATAAAACCAAAAACAGTTAAAGAAAAGGGGGAGCATGAACTCACAACTTTGCGTTCCTTGCGTCGTAAACTTCACCGGATTTCGTTTATAATGTGTCGTGACCTAAACGTGTTTTATTATCGTTAGTCACTAGACTTGTATTGCACAAGCACATGTCACTTTTTTTGTATATGTATTCTTGTGTTAAAAATAATTTTTATATTTTTAACTAAGCATCTTACTTATATTATTTTCTCAAAAATTAATATAAGTATCTTGTATTTTGCACTTTACACCTGAATTATGTATCTTTGTCCAAAACTTTATTTCATGCTCATAACTTTTCCAAGTTATTTATTCTATCAAATAATATATTTTCATAAATATATTTTCTTGTATTTGTCTAAGTATGTTGTATGTGTGTTTTTGTATCTTCACTCCTTAGAAGTATTTAGTGTATTTTCAACTCTTAATACACTATCATGTATAATACATACTACATACACTTAGCACAAAATTTTGGTGATCAAATAGTATATACATTTTTCTCAAAAATATACACACTTAATATGAATTTTTAGTCTTGAAGAAATCATCATTTCTTAACATAAAAATTAGGGAAACCTTGGTAGATGTTTTTAGATACATTTTTAGGGAATAAGTTTCTCGAAACTTATATTTTTCTAAGTGCCAAAATTCTATAGAAATTTTGACAGAGTTTCCCCTAAAAATGGAGGTTTCCCATGTTTTCAAAACATGTGTTTATTTTCTTTTAAAAATCATCATCAATCAATTTCAACAACAATCATCAACAACGTACACTAATTTCTCTATTTCATGAACTTGAAATTTTATAAAAATGTGTAGTAACTTACTAGGGTATTTAGTAAGTCTTGTTACCCTTTAAAGTGTGATTACTTCTTTAAAAACTTCATTTTTAAAGAATATGATTCTTTACAACTTATGTTCATGTTTTCTAAAAATACTTCTTCTTGTATTTTTCTTGTTACACATGTGTATCTTTACTTTATTAACCACCAAAACTAAGGTTTATTTGTTTAAGAACCAAGATTAAGTAAAACTTGTATTTTTAACTTGGTTCTTTTGAAAAACCACTCATAGATATTTAGATCTACATGTTTATCATCTTACTTTGATCTTTATTTTTAGGAAACCATAGTGTTCTTTCAAGTTCATGATCTTTTTGTGGATGATTCATAATCTTTAACATGTTCATCCCCTTATTGTCACACCCCAACCAATGGCGGAAACATCGGGATGAGACGAAGTGTGAAGATTGCTCGAGACATCATAACGCTAATAATTGTGACAAGTATTTAAATAATCATTTCATTTCATTTCTAAAGAATCAAGTACAAGGTTTTGAAACAAAGTACAACAACATGACTAATAAAATGATACAATACAAATACAATTCTTTCTAAGTGGGTATCTAAGCATCCTACTAGATTCCATGCATCGTCAACATCCACCTGTAACATGTTAAAATAAAGTTCAATGCAAAAGCAAAGGCGAGTATACAAGTTTGATACGTACATAGCAAAAGATAAGTTTTGAACAATTCCTCATAGCAAGCATGTGATTCAAGATAAGCCTTTAAATATGGTATGTGTCTAACATATCAAACCAAGGAAACGCAATATGCTCATGACATAACCGAGATAAAGGGGTGGGTCGTTAATCCTATAGCGCTACATATGTCACGGTTTGGCTCGTACGAAGTTAATGATAAATTCAACACATAAGATAAATCCAAGTTTAAAGTATCAAGCCATCACGTATACAAGCATGTTATAGGAATGTTCATGTGTTTAAGCAAAATGTTCATGTGTAAGTTTGTTGATAGATAAACATGTTACACCCCAAAAGTGGTAAAAGTAAAAGGGGGAAATACGAGTATACTCACAAAGTTTGCATATGCTTTCCAATTATCCAATTATTGACGAGTTGATGAGGTTGGAAGATTGAATGTGTAGGGTTAAAGTTCAAGTATGCTTAGAGTCGAGATTCGGCATTCAAAACAACATAAAAAGTAAGATATGTGAATAGCATGTGAAAATAATCATCTTCAACACTTAACACTTGTATGACACTTGGTAACCACAAGGGTTATGATAATGTTTTCATGAGTTGAACACCCATAAGAATCACAACAAGGTTTAGGTCTTAGGTGATGTTCTACTACTTTAACATATAAACATGAGTTCAACATCAAAGGTTCGAATGAGTGTGTATATATATCTAGGTTAAGTACTACATATTATTTAGTCCAATAATTCAAGGAGGAGGTAGAAGATTAGAATCTTCATTTAGGCACCTCGTGTTATCATAGATGTCATGTATGGGGTAGGAAGGACATGCTTCCATTTAGGAACCCCTTGAATGTTCACCACTTCACTTGGTGTAACAACAACCAAGGAGGGTCACGAACTAGGATTTGCACAATAACATAAACAACCTAACTATAGAGAAATCATCAAATCACGTGAGGATTGTATGTAGGACAACCCAAGTTGTTCCCTAATCACTCATTCATCAAGACCTAAGCTTGACATGATTTGTGGGTTGAAACCCTAGACAAAACACCAAGTTTATGAGGTTTAATCCTCTGATTTTAAATGTCTCAACCTTGTTTTTAAGCTTAACCAACCATGGGATAAGTTGTAAGCATTAGGACATAGGTATGAGATGTGTTGAACACAAGTTACATAGGTTTAAACAAGTTTTTGATGAACATAAAAACAAATAGAAAGTTTATGGACGATTTCGGGGCATTTCCAGGTCTGATTTCTCCAAGGAGAAGTCTAGGAATCGAACCCCATGATTATCCAAGTAAGTAGGAAAAAGAATCAAGTGATTTCGTTAAGAAATGAGTGAGTTATGCTCATTTTCGTGAAGGGGTGTCAATCTGCTCGAACCTTTGCTTTCAGCTACGGTTTGGAGGATGTTTTGAGAGTTTTTAGTGTTGCAAAAGTGGTAGAGAGGCTGGTTATAAGTGGTATTTATAGGGGGAAGGATTAGGGTTTCAATGGGTTGGGCTTTGGAAGTGTTTAGAAGGGGTTACACCTTGAAACTAGCCCACAAAACCCAACTATATGGGGCTGAATTTTGCTGAATTGGGGCTGCCATATTCCTTTATTTTTTTATTTTTTAAGACATTATAATGAGTAATTTTATTAGTTAAGTTGTGTAATAATATGCAACAATGTTTCCCCTAACTTGTAACAAGGTGAAATATGAAATAAAACATGATTTAACTAGGTAAAAAGTGTAATGTACAAGTATGTAACATGTTTGTAAGTGACAAGTATATATGTCACATATTAGATGATTAACCGTTGTATAAATAAGCATATTATTAGGGGTTTTTAGGTATCAACAATTTAAGGACAAGCATGGACATGCATCGTGAATAAGTATCGTATAAGTATGAATTACAAATAAGGATTCGATGTACAATGAATTCGAACGTATGAACATGTATGAATATGTAGATGGTGAATTTAAAGAAATACGAATTTTATTTATGATCCAAGTCTCGGATTTACAATGATTACAAGGAAAGAACGATTACAAGAATACAAAGTTTCCAAAAATAGTTTTACAAACGATGGTTTCTAAATATTGAAAGTATGAAAACGCGGGGCGTTACAGTCTCCCCTCCTTTAGGAAATTTCGTCCTGAAATTTATTCAAGAGGTAGACTTGAAGAGTTCTAGTAAAAATTTGAGACTTGAAAATTTTGAAATGTTTAGAAAGGCACAAAACTTTGGGAAAATAAGTTTGTAAAATAATTTGTCGGGATAAAATGGTTTTGAGGCATAAGCAGGGGTAAACGTGGATAGGTAAAAATGATTTGAAATGGCTAAAATTAGAAAATCGGTTCTAAAGGTAATAAGGTAAGTTAGGATTCGAATGCTTGAGTGAGCTTGATTGTGACCGAGGCTCGTATGACAGGAAGGAAATAGGAGCATGGGGCGAACAATTGACACCAAAAGAACGCAAGTATATGAGTGATATGGGTATTAGATAGATGAAAGTTGCATGTTAAAGATGAAGTCTCGTCATGGATAATCGGACGTAATGCATTTGTGAGTTGTTTAAAGCTTGTATTAGGTCCAAGAGGTCTGTAAAACACTGAATTTCTCATGGCATGTTTTACGAAAGTTTGGTAATATGGTGAAAACACTTATATATAGGAAGTACCAGCGGCGTATCCACCGTGTTTTGACCATGTTACATCCGTTTCGTCTTCGGTGTCATGTCACGTTCCGTGCATTACCATACGCAGTAGCACACTCTATGGTTCTCATACGCCTATCACTATAATCCCGTGTGCACCCGTGATTATTTTGATCGTCGCATGATCCGCATAACTTGTACTAGTTGTGTATGAATCAGGGTATACAAAAAAATTAGAATGTGCACGTACAAGGATATAGTATATAAGCAAGTCCATGCTTAAGTATGTGTGGGACCCACGTAAGCGAATCCCTCAGATTCCGCTCGCATACGGGTACGAATGTATGAATCATGAGTAAGGATGAAAGTATGAGCATAAGTTTAAGTATGAATACGCAGGTATGTATGAGCATAAACATAAAACGTGTAAGTAGTATGTGTACAAGCATAAGCATAAGCATAAGCATAATACGTATGAATATAAGTGTAGGTACGAATAATAAAAATTACGTATATAGTGTATGTCGGGTCATCACGGATTTAAGTGTATAAAAGCGTTCAAAAGGTCGAGTATGTAAATACGAATGATATAAATGATGTTATCGGAGGTAACGACCAAAATGTGTATGATGATGTGCATGTATAGTTGTTCCAACAAAACGTTGAGTTTATCGAATCAAAGTTAGATTGAGCCTGGTTTGAAAGGTAGAATATAGTTTGTATATGTAAAGGAACATAAAGTACTCGTTGGTTATGCATAACGTATTTTGTAACAAATAGAAATGCTAATTTTGTTTAAAAGGTTTTACGTAATCCGAAAAAAAATGGTCGGTCCCTATGAAGTCTTCTTGCGCACGTGTTTTGTAAATTGGTGTAGGAAAAAGGTTTTCGTTAAAAAGTAAGTTCGTTTCATCAAAGAAGAAATTATGAATTTAGGAGGTTCTTGTGAAAACTAGGATCCTTAGAAGAGAAATTTAGCAAAAGGACTTAGTGATTAAAAAAATTAACAAATGATTTGTTGATGTTGAAAAGGGTATTTGGTAAAACAATCATATAACTTCTATAAGATCTTATAAGTATTTGAGAAAGGTTGGTTGGATTTTGATTAAAAGTAGAAGGTGAGCATGTTTTAGTGATTAAGTCGAATATGAAGTTCATGGGCAAGAGTTTCATTGAGCCGATTAAATTGATAGGTAGCATTTCGTAAGGTTTTGAAGTTCGAGCAATAAAACGTTTTAAGACATGATTATGAATTTCGCGTATATGAGTTGAGTGAAAATAGATTGTAGAATAAGAAGTACGTTTGATAAAACAATGCATTTTGAAATCGGTATGAGTGGGTATTTTGAATAATGATAAACAATTTGGGTATAAAATATGATCGAGTTTGCATAATAAGATATTTTGAAGAGACGTTTTGGTAACGATCACCTAGGTAAGGGAATCACCCCTAACTCGTTGGTGAGGTCGTTTTAAGTAAAGGGGAGTGGAGTTAATCGTCAAGGTAAGGAAATCACTCCAATCTCAATGATATGTCTCCACTAGTCGTTACAAGGAATATGAATTTAAATTATATGAAAATCATGCATATATATAAATGTATGGAAAAGATTCAATATGTTGTGTGTGTGAAAAGAGAATATCGAAAGTAAACTCGAGTTTGAAGGATTGCATCGTATAAAATAAATAATAGAAACACATGTTGATCAAAATTTGGATGGTTCCAAAACGGAACTTTGACTAACCAAAGTGGTCGAAAAGTCTTTTGAATTTGAGGAGCATGCTTTGGCCTAATAGGTAAAATACTCTCGCCGACAAGTCGGTTAACGGTATTTACCCTTCCGGTTACTACATGTCCCAAATCAATCGAAATTTCGAGACTTGGCGGGATTTATGAAAAAAAAATACCAAGGAGTGGAACTAGTCGACAAGGTGCGGGTTTCACCCCTAACTTGACGATTTCGTATCCTAAGTGTGGTTGGTACTCGTCGGGTCAAAATTTAATTTCGACATGTTGACGAGGGTCCACTAGAATTTGAAATTTGAGATTTACCATTAAGATGTGGATTTCACTCCTAGCTTAATGGCGATATCTCGTGTAAAAAGAATGGGTAGGTTGAGAGTCGTTCACCAAATTGTGGGTTTCACGCCTATTTTGGTGAATTTGTCTCATTTGTGTAATACGAGTGTTTACGGATTTAGAATAGTCGAGTAAAATGCATAAGGGGAAAGAGTATGTTAAAGGAATAAACAAAAAAATATAAACGCACAATGAAGCATATTAAGAATAGCACATAATGAGTGGGACAATAAAACATATATTAGCACATAATAAAGCAAGTATAGCATGTCAAGTGTTAACACGTAAGCGACATATATGCTCAAAAGATCAAAAGAGAATAAATGAGAGTACATAAAGTAGCATGCAAGTAGCTTCAAGCAAAGCATAAGAATAAGGCTCTAAAACTATAGACTAGGCTAAAGCATTCCTACTTTTCCTAATTCCCTATAGTTATGGCTCTGATACCAATCTGTCACACACCAACCAATGGCGGAAACATCGGGATGAGACGAAGTGTGAAGATTGCTCGATACATCATAACGCTAATAATTGTGACAAGTATTTAAATAATCATTTCATTTCATTTCTAAAGAATCAAGTACAAGGTTTTGAAACAAAGTACAACAACATGACTAATAAAATGATACAATACAAATACAATTCTTTCTAAGTGGGTATCTAAGCATCCTACTAGATTCCATGCATCGTCAACATCCACCTGTAACATGTTAAAATAAAGTTCAATGCAAAAGCAAAGGCGAGTATACAAGTTTGATACGTACATAGCAAAAGATAAGTTTTGAACAATTCCTCATAGCAAGCATGTGATTCAAGATAAGCCTTTAAATATGGTATGTGTCTAACATATCAAACCAAGGAAACGCAATATGCTCATGACATAACCGAGATAAAGGGGCGGGTCGTTAATCCTATAGCGCTACATATGTCACGGTTTGGCTCGTACGAAGTTAATGATAAATTCAACACATAAGATAAATCCAAGTTTAAAGCATCAAGCCATCACGTATACAAGCATGTTATAGGAATGTTCATGTGTTTAAGCAAAATGTTCATGTGTAAGTTTGTTGATAGATAAACATGTTACACCCCAAAAGTGGTAAAAGTAAAAGGGGGAAATACGAGTATACTCACAAAGTTTGCATATGCTTTCCAATTATCCAATTATTGACGAGTTGATGAGGTTGGAAGATTGAATGTGTAGGGTTAAAGTTCAAGTATGCTTAGAGTCGAGATTCGGCATTCAAAACAACATAAAAAGTAAGATATGTGAATAGCATGTGAAAATAATCATCTTCAACACTTAACACTTGTATGACACTTGGTAACCACAAGGGTTATGATAATGTTTTCATGAGTTGAACACCCATAAGAATCACAACAAGGTTTAGGCCTTAGGTGATGTTCTACTACTTTAACATATAAACATTAGTTCAACATCAAAGGTTCGAATGAGTGTATATATATATCTAGGTTAAGTACTACATATTATTTAGTCCAATAATTCAAGTAGGAGGTAGAAGATTAGAATCTTCATTTAGGCACCTCGTGTTATCATAGATGTCATGTATGGGGTAGGAAGGACATGCTTCCATTTAGGAACCCCTTGAATGTTCACCACTTCACTTGGTGTAACAACAACCAAGGAGGGTCACGAACTAGGATTTGCACAATAACATAAACAACCTAACTATAGAGAAATCATCAAATCACGTGAGGATTGTATGTAGGACAACCCAAGTTGTTCCCTAATCACTCATTCATCAAGACCTAAGCTTGACATGATTTGTGGGTTGAAACCCTAGACAAAACACCAAGTTTATGAGGTTTAATCCTCTGATTTTAAATGTCTCAACCTTGTTTTTAAGCTTAACCAACCATGGGATAAGTTGTAAGCATTAGGACATAGGTATGAGATGTGTTGAACACAAGTTACATAGGTTTAAACAAGTTTTTGATGAACATAAAAACAAACAGAAAGTTTATGGACGATTTCGGGGCATTTCCAGGTCTGATTTCTCCAAGGAGAAGTCTAGGAATCGAACCCCATGATTATCCAAGTAAGTAGGAAAAAGAATCAAGTGATTTCGTTAAGAAATGAGTGAGTTATGCTCATTTTCGTGAAGGGGTGTCAATCTGCTCGAACCTTTGCTTTCAGCTACGGTTTGGAGGATGTTTTGAGAGTTTTTAGTGTTGCAAAAGTGGTAGAGAGGCTGGTTATAAGTGGTATTTATAGGGGGAAGGATTAGGGTTTCAATGGGTTGGGCTTTGGAAGTGTTTAGAAGGGGTTACACCTTGAAACTAGCCCACAAAACCCAACTATATGGGGCTGAATTTTGCTGAATTGGGGCTGCCATATTCCTTTATTTTTTTTATTTTTTAAGACATTATAATGAGTAATTTTATTAGTTAAGTTGTGTAATAATATGCAACAATGTTTCCCCTAACTTGTAACAAGGTGAAATATGAAATAAAACATGATTTAACTAGGTAAAAAGTGTAATGTACAAGTATGTAACATGTTTGTAAGTGACAAGTATATGTCACATATTAGATGATTAACCGTTGTATAAATAAGCATATTATTAGGGGTTTTTAGGTATCAACAATTTAAGGACAAGCATGGACATGCATCGTGAATAAGTATCGTATAAGTATGAATTACAAATAAGGATTCGATGTACAATGAATTCGAACGTATGAACATGTATGAATATGTAGATGGTGAATTTAAAGAAATACGAATTTTATTTATGATCCAAGTCTCGGATTTACAATGATTACAAGGAAAGAATGATTACAAGAATACAAAGTTTCCAAAAATAGTTTTACAAACGATGGTTTCTAAATATTGAAAGTATGAAAACGCGGGGCGTTACACTTATCTTGCTAGATTATGTTTTTAATCATGATCTACCAAGATTGTATGATGATCTACATCATTTCTACCAACAAACAATAACCAACAATCATAACAACTCATGTACATCAAGTTTTCTTCATATTTAAAGCTTATGTTCAAGTTTACTTCTTATGGTTCATTAGTGTTCTTGATGATTGTGAACATGATTCATCATTAACCACTTAGAATAGATGTAAAATAGCAAGATCAAAGTTCTTACCACTAGCACAAGGCTAGGGATGATTAAGAGTAGAAAATGAGTGGATAAAAGCAAATGAACAAGATCCTTGAACTTCCGAAAGCTCCTAGCTTCTTTATGCACCTTCTAACACCCTTGAGTATGCTTGGAATTGTATGAAGATGATCGAATGATGGTGATGTTGGTGTGGTTGAGGTCGGCCAAGAGCTCCCAAGGGGAGTAGAGAAGTTGTGTGTTTTTCTAGTGTGTGTAAGAATGAGGTTTAACCTCACATGTTTACTTATAAACCATATTTAGGTGTTAACTGTAGGAATTAGGTTCACTATTTATAAAATATAATTACAAAATATATAATACCGAGACTCTCTTTATTCGTAGGAAATATCATAGTACAATACCGGTTGCAATAACTAAATAAAAAGAATATAAAATATAATTATATATACCAATCTTGATTCAAGCTGCATCTTTGGTGGGTCCTTCACGCGCACTTGATAGCATCCTAGACTCGAGTATTCATCATCTTGAGTATTGAAAAATACTTCTTGACTGCAACAAGAGCACACTAAAACGTTGACGATTTTGGTTGAGGCACGTGTTCAACACGCTTCTCTTAAAACAGATTTCGCGCCTCTACTAAAGACGACGCGTCTGTTTCCCAGGGTACAACAGCCGAAGCAGTCTGTACTGCCGGAAATGGCCACGCGCCCGAGGTTACATCGAATAGAATTATAGTGTTTGAACTTGTGGAAAATAATGATATGAAGGTGATGGAATCGAGTAGAGAAAATTCATCTCTCTATAATCCCCAACATATGGATGTTCAAGTCTTCACCACTTCTCCAAAAATTCTTCATACATATTATTTTTCTCTTGTAGTTTTCTCATCATTCCAATGAGTCACATGCCCTACCATTTACTACAAGAATTGTATATATTGAAGAGTTTCTTGGTGATTTTATTAGAGACATAAAACTCTAATAAAAGTTTCACTTAATTAGTGATTTAATTAGAGACATAAAAACTCTAATAAAACTAATTAAATGTCATCAAGAAGCTCTACTCAAGAGTTTCTCTTTTAGTTACCACATGAAGAGTCTAATTAATATTTATAATTTCATTAAATTATAAATATATTAAATATCCATTCACCAAATTTCCAACAATCCCCCACATGAATGGAGATCGTTCAAAACACTTAAAATTTCCAATGTAACCTCGACAGTTGAGTTTTGCATACGATAGGTAGGTGTTACCCTTTGAACCTTCGCTCATGAAATGCACTTAGCCCACTAGCTCTGAGTAGATCTCGATGTCTTTGAACTCGTCTGCCGTTTGTGTAGACGACAATACACTTCACACAAGACTCTCCCTAGCTGGGTCATCTCTTCATAGTCGTTTCCAATAATGGTCGTGGAACACTTTCCTGGTTCTGCGAGAGCTCTAGGAATTGTGCCCTCAATTCCATTCGAAGCGACCCCACTTCTCTCTAACATAGGTGATTCTCCTTAGATCATTAAAAGCATTGTGGTTATCGTGATCTATCCAAATCATTTACCACATATTATGCTTAGCCTCACACTTGTCACTTTTAGGAATGGACTAGGAAGTTTATTAATCTTTATAATAAACTACCTTATTAAATGCGTAGGGTTATTCCCCCACAGTGACCTCGCTTATTCATACAATTAGTTTTCCTATTGAACTCAATTCTTGGGATCTCCAGTCTACTGAGTTAGGTTTCCATCATATGAACTTCATTTTTCAAGGGCTTCAGTCCCATTCCACAACTTGATCTCTAATAAACCCTCAGGTTGTTGGATCCATAACATTAGCAAATAACTTTGCGTATTTGAGATCAGTTGTCATGGTGTGTTCTTAACTCGTAAGTTAATGTTGCCTATTGTCAACTTCTAAGACTATAACCTCAGTGGCCATCTGAATCTGGTTATAACATATGTCTTCGTAAGATACGTGTATCATTTAAGGCAAACACATCTCCATTATGCACTACGACCTTTGTGTCCTCCACTTAGTCGTCTATTTGCAATGTTAGATTGGATTACAAAATCCTCATTGCTAAAAACAAATGCAAGACACCCCCAACATTTAAGTGTTATTGGATAACATTTAGATGTGTTAATGAGAACCATTTCTACATACCCTTATAGGGTTGTTTCTTAAATGGTTCCTCCCCCACATTTCTTGCCATTTGATCAACATTTCCGTAACACCACTTATAGCGACATTTATACACATATGATTGAACAAGACCAAACTTGTTGTATCAGTGAATTCAACTCATATTGCATTAGCTTACACAAGCTTCCGAGCTGACTAAAGCAACACATGCCATTGTCATAAGTTTGTCACCAACTTAGAATAATTCTAATTTAACATCTAGAATAAGCTTAGACAATGAGTTCTCCTCATTAGCTTTTCGAACAAACTCTTCAAAAGTAACATGTCTTTTCCTTATAATGAATGAAAATTCTCCCTCAACTTTGTCCATACACAAATTCTTTTTGTGTTCATACACATTTGAATGTTTAGAGTTAATTAGTCTCCGTCAAGACCCAAAATTAACCAAGTACTAGTCTAGCATGCTTTAGACTACAATACTTTAGCATGTGAATAGAAGATGCATCATTCTGATTCTTCACAGCCCTAAGGATATCATAATATCACTTTGCAACATTCATCCCTTGTTAAGACAAAATAATGAGACTTATTCATAATCCTAAAACATCAGTATTTAGGAAGGTCCACAAATTACTGTATATAGCACATAGCTAAGTTTCATCATTCATTTAAGGAACATAACTTATTTACCTTTGATCTCCAACAATCTTCCATTGACTCATAAGTACTTAAACATAAGTCTTAATCCAAGTTACTTGATGAACACATTCATCACCAACAAGATGAATGTTTCCCGTCTACAATCACTATTATGTGTGAGATAGAGTCAACTAGATCGACACTCAACAACATGGCATTCATAATTTTGCCATAAGTGATTTGCACACATCTATTGTTATTCATTAGGAGATATGTATATTTAGGATGCTCTCCCAAATGAAGGTAAAATCTCTGTAGGTCCCGGTTTTCACTCCGAATCGATTGCGAAACGTCCGTGCGACGTGCGGAATTCGTGCACGAACGAGACCGAAACACAAAACGTACAATTTAACGTGATTCAATTGATAAATCTGAAAGTTGTACAAACCTTGAATCACCACTTGGAGCACTTTCTCTCTCTAGTTTCTCTCTCTAGCCTCTAAGCTCCATGTGATATCCCACATCGGTTGTGAAGGGGAACTAAGGCTTACTTATAAGGGGCTGGATACCTTCACCATCATGACGCGTTTTTAAAAACCGTGAGGGGCAGACGCCGGGGGCGTGCTGGCCGCCAAAGCGGACAATATCATGGTGCGGTTATGCTGGGCTGTTACAGATGGTATCAGAGCCAGGGCCGGACCGATGGTGCCAGGTCCCGCGAGGACGCTGGACCCCTTAAGGAGGGTGGACTGTGATATCCCACATCGGTTGTGAAAGGGAACTAAGGCTTACTTATAAGGGGCTGGATACCTTCACCATCATGACGCGTTTTTAAAAAACCGTGAGGGGCAGACGCCGGGGGCGTGCTGGCCGCCAAAGCGGACAATATCATGGTGCGGTTACGCTGGGCTGTTACACTCCAAGTTGCACAAATGGCCAAAAGTCTAAAATGTTAACCCTAAAGCTCCTATTTATAGGCCAAGGCATATGAGTGATTCCCTCATAATTACAAAATTGCCACCTTGCCTTTTCTTACTAAAAATAATATAAACTCTAGAATTCTTCATTTTCTGCTATGGTTCTGATTGACGAAGGCGATAGACATTACTGCACTAACAGACTCCCCCTTGGATATTGCCGTAGTCAATCCGTAGTCAAGCTCGTAGCGACTTTTCTTTCTCTCTCTCTCTTGAGTCTTTTTGAAGCTTTAACATCTTCAGCAAATACAGACTCCCTCTTGCTCGAACAGAATCCCCGTGGATCTGTTTTCAGCTTCAGCTCCTCCTTTCGGTAGACTCTTCAGGCTCCCCCTTTCGTCAAGCTTCCGTGCTTTGGGATCGACACCTGGCTTTCCGGTTACAAGCTCTTCTAGGAACGATACCTGGCTCCTTGCACGCTTCCGTTTGCGTTGAGCTCGTCTTCAGACTCCCCCTTAGACTCAGCTGTTGGGATCGTAGTCTGGAATAGCATCTGCAACACTCATACGTTTATAAGTGATAATGTTTTGAAATTGTCCAGAAATCGTATTCTGGCTCTTTCTAAGTCAAGATCCTGGCTCTTAAGATATAGAAATATGAATATATCCAGGATAACTTGATTTTCTCCCCCTATCAACAAACTTCATGGATTTGGCAGTTTCAGCGAACAAAATCGTAAACTGACTCTATTCAACTAATTTTAACAATATAATCATCCAAATCCCTCACAGTTAATCATCCAAGTCCAATTTAATGACCTTGGAGATTTAACAAACTATTTTTGATTTTAAAATTTCAAGTTTCAAATTAATGAACTTGTTTATTTTCAGAAACACAATCAGCATACTTAGATTTTGAAACTTAGCATTCAAATATCGGTTGTCGAAAACAAAGCAGAACTCAAAATCTTTTTGTATTTTCTGAAAATATAAAGCAGTAAAGAAATATGTACAAGCATATTTACAGATAATATTTTTGTTTTGAGTGTGCGTCAGAGGATCATATCAGTTTTTACAATTCACAAGTACCGTTGAGCTTAATTTCACATTAAGAATTAAACAATTCACTTAGATTGTCGATATACGGGTCCACTTAAATTTTCATACAAACTTCAACTGATTCAGGATAGTATTTAGGTGTTTTAAGAACTTAAACTCATTCATGTGTCCCACCTCTTGAATATACTCCCGTATCTAGAATCCCAAATATTCAGTCTTACAGGTGAGTATACCACAGATGATATCTGTCAAGGGTTAAATGCGAGGGCCGTGAGAGCTCAGGTCGATACTTCCGTATACGCAGAGAGATGACGGCTTCGACTTTTTGGTGTGTCCCCTTTAGAGGATCTTTTAGTTACAACAGCAGCGACTATCAATTTTATTGTTTCATCAGCTTGCTGAGGGCGATGCTATGTTTCAAGCATTTGCGGAAAGTATTATTCGGGGACTAGGTCAGAACTTCCATTCAGCAGAAGTCCCGGAATAATACCCCAGATATCACTGAGTATAAAGACCTAGTATCTCAGAATAATGGACCTTTCAAACGAGATTTCAGGGGTTACGTATATATCCAAGTAGTGTTCCCCACGAAATAAGTAAGTATTTGAATTTTAGGTTTATATCCCGAAAAAGTTTACTAAATGTATAAAAACCTATCGACATATCATTAGTGAGACTGTTTAACGCTATTTAATCATTACAATTCTTTAGCGTACTATGATTGTCTACTGATGTACTATCATTTCCTCCTTTTACACAAAAACTCAATTTTTGAATTTTATCATGTTTTTGGCTTTTTCAAATTTTCTAATGTTTTTGTATTTTCTGAAATTTTTACTCCCCCTAAAATTCAAAACCATTTAAAGAAAATTTGACAACCCGATGTAGATAGCTTTGTTTCGCCATCCATTTTCTGCTTCTCATGCACTGTTTGCAAAAAATTTAACGTACCCCCATGATTTACAACACATTGATTTTTTTTTTACAGTTTGAAAACCGTTTTTCAATCTTGTGAAATTAATCATGTTTGTTCCGCCGTGAGGGTTTCGGCATATTCAAGTAACATAAATTTAAAAACAAACATATTTTTTATTTTTCAAATTTTTTTCAATTTTTAGGGTTTTTGAAAATATTGTTTATTTATATACAGAAAAGATAAACTCCCTGTTCAACCAAACCAGGGTTCTGCAGCCTTCTCCTCCTGTGCCAGGCTGCTCATCAATTCTGTTTCTTGACATTCAAACTTCATGAGCACCTGCACATTCACAAAAACTCAATTACTTGAACAATTTAGCCCAAGTCTGTTGGACCTTAGGCATTTCAACACAATATTCATTCAATGATGTAAAATCTTTGTCATTTTGTACAAAAACTTTTTCATCTTTGGTTTTGACTTTCTCATCATTCACAGTTTAATCACCCAGTTTTGTCCCTTTGAAGCACTTCTTTTGTAAAATCGTGACTCGTTTTGATTATTTTGACTTTGAACAACAATTTTTGGTTTCCAAAATTGATTTGGCTTTGTCATATCAACTGATGTTTGCCAACTTTGTGTTGTTCTGAATCTGGGTGTGTGAGAATTCTTGGTTTGTCTTGAATCAGACCTCGTCTGTTTTGGTTTCCAAGTTTGATTCGAAGCAAACTTGTTTGTGTTGTACTTCCAAGTTTGTTTTGAATCAAATCTGGTAAACTTTCGTCTCACATCTTCAGACTTCTGTTTTTCAACATCAACAGACTTTGTGTTTGGACACTTGCGTGCAACATGTCCAATTTGATCACATTTAAAGCATGTTTTCTTTGAAACATCTTTAGCCTGTTGTTGTTTCTTTTTCTGAGCATAGAACTCTTCATTAGACTGTCGTCTAAATTGGAGTTCTTTCTCTTCTTCCGAACTTCTCCCATGAACAAAATTCGTTTTCTTTTGAACATTTTGTTTTTCAAAACTTTTATTTTGATTCTGTTTCTTTTTATAACCCAACCCTGCTTTCATATTCTTCTTTTTGTAACCGGATTTGTTATAAAAAGTTTTCTTGTTCTTTCCAGCAAATTTTGAAATTTCTGATTTTTCGATCTCAACCATCTTAAAAACTTTATCAATCTTTTCTGAAATCACATTTTGAATCGGGAATACAATATCTAAGAATAATTTGTCCGATCCAATCATGGTATAAACCAATCCTTTTGAATCATCATTCACAACTTTCTTAGATTTTGAATGTTTGAGATAACCATCATGAAAATTTCCCTCATTTTCATCATGTGATTCAGACTTACCTTTGGTTGACTCATCTTTCAAAACGCTTTCAACAACCTTACTTACCACCTCTGAATCATCAGCTTCATCAGATTTGGCGTAAGTCACATCGATACTTTCAGGTAATTGGTCAACTATGTTCAGACCTTTTGCCACCTTTTCTTCATCATAAAAAGTGTAATTGTTTCTCAATGGTGGTGTACCTGATGAAATTCTGAACCAATACCTTTTTTGTTCTTGTCAGTATCTTTGTCATCTGGTGTGATGTTGAAAATGTGTTCGCGAATGTACGAAGAGTTATGATAACTTTGAAGTTTTGTAACTATCTTTTCCTTTTCAACCAGAACTTGTTTGAGATTAGCAACTTCATCAACACACTTGTTTAATTCAAGTTGCTTTTCTTTGAACTTTCTCTCATACAGTTCTTTGGTTGTTAAAGTTTCAGACAGTCTTTGATCAAAACTTTTGACTTGGCTCTTCAAAGTATCATAAGCTTCTTGTACTCTCTGATTTGTCCTCTTCAAAGAATCATACTCTTTTTGAAAATCTTGAAACTTATTTTCTTTTTCAACACAATCAACACATTTTGCTGTACACATTTGTCTATAAATTTCATTTTTCTTTTCAAAATCATGACATTTCTGTGTCATCTTATCAACTTCTTGTTTCAAAATTTCTTCTTTTTCAATCATTTCTTTACATTTTATTGTGAAAACATTTTCAAGTTTATTTATTTCATTATCTTTTGTTTTTATGATGTTATCTTTTTCAGTACAAGTTTTGCACATTTCTATGCAATTCCTGCACTTGTTTTCATTGTTATCAACAGTTTTAACATTCGAAAGATCAGAAGATTCGCTTACCTCAGACTCTTTTAGTACCGTTTCTTTTGTTCCAGCTTTCTGATCCCCTTCTTTCTTCTGTTCTTCTTCCTTCTTCTGTTCTTCTTCAGCAGCAAGCTTTGCTATAATCTTCACTTCTTCAACCATCTTTTTCAACTCTTCTTCTTTTCTCTTCTTCATCTCTACCACCTTCGGTAGACTCGCTTCACAAACTTCTCTTATCTTGCTCTCCAAATCCGGCATATACGTTTTATCAGATAACCTTCTTGTGTTGAAAGTAGCCTGCCTTGGAAGCAAATTTGTTACAGCTTCAAAATCCACTTTTGATGGGTCAACAACAGGATTACCCCGTGGATCCATGTAACACTCCAATTCATCATTCCATCTTTTTGCTCTCTTGGCTTCTTTGAATGGTTCCCTGAATTTTTCAATTTCGCATCTTGCATAGTCTCTTTTCCACCATTTATCAGGATCAACCTCAGCCACAAATGCATATCCGACCACATCTTCTTCAGGATAAACTTGACTCCAGTCGTAACCTTCATGTCATGAATAACTGCCATTGCCCTAGATTTTGATGACCCTTCATCGATCTGTTTCTGATTCACATTTGATGATCCACTAGAACGATGATAAATTGCTTTCTTGTAGTAATCATCTTTGAATGCATTCGTGGGTTCGTCAGTTTCCCTGTTGGTACACCCTCTCTTGAAGTGTCCTTTCTGTTTGCATTTGAAACAGGTAACTTTTGCTTTATCAAATCCCAATTTCGAATCACTAGATGCCAAAGACGATCTTCTAGTGATCTCCATGAATCGTTGTGCTCTCCTCATTGTGCTAGCCATGCACCATTTAATATCCATTAGCTCCATCTCCTCTGGATCGATCTGATCATAATCTTCTTTTGTCATTTTTGGGTTTCCAACTTTTCCTGCGATCAGACTTTCGTACGATTCCAGGATGGATGCTAAGAACACCATTTGTCGCTTGGCAGCTTCAGCATTCAGACTTTGAAAGTTTTTCAGATCAATGGCGATATTGCAATGGACTATGTTTGGATTTGAAGAATTTGAATCAAATGAATGATAACCCGGATCTCTTGAAGAACTCTGCTGAGGTGAATCTTTTGAGCTTTCAGCACTAAATCCCGAATTTGACTTTTGCTCAAACATGTTTCCTCTGTAATATAGCTCCACATTCTGTTGGTATGTTTTGACTTTGTTTGTTTTTCTCGTCTCCAATTCATGACTTTCAAGTCTTTCAATCAACAAGTCGACTGTAAGATCCTCAGACTTGATCGTATTTTTCAACATCAAAGCGTAATATTGCCAATCCGGGTCGTCTGGCAACGAGTCAAACAATTTATCGACTAACTCTTCTTGAGAGTATACAACCCCATGTCTTGCCAATTCTAATTTCAAGTGCCCAAATCTCTCAATCGTTTGACAAACTGATTCATTTTTAAAACAACCAAATAAATCATACTCTTTTCTAAGCAATTTCTTTTTGTTCTTTATGATTTCAGCACTTCCCAAACACTTTCTTTCAAGAGCTTCCCATAATCCCTTAGATGTTTTCTCATTTTCAAGCAGTGAAATAATGTCTTCTCTTACCGACTGATGTAACAATGTGATCATTTTATTTTCAGCTACAAGATTTTTAACATCTATCTCTGTGAACTCTTTTTCATTTACTAACTCTCCTCCCTCTTTTACTGGTTCTGTATATCCATATTTTAATTTTAACCAACTTTCAGGAGCGAAAGCTTTTACCCAACCCTCAAACCGATTTTTCCACCAATTATAATCTTCAATCTTCATTAGTTTTGGCGGTTTCTGTTGGCTTCCATACAGACTATCAAACTTCAAATGATCTGAGATTTCTTTCGAATAATTTCTTGTTTCGGATCTTCTATCAGATGATTCCGAAGTGAAAGCGTTGTAAAATTCTTCGCTGCTGTCTGACATCTTTGAGTAATTTCTTGAAATATTGAAATCTGTTCTTTGTAAATTTCCTTGAATCACCTGCAAGCAATCAAACAATCGATTAGTTTAAACTATGAAATAACTCTTGATTAAACTTAAAATGACAAGTATTGATGTTCTTTGATCGAATGAGCCGGTCGAACGGATAGGATACTGGTCGAACGGATGGAATGAGATGAGATACTGTCCGAACGGTTGAACAATGTACGACAAATATGTTGTTTGATCGGATAAGCTAGCCGAACGGTTGGGAACTTGCTAGCTGATCGAATGAGAGTTGTTGCTAGCCGATCGAATGAGAGTTGTTGCTAGCCGATCGAATGAGAATTGCTAGCCGATCGGTTGGGAACTTGCTAGCCGATCGGTTAATCGGATGTTGCTGTTCGATCGGCTACGCCAGCCGATTCAAGAGACAACTAAACCTGCTGTTCGGTCCAAGTAAGTCAACAAAATAATGGCTGAAAATTAATACAATGATCAGTTAAATCACATGGAATGATGAGTCAAATTCAAAATTTTTATTTGTCCGTACTTTGTTGACTGTCTAAAACAAATAATGACGTTGACCAACTTCATGTGACATTCTGACAATTATATTCAATTTAATCTCATGTAATATGAATGTGGCCAACAAAGACTTTGAATCACAAACAATGATTGGACCTCAAGCTTTATTGTTGTTTAACTTTGATTGAGCCTTCACATAAGATGTTGATTTATGAGGATAATGGCCGACAACTTTTTCATGCACTTTAATGGTTGAAATATTTGTTTTAATCTGATTGAACCTCTAATTCACTAACCGACAAACACTTATGACTTTTAACAGATCATGTAAGTTGTGAACAAACGTGATTGGGTTGAAATGTTAAAGTGGGGCGGTGATGCTGTTCGATTGGATGTTATGACGGTGGAACGAAACTGAAATCCTAGCCGATCGGCTAGGGTCAACAAGTCAAAGTTTTAAATGAGTGTCAGTGATGCTTCTGTTCGATCGGCTATGCCAGCCGATTCAATGTTTCACCTATGACTGCTATTCGATCGGCTATGCCAGTCGATTCAGTAACACCTAAGACTGCTTTGCTGTTCGATCGGCTACGCCAGCCGATCCAAGTTGCTGGCCGATCGAAGTTGCTAGCCGATCGAGTGGTTGGTTCGATCGAAGTTCCTAGCCGATTCAAATTGCTACTCGATCAACTTTGCTACTCGATCGAACAAAAATCTTTATAGCCGATCGACTTAACTTCCTAGCAAGTTGAAAGAACTAAACCAACACGTTGTTCGGTCTCTTGCACTCCAACCGATGGCACTAAAAGACAAAGACTTGTTTATTTATTCGACAAAATCACATGCACTAATACAAAAATAATGGCCGACAAGCTCTATGTCATGTAATTCAGACACACAACTATTGGGTTGTTGATTGGGCCACTATAAAGTCTCATATATAGAATGATAATGAGCTGGCAGTCAGTGTATGGGCCGATAACAATGACTTTCAAACAAGCACATGGGTTGTATCAATTAATGAATTCAGACAACATTGTAGTGAATAGGTCAATAGGTCAATGGTATGTAGTGATGTGTTGTGAAAGTATTTGCTAACTGAACGGTTAAAGTTGACAAGTCAACTACTTTAATGAATGGCAGTTATGTAAAGGAATAGTTAGAGATGTCGGCCGATCGATTGGGCTAGCCGATCGGCTGGGCTAGCCGATCGGCTGACATCCATCTTCAACATCAGCAGTGAACTTGAACAACTTTTTCGAACACAAAATTTCAAATTTCTCTCAAACCGTTAAGAATTAAGATCTGAAAATTTGTAGGCTTGTAGATCAAGTGTTTTCGCACATCATATCCAAAAATCAGCAATTTTCGACCGTGAAAACCTGTTTAGTCAGTCAAAATTCAGTTAAAAACGTGAAGAACAAGAAAAATAAGAAGAATTTGATAAATCTGAATGATTTTGGCTCTGAATCTGATCAAAACTTGTACGAATCTGTGTGTTTGATCTTCGCAACCGAGCACCTGCTCTGATACCACTTGTAGGTCCCGGTTTTCACTCCGAATCGAATGCGAAACGTCCGTGCGACGTGCGGAATTCGTGCACGAACGAGACCGAAACACAAAACGTACAATTTAACGTGATTCAATTGATAAATCTGAAAGTTGTACAAACCTTGAATCACCACTTGGGGCACTTTCTCTCTCTAGTTTCTCTCTCTAGCCTCTAAGCGCCAAGTTGCACAAATGGCCAAAAGTCTAAAATGTTAACCCTAAAGCTCCTATTTATAGGCCAAGGTATATGAGTGATTCCCTCATAATTACAAAATTGCCACCTTGCCTTTTCTTACTAAAAACAATATAAACTCTAGAATTCTTCATTTTCTTCTATGGTTCTGATTGACGAATGCGATAGACATTACTGCACTAACAATCTCCATATAGATCTAACAATAATCAAGTGGTAGACGCATCTACTTATAAATCTCGCAAGATTTATTAAAGGTATACAATAACATATAGTACTTTTACTTTCATATGTTAGAATTCACACTTGTGGATTTTCCAATGACTTCTAATGAAGTATGTCGACATGAATGTTGTTAGTGTATTTAATCTCAATACACTTACTACGTTCTTTCATTACTCACTCATGATGTGGTTATACATTTGATGTTTCGTCTTTGACTTTTAGTCAATGTAACAACTCTCAAGTCGTTTATGTCCAAGTATTTTCATGCACTATCCGTTTAAAACCATATTCTTTTAAGCAATGTATAACCGACGTTATAATTATTTTCCACAAAAATAATTTATACGTCACAACCATTAGTGATTTATTTCTTTGTAAAAAATTGCATGTGTTATCCGAAGATATTGAACACAATACAATAAAATACATTGGAAACTAAATCATAAGTGCCAATCACTTTTGAAATTTAAACGGAACATAGACAATTTGTAGACATCAAATAGTAAAGTGCTTTTATTTTCAACACTTTAAAATCTGACCAAAATCTTCTCAACAATATCGTCTCATGGCATGTCTTGAGGTACTCCCTCAATAAGACTCCATGCACTTGTAAGTACAAGTTCCCCATTTCATGTTTAAACTTTAAACTTGAACAATTATGCTCAAAACAACACCAAGTTGTTACAAATACTACATTTAAGTAGTAAACTTGAACAATCAAATTTGTTCACAACAACACCAAGTTGTTTTTCACCAAATAACATTTTCTAACACACATGTTAAAAAAAAACGTTATAACAAGCACATTATAGAATCGAACGTTTACATAAAACGTTTTCCAAATATATAGTTTATAAAATAAACCATTTCTCATCAAATGTCATCATTAAAACTCTACTAAAGAGTTTCACCATATGAATAGTTAAGAGTCTCAATAATTATAGACTTAAACTCTCATAAAACTCATCAAATGTCATCAAGAAGCTCTACTCAAGAGTTTCTCTTTTAATTACCACATGAAGAGTCTAATTAATATTTATAATTTCATTAAATTATAAATATATTAAATATCCATTCACCAAATTTCCAACATTAACCCTTGGATAAGGTGTTCCATGGACTAGTGACAAGATCTAATAAAATAATCAAATGAAATCTCCATGTGGGGGCCATGTTGGGCCGTGAGATAGGTGGGGGGGGGTATGTAGGCTAGGTTCTAACTAGTTAGTTACATACAAGTTTAAATCCAAGTGTTAGTTGCATACTTTAGTTAGTAGATATTTTGTAGGGGGTGTTATGATGTTTGTGACAACTCAAATTTCCAAAATTTCTATTTCGTATTTATTGCACGATCATGTATTGATTACCATGAAGTTATTTATGGTTTGATTGTTTGGTTGTATTTGTGAAACTTGTCAAATGTGTGAACTTGTTAGTGTGAAACACAAAGATCCTTCGAAGGATAGGTCCAACCTTCGAAGGATCACGAAACATGACTTACAGATCGAAGGATCACGAAAGATAACCTTCGATTCGAAGGATCAACTTTCGGTTCGAAGGATCACGAAACATATCCTTCGACCAAGGACTCTATCCTTCGAACAAAGATAGGATCCTTCGACATCTTTCGGCCCAGTCTTTCTAATGGGCTTGGCCCATTCCTGTGATACGTTTTATATACGTGAATGCATGTAAGTCGACAGTTATTTCAAAAACCCTAGTTCCATTGTGTGTGTGTGACGGCATAGCAAACCCATTCTCTGTTCGAAGATCTCGTTCCGTAATCCAGATTTTCCGGTTAGTGTGTGATGTTGTTTATGTTAATAGATGATGCTTTGAGTGTATATGATTTCATGATTTATCAATTGTCTTGCAATATGTTGTTTGTATGTTAACCGGATATGTATGTTAATCGGATATGGATGTTAATCGGATATGTATGTTAATCGGATATGTATGTTAATCGGATATGGATGTTAATCGGATATGTATGTTAATCGGATATGGATGTTAATCGGATGTGTATGTTAATCGGATCTGTTGTGATGATGTTTAATGATAATGTTTTGTGGATCGGCTGTGATATTATGCAATTCGGAATTTTTATTGTTCATGGAACCGGAACATAATATGATTAAGTGTTATTATTGTTCATGTGGTTAAATTAGGGTTCATGAGGTTTAATATGAAACTCCCTGTTTGATCGATTCTGAGGTAACCGAATACTTGAATTTGTGTTAATTGATAATCACGGATAAACTTGGAAACTTTGAGTAAACGTAACTGATATTTATCGAAAGATATTAGTTATTCGAAACATAGTTGTGACCGAAAGATACTTGTTAGTCGAAACATAGTTGTTGTGACCGAAAGATACTTGTCCTTCGAACCATAGTAGTGTTGACCGAAGGATAGCATTGACCGAACCATAGTAGTGTTGACCGAAAGATAACAGCGTGGTCGAAAGATGACATTTGGTTCGAAGCATAACAATTGGTCCGAAAGATAACTGTGATAACTAATATGTCGAAAGATAACAGTTGGGTCGAAAGATAATGGGGGGTTATAAACATACTTTGAATGATGGAATGTATGCTTGATTTATTTGGCATGCCATGCTTGGTGATGAATGTTAACATTTGTATTCGTGTACACTAACTGATGATTAAATGTGAAATGATACGTGTTGTGCCGATATGCAAACTGACTGTTATGTGATACATGATTGATGCATGGTATTGGCTATCAAGCACTATGTGACATTAGATTGCATGCGTATCATTGCGAACATGAACTGATTTGTTATACGTGCATACAATAGGACGTGATTAATTACTTGTGAGTGCATAACCTAGCATACCGAGCAAACCAAGGTGAGTTCACACTCCTACTAAGGCATGGGATTCCCGGGTCATGGGAATGGGTTAAAGGTTATCATTGACTAAGAACGTATATATGCTTTTCCTAGACTATCACCTATCATGGTCCTCGGATGTCAGGACGGTTCCGTAGGTTGGGATAACACCTACGTGGTCACATGCCAATTACTGCCTCGGATGTCAGGCACGCACGTAAAACCTACGTGTACGCATTACTTACTTCTATCCTCGGTTATGAAGGATACGTGCGTAAAACCTACGCACACCCCATACGCGCTACTGTTCTCGGACGAAGAACAGGGATAATACGAATAGTCTAGTGGTCACATAACATGGGAAGCCCCCACCTGTATAACTTACTATTGGCCCTGTAGAGCCACCCGTTACTTACTGTTACGCATTTACTTACTGTGAACTCGCTCAACTAGTTTGTTGATCATTCTGTTACATGCCTTGCAGATCGTTAGGTACTTGGAGCTTGCACTGGAGAAGCGGGTCGTTGTGGGCAAGGATCGTGGTTTCTACGTTGAACCATTATGACATTTAAAACTATTAACTATTGTTGGTTTATTTACTATGCTTCCGCTACACTTTGAAACTATGGTTATGTTTTGAACACCTATCGTATTGAATGGATGGTTTACATTTATTTTACTTAATATTAATTACATGTTCAATATGATTGGTGGCTTGATCCTGGTCAGTCACGCTCCCAAGCGGTGATACTCCGCGTGTGGATTTTGGGGGTGTGACAGATTGGTATCAGAGCCATTGGTTATAGAGAACTTGGTTTTAATATGGAAAAACGTTTTTATTAAAACCAGACTATAACCAGAACAGTGCTCTCAACGATCCACAACGACGCTTCGCTCCACGTGCAAGACTCAACTTCCTAGGTAATAAGGTTTATGTTTATTGCCTACATGCTAGAATTTGCATAGAACTTTGCTCGTAGTATGCTTACATTACCTTGCTCACAACTTGTCATTGCATGAGAATACTTATATGCTTACACTCTTCTGTCATCGCACTATTCGCGAACCTTTCTCACTTATGTTGCCTTTGATGTGAAGATCAATGGCCGCACGAATTAACATGACTCAAGCCCAGCTAGAGGCTCTCGTTGCTGCGGCAGTTGCAGCCGCCCAAGCAGGTAGTATACCCTGCAGTATAGACACTAGGATCTTTAGATCCTACATTAATTCTCGTACTTAACTTTGCCCTATTCGTACACAATAGGTCAACCCGCTCAGCAACAACCTGGGTGCACCTTCAAGAATTTCATGGATTGTCGTCCTAGCTCGTTCAGTGGCACGGAGGGAGCAGTTGGACTCCTCCACTGGTTTGAAAAGCTCGAGTCGGTTTTCGAAATGTGTGAATGCCCTGAGGCTCGCAGGGTGAAGTTCGCCACTGGCACACTTGAAGGGATTGCGCTCACTTGGTGGAACGCACAAGTGCAGATCTTAGGGTTGGCAGCTGCTAACGCCACACCCTGGAATGATTTCAAAGAACTGATCAAGAGGGAGTACTGCACTAGAGAAGACATTCACAAGTTGGAGGACGAGTTGTATAACTTGAAAATGGTTGGTTCGGAAATCGAAGCTTACACCAAGAGATCGAATGAGTTGGCTGTGTTATGTCCAACTATGGTGGACCCTCCATACAAGCGTATTGAGTTGTATCTCAAAGGTTTGGCACCAGAAATACAGAGCCACGTTACCTCGGCTAACCTCAACAACATCCAGGAAATCCAGCGTCTCGCTCATCGCATCACCGATCAGGCAGTGGATCAGAATAAACTGCCTAAGCGCGTCAGCGCTACTGCTACAGTCACTCCTTCAGCTACTCCCGTTACCCTCAGTGACAACAAGAGGAAATGGGAGGGGGATTCAAGCAAAGCATCAATTTCGGTTCAGTCCCAGAATCAGCAGCGAAAGACTGGCAACTATCAAAGCCCTAACCAGCAGTCGTCAGGTAGCCACAGGCAGGGTGGATACCGAGGAAACCTTCCAAAGTGTAACAACTGCAACAGGCACCACAACGGCCAGTGTAACAAGGGCCGTTGTCAAAGATGCCTCAAGATGGGTCACGAGGCCAAAGACTGTAGAAGCCCTCGTCCTGCGAATCAGGATCAGCAGCAGCCACCGGCACAGCAGAATCAGCAACAGGGCAACAAGGGGTGCTATAATTGTGGTGCTGAAGGTCACATCAAGAGACACTGCCCTCAGCTAAACAGGAACCAGAACAACAACAACAATCAGGGCAACGGGAACAATAACAACAATAACGGGGGAAACAACAACAACAATGGCAACGAAGCTCGGGGTCGTGCTTTTGTGCTAGGTCGGGGTGACGCAGTGAATGATCCCAATGTGGTTATGGGTAAGTTTCTTCTCGACGATATTTATGTTACTGTCTTATTTGATTCGGGTGCTGATACAAGCTATATGTCATTGAAAATGAGTAAATTATTAAAACGTACACCAACACCCCTAGACACCAAACACGTCGTAGAACTAGCCAATGGTAAAAGTGTAGAAGCCGCACAGGTAGTCAAGGGTTGTAGTATTGTTCTAGCGGGTCAGACTTTCTCGATTGATCTCATACCCATAGTTTTGGGTAGTTTCGACGTCGTCATCGGTATGGATTGGTTATCCCAACATCACGCGGAGATCTTATGCAAAGAAAAAGTTATTCGTATTCCTCGCTCCAGTCAAGAACCTCTCGAAGTACAAGGTGACAAGAGTGGTGCTGTGGTTGGCATCATCTCTTTCTTAAAGGCGCAGAAATGTTTACGAAAGGGACATACTGCCATTCTGGCACTTGTCACTGACGCATCAGCAAAGGAAAAGAAGCTGGAGGATATACCAGTTGTGCGTGATTTTCCTCAAGTGTTTCCTGAAGATTTACCTGGTTTACCTCCTCATCGTCAAGTCGAGTTTCAGATTGAGTTAGCTCCTGGAGCAGCACCAATAGCCCGCGCACCGTATCGGTTAGCTCCAACCGAACTGGAAGAACTGTCGAAGCAGCTACAAGAGCTCTTGGAAAAGGGCTTTATTCGTCCAAGCTCTTCGCCTTGGGGAGCTCCAGTGTTATTTGTGAAGAAGAAAGACGGTACGTTCAGGATGTGCATCGACTACCACGAACTCAATAAGGTGACGGTGAAGAACCGTTATCCTCTTCCGCGCATAGATGACCTATTCGACCAGTTGCAAGGGTCGTGTTACTATTCCAAGATTGATTTAAGGTCAGGGTATCATCAGTTGAGAGTCCGGGATGAGGACGTCTCCAAAACCGCTTTCAGAACTCGCTACGGTCATTACGAGTTTCTTGTCATGCCATTCGGGCTTACGAACGCGCCTGCAGTCTTCATGGATCTTATGAACAGGGTGTGCAAACCTTATCTTGATAAGTTTGTTATCGTTTTCATCGACGACATTTTGATTTACTCCAAGAGTCAGGAGGAGCACGAGCAGCACTTACGTCTTATCTTGGAACTTCTTCGAAAAGAGCAATTGTACGCAAAGTTTTCAAAATGCGACTTCTGGCTTCGTGAAGTCCACTTCTTAGGCCATGTGGTGAACAAGGATGGGATTCATGTCGATCCATCCAAGGTTGATTCGATCAGAAACTGGCCAGCACCACGTACACCGACAGAAATACGCCAATTCTTGGGTTTGGCGGGTTACTACAGGCGATTTATTAAAGACTTCTCAAAGATCGCGCAACCACTTACTATGCTAACACAGAAAGGTGTCGTTTACAGATGGGGTAATACGCAAGAGACCGCTTTTCAGTACTTAAAGGATAGGCTTTGCAGCGCACCTATTCTCTCATTGCCAGAGGGCACGGATGACTTCGTGGTTTATTGTGACGCATCGATACAGGGGCTTGGTTGTGTATTGATGCAGCGGGATAAAGTTATTGCCTACGCTTCGCGGCAACTCAAGGTTCATGAACGGAACTACACGACGCACGATTTAGAGCTGGGAGCTGTTGTTTTCGCGCTTAAGATATGGCGACACTACCTGTACGGTACCAAGTGCACGATTTACACCGATCACAGGAGTCTCGAGCATATTCTTAAGCAAAAGGATTTGAATATGCGTCAACGGAGATGGGTTGAACTTCTAAACGACTACGAATGCGCCATCAAGTATCATCCAGGCAAGGCCAATGTTGTGGCTGATGCCCTCAGTTGGAAAGACACTCTACCTAAGCGCGTGCGAGCGCTACAGCTTACTATTCAGTCCAGTCTTCCTGCACAGATACGAGCTGCTCAGTTAGAAGCACTGAAACCCGAAAACGTCAAAGCTGAAGCCTTACGCGGCTCAAGGCAACGCATGGAACAAAAGGAAGACGGCGCCTACTATGTAACGGGGCGTATTTGGGTCCCACTTTATGGCGGTCTACGCGAACTTGTAATGGATGAAGCTCACAAGTCTCGCTATTCGGTACATCCAGGGTCGGATAAAATGTACCACGACATCAGCACTACTTATTGGTGGCCTAGTATGAAGGCTCACATCGCTACGTACGTTGGAAAATGCTTAACCTGTGCGAGAGTCAAGGTTGAATATCAGAAACCAGCTGGTCTACTTCAGCAGCCTAAGATACCGCAATGGAAATGGGAAGAAATTTCCATGGATTTTGTTACAGGTCTACCTAGATCTCAGCGTGGGAACGATACAATATGGGTCATAGTTGATCGACTCACCAAGTCTGCACACTTCCTGCCGATCAAGGAAACGGACAAGTTCTCCACTCTCGCAGACGTCTATCTTAAAGAAGTTGTTTCGAGGCACGGAGTGCCCACCTCTATTATTTCGGATCGCGATGCACGATTCACGTCAGAGCTTTGGCAAGCGATGCACAAATCCTTCGGCTCACGATTAGACATGAGCACAGCATATCATCCTCAGACGGATGGGCAGTCTGAGCGAACTATCCAAACTCTAGAAGACATGCTTCGAGCGTGTGTCATCGATTTCGGCAACGGCTGGGAAAAGCACCTCCCTTTAGTGGAGTTTTCGTACAATAACAGCTATCATACCAGCATTCAAGCCGCTCCATTCGAGGCATTGTACGGACGTAAATGCCGGTCACCTCTCTGTTGGGCAGAGGTGGGGGATAGTCAAATTACGGGTCCAGAGATTGTAGTGGACGCCACAGAAAAGATTGCGCAGATACGACAACGCATGGCGGCAGCACGCGACCGTCAGAAAGCCTACGCGGACAAGCGTAGAAAGCCATTGGAATTTGAGGTCGGGGACCGGGTTTTATTGAAAGTTTCACCCTGGAAGGGTGTGGTTCGATTTGGTAAACGAGGCAAACTGAATCCGCGGTACGTCGGACCATTCGAAATCTTAGAAAAGATTGGCAAAGTAGCCTACAGATTAAACCTACCAGCTGAACTCGGTGGAGTTCACAATGTATTTCACGTGTCGAATCTGAAGAAATGCCTATCAGATGAGACCCTTATAGTTCCTTTTAAGGAACTCACTATCGACGAGCGGTTGCAGTTCGTCGAGGAACCAGTTGAAATCACGGACCGGGATGTTAAGGTCCTCAAACACAAGAGGATCCCTCTTGTTCGAGTTCGTTGGAACTCCCAGCGTGGCCCAGAGTATACCTGGGAACGCGAAGACCAGATGAAAGAAAAGTACCCCCAGCTATTCGAAACCAATGCATCCACTTCTGAGGCTGAAGCTACTACTACTGAATTTCGGGACGAAATTCCAAATCAACGGGGGGATGATGTGACACCCCAGGAAAACCAGTGAACGATGTAACTTACCCAGCTTCCTCAGTGAGTGCGTACCAAATTTCGGGACGAAATTTCTTTTAAGTTGGGGATAATGTGACAACTCAAATTTCCAAAATTTCTATTTCGTATTTATTGCACGATCATGTATTGATTACCATGAAGTTATTTATGGTTTGATTGTTTGGTTGTATTTGTGAAACTTGTCAAATGTGTGAACTTGTTAGTGTGAAACACAAAGATCCTTCGAAGGATAGGTCCAACCTTCGAAGGATCACGAAACATGACTTACAGATCGAAGGATCACGAAAGATAACCTTCGATTCGAAGGATCAACTTTCGGTTCGAAGGATCACGAAACATATCCTTTGACCAAGGACTCTATCCTTCGAACAAAGATAGGATCCTTCGACATCTTTCGGCCCAGTCTTTCTAATGGGCTTGGCCCATTCCTGTGATACGTTTTATATACGTGAATGCATGTAAGTCGACAGTTATTTCAAAAACCCTAGTTCCATTGTGTGTGTGTGACGGCATAGCAGACCCATTCTCTGTTCGAAGATCTCGTTCCGTAATCCAGATTTTCCGGTTAGTGTGTGATGTTGTTTATGTTAATAGATGATGCTTTGAGTGTATATGATTTCATGATTTATCAATTGTCTTGCAATATGTTGTTTGTATGTTAACCGGATATGTATGTTAATCGGATATGGATGTTAATCGGATATGTATGTTAATCGGATATGTATGTTAATCGGATATGGATGTTAATCGGATATGTATGTTAATCGGATATGGATGTTAATCGGATGTGTATGTTAATCGGATCTGTTGTGATGATGTTTAATGATAATGTTTTGTGGATCGGCTGTGATATTATGCAATTCGGAATTTTTATTGTTCATGGAACCGGAACATAATATGATTAAGTGTTATTATTGTTCATGTGGTTAAATTAGGGTTCATGAGGTTTAATATGAAACTCCCTGTTTGATCGATTCTGAGGTAACCGAATACTTGAATTTGTGTTAATTGATAATCACGGATAAACTTGGAAACTTTGAGTAAACGTAACTGATATTTATCGAAAGATATTAGTTATTCGAAACATAGTTGTGACCGAAAGATACTTGTTAGTCGAAACATAGTTGTTGTGACCGAAAGATACTTGTCCTTCGAACCATAGTAGTGTTGACCGAAGGATAGCATTGACCGAACCATAGTAGTGTTGACCGAAAGATAACAGCGTGGTCGAAAGATGACATTTGGTTCGAAGCATAACAATTGGTCCGAAAGATAACTGTGATAACTAATATGTCGAAAGATAACAGTTGGGTCGAAAGATAATGGGGGGTTATAAACATACTTTGAATGATGGAATGTATGCTTGATTTATTTGGCATGCCATGCTTGGTGATGAATGTTAACATTTGTATTCATGTACACTAACTGATGATTAAATGTGAAATGATACGTGTTGTGCCGATATGCAAACTGACTGTTATGTGATACATGATTGATGCATGGTATTGGCTATCAAGCACTATGTGACATTAGATTGCATGCGTATCATTGCGAACATGAACTGATTTGTTATACGTGCATACAATAGGACGTGATTAATTACTTGTGAGTGCATAACCTAGCATACCGAGCAAACCAAGGTGAGTTCACACTCCTACTAAGGCATGAGATTCCCGGGTCATGGGAATGGGTTAAAGGTTATCATTGACTAAGAACGTATATATGCTTTTCCTAGACTATCACCTATCATGGTCCTCGGATGTCAGGACGGTTCCGTAGGTTGGGATAACACCTACGTGGTCACATGCCAATTACTGCCTCGGATGTCAGGCACGCACGTAAAACCTACGTGTACGCATTACTTACTTCTATCCTCGGTTATGAAGGATACGTGCGTAAAACCTACGCACACCCCATACGCGCTACTGTTCTCGGACGAAGAACAGGGATAATACGAATAGTCTAGTGGTCACATAACATGGGAAGCCCCCACCTGTATAACTTACTATTGGCCCTGTAGAGCCACCCGTTACTTACTGTTACGCATTTACTTACTGTGAACTCGCTCAACTAGTTTGTTGATCATTCTGTTACATGCCTTGCAGATCGTTAGGTACTTGGAGCTTGCACTGGAGAAGCGGGTCGTTGTGGGCAAGGATCGTGGTTTCTACGTTGAACCATTATGACATTTAAAACTATTAACTATTGTTGGTTTATTTACTATGCTTCCGCTACACTTTGAAACTATGGTTATGTTTTGAACACCTATCGTATTGAATGGATGGTTTACATTTATTTTACTTAATATTAATTACATGTTCAATATGATTGGTGGCTTGATCCTGGTCAGTCACGCTCCCAAGCGGTGATACTCCGCGTGTGGATTTTGGGGGTGTGACAATGTTTGGGGATCATAACTAGCTTGGAGGTGTTAAAACAATGCTTCTAATATTATTTTGATGTTCCGGGTAGTATCCGGTTGTTCGGTTATGTATCGGTTCGTTAAAGTGCTAAATTGCACCGTTTAGTATCCTTTATGTGCCCTTTTGTAACACTTTTAATTCCCGACACTTAGGGAAATATTTCTGGATGATAAATCATAATTTCTGCATAATATTTCGGTGTCATAATGCTGATTATAGCTGGATTTAATAAAATTTTGCACTTAAAGTGCATTTCGGGTGCTTTTTAGTACTTATTTTAGCTTCCGGAATGTCTATGTGTTAACCCTTATATGTACTCTTGGGTTTTAATGTATTCTTGTCATTGGACCTACATCTAGGCCCTAATTCTAATGTCTGACTGCTTTCTGCAGCACTGTTGACACATTGTGTCTTACCGGTGAGTTTACTAGTATTTCTGACGCAACGCTTGTTCATTAATGCATAAAGTAATTCTTGTAGTATACAACGTGCATGAATTCACAAGTATAGTATGTAATCAGATAATGTTGGCATTTAAGCACATAATTGCAGTCATTTAATAGTAATTAGAATGTACGGAAATTACCAGTTTGGTGCCAGTTGTCACATTTTGAACCCAACATTTATATGTATTTAACACGTGCAATACATGGGTTTATAACACCTGTATATCTAAAAACTAGGTTATTGCCCCGTGTAATACACGGGCTGAATCTCAATTACAATGTGAAATAAATAAAACGTTCATAATATGGTAGACTTTAGATTTGCATTGAACGTTCATAATACGTTCAATGATCTCTAGATCAAGTGGTGGAATTTCTCTTGAGAGATGCAAGTTCAACTCCCACTTGGTGCAGAGTGAAGCATTGGTGGGCAATGATAGGAGACCCAGGAAACCTGAGTTCGATCCTTGAGCCAAACGGGTTTTACTGGTAATTTCACCGTCGTGCCTACGGGCGGTTACCGGGTTTTCCCTGGAATTTGTGGTGGAGTGGCTGTTTGACAACATCTGAATGGTAACCAGTAAGAGGTCTGAACCATTAAGTGCTGAACTAGTAAGAGGTCTAAATCATTAAGAGCCTGTATAATGCTTAACCGTTCAGAGGCAAATGTCTGACCAATTCAGATTAGAGGTTTTAACCATTCAGACTCTTTATAAATCTTAACTATTCTGAGGCAAATGTCTGAACCATTCAGACATCTGCTCATGAAACAAACAGTCTGAACCATTAAGTGCTGAACCAGTAAGATGTCCGAACCATTAAAAGTCTCATTAAGAGGTAAAAAACAATCCCTTAGGGGCTGTTTGGTAGCCTCTTAATGACCATTCAGATGCTACCTCTTAATGGTCTAAAACCTATGAATGAATAAGAGGTAACCTCAAGTCTGAATGGTTAAGAGATAACCTCTGAATGGTAAATCATCACATGTCACATTCTTCTACCTTCTCATTGGTAAAATTGTTAATGGTTCCATTAAGAGGTTGCCTCTTAATGACCATTCAGAGGCTACCAAACAGTCCCTGTGTATTAGGCGGAAAAATAAAATTGTGATGCACTCTATGAATGACAAATGTCTCATAAAGATTTCTTTTATTATAGAGTAAAATAAAATAAGATAAGATAAATCTAATTGTTTTTATATTTAACCCGTGGGTTTATAAGCTAGAATGTTATAAAAATATGTTTAAAATTACAATTACCCTAGACCATCAAGAAAGAAGTATTTTACTCCTGTAAACGAAGACGTTCATCTCCCGCCTTCCGATTGTTTTCTTTCCGGTAAATTCCTTGATTCCTTTTCATATGTTTCTATTGCTACATTTTGGTGATTCATATGCAACGGATATTATAACAGATTCTGCTGTCCGTATTCATTCATCCGTCCGTTTGAGGAAATTTTAATTCCTAATCCTTGTAGTTTCAATCATCTTGTTCATGATAATCGGCTACCCTTATTCTAGAAGAGCCGATCATTCATATAGTGGAATCTTAATTTCGTTTGTTTTCAAACAGTTTAGTTTTGTAATTCTAGTTGCGGGATGGCAATTCGACGCTTTCGAAGCAAATGTTCGGTGGTCAGTTCTCCCAAACCCTCATAGATCTAGGTTAGGTTCAACAGATATTGATAGTTAATTGATTATGATGCTAATTAGTTATCCATATGACATATTGGTTCTCCAATTAATGATTTTTAATCTTTTTGTGTAATTATATTAGCTTGATCCCTTCAAACCCGTAGTAAAAAAGATTCATTCAATGGGTTGGGGGAGCATCTACGTTAGACGTATGAAAGTTTTCTCATTGGCGATTCTAATCTACTTGGATTATAAGGTATTTGTTTATTCTTTTTAAAGCTTCCTTCTAGTGGTTGTATCGTAAACGTTAACTGAGAAAAAAAACTTACGCTTCTATGGGAAATATATGTATTGAAGTCTCTGAAGCACAGACAGAAATGGACTAGTGACTCGGAAAAAGCTGCTTTATGGGAGAAAGCCCATGAGCGCAATGCTAATCGTATAGTTAAGTTGATTATAGAGCTGGAAGGTATGTGGGTTAAAATGGGCCAATATTTTTCTGTGCGGGCTGACGGGCTTCCTGGGGCCTACCCACGCCTTTTGAAGCAGTTACAAGACTCACTTCCTCCTCGCTGCTTGAAAGAGGTATGCATACTGCAGCAGATGTGGCAACACAGGTTGGGCTGGGCTGGGCTGACCGAAGCACTTTCTGTCTAAGTTCTGTAAATATTTTATTGAATAATTGGTATATGATTATAGAAGTTTAATTATCTGCAAAACAATCTAATTTTTTGAATGAAATCATTTACAGGGTTTATGCTTTAAAATTTAAAAGTACACTTTGGGCAACTTTTGAACCGTTAAACCTGTTTGATCCATTGAACGCATTTGACGCGTTTGTTTTTAAGCTAATATGTTTGATTTTCCTGCTTGACCTATTAAAATAAAACATAACCTGAATCGACCCATATATAAGTAAATGAGTCTGAATATAATACCTCTAGTTCAGAGTTTTTAAATCTTGAAGATAAGTTTTCTTGTTATAGTTAAGGAGCAATGTTACACACATCGATATGAATCTATTAATACCTTCCTTTTCAAGATAAAAGTTCTTCCTTTCTTCAAGTATGCATATACTAATCTAAAGCAATACGCCCTCTATAATATTATTATATTTTTAGAAGTTTGCAACATATTGATATGAAGCTGTGAACGCACCCTTTTTATTCTTTCTGCACACTAACACACATTCATATATGTGATTCTTTAAACTATCTATAACTGTGTCTTATCTTCAATATTTTGGAAACAACCATTAGCAAGTGAACGCTTTTCTTTATTCAGGTTTGCAGGACTATACAGAAAGAGTTGGGGAAATCAATGGATGATTTATTTACAACTTTTGTTGAAGCACCTATTGCAACCGCATCAGTAAGCTCCTAAAATTATTATTAAAGCTTTTAAATAACTTGATAGTTTAAGGCATCTAATACTTGGTTATTCCAAAATTAATAGATCATATAAGACCAACCACCATTGTAGATTATGATCATAAAAGAAATATTTGCACTAACATAATTTTATTTTATCTTAGAGTTAATTACTGTTTTCGTCCTTGTGGTTTGTCAAAAATCACTATTTCAGTCCATTAGTTTAAAAATTGCGTTTTCAGCCCTGTGGTTTCACTTTCGTAACCATTTCAGTCCCTGTGGTTTCTCTTTCTTAACCATTTTAATCCATTTATTCTGTAAGTACAGGGACTGAAATGGTTACGAGGTGGACTGAAATGGTTACGGAAGTGAAACCACAGGGAGGGACTGAAATCGCAATTTTTTAAACTAATGGACTGAAATAGTGATTTTTGACAAACCACAGGGACGAAAACAGTAATTAACTCTTTATCTTATCAACATACTGATAATCTGATATATTGTTTCTTTTATACAAATATCGTATATGCAGATAGCACAAGTTCACCGAGCAACTCTACGTGATGGGCAGGAGGTGGTTGTTAAAGTTCAACACGAGGGCATCAAGACGATAATATTAGAGGTTATTCATTTTGTACCCATGGTCCTTAAATCCTTATAATGAAAAAGTACCAAACTTGTTATTGTTTTAAGTTTCTTGCAGGATCTGAAGGATGCTAAATCAGTAGTCGAGTGGATCGTTTGGGCAGAACCTAAATATAATTTCCATCCCGTAATAGATGAATGGTGCAAAGAAGCACCTAAAGAACTAGACTTTAACAAGGAAGCTGGTATTATAACTCATCCCATATATTAATATATATGTTTTTTTTTTTTTTTTAATTTATTTACTATGATGCTTGTAGAAAATACTAGAAAAGTTTCTAAAAATCTTGGCTGCAAAGACAACCGTATTGACAAAAATCCAGAGCATCGTGTTAAAGTATTGATGCCTGAAGTTATTCAGGTATCGATATTGAATCAATTGATTTTCTAGAAGTGTAGGCTAATGCTGCTGTAAGTCAATTTATATTTTTATATCATTTTTGGTGTAATAACAGTCAACTGAAAGAGTCCTCATTCTAGAGTATATGGATGGCGTGCGGTTAAATGATTCCCGTTCACTGGATTCACTTGGTGTCAACAAAAAAAATATTGTTGAAGAAATAACACGTGCATACGCACACCAAATATTTCTTGATGGATTTTTCAATGCTGATCCTCATCCTGGTAATGTTTTAGTCCTCTGTATTGACCATGTTGACTTTTTGTCTGACATGTGGAAAACTGGTTAACTTCAGTTTTGTGTCTGATTCCAGGTAATTTTCTTGTAACCAAGTCACGTCCACATCTTCCAATTTTGCTAGATTTTGGGTTTACGAAATTGCTTTCAAGCTCCATGAAACATACTGTTGCAAAAATGTTTCTGGCGTCTGCTGAGGTTTGTTTATTCCTTTCTTGTGTTTGAATTCCGTTTTTGTTGATTTAAGTTATATGTTGAATTCATTTAGTTATAACCAAAGTTTTTCAAACTTGTATACATGAATTGTTTGCATATTTTTAAAGCTGAGATATATATATATATATATAGTATATCGTACATTACGGCTTAACGTACTTCCCGTACAACAACGTGCGTGATTTGTTCTATAACATGCGTGATTAATGTTTTCAATATGCGTGATTATTGTGTTTCAACATGCGTGATTTTGGATTTTTGAGTTATAACGTGCGTGATTTTAAAATGAACGTGCGTAATTACCTGTCGTACGTGATGTACGTTAAGCCGTAATGTACGTTAACCTTCCTCTATATATATATATATATATATATATATTATATTTATATAATTTTCTTGGAGAAACTAATGAAACTATCTTCAGCTTGATGCTCTTTCAGGCGATATCGTATTATTCTTGCGGGTCCTTAATTTGCTTGCAGGTGTTTATTAAATCCTTCAAGACCTTACCTTCTTGCAATATAAATAAATGGTAATTTGAATTATTTGGTTTCAGGGCTTTCAACGGCATTGAACGTGAGTGTTAGCTATTATAGAATCATTAGACCATTTGCTGAATCTGCTCTAGAATGGTTTGTTTCTGTCATAAATTCATTGTGTCATTTCACCGATTTTATGCATTCGTTAACCTTATATTATTGTCAAATCTTTAATTTATATAAGCTAACTTGTTACAGTGACACAAATGAGGGACCCAAGGATAACGCAGAATGGGTATGTGACAGCCCTGTTAATTCTGAAGTAGAGGCAAAGCTGAGGGCTTTATTAGTACAGCTGGGATATGCTGATAAAATACTTGGAATCCAGGTACATACATACATCTGTCTCTTTGTTTATACATGTTTGCGTACTGCATGTGGGTAGTAGTTACACCCATTTGTTAGAAATGGGTCGATTCATTTATTTCTAGCGGGTCAAATGAGTAAAGTATACTATTTACCAAATTTAATTTATTTAATTAAAAGCATCTCATAGTATGACCATTGTACCCTTTTTTTTCAAAAGTTTAATCATCACATATATACCTATTAAGGCCATTTCGTTCTTGTTTTTCATTCCTTTCTTCCTGAGACTTTTTCATTCCTTTTTTTTTTTCCAGCGAGATTGCATATGCCATTCCATTTTTTAGCTATTTTTTTTTCAGCAAGATCAGCTATTTTTTTTCTCCAAATCTTCCAGCCATTTCTAGCATTAAATATACAATTTTACCCATTACAATAGCAAATACCAACCAAAAAACCAATAACAAATATTAAACAGTAACACATAACAGCTATTTCCATCATTTCCAACCATTTCCAGCACGACAATATCACAAATTGACCCGTTACAACTTACAGCAGTGATTACCAGCATTTCCAGCCCAAAAACAGTGGCAGATTTGACCCTTTACAGTAGCATTACAATGCAACAAATGCTAAAAAGCAGAATCAATTTGACCCATTACAGTAGGTGGCAGCGGTGGTGGAGTGGCGGCAGTGGTGCCAGCGATGAGTAGGTAGTGGAGAGAAACGTGCTAACCCATTTTCAGTTAGCAAGTTTTAGAATAGTTGACTGTTTTTACCAGTTGACTAATTTGAGGTGACCCAAATGAACTCGTATATATTTTTTTTGCCCAAATCAACCCTATCTTTGAAAAATGGGTCATGATTGTCACCTATATACATTAAATGCTCCAAAAGCAAAAACCATCACAGTAGCGAAAAATCTCATAAACCTAGGTAGTTAAAGTCGTCTAATTTGTATTTTAATGCAAAAACCCTTGAGAGCGTACTAATATATGTGACATATGAAAGCATGCATCTCAATGAAAAGTTGTGAATGAATGTGAGATATTATTATCTGATACTCTGATTGTTAGTATTCTCTCTTAGGTCTGTGCCTACAAAGACGGGAATGTGATAATTGATACTGCAGCTGGGGTTCTTGGAAATTATGATCCTTCTCCGGTTCAGCCTGATACCTTATTTCCTGTTTTTTCTGTTACAAAGGGAGTCACAGCTGGAATCTTACATTGGCTTGTTGATAAAGGGTATGCTAACCTTTTGTTCTTCCTATTGTATTTTTGTTCGCTATAATCATTTGACACTTTATATTCTGTCCAATTTGACCTTAAATATTTCAAATTTGATTTGAGTGTTTATTGCAGGAAAGTGAAACTTGAGGAGAAGGTTGCAAACATCTGGCCAGAGTTCAGTTCAAACAGAAAAGATCTAATAAAGGTTTTCTTTTTGTCTTATGATGTTTTATCTGGCTAGAGGCGATCAGGTAAGAGCCTTAGGGCGCCGCCTCATGCCATAGTTGTCAATAGCGGCTATAGCGATCGCTATAGCGCGCTATGTAGCGAATCGATGAAGTGTCGCTATTTGGGTTATAGCGACCAATAGCGTAAATAGCGACAGTTGCCTTTTTTTTTTATGTGAATAGCAATTAAATATAGCTATAAAATAGCTGGATTTGTACGTTTTCGTTAAATATACATGTAAAATAGCATATATACCAGGGTATTTTGATATAATATACATATAAAAACTATCAAAATTCTTTTTCTAGTGTATCGCTATTTATAAAATTGCGGTCGCTATTTATCGCTTTTCACTATGTAGCTTATAGGTCCCTTGTCGCTATTCGCTATTAACAACTATGCCTCATGCACATCTGGGTCAAACTTGGTCAAAATCAGGGTCATATGAACTTGGCCAAAATTAGGGCCATATGTAAAAACAACCAAAAGATTATGAATGGTGTACTTGATAATAAAGCTAATATTTAAAACGGATAAATAGAGCAACGCCTCACGCCTCGGAGCGCCTCACACTTTTTTAAACCAATCATCAGACTATATAAAGTAATATGTGTACATTTTTTATGGTTTGTTACCATGAAGGTTCATCATGTACTGAATCATACATCTGGTCTGCAAAATGCTCTTTCGAGCCTTGTGCAAGATAATCCAATGGTGTTGTGTGATTGGGAGGAGTGCTTGAAACGTGTTGCCATGGTTGCACCAGAGTCTGAACCTGGTCAACAACAGCTATATCATTACCTATCATATGGTTGGTTATGTGGTGGCATCATTCAGGTACTCTCAAATCCTCTTCTCAATTTTTTTTTTTTTGTTAATTCTTATGGGCCAATTTCATATATACCCCTAAAAACGCTTCAAATTTGTATTTACCCTCATTCGATACAACTATAATATGAGTATTATACCCTTCTTCATGCACTTCAAACTCGCATAACCTAATGCAATTATTTAAGGTTTTGTGGGGATATACGAGATCATTTCTTTCTTTTTTTTTTTTTTTGTAGATAGCTAATGTGCTATTTATGTCTACAATAACAGTACTATTACATTCATTGTTGATTATTTATATAAACTAGAATTTATACCCGCGCTTCGCGGCGGGATAACGTTTTTTTAAAGTTGTGCGTACATCAAAACGTAACTTAAATTTATACCACATGTAACTAAAGCTAAACACATAAAACTCGAGGGTGGGGTTCTAGAGTGAACACTAGTGTATTTGCGAACTGAGTGAACAAATCCTGGCCATTGATCTACACACGTGTATGGCCAGGATCTCATCATCAAATCGTAAAATACACTAGTGTATTTCAACATCAAATCCTGGCCATTGATCTACACACGTGTATGGCCAGGATTAGTTCACTCAGTTCGCAAGCTACACTAGTGTTCACTCTTGAACCTAATCCTAAAACTCGATTACAAAAGTATTTAGAAAGTTAAATGGTTGTCAGTGTCGATGCCGAAAGTTGAGAAAAAACAAAAAAAAGTTATGTCGAAATGTAAATCAACTTAAGTTTATATCCGCACGTAAATAAAAATAAAGACGTAAAACTCGATTAAAAAGTATTTAGAAATTTAAGGGGTTGTAAGAGTCGATGCTGAAAATTAAAGGTTAAAAGTACAAAAAAAAACAAAACAAAAAAAAATTATGTTGAAACGTAAATCAACTTAAGTTTATATCGACACGTAAATAAAAATAAATACGTAAAACTCGGTTAAAAAGTATTTAGAAAGTTAAGGGTAAAAGTTTATGAAACTGAATAATTATTATTGATTTACAAACCCCCCTTATATAGGGATGATACAATCGTATAATAAGGAAACGAGATATACAAAATATATACAATTCAATATATTCCTAAAATAGTGGCTAATATTCTTTCTGGAATATTCATCGGCTAAGACTCCCCCGCAGTTTGAATGTGGTAGGGACCAACGCTCAAACTGGATCGAAACGACTGGAATAACTGCTTGGAGAGTCCCTTTGTGAAGATATCAGCATATTGTAAGGCAGACGGAACATGTAGAACTCTAATGTGATCGATGCGAACCTTTTCCCGTACAAAGTGAATATCAATCTCTACATGTTTGGTACGTTGATGCTGCACTGGATTATCAGAGAGATACACAGCTGAAACATTATCACAATAGACAATAGAGGCCCGGCGCAAAGGGGTATGAAGCTCAAGTAATAAATTACGTAACCAAGTGGCTTCGGCAACTGCATTGGCAACCCCGCGATATTCAGCTTCAGCACTTGAACGCGAAACAGTGGGTTGCCGTTTCGAGGACCACGACAGTAAATTATCCCCCAAAAAAACACAATAACCACTCGTAGATCGTCTAGAATCCGGGCACCCCCCCCCCTCCCAATCGGCATCTGAGTAGGCAACCAAGTCATGAGACTGAGATCGAACAATGCGAATCCCGTAGTCAAGAGTACCCTGGACATACCGTAGGACCCGCTTCATGAAGGCAAAGTGAGGCTCGCGCGGATCATGCATAAACAAACAAACCTGCTGAACTGCATAGGAGATATCTGGACGAGTAACAGTTAGGTACTGTAAAGCTCCCGCTAGGCTGCGATATAGTGTCGGATCTGAAACAGGCGGTCCATCAGACGCGCTAAGTTTAGATGAGAGATCCACAGGTGTAGTGCAGGGTTTACAAGCCGACATATTTGCACGAGCAAGAATCTCTTTGGCATACTGTTGCTGCGATAGGAACAGGCCTGCGGAAAACTGATCAACTTTAATGCCAAGAAAATGATGAAGTCGTCCTAAATCAGTCATGGCGAATTCCCGAGACAGTGCACTGATGATATCATGAAGTAGTTTGTCGTTAGAAGTTGTCAGCACAATGTCATCGACATAAAGTAGCAAATAAGCAACATTAGCTGAATCCCGCTTAAAAATAAACAAAGATTGATCACAATTACTGCTGATAAACCCCTTCAATTTGATGAAAGTGGCAAAGCGGGTATACCAAGCCTGTGGAGCCTGTTTAAGACCATACAACGACTTTTTAAGACGACATACAAATTGAGGGTACCGTTTGTCAACAAAACCCGGAGGTTGATGCATGTAAACCGTCTCATTAAGATGCCCGTGTAGAAAAGCATTTTTAACATCAAGTTGATGGATCGGCCAAGACCTGGTGACTGCCAAAGATAAAACAGTCCTGATAGTAGCCGGTTTAACCACTGGACTGAACGTGTCTGCACAATCAATTCCCACTGTCTGGGAGTTCCCGTTGACCACCAAACGGGCTTTATAGCGTTCCAGAGACCCGTCAGACCGGAATTTATGGCGGAAAGGCCACATGCAGCGTATGACAGGGCGGTCCGTGGGTCGTGGAACTAACTCCCATGTATCATTATCCTGTAGGGCAGAAAATTCAGTTTTCATAGCACTTAACCAATTAGTGTCAGCAAAGGCCTTGGCATAGGTCTTGGGAATAGGGGAGAGGGTGGTGGGAGTGAAGTGAATTGAGGTTGTAGAGGAACGGGCTTTGGAACGGGTAGTCATAGGGTGAAGATTTGTAACAGGTGGGGCCGAGGGGTTTTGGGCCGAAGGTGGGGCTGTGGTAATAGGAGGTGGGGTCGTGGCAATGGGCGGTGGGGCCGTGGCAGTGGGGGGTGGGGCTGTGGCAGTGGATGCCGTAGGTGGGGGGATGATAGGAGGTGGTGGTTTCGGGCGTCGACTATAGGTAATTGGAAAGGGAGTGATGGTGGACCGGTGGGGAGGTGCGGGTGTTTGAATGGGTGGTGATGGAATAAAGGAGAAGCCAGGAGGAGGTGAGTCGTCTAAAAAATTGTAGGTAGTGGGTGTTTGTGGCAAGGTGTAAGGAAAGGTCGATTCGTCGAAGGTTACATGACGAGAGATATGAACTTTACCGGTGGTTGGGTCGAAGCACCGGTAACCCCGGAAATCCGGGGGGTAGCCGAGAAAGATGCAACGAATTGCACGAGCGTGAAGCTTGTGTGGTGAAGTGGCGGAGGTGTTGGGGTAGCAAGCACACCCGAATACGCGTAAATGATCGTAGTCAGGATGCCGAAGGTATAGGGCAAATGTGGGTGTATAAAAGTTTAAGCGTTTAGTGGGTAAGATGTTGTGTAAGTAGGAGGCGGTGTGTAGAGTTTCGACCCAAAAAATATGGGGTAGGTGTGCATGAATGAGGAGGGCACGTATGATGTCCTTTAGACGACGGATCATACGTTCGGCCCGTCCATTTTGTGAGGATGTTTGAGGGCACGAGAACCGAAATAGCAAGCCATGATGATTGGCAAGCTTTTGAAAGCATGATTATCAAATTCGCCTCCAAGATCGCATTGAAAAGTTTTGATTTTTCTTTGAAATTGTGTTTCAATGAGTGTATGAAATTTAGTAAAGGTGGGAAAGGCCTCGGATTTAAATTTAAGTGGGTATACCCAAATAAAGTGAGAAAAATTATCAACAAGCACCATGTAATATTTGTAACCTGTTTTGCTTGTGACGGGTGATGTCCAAAGGACACAATGCACAATATCAAATGGGGCAAACGTAAAAGAATTTGATGCGGAAAAAGGTAAACGTTTACTATTCGAAAGTTGACAAGAGTTGCAAACATGAGACAAAGTGACTTTATTACATGAAAAATGAAAATTACGACGTAATAAATCTAAAACTTGATTCCCGGGGTGACCGAGACGCTCGTGCCAAGGGAGGGATGGTGTGGTGAGGAAGCAGGCTTGTGGAGGTAATTCAGGCGAAGTGAAAGGATAGAGGTCCCCGGTACTGTTGTGTCTTGAAAGAGTCCGTTTAGTGAAAAGATCCTTCAAAGAAAAACCAAACGGGTCAAATTCGACAGACACATTATTATCACGAGTAAAACGTCGTACAGAAATAAGGTTTCTAATTATGTGTGGGCTGTATAGAATATTTGGCAAAATATAGGTTCGGTTGGGTAAGGTGTGGAAGCCAGTGCCCGTGCTACTAATTGGTATACAAGTGCCATTACCAACCATAATTGAACTGCGTACAGGACAAGATGTGGGAATTACAATTTTACCTAGGACGCGTGCCGAATGCAATCCTGCCCCAGTATCCATGATATCATTATTCCATGATGCATTCGGGTTCATCTGCAAATTATTAAAAGCTGCACTTAAATCAGAGGGGGACAATGCATCATACCCATATTGGTTTGGCCCGAACTGGGGAGGCGAGTAATGGCCCGAACCAACAAAGTGGGCCTGGGACTGCTGAGGAGGGTTGGGCCGCCAATTGTTTTGTGTTGGGTAAGGGCATGGAGGTGTCGTCCACCAGGCCCAATTTGGGTATGGAGAATTATAGGCTGAAGGGTTGCCAGCAGTCCAAAAAGAGCGGCCGTATCCTGATGAACCGCCTCTGTTTCCGTAACGACCGCCGCCCCTAGAGTTGTTTCTGCCACGTCCGCGTCCCCGGTTCTGATTGCTGCTGTTCGGTTCAGGTGTGTGGTCAGGGACAGTAGTAGTGAGAGCCGGCTGTGAAGATGATGTATTGCTGATCGGCGCTACCAAGACTGAAGTGGTAGCTCCTTTTTGTGCTTCAATACAAATAGCATCATCTTTGAGAAGGGAGATGGCAAGGTCCCAATCAGCATCTTTGTTGTTGATAAATGAAGCAGTAGTGTTGTACTCGGGAGGGAGACCACGGACGAGCTGTAAGACCAGCCGAGAGCCAGACACAGGTTCGTTGACATCGGCTAGTTGGGAGGCAAGACTTTGAAGTTGTTGACAATAGTCATCTAAAGAAGCACAGGCACCAAGGGTCATGTTGCAGAATTGTGTTTCGAGAGCAGCAGCCCGTGCCTTCTTATTACCGAGGTATATCTTTTCCAGCTTGGCCCAAGCATCATGTGCCGAGGCATTATTATCAATGATGCGTTTGAGGATGTCATCCGATACAGTGCTGAAGATCCACTGCATTACAAGGGCATCAAGTTCCTTCCATAGATCATAATCCGGAGCTGTTTTTGCAGGGGCTGGGCTGCCATCAATGTGGTCTGCAACTTTGTAGGCGGTGACATGAAGGTTAAACAGCTTAACCCAGTTAGAATAGGTTACATTCGTGCCATCTAAGGTGCGGATTTTAGCGTTAATATTAGTAACCGAATAGGCGGGGTGCAGAGTGTTTGGTTTGGTGGCAGCAGAGGCTTCAGGTTTGTCGTTCATGGCTGTGATGAAGAACAGAAAAAAATGGGTGATCAGGGGTGAAGAAAGAGGCTGCCGATAATGAACAAGGATCGAAACCCCAGAAAAAGGTTAAGGCTGTGATACCATAAAAGTTTATGAAACTGAATAATTATTATTGATTTACAAACCCCCTTATATAGGGATGATACAATCGTATAATAATTATTCAGTTTCATAAACTGAATAATTATTATTGATTTACAAACCCCCTTATATAGGGATGATACAATCGTATAATAAGGAAACGAGATATACAAAATATATACAATTCAATATATTCCTAAAATAGTGGCTAAAATTCTTTCTGGAATATTCATCGGCTAAGAAAGGGGTCATAAGAGTTAATACTTAAAGTTAAAGGTTAAAAGTAAAAAGAAAGAAAACCAAAAAAAGACAAAAAAAAAGTTACTGTAGCACTGTAAGTTGTTCGTTAATATATATATAATAGGTATAGGAGGTCGTATGCATTAATAATAAATGTGAAAAATTTTCATGTTTCATTTATTTGAGCCGTTTGAGATGAAATACAACCAAAATCAACTCATTTTATAGCTACATGGTATCTCTATTCAGGATGTTTTCAAAGAGAAAAGTTGCATGACGATTGACAAATACCCTTTGAATTGAGGTTGTGTTTTGTTTATAGTTTAATTTAATGGTCCTTCAATGTACAGCATGCATCAAAGAGAAAGTTTCAGGATATCCTTGAGGAGGCTATGGTTCACCCGCTTAACGTCGAAGGGGAGCTTTATATTGGAATCCCTCAAGGCATGATTCAACCCATCTCAAATTCGAATGCAATGCTACACACACACTAAAGAAAAATAGTTTGAACCAAATCTCATTGCTAGTTGGTTAACATTTTTTTGCTTAATTCAGGTGTGGAATCCCGACTTGCAACACTGACACTAGACACAAACGATCTCAATAAACTAGCAGAAGTCAGCAGCCCGACATCTATCTCTAGCTCTAGCTCTCCTCCCATGTTCCAGTTTGATATCCTCGCGGGCTTAGTTCCCTTTTTTAACACACTCAATGTTCGTCGTGCAATACTACCTGCCGCCAACGGCCATTGCTCAGCGCGTGCACTTGCACGCTACTACGCCACCCTTCTCGACGGCGGTGTGGTCCCACCACCCCATTCCTCCTTATCCCAGCCGCCACTCGGAAGCCACCCTCACCATCCCAAAGACACTTCCAACAATAAAAAACATGGTGGAAATTCAAAGACAAACAACCTTAATGATTTCAAAATATTCAGCAGCCAAAAAGCAAAACTTCATGATTCCTTTTTGGGTATTGGAGACTATGAAAATTTGGCTCTTCCGAACGGGGATTTCGGGCTTGGATTCAAGCGGGTGTGCTCAAAAGATGGATCTTTAATCGGATTCGGTCATTCGGGTTTAGGTGGGTCTACAGCATATTGTGATATCAGCAACAGGTTTGCTATCTCTGTGACCCTAAACAAGTTGTCTTTTGGGTCTGTGACTAGAGATATAATCCAATTCGTGTGTTCGGAGTTAAATATTCCAGTACCAGAAGAATATGCATAATCTGGTTGAACACCTAGGTATCAACCAAAGGGTAAAAATAGGTACTTCAATTCAATTTGTTGTATAGATCATACATGTGTGTATGTATATAAACTTCTGCTGTGTAGTTATTTTATTCTACACTATAATGAAATCAGTGTACATATGGTTTAAAGATAATGTATAATATATGATTACAAGCTACACCCATAATCAATTTCATCGAATACAAGTCGACTTGTTTGAGTGAGTAGTTTAAAATATGTAAACAGATCATGATATCAGAGCATCTGACATTCACATTTATGGATAGGGGCTAGTCCGTTGGTCGTTATGTGTTTCGTTTTAGTTTCAACAGTTAGATTGTAAAAGACAACTAAGGATCTCAAAAATCTCAATGTACGACATATTAGCCAGGGGCACAGCATAGTAGGGGCGGGAGAGGGCGGCCGGCCCCCCGAACTTTTCGCTCAGTAGTGAAGAATATGTAGTTTTTGTATAGAAATTTTTGGGTATATACGTTTTTGACCCTCTGGTTTTATAGAAATTTTTTAGTATACACGTTTTCGGCCCCCCGGTCGGAAATCTCAAGCTTCGCCACTGATATTAGTGACAGGGTATTGATTGAACGAGTAGTTTAAAAGGTTGTATGTATAAGCTTAACCACGTATCTGTGACAAGAAGTTGCGACAGCAACTTCGTCGCTACAGTCTTGAGACCTAAGCATTAGTCACAAATTTTGGGACGGAATTTGTGACGATCACTGGACTAGTGACGGGTAAATATCGTCGCAAGATTAGCGACGGATCTGTAAGTGTAAATATTTGTGACTGAATAAGTCATCGCAGATAGGGCAGTCACATTTTTGTTGCTGATGTTGTGAAAAAAACCCTATATGTTACAAATTTGTCGCCAATACACGTATATATACATATAAAAATAATATATATTTGATTTTCTAAAACTGTTGGTAAAACTGATGCCTTCTAGTCGAATCTTAAGTATATAGACTCCACTTGCCCTCTTCGGTGAACTCATCTTCTATGTGCTTTCTGTTTTCTGCAGATTAATCCGTCCAAGAATGGCTTGGAGGTTTCAGTGTACGTAGAACAAGACTCTAAATCTGTATTTAGACTACAAATACGATGAGTGCGGCAAAATTGGTTAAATGCTTAGTCAAATAGTACTAAAAATGTCACATATTAACAAAACAATCTTAGTCAAACACAACGATACTTGGTCATACATAACTATATAAGGTCAAACCACGATATATGGTCAACTATGTAAGGTCAAACATAACTATACTCAAGTTAGGCAAGGTGAAACTAGGATTTCCGGTAATCAACCTGGGCCATAGACCTCTTCCAATTGATAAATAGGTTGGATGATTCTTAGATACATTTCCAAGTTGAAGTTTTCCAAATCCTTAGCCGACCTGTAGTGGAAAGGGTTTTGGGCGCCCCCCTCCCCCCCCCCCCCTCCCCAAACGCCCCATCACGCCTGCGTCATGGCCCCAAGTGTTTTTGATTTTTTTTGTTGGGCGTTTTCTTAAACACACCGGATCAAAAGAGAGAACGGCCAATGGAACGTTGGGCAACAGTCAGGAGGTAACGGCTATTTTCTATTATTTTTTAAAGAGTAAATTACAAGTTTTGTCTTTTATGTTTACAACAAATTGCAGGCGCTGTCCTTTAGCGCAAAAGTTGACGAGTTTTGTACTTTATGTTTCAAAATTTTGCACTGTTTGTCCTTTGAGCCTAAGTCAATCAGATTTTTGGCTAATGTTGAAACACTGGTTAACACAAGGACAATCAGTGGGGTTGTTTCGTCTGATGGGTTCAACCTCTTCTTCTACTCGTATTTGATGGCTAGAGATCTGCAAAACAGTAAACACCGTTAGTCTCGTTAAGAGGGGAGAAGGGGGTTTTCCCTCTTAACCAGGCTCCGGCGTGAGAATAAGTACTGTTCTGAGAGGAAATAAACAGTGCGTGTATAATGAAAGTAAGGAGTGTAAAAGATCCTGAACCTGAATGATGAAGGGTCCTATTTATAGCCGGAGGGTGAAGAAGGAAGGTGTCACACCCTGCTCATAGCGGAAGCGCGAGGTGTGATCTATTGGTTCTCATTGCATAACGATATAAGTAAACATACTAAATGAATAAAACATACTCCATTGCCATTACCATAATTGTTCAAAAGATGCGCAACATACATTAAGTTTATAATTTACAAACCATTCAAAGAAACTAAGTTGTTATTATTTCATACATTCAAAACGAAAGTTTTAAACAATAAGGCTTTGTCCACTATATCACCGCAAAGCGGCAGTATAATAGATAAACCCTTCAAAAGATGGCACGGAGTCTTGATACTTGTTTCCTGAATTAGAATCCCTGACAAGGTCCACTAATTCCCTGAAATACATGTTTAAGTAGAAAAATCAACAAAGGTTGAGCGAGTTCATGCAGTTTAGTTGTGTATGATACACCCGAAAATGTAAAATGTATTTGTATTTGAATCAAATATAGTATGAAAAGCGTCAATGAAATCGTGATCATTAATGTTTTGCAAGGACATTAATATGTGTGACGAAATAGGAAGCAATCCAACCCTAGACGATTTTAATTGTATCGACACCATGTCGTAGGGACACAAATGCACTCCTAGGCAAATGAATGACCATGAGTGGGGCTCGCCAAAACCCATAAGATCTAACCCTTTGTTCCTTGGTCCAAACTGGATTAATGGTGCTTTAGTTATGGCCCTAATTTCTCACATGATCTAAGGTGTTTCATTCCTTGACTTATCATACTTATTGTACATGTATTTTCCCCGATAGTTGTAAAGTTGTAAAGCATTTAAAATGAATAGGGGACATGAACTCACAGTATTGCGTCAGTGAGTAGAAGTAAATATGATTTCACTTGTGGTAGTCCTGAATAGTGCTGCGACCTACAATCGTTGTTTTATTTGTTAGACACTTCGGTCTTTGTAATTAACTTGAGTATAAGTCTTATGTCTTAAATATGTGTAAGACTTGTATGTCTTTATTGTTTCTTGAACTTTGTATAATTGTATTTCTTCACAATTTATGTTATTGGACTTATCCCAAGAATTTATGATATTGGGCCCAAATAGTGTTGGGCTTAATTAGTGTTGGGCTTTTGGGCCCATAAGGTTGATATTGGGCTTGGCCCATGAGTTATTGGCTATTGGGCTTAGCCCAAGTATTTAAGCCAAATCTAATTTATAAAAAAATATAAGCCCATTTATATAAATATTTAGCCTATTTGAAAAAAAATAGTCTTTCATTTTTATAAAAACAATTTTATAAAAATTTACTAATTATACCTTTTAGGTAATAAAAACATAATACTTTTTATAAGTTTTCAAAATGTTCGAAGTTTGTTAACGGTAACGCAAATTTTGTGTCCGTGTCGAAAGATCGTCTAGATGTCGTATTAGGTCCTCGGATTGGTAATATGTCCATAAGTTCATCCGTCGTCCGTTTTGTCCTTAATTTATGTCCGATTGTTCGTAGTGTCCGTAATATGTCTTTAAGGCGTATTTATATGAAATTTTGTAAGACTTTAATTATAAAGTCTCTTGAGTTTATTATTACCATTTATCAAGTTCCTATCTTTGATATATATAACTAATACACCAATTATTACATATCACACAACTTGTTAAAATGAACAAATATATATTTTCTAAAAAATATATATTTATCTAGTCTTTTCTTTTTATAAAAACCTTTCTTTTAAATCTTTGTAAATTTTGTAAAGATTTAACCATAATGATAGTTTTTATAACATAAAGTTTTTAAGAAAATTTTGCCATATAACCTTTGTTTTTAATCACTTTGCCATGTTTAATAAACATATCTTTTTCTTTTCAAATCAACATCAACAATTTACTCATAAGTTTTATAAACAATATACATAAGATTTATAACATAATCTTATCAAGTTGATTTCCAAATCATGTAGGGTTTTGAACATGATCATAACATATTTTAACTAGTTCAAAAACCAAGTTTACTTCTAGTTTTAACAACTTTTATAAAAATCTCATGTTGTATGTTACTTTTTATTATCTTGTAAAAAGTCTTGTTTTTAATTAAAACCTTTAGATACTTTCATTACACCATAAATTTTGATCATCCATTATCTAAAAAAAACTTTAACATATTCATGTATACTTGTTAGATCATATTTTTAGAACATCATCTAACAAGTTATACATGTCTTAATCATCTCAACAAGATCAAATATTCAAATAAAAAAACCTTAATCACAATATAAACAAACATATACATCATGATTTGTAATTTTTGCTTCTTTATATCTTCATATTATTATTTATGATTACTTTGTTATTACTAGTTATAATAATAATCATAAAATAAATATGTATGAAAAATAAATTTAGAAGCTCACTTCTAGCTCTAGGCTAGGGATGATCTAGATGATGTTAAGATCCAAGGAAGATGAAGATCTTGTTGGTAGAAGACTCTTGGATGGATGAAAATGCTTGATTTAGCTTGCAAATGCTTTAGATCATCCTATGTTCCATGAAAATCCATGTTGATCATAAGAAAAATGAAGAAGATGAAGTGGGTTTTTGAAGGTGTTCTTGATGATGATATGAAGATATGAAGATATGAAGGGAGAGTTCTTAAGTGTGTGAAAAATAAAGGTGTAAAAGAGTTGTAATTTGTGTTAGTGATTAATGAAGAGTGTTATAACTCTTCCACCTCATGACTAACCCTTCCACCTCATAATCCACCTAAGATTTGGATAAGTATCCATTAATTAAAATAAGAAAAAAAAAACAAAGAGTGGGGGGCCCACTTGTGGTAAAAAAAAATGATGGTAAGTTTATTAAGGTTAAAATGTTAAAATGGTTAAATGTTTAGGCTTTTATGGATTACCAAGTTTCAAGAGGTTTCAAGACTTAGAATGATCCTAAATAGGATGAAAATGACCAAAATAATGTTCACTAGTTCACTACATATATCAAATTGTAGTTCGGATAGTCTTTTGTCGCTCATTCCGCAAGAAGATAGTCGAAAGGTTCGCTTATGAAAGTTGTAGGGAAACATTCGGTTATATATTTATATGATGTTCCCTATGTATTTTCATATGTAATTTGAGTTTAAACAACCCATTTTGCACTTTGTAGTAAAAATACCAATGCTGAATTTTTGCGGAAAAACATTGAAATGGTCATTTTTGGTGCTTTTTGGCAGTTTTCGGACAGTTTTTGTGCTACCGGACATTGGTAATATATTAGATCAAAACCTTGAATTTCCAATTAGGGTTTATTGTATAATTGATGTTGGTTTTTCGTCTGAGTCCTAAAACTGTCGTTACACTAGTTTCTGCGGATCCTAAGTTGTTGTCAGCACGCTAGTTTACTAGGCAATACTCTAGTTGTTTCGATGCACTGTTTACACTGTTTCAAATGTAACCACTAAAAATGAATCATGTGCATCATAAATGAATATTCCATAAGTATTCTAAGATGTATATCATGAAATCATGCATTTCGGATATTCTAATCACGTATATGTATAATGTAATTCATTGCTTTAAATGTACGTAAATTACCAAAAAGTGGCAGTTGTCACACTCTCCCCCTGTTATTGAGAATTTCGACCCGAAATTCGAGCTTAGTTATTCTTTGTAGGAGTCTTCGGAAACAGGTGAGGATATTTTGCTTTCATTTGGTCTTCACGTACCCAAGTATACTCAGGTCCGTGACGAGAGTTCCAACGAACTTTTACTAACTTGATACGACTTCTCCGTGTTTTCTGAACCTTCCAGTCCCTGACCTCAACAGGTTCTTCGGTTAATTGGAGTTTGTCGTCAATGTGAATTTCATCCGCAGGGATGATAACGGTATCTTGTGTTGGACTCTTTCTAAGATTCGACACATGAAACGTGTGGTGCACACTGCTAAGTTCATCTGCTAACTTCAACTTGTAGGCAATAGTGCCAATCTTTTCTAAGATTTCAAATGGTCCAATGTAACGTGGGTTTAGCTTTCCACGCCTACCGAACCTCGCTACGCCTTTCCAAGGCGAGACTTTCAACAAGACTTTGTCTCCGACCTCGAAAGATAATTGTTTTCGCTTTTTGTTTGCGTAGCTCTTTTGTCGATCACGAGCCGTCTTGATACGATCTCGGATCTGAAAATTTTTATCCGTAGTCTCTTGGACTAGTTCCGAACCAATTATTTGTCTATCGCCTGTTTCCGCCCAACATAGCGGAGAGCGACACCTTCGACCATAAAGAGCTTCAAACGATGCAACTTGTATACTAGTATGGTAGCTGTTATTGTAGGAAAACTCAACCAAAGGTAAATGAGTATCCCAATTGCCGCCTAAATCCATAACACACGCACGAAGCATATCTTCGAGTGTTTGGATTGTCCGTTCGCTCTGGCCGTCAGTTTGTGGGTGAAAGGTCGTACTTAGATTTAAACGAGATCTAAAGGCCTCTTGAAATGACTTCTAAATTCGTAAAATGAAGCGACCGTCTTGGTCTGAGATGATTTAAATAGGCACTCCATGATGAGCCACTATTTCCTTGAGATAGGGCTCTGCTAGTTTCTCTATACTATCCTCCTCCCGAATTGGTAAGAAGTGTGCAGACTTGTTAGTCTATCGATGATTACCCAATCATGTTATGACCACATGAGGTCTTGGGTAACTTCGTAATGAAGTCCATCGATATTTGTTTCCATTTCCAAACAGGAATCTCGGTTTGTTGTAACAAATCCGAGGGTTTCTAATATTCAGCTTTGACTTTTGCGTAAGTCAAGCATTCTCCGACATAAGTCACGATATCACTTTTGAGATTAGGCCACCAATAGTATTCTTTTAATACTTAGGCCTATGTGCTTCCTCAAAATATCATCTCGAAGGCCTCCAAAGAGTGGAACCCAAATTCGACCCATAAGGTATAAAGTTCCATCTTCTTTTGGCACTAATTGTTTTTCCATGCCTCGAAGTGTTTCAGCTTGAATATGCTCTTCCTTGAGCGCTTCTTGTTGTGCATTATGAATCCGAGTCGTAATATCTGTGTGAATTGTCATTTCTAATGCTCGGACTCTTAGTGTTTTAACTCGCTCCTTGCGGCTCAAGGCGTCAGCTACTACATTCGCCTTGCCCGGATGGCACTTGATTTCACAATCATAATCGTTTAACAATTCAACCCAACGTCGTTGATGCATATTTAATTCTTTTTGGTTGAATATATGTTGTACACTTTTATGATCCGTGAAAATAGTACATTGAGTACCATATAGATAATGTCGCCATATCTTCAAAGCAAATACCACTGCGCCTAATTCAAGGTCGTGAGTGGTATAGTTCTTTTCGTGAACTTTTAGTTGGCGCGACGTGTACACGATAGCTTTTTTCACGTTGCACGAGTACGCAACCCAATCCTCGATGCGAAGCATCATAGTTTACAACAAAGTCGTTGGTATCATCGGATAATGATAAGATTGTAAAATGCTATGCACCAATCTTAAGAATAAGTTGTAATGCTATTTCTTGTTTTTCGATTGGGGCGAATTTATTGTCTTTATCCCAAAAAAAATGTCGGACCCCGGTTGGAGTCTTGGGCACTTCCCAATTCTCATTTGCTTCAATCTTAGTTTGGTCTACTTGAATTCCTTTCTTGTTTACTACATGCCTGAGAAATTGTACCTCGCGAATCCAAAATTTGCACTTGGAAAATTTCGCGTATAGTTTCCCCTTCTTTAGTAGCTCCAAAATGGTTCTCAAATGTTGTTCGTGTTCATCAGTCGATCGTGAGTATATTACTATGTCGTCAATAAATACTATGACATTTGTCGAGGTACGACTTGCACACACGATTCACTAAATCCATGAAGATCACCGTTGCTTTTGTTAAACCGAAAGGCATAACGAGAAACTCGTAATAACTATAACGAGTTTTAAAAGCGGTTTTCAGTATGCTTTCCTCATGAATTCATAACTGATGATACTCCGATCGTAAGTCTATCTTAGAGTAGAAGCTAGAACCTTTCATAAACCATTTAAGTTAGTTGGAAATTCATTTGTAACATGGTTTAGAAATATGAATTTTCATTCATCGAAATGTTGTGCACTTTTGCAAAACATTCATGTCCTTCCACTCCCAAAACCTTTATAAAGATGTATAATGGTGAAGAATGGGGGTTATGAACTCACAACATCCTTATTCGGTCAACTACAAGGTTCAAAAGGTGCTAATCGATATGAAGATCTGGCTATGGGTGTGGCTCCCGTTACCAAGTCGATGTGAAACTCGACTTGTCGATATGGTGGTAGTCCTGGCAAGTCTTCAGGAAAGACTTCAGGGAATTCTTTTAACACAGGAATATCTTTCATCTGAGGCCCATCGGCCTTCTTGTCGATAACAAGTGCTAGAAAGGCAATACAACCTTTCCGTAAGCACTTTTGTGCCTTCATGCAATTTATGGTCCGCAATGATGTGTTGCGCTTCTCTCCATGGATAACAAGTGTATCTTCGTTCGGTAGTGGTAAGCAAATGATCTTCTCATGACAGAAGACTTCGGCTCGATTATTGGGTAGTCAATCCATGCCAACCACTACGTCGAAAATACCCAACTCAATGGGTAAGAGATCGATATGAAATTTCTGCTCCAGACTCGGCTAGTTTACCATTTGCCAATTCTATAGAATGAGGAGACGTCTAGCTTTCTTGACTCTAGGCCAAGTACATTTTGAATTCTATGTAGTAAGGACTTCCCTGTACAGATGTAGAGGACAACCCAATCCCTATGTTTAGATGTAGGATAACCCAATCCCTATGTTTAGATGTAGGATAACCCAATCCCTAATTGTAGCTAGGACAATCCCATCACTAGCCATGAAACTATGCATGTAAAATGTTGAGATAAAGCTAAAAATCGGCAATGGTATCAAATAATATAGATGTGAAATGTTGATTGATAGGATACGTACCGGTGACCCTTAATGATTTGACATGTCTCAGCTAATTCCCCATTAGCTAACTTGATATAGTAATGTGTGTCCAACATGACTCTAATTCGGGTATATGCTTAACATTTAAAGACACTAGCTAAGCTCGGTGTTGGTATTAAAAGAATTGATACTTGATGATCGTAGAGTGTACGTATTCTTGACTTCATTGGGATTTTGTGGAGTATTCACAGTTCTAACCACACACACACTTATTCACTAGCTTGATCCCTTCTTAAGTATTATCTTCTTACTATTCTTTGTTTTGCGCCCGGTCTCAGCACACTGCTACTCTTGGCGCTTTTGCAATTGCCCTCATGATGAACGTCTCACTTGTCGCATTTAGGATTTCGGCAAGTTATCAGCATACATCCGGGTGACAAAATCGTTTATGGCAGCGATTGCCTTCATTTCTCTCATGGCGAGTTATTGTTTGAGTGATCGAGGTAGGGAGAGATGATGCGGTCATGCTTTGGTTCTCCGAGGCTAAACCCGAAAAGTAACACTCAGTGTGTTTGAATTCGGGTGTTACCCAGTATGGAACAACCCTTGAGAGACCGTGAAAGCATCAAGTGTAACCATCAACATTGGCTCCAGTTATGATCGAGTTCTTTTATAAAATCATATGAAAATAGATATGAAAATCAGATGATATAAAAGAATGATGTATGGTTAAATAAATAACCAATAGAAATGTAGTGTATAAATATATCATGTCTTGAAATTGAATATTATGACTTGCTGTAACAATGTCATGTATAAACCATGTCTTGTGTAAAAGCAATGGTTTTTAACACATAACTTTTGACTTAAACATTTGTTTCTTTTGGCGCCATGATCTTTTTCATTTTAATACACACTATTAAACGAATCTAGGCATATATTTGGATAAATATTGTCTATCATGTGCCCAAGAATGAAGAATGCAATCAATCGGTCATGGAAACCTCAAGACCACATTGTTCATACATGTTTGAATAAATGATAATGTAGATAACCAAAACCAAAAGGTGTAATGCCTCTTGCGTGTATTGGTCATATGTCTAAAAAAATAATTCGTTGAGGAGGGGAAACCAACCAGTGGTCTTCGTCCATATAATATGTATTCCCTACTCTATGGACCTCGATCGTCCTAAGTAGAGAAAATCCTTTGTCTTACATGTCCATGTGACAATTATGGTAATAGTGCTTGAGTTTCACGAGCTCTAGCAAGATTATTAGAATCTCCAGAAATGTCAAATAGAATGCAATGAGGGAGTTGCAGCATGTTTCATGCCATACCCTTCCTTGGGAAAAGACAAATGTCAAGCGACGGAATTTATTGTATCATTTCCAAAAAATATGATAAGGTGGAATATGATAAGGTAAGGTAAGGTAAAGTAGGGTAAAGTGTCATAGACACCATGGAACCAACCCATGTTCAAGAATTTCAAGAATGTTGAGGAAAATCCTCCACGAGTGGCTAACAAGTTTTGTTTGTTTAAATGACTAGTCTCAACTGAATCATGATATAGATCGAATGTTAGGTGTGAACAAATACGTGTCGTCTTCCTGTATTGTATTGTATTGTATTGTATTGTATTGTATTGTATTGTATTGTATTGTATTGTATTGTATTGTATTGTATTGTATTGTATTGTATTGTATTGTATTGTATTGTATTGTATTGTATTGTATTGTATTGTATTGTATTGTATTGTATTGTATTGTATTGTATTGTATTGTATTGTATTGTATTGTATTGTATTGTATTGTATTGTATTGTATTGTATTGTATTGTATTGTATTGTATTGTATTGTATTGTATTGTATTGTATTGTATTGTATTGTATTGTATTGTATTGTATTGTATTGTATTGTATTGTATTGTATTGTATTGTATTGTATTGTATTGTATTGTATTGTATTGTATTGTATTGTATTGTATTGTATTGTATTGTATTGTATTGTATTGTAGGGTGTTATACTAACCACCTCAGTTTGTGTTCTAATAGATAAGAAAAATTGACTCTCAAGTAATAACTTAAGAATTTTGAACGAATAGTGATCATTAGCTTGGCCCGCAGAGTCCACCAGAATTCCCATGCACTACAAGTTGTTATTACGTTGGCCACCGTAATAATAAATTGCCTTGCATGGTCACCCTAGTGTTCTCTCGTACGAAGAAGCCGATCAATAAGAGAGGAAATCCTATTGTCAATATACCTTCAACATAGGAGGGACCTTCGTGATAACTCACGTGTCAACGTTCGTTGTCATTACTCACAGAATGACACGGCGTTAGATGAAATAGAAATGGAAAGAATATGTAACAATAACAACTGAAAGGGCACCTTCAAGATGAGTACTTCATATTCTTTGTAGGGACAAGAGTATATCAACCTTGATTAGTATGAGTCACAGGGATCTTGTCCCACTAATAGAGTTGTTGTCCAAGGTTACCACCTCCGCCTCGTCGTCATTATCATGGTCAGGCATCTCAGCATTCGCGAGAAAGCAACCATATTTTACGGAATTAAGTTTAAGATTTCACTTTGGAATCATGTTCGCCATAAGCTCCGCAGAAGACATGAGGTCGTTATTTTCATCGTGTGAGTAAAGAATAATAATAGAGTTTGAAGTCGAAGGTATTTTGTTCTTGGCAAAATATTTTGTACAACACATATATAAATAAATCATGTGTATATATATATATATATATATATATATATATATATAATCACATGAAATCCTATCCAACAAGGATTTCTATCTTGCATAAGTTGAATTTGTATATGCTTAACTTGTAAACTCTTTATGATGTGTAAACTGATAATGTAATGTGTCTATCATGTATAAGCACTGATAATGTAATGTATTGTAGGGACATAGTCTATTAATGTAATGCGCCTATCTCTCATAGACTTCACCCATGGAAATGTCCTTGCTTGGTTTTTATGAAATGAATTTTTGTTTGTAGTGGACCTTGAAAAATGTTTATGCAATGAAAACTTTTCGTTCTTGTATAAATTGTTTTCGTGAGAGGTTCCTAGTGATTGTAGACTAGACTCGAGAAAGAATCCTGGTTCACTACAATCGAAGCTCTAATACCAATCTGTCACACCCTGCTCATAGCGGAAGCGCGAGGTGTGATCTATTGGTTCTCATTGCATAACGATATAAGTAAACATACTAAATGAATAAAACATACTCCATTGCCATTACCATAATTGTTCAAAAGATGCGCAACATACATTAAGTTTATAATTTACAAACCATTCAAAGAAACTAAGTTGTTATTATTTCATACATTCAAAACGAAAGTTTTAAACAATAAGGCTTTGTCCACTATATCACCGCAAAGCGGCAGTATAATAGATAAACCCTTCAAAAGATGGCACGGAGTCTTGATACTTGTTTCCTGAATTAGAATCCCTGACAAGGTCCACTAATTCCCTGAAATACATGTTTAAGTAGAAAAATCAACAAAGGTTGAGCGAGTTCATGCAGTTTAGTTGTGTATGATACACCCGAAAATGTAAAATGTATTTGTATTTGAATCAAATATAGTATGAAAAGCGTCAATGAAATCGTAATCATTAATGTTTTGCAAGGACATTAATATGTGTGACGAAATAGGAAGCAATCCAACCCTAGACGATTTTAATTGTATCGACACCATGTCGTAGGGACACAAATGCACTCCTAGGCAAATGAATGACCATGAGTGGGGCTCGCCAAAACCCATTAGATCTAACCCTTTGTTCCTTGGTCCAAACTGGATTAATGGTGCTTTAGTTATGGCCCTAATTTCTCACATGATCTAAGGTGTTTCATTCCTTGACTTATCATACTTATTGTACATGTATTTTCCCCGATAGTTGTAAAGTTGTAAAGCATTTAAAATGAATAGGGGACATGAACTCACAGTATTGCGTCAGTGAGTAGAAGTAAATATGATTTCACTTGTGGTAGTCCTGAATAGTGCTGCGACCTACAATCGTTGTTTTATTTGTTAGACACTTCGGTCTTTGTAATTAACTTGAGTATAAGTCTTATGTCTTAAATATGTGTAAGACTTGTATGTCTTTATTGTTTGTTGAACTTTGTATAATTGTATTTCTTCACAATTTATGTTATTGGACTTATCCCAAGAATTTATGATATTGGGCCCAAATAGTGTTGGGCTTAATTAGTGTTGGGCTTTTGGGCCCATAAGGTTGATATTGGGCTTGGCCCATGAGTTATTGGCTATTGGGCTTAGCCGAAGTATTTAAGCCAAATCTAATTTATAAAAAAATATAAGCCCATTTATATAAATATTTAGCCTATTTGAAAAAAATAGTCTTTCATTTTTATAAAAACAATTTTATAAAAATTTACTAATTATACCTTTTAGGTAATAAAAACATAATACTTTTTATAAGTTTTCAAAATGTTCGAAGTTTGTTAACGGTAACGCAAATTTTGTGTCCGTGTCGAAAGATCGTCTAGATGTCGTATTAAGTCCTCGGATTGGTAATATGTCCATAAGTTCATCCGTCGTCCGTTTTGTCCTTAATTTATGTCCGATTGTTCGTAGTGTCCGTAATATGTCTTTAAGGCGTATTTATATGAAATTTTGTAAGACTTAAATTATAAAGTCTCTTGAGTTTATTATTACCATTTATCAAGTTCATATCTTTGATATATATAACTAATACACCAATTATTACATATCACACAACTTGTTAAAATGAACAAATATATATTTTCTAAAAAATATATATTTATCTAGTCTTTTCTTTTTATAAAAACCTTTCTTTTAAATCTTTGTAAATTTTGTAAAGATTTAACCATAATGATAGTTTTTATAACATAAAGTTTTTAAGAAAATTTTGCCATATAACCTTTGTTTTTAATCACTTTGCCATGTTTAATAAACATATCTTTTTCTTTTCAAATCAACATCAACAATTTACTCATAAGTTTTATAAACAATATACATAAGATTTATAACATAATCTTATCAAGTTGATTTCCAAATCATGTAGGGTTTTGAACATGATCATAACATATTTTAACTAGTTCAAAAACCAAGTTTACTTCTAGTTTTAACAACTTTTATAAAAATCTCATGTTGTATGTTACTTTTTATTATCTTGTAAAAAGTCTTGTTTTTAATTAAAACCTTTAGATACTTTCATTACACCATAAATTTTGATCATCCATTATCTAAAAAAAAACTTTAACATATTCATGTATATGTCACACCCCCAAAATCCACCTGCGGAACACCACCGCTTGGAGGCGTGACCGACCAGGATCCAGCCACTAATCATACTGAGCATTGATTTAATAGTAGAAATATTTACGATCCAAAGTAGTTCACAACATCGTAGCTTAAGTTCGATGATTAGTTTAACAAAACAGCGGAAGCATAAACCAAAGTAGTTTAAAGATAGTTCTTAGTTCAAGATAATTAAACCCAACACACGGGTTTTGACAAACACTACACACCCCCAAGCAGCAGCTCCTCAGTCACTGGTTACCTGCAAAGCATGCAGTAAGGGGTCAACAATAATGCTGAGTGAGTTCACTAGTTGTCCAGTTTTAGTTTACCAAAAACTTAAGTTGTTTAGATAAAGCATTTATAATCACGCTGTGGGGAGCTACCCCATCTGTAAGCTCACTAAACTGTAGATACCGAAACTGTTGACGGAAAGTTGTTGTGCCCCGAGTCAATGTCTATCGTCATTGACCAAATTGCAAGGTCTACTAGTTCACGCCCGATCTCCCCCGGTCACGGTGTGAGGTTGTCAAACCTAATAGCGCTATCAACTAATAACATGTTCGCCCCCGGCGATTAATCGGTACTGTAAGCAGGGACTTAAAGTGATAGATTTCGTTTAGCATGGCTAGTTGTGATTTGTAAATAATATCCAAACGTATCTCCCCCGGAGATAGTAATTACCCATTCTGTTTTCCCCCGGAGTAATGGGTCAAAAGTGTTTTTCCCAAAGTTGGTAGTTCGTTCGTGTCCCTCCGCGGGACGCATGCTTTTAGTGTGTGAACTCACCTTGGGTTGCTCGGCAGATTAGGTTACTTTGTCAAACACGCTGGTCACCACGTCCTAGCATGGTCACCAGTATAGGTCAGGTTTGGTGTACAATCCATCACGTATAATCTATACACATAACTAACACGTAGCATGCATACAAGTAAACAGTGGGTTATTGGGCCGGCCCTAACATTTACACAATCGAATAGCAACACATAGATCAGTCAACAGGTAGCCCATATTCAACACATTATGGCCCAATAACCAAAGTGGACAGCCCAGTCGCAACCAGGTGGTCTCGAGTCGCAACCAGGAGGTCTCGGCTTGTCTTGCTGTGGTTGCGAGTCGCAACTGTGTGGTCTCGAGTTGTCACGCTGTGGTTGCGAGTCGCAACCGTCGTAGTCTCGAGTCGCAACCGTTGCGGTTTCGAGTTGTCATGCTGTGGTTACGAGTCGCAACTGTGTGGTCTCGAGTCGCAATGCTGTCCTTTTCTTGTTCACGTGTAGATTCAGATACATCAGGCTAAATTGTACTATGTAATCAGGCCCAAATCAGGAAACAACCAATAAGGTTTCTGTGACAACTCGAGTTTCTGACTTTTGCTTTCGCATTAAATGCGCGTTGACTTTGACTGTTTAGTAGTTGACTTGTTGGACTTGTAATTGTACGCGTTGTGTTTTAATGAAACGTGTTGTCATTGTGCATTGTGGTTGTTAAAGATAATATTAGAATTATTATTTAATACACTTAGTCTAGAATTATTATTTAATACACTTAGTCTAGATTACGAAGCATGGCACACAGTTCGAAGGATCTCGAAACATATCCTTCGACTCGAAGGATCAGCTTCCAGTTCGAAGGATCTCGAAACATATCCTTCGACCAAAGACTCCATCCTTCGACATCTTTCGGCCCAGCCTTTCTAATGGGCTTGGCCCATTTCTGTAATACGTTTAAATACGTGATGCATGAAAGTCGACGGTTAGTTTCAAAAACCCTAGTTCCCTTGTGTGTGTGTGACGGCATATAGCAGACCTACTCTCTGTTCGAAGGATTTCATTTCCGTAATCCAGATTTCCGGTTAGTATGTGATGTTGTTTTTGATGCTTGGATTCCATGAGTAATAAATTGTCTTACAACATATTGTTAGTATGTTAATCGGATCTGTTTTGATGATGTTCAATGATAATGTTTTGTGGATCGGCTTTGATAACCGGATATGTGTGTTAGTATTGCAATATGTTGTTAGAACCGGACATTCTTTGCATGATGATCGGATAATATACGAATTGAATTGTCATGGTTGTTAAGATGTTTATGTTAATCAGGTTTATAATCGGTCGAATATTGTAATCGGACATGTTTATGTAATCGGCACATATGTGTAAATTGGATAGTTTGAATGATCTTGTTATTCAGATTAGGGTTCTTGATAAACATGGGAATCATGCTTGTTTGATCTTGTTGATGTTAGCTGTTTTGTGAAATTTGTGTTAATTGATAATCGGTTAAACTTGGAAACGTTGTGTTAACGTAACTGTTATTTGTCGAAGGATACATGTCCTTCGAAACATAGTCCTTCGAAACATAGTAGTGTTGACCGAAGGATAGCTTTGATCGAACCATAGTAACTTTGACCGAAAGATAGTTGGACCGAAAGATAGCTTTGACCGAAAGATGACATTGGTCCGAAACATAACATTCGGTCCGAAGGATAATTGTGATAACTGTTGTCGAAAGATATCAGTTGGATTCGAAAGATACTAGGGACTTATGAACCTACTTTGAAAGATGGAATTATATGCTTGATTTATTTGGCATGCCATGCTTGATGAACGTTAACATTCGTATACGTGCAATAATACGTGTTGTGCCGACATGCAAACTGACTGCTATGTGAACATTAAATTGCATGCGTATCATTGCGAACATGAACTGATTTATTATACGTGCATACAATAGGACGTGATTAAATTATTGTGAGTGCATAACCTAGCATACCGAGCAAACCAAGGTGAGTTCACACTCTTACCAAGGCATGGGATTCCCGGGGTGTTGGGAATGGGATTTGAAAGGTTGATTAGATACTCTATTGACACTATGACTAGACTACCACCTTACTATCCTCGGTTGTGAAGGATACCTATAGTTACGAGTAGTCTAGTGGTTACAGTAACGTGGAACACCACCACCAGTAACGTGGAACACCACCACCAGTAACGTGGAACACCACCACCAGTAACGTGGAACACCACCACCAGTAACGTGGAACACCACCACCAATAGAACATACAAACGGCCCAGTAGAGCCACCTGTTACAAACGAACTTACTATTACGCATTTACTTTCTGTGAACTCGCTCAACTAGTTTGTTGATCATTCTGTTACATGCCTTGCAGATCGTTAGGTACTTGGAGCTTGCACACGGAGAAGCTGGTCGTTGTGGGGCTTGGATCGTGATTACCTTGTTAAACACTTTTGATGTTTGATACTTATTTGCTATGGGTTTTACAATAATACGCTTCCGCTAAACAATGTTAACTTACTTATGTTTTGGAAACACCTTTCATATGGAAATGGTTTGGATTATAATGTGCTTACTTTTACTTTATACAATGTTCTGTATGATTGGTGGCTTGATCCTGGTCATGTCACGCCTCCAAGCGGTGGTACTCCGCGTGGTGAATTTTGGGGGTGTGACAGATTGGTATCAGAGCCATTGGTTATAGAGAACTTGGTTTTAATATGGGAAAACGTTTTTATTAAAACCAGACTATAACCAGAACAGTGCTCTCAACGATCCACAACGACGCTTCGCTCCACGTGCAAGACTCAACTTCCTAGGTAATAAGGTTTATGTTTATTGCCTACATGCTAGAATTTGCATAGAACTTTGCTCGTAGTATGCTTACATTACTTTGCTCACAACTTGTCATTGCATGAGAATACCTATGTGCTTACACTCTTCTGTCATCGCACTATTCGCGAACCTTTCTCACTTATGTTGCCTTTGATGTGAAGATAAATGGCCGCACGAATTACCATGACTCAAGCCCAGCTAGAGGCTCTCGTTGCTGCGGCAGTTGCAGCCGCCCAAGCAGGTAGTATACCCTGCAGTATAGACACTAGGATCTTTAGATCCTACAGTAATTCTCGTACTTAACTTTGCCCTATTCGTACACAATAGGTCAACCCGCTCAGCAACAACCTGGGTGCACCTTCAAGAATTTCATGGAATGTCGTCCCAGTTCGTTCAGTGGCACGGAGGGAGCAGTTGGACTCCTCCACTGGTTTGAAAAGCTCGAGTCGGTTTTCGAAATGTGTGAATGTCCTGAGGCTCGCAGGGTGAAGTTCGCCACTGGCACACTTGAAGGGATTGCGCTCACTTGGTGGAACGCACAAGTGCAGATCTTAGGGTTGGCAGCTGCTAACGCCACACCCTGGAATGAATTCAAAGAATTGATCAAGAGGGAATACTGCACTAGAGAAGACATTCACAAGTTGGAGGATGAGTTGTATAACTTGAAGATGGTTGGTTCGGAAATTGAAGCTTACACCAAGAGATCGAATGAGTTGGCCGTGTTATGTCCAACTATGGTGGACCCTCCATACAAGCGTATTGAGTTGTACCTCAAAGGGTTGGCACCCGAAATACAGAGCCACGTTACCTCGGCTAACCTCAACAACATCCAGGAAATCCAGCGTCTCGCTCACCGCATCACCGATCAGGCAGTGGATCAGAATAAACTGCCTAAGCGTATCAGTGCTACTGCTACCGCTACTGCTTCTACTACACTTGCTACTCCCAGTGAAAGTAAGAGAAAATGGGATGGGGATTCTAGCAAGGGGTCAGCTTCAGCACAGTCGCAAGCTCAACAGCGAAAGACAGACAGTTACCAGAGTCCAAGTCAGCACTCCTCAGGCAGCCACAGACAGGGAGGGTATCGAGGAAACCTTCCAAAGTGTAACACCTGCAACAAACATCACAGTGGTCAGTGTAATAAGGTTCGTTGTCAAAGATGCCTCAAGATGGGTCACGAGGCTAAAGATTGTAGAAGCGCTCGTCCTGCAAACCAGAATCAGCAGCAACACCAGGCACAACAGAATCAGCAGCAGGGTAACAAGGGGTGCTATAATTGTGGTGCAGAGGGTCACTTCAAAAGGCAATGCCCTCAGTTGAACAGGAACCAGAACAACAACAATCACAACAACCATCAGGGCAACGGGAATAATAACAACAACAACGGGGGAAACAACAACAACAACGGCAATGAAGCTCGTGGTCGTGCTTTTGTGTTGGGTCGAGGAGATGCAGTGAATGATCCCAATGTGGTTATGGGTAAGTTTCTTCTCGACGATATTTATGTTACTGTCTTATTTGATTCGGGTGCTGATACAAGTTATATGTCCTTGAAAATGAGTAAATTATTAAAACGTACACCAACACCTCTAGACACCAAACACGTCGTAGAACTAGCCAATGGTAAAAGTGTAGAAGCCGCGCAGGTAGTCAAGGGTTGTAGTATTGTTCTAGCGGGTCAGACCTTCTCGATTGATCTCATACCCATAGTTTTGGGTAGTTTCGACGTCGTCATCGGTATGGATTGGTTATCCCAACATCATGCGGAGATCTTATGCAAAGAAAAAGTTATTCGTATTCCTCGCTCCAGTCAAGAACCTCTCGAAGTACAAGGTGACAAGAGTGGTGCTGTGGTTGGCATCATCTCTTACTTAAAGGCGCAGAAATGTTTACGAAAGGGACATACTGCCATTATGGCACTTGTCACTGACGCATCAGCAAAGGAAAGGAAGCTGGAGGATATACCAGTTGTGCGTGATTTTCCTCAAGTGTTTCCTGAAGATTTACCTGGTTTACCTCCTCATCGTCAAGTCGAGTTTCAGATTGAGTTAGCTCCTGGAGCAGCACCAATAGCCCGCGCACCGTATCGTTTAGCTCCAACCGAACTGGAAGAACTGTCGAAGCAGCTACAAGAGCTCTTGGAAAAGGGCTTTATTCGCCCAAGCTCTTCGCCTTGGGGAGCTCCAGTGTTATTTGTAAAGAAGAAAGACGGTACGTTCAGGATGTGCATCGACTACCGCGAACTCAATAAGGTGACGGTGAAGAACCGTTATCCTCTTCCGCGCATAGATGACCTATTCGACCAGTTGCAAGGGTCGTGTTACTATTCCAAGATTGACTTAAGGTCAGGGTATCATCAGCTGAGAGTCCGGGATGAGGACGTCTCCAAAACCGCTTTCAGAACTCGCTACGGTCATTACGAGTTTCTTGTCATGCCATTCGGGCTTACGAACGCGCCTGCAGTCTTCATGGATCTTATGAACAGGGTGTGCAAACCGTATCTTGACAAGTTCGTTATCGTTTTCATAGACGACATTTTGATCTACTCCAAGAGTCAGGAGGAGCACGAGCAGCACTTACGCCTTATCTTGGAACTTCTTCGAAAAGAGCAACTGTACGCAAAGTTTTCAAAATGCGACTTCTGGCTTCGTGAAGTCCACTTCTTAGGCCATGTGGTGAACAAGGATGGGATTCATGTTGATCCATCCAAGGTTGATTCGATCAGAAACTGGCCAGCACCACGTACACCGACAGAAATACGCCAATTCTTGGGTTTGGCGGGTTACTACAGGCGATTTATTAAAGACTTCTCAAAGATCGCGCAACCACTTACTATGCTAACACAGAAAGGTGTCGTTTACAGATGGGGTAATACGCAAGAGACCGCTTTTCAGTACTTAAAGGATAGGCTTTGCAGCGCACCTATTCTTTCATTGCCAGAGGGCACAGATGACTTCGTGGTATACTGTGATGCATCCATCCAGGGTCTTGGATGTGTGTTGATGCAACGTGATAAAGTGATAGCCTACGCTTCTCGGCAACTCAAGGTTCATGAACGGAACTACACGACGCACGATTTAGAGCTGGGAGCTGTTGTTTTCGCGCTTAAGATATGGCGACACTACCTGTACGGTACCAGGTGCACAATTTACACCGATCACAGGAGTCTCGAGCATATTCTTAAGCAAAAGGATTTGAATATGCGTCAACGAAGATGGGTTGAACTCCTGAACGACTACGAATGCGCCATCAAGTATCATCCAGGCAAGGCCAATGTTGTGGCTGATGCCCTCAGTCGGAAAGACACTCTACCGAAGCGCGTGCGAGCGCTACAGCTTACTATTCAGTCCAGTCTTCCTGCACAGATACGAGCTGCTCAGTTAGAAGCACTGAAACCCGAAAACGTCAAAGCTGAAGCCTTACGCGGCTCAAGGCAACGCATGGAACAAAAGGAAGACGGCGCCTACTATGTAACGGGGCGTATTTGGGTCCCACTTTATGGCGGTTTACGCGAACTTGTAATGGATGAAGCTCACAAGTCTCGCTATTCGGTACATCCAGGATCGGATAAAATGTACCACGACATCAGCACTACTTATTGGTGGCCTAGTATGAAGGCTCACATCGCTACGTACGTTGGAAAATGCTTAACCTGTGCGAGAGTCAAGGTTGAATATCAGAAACCAGCTGGTCTACTTCAGCAGCCCAAGATACCGCAGTGGAAATGGGAAGAAATTTCCATGGATTTCGTTACGGGCTTACCTAGATCCCAGCGTGGGAATGACACTATTTGGGTGATCGTTGATCGACTCACAAAGTCTGCTCACTTCTTGGCTATCAAAGAAACGGATAAGTTCTCTACCCTAGCAGACATCTACTTGAAAGAAGTTGTTTCGAGGCACGGAGTGCCCACCTCTATTATTTCGGATCGCGATGCACGATTCACGTCAGAGCTTTGGCAAGCGATGCACAAATCCTTCGGCTCACGATTAGACATGAGCACAGCATATCATCCTCAGACGGATGGGCAGTCTGAGCGAACTATTCAAACTCTAGAAGACATGCTTCGAGCGTGTGTTATCGATTTCGGCAACGGCTGGGAAAAGCACCTCCCTTTGGTGGAGTTCTCGTACAATAACAGCTATCATACCAGCATTCAAGCCGCTCCATTCGAGGCATTGTACGGACGTAAATGCCGGTCACCTCTCTGTTGGGCAGAGGTGGGGGATAGTCAGATTACGGGTCCAGACATTGTAGTGGACGCCACAGAAAAGATAGCACAGATACGGCAACGCATGGCGGCAGCACGCGACCGTCAGAAAGCCTACGCGGACAAGCGTAGAAAACCATTGGAATTTGAGGTCGGGGACCGGGTTTTATTGAAAGTTTCACCCTGGAAGGGTGTGGTTCGATTTGGTAAACGAGGCAAACTGAATCCGCGGTACGTCGGACCATTCGAAATCTTAGAAAAGATTGGTAAAGTAGCCTACAGATTAAAACTACCAGCTGAACTCGGTGCAGTTCACAATGTATTTCACGTGTCGAATCTGAAGAAATGCCTATCAGATGAGACCCTTATAGTTCCTTTTAAGGAACTCACTATCGACGAGCGGTTGCAGTTCGTCGAGGAACCAGTTGAAATCACGGACCGGGATGTTAAGGTCCTCAAACACAAGAGAATCCCTCTTGTTCGAGTTCGTTGGAACTCCCAGCGTGGCCCAGAGTATACCTGGGAACGCGAAGATCAGATGAAAGAAAAGTATCCCCAGTTATTCGAAACCAATGCATCCACTTCTGAGGCTGAAGCTACTACTACTGAATTTCGGGACGAAATTCCAAATCAACGGGGGGATGATGTGACACCCCAGGAAAACCAGTGAACGATGTAACTTACCTAGCTTCCTCAGTGAGTGCGTACCAAATTTCGGGACGAAATTTCTTTTAAGTTGGGGATAATGTGACAACTCGAGTTTCTGACTTTTGCTTTCGCATTAAATGCGCGTTGACTTTGACTGTTTAGTAGTTGACTTGTTGGACTTGTAATTGTACGCGTTGTGTTTTAATGAAACGTGTTGTCATTGTGCATTGTGGTTGTTAAAGATAATATTAGAATTATTATTTAATACACTTAGTCTAGAATTATTATTTAATACACTTAGTCTAGATTACGAAGCATGGCACACAGTTCGAAGGATCTCGAAACATATCCTTCGACTCGAAGGATCAGCTTCCAGTTCGAAGGATCTCGAAACATATCCTTCGACCAAAGACTCCATCCTTCGACATCTTTCGGCCCAGCCTTTCTAATGGGCTTGGCCCATTTCTGTAATACGTTTAAATACGTGATGCATGAAAGTCGACGGTTAGTTTCAAAAACCCTAGTTCCCTTGTGTGTGTGTGACGGCATATAGCAGACCTACTCTCTGTTCGAAGGATTTCATTTCCGTAATCCAGATTTCCGGTTAGTATGTGATGTTGTTTTTGATGCTTGGATTCCATGAGTAATAAATTGTCTTACAACATATTGTTAGTATGTTAATCGGATCTGTTTTGATGATGTTCAATGATAATGTTTTGTGGATCGGCTTTGATAACCGGATATGTGTGTTAGTATTGCAATATGTTGTTAGAACCGGACATTCTTTGCATGATGATCGGATAATATACGAATTGAATTGTCATGGTTGTTAAGATGTTTATGTTAATCAGGTTTATAATCGGTCGAATATTGTAATCGGACATGTTTATGTAATCGGCACATATGTGTAAATTGGATAGTTTGAATGATCTTGTTATTCAGATTAGGGTTCTTGATAAACATGGGAATCATGCTTGTTTGATCTTGTTGATGTTAGCTGTTTTGTGAAATTTGTGTTAATTGATAATCGGTTAAACTTGGAAACGTTGTGTTAACGTAACTGTTATTTGTCGAAGGATACATGTCCTTCGAAACATAGTCCTTCGAAACATAGTAGTGTTGACCGAAGGATAGCTTTGATCGAACCATAGTAACTTTGACCGAAAGATAGTTGGACCGAAAGATAGCTTTGACCGAAAGATGACATTGGTCCGAAACATAACATTCGGTCTGAAGGATAATTGTGATAACTGTTGTCGAAAGATATCAGTTGGATTCGAAAGATACTAGGGACTTATGAACCTACTTTGAAAGATGGAATTATATGCTTGATTTATTTGGCATGCCATGCTTGATGAACGTTAACATTCGTATACGTGCAATAATACGTGTTGTGCCGACATGCAAACTGACTGCTATGTGAACATTAAATTGCATGCGTATCATTGCGAACATGAACTGATTTATTATACGTGCATACAATAGGACGTGATTAAATTCTTGTGAGTGCATAACCTAGCATACCGAGCAAACCAAGGTGAGTTCACACTCTTACCAAGGCATGGGATTCCCGGGGTGTTGGGAATGGGATTTGAAAGGTTGATTAGATACTCTATTGACACTATGACTAGACTACCACCTTACTATCCTCGGTTGTGAAGGATACCTATAGTTACGAGTAGTCTAGTGGTTACAGTAACGTGGAACACCACCACCAGTAACGTGGAACACCACCACCAGTAACGTGGAACACCACCACCAGTAACGTGGAACACCACCACCAGTAACGTGGAACACCACCACCAATAGAACATACAAACGGCCCAGTAGAGCCACCTGTTACAAACGAACTTACTATTACGCATTTACTTTCTGTGAACTCGCTCAACTAGTTTGTTGATCATTCTGTTACATGCCTTGCAGATCGTTAGGTACTTGGAGCTTGCACACGGAGAAGCTGGTCGTTGTGGGGCTTGGATCGTGATTACCTTGTTAAACACTTTTGATGTTTGATACTTATTTGCTATGGGTTTTACAATAATACGCTTCCGCTAAACAATGTTAACTTACTTATGTTTTGGAAACACCTTTCATATGGAAATGGTTTGGATTATAATGTGCTTACTTTTACTTTATACAATGTTCTGTATGATTGGTGGCTTGATCCTGGTCATGTCACGCCTCCAAGCGGTGGTACTCCGCGTGGTGAATTTTGGGGGTGTGACAGTTTCAACTAACACTTTTCCTAATCTGAACATTAGTAAACATGGATCAAACATTGCCCTTTTTAAACCTTCAAGTCATCTTCAACAAGTTTATTACAAGTTCATCAATTTCTAGGGTTTTCATCTTAACATAATCATACATTTTTATGAACCAAAATCACATATTTTAACAAGATCATCATGCAAGAACAAGAAAACATACATTTTGTAACCTTGAACATAGTTCGGTTGGCCATAATCATTCTTAAACCACCATTCTTTAGCCATTTTTAAACATGTTACCAAGTATTTACACATAATGGTTTACACATATAGTGAAACTCACAATTCAACCTAAAAATCATGCATAACAATTCTTAACTAAACACTTTCTATTTCATTCAATACACATAAATCCTATACACAAACAATAACACTAACCGGTTATGAAGAAGGAGCCGAAACAAAGGAAAGGAACCGAGAAAATGAAGTGTCCGAGTGATGATGATCTTGACCGAGATTTCTTGACCGAGATCCCTTGTTGTCGCCGGTTTGATTCCAAGCTTGAACCGAGATTAAGGAGAGAAAGTAGTGTTGTTGAGGGTTTTCTAGTGAGAGAGAGAGGAGTGTTTGTGTGTTTGTGTAAAATGAAGGAAGTGGGGAAAGGTTGGGATTTTATACAAGGTTCAAAAATAGGCTTAGGGGGTTTCGGCCCAAACCGGTTACGGCCCAAGAGGCCCACTCGAGACCGAGTGGTCTCGACTCACATACACATATATATATATAATATATATACATACAACACATATCATGCAAAAGGTCACGTTTCCATTTAATAACATATATATACACAAAGATATTACAAGATATTCGTTCGGAAAAAACCTAGAGTGTCACATTATCCCCAAGTTTTAAGAACTTTCATCCCGAAAGTTAAGGCAGCCACTGCCAAGCTAGCGTGTTTCAACGGGGTGTCACATCATCCCCCCGTTAGTTTGGAATTTCGTCCCGAAATTCGGTTGTAGCTTCAGTGCTGGGGTTTTCGTTTGGGAACAACTGGGGATACTTGGACTTCATCTGGTCTTCCCGCTCCCAGGTAAACTCTGGGCCACGCCGTGAGTTCCAACGAACTCGCACGAGAGGTATTTGGCTACGTTTGAGGGTTTTGATCTCTCGATCCGTGATCTCAATCGGTTCCTCAGTAAAGTGCAGCTGTTCATCTATAGTGAGTTCCTTGAAAGGAATTATGAGTGTTTCATCCGACAGACACTTCTTCAGGGTAGACACGTGAAAGACATTGTGCACTGCACTCAGCTCTGCAGGCAGGTTCAATCTATAAGCAACCTTACCGATTTTCTCGGTAATTTCAAATGGTCCAACATATCGCGGATTCAGCTTGCCCCGTTTACCAAAACGAACCACACCCTTCCAGGGTGAGACTTTAAGTAGAACCCGGTCCCCGACCTGGAATTCTAGCGGTTTCCTACGCTTATCAGCGTAGCTTTTCTGACGGTCACGAGCTGCCGCCATGCGTTGTCTGATCTGGGTAATCTTTTCCGTCGTATCTACCACCAGTTCTGGGCCTGTGATTTGACTGTCACCGACTTCCGCCCAGCAAAGAGGTGATCGGCATTTACGACCGTACAATGCCTCAAAAGGTGCCGCCTGAATGCTAGTGTGGTAGCTGTTATTGTAGGAGAATTCCACCAGCGGTAGATGCTTCTCCCAGTTCTTGCCAAAATCGATCACACATGCTCTAAGCATGTCTTCCAGAGTTTGGATGGTGCGTTCAGACTGCCCATCCGTTTGTGGGTGATAAGCGGTGCTCATGTCCAAGCGTGAGCCAAAGGATTTGTGCATAGCTTGCCACAACTCGGAAGTAAAACGAGCGTCTCGGTCGGAAATAATGGAGGTTGGCATCCCGTGTCTCGAGACTACTTCCTTTAAATAGATTTCTGCCAAGGTAGAAAACTTGTCTGTTTCCTTAATGGCCAGAAAGTGTGCAGACTTAGTCAATCGATCTACTATCACCCAAATAGTGTCATTCCCGCGTTGGGATCTAGGTAGCCCCGTAACAAAATCCATGGAAATTTGTTCCCATTTCCACTTCGGGATTTCTGGTTGCTGGAGTAGGCCTGCTGGTTTCTGATACTCAGTCTTGACTCTTGCGCAGGTCAAACATTTGCTAACGTATGCTGCTATGTGGGCTTTCATGCCAGGCCACCAGTAAGTGGTCCTTAAGTCGTGGTACATCTTATCTGAACCAGGATGTACTGAATAACGGGACTTATGGGCTTCGTCCATCACAAGCTCACGCAGATCTCCGTAAAGTGGAACCCAAATGCGCCCTGCCACATAGTAGGCGCCGTCTTCTTTTTGCTCTAGTCGTTGTCTCGATCCTCGCAGGGACTCAACCCTGATGTTTTTCGGTTTCAGAGCTTCAGTCTGAGCATTTCGAATCTGGGTAGGGAGGTTAGACTGGATAGTAAGTTGTAACGCTCGCACGCGCTTGGGCGTAGTGTCTTTTCGGCTGAGGGCGTCTGCCACGACATTGGCCTTGCCCGGATGGTACTTGATGGCGCATTCATAATCATTCAGGAGTTCGACCCATCGGCGTTGTCGCATGTTTAATTCCTTTTGCTTGAAGATGTGCTCGAGACTCCTGTGATCGGTGTAAATGGTGCACTTGGTACCGTACAGGTAATGTCTCCATATCTTAAGCGCAAAGATCACTGCTCCTAGTTCCAAGTCGTGCGTAGTGTAGTTCCTTTCGTGAGTCTTAAGTTGTCGAGAGGCGTAAGCAATAACTTTGTCGCGTTGCATTAACACGCAACCGAGCCCATGGATGGACGCATCGCAGTAAACCACAAAGTCGTCAGTGCCTTCAGGCAACGAGAGAATAGGAGCACTACAGAGGTTATCTTTTAGCTTCTGAAATGCGGTTTCCTGAGCTTCACCCCATTTATAAACCATACCCTTCTGAGTAAGAGCCGTGAGAGGCTGAGCGATCTTTGAGAATCCCATGATAAATCTTCGATAGTACCCCGCTAGTCCTAAGAATTGGCGGACTTCGGTCGGAGTCTTAGGGGTAGGCCAATTCTTTATAGAGTCGATCTTAGCTGGGTCGACGTGAATTCCATCCTTGTTAACCACGTGCCCAAGGAAATGGACTTCTCGAAGCCAGAAGTCACATTTCGAGAACTTGGCATACAGTTGCTCATTGCGAAGGAGTTCGAGGATAAGGCGTAGGTGCTGTTCATGCTCTTCTTGACTTTTTGAGTAGATCAGGATGTCGTCGATAAACACGATCACGAATTTGTCGAGGTAAGGTTTGCACACTCGGTTCATGAGATCCATGAATACCGCGGGCGCGTTGGTCATTCCAAAGGGCATAACAAGGAATTCATAATGACCGTAACGAGTTCTGAATGCAGTTTTGGAGATGTCTTCATTACGGACTCTTAGCTGATGATAGCCCGATCGTAAGTCGATCTTAGAGTAGTAGCTCGATCCTTGCAACTGATCGAATAGGTCGTCGATTCGCGGGAGAGGGTAACGATTCTTGATGGTAACCTTGTTCAGCTCACGATAGTCAATGCACATTCGGAACGTGCCATCCTTCTTTTTAACAAAGAGTACCGGTGCTCCCCAGGGTGATGAACTAGGGCGGATAAACCCTTTATCCAATAGTTCCTGTAGTTGAGTAGAGAGTTCCTTCAATTCTGCGGGGGCTAGTCGATAAGGTGCACGAGCTATGGGCGCTGCTCCGGGAGCTAGCTCGATTTGAAATTCGACCTGACGGTGGGGAGGGAGTCCAGGTAGTTCTTCAGGAAAAACCTCAGGGTAGTCACGCACCACTGGAAAATCTTCAATCCTCTTCTCCTTTTCCTGCGTGTTGGTGACAAGTGCTAAGATAGCGGTGTGCCCTTTTCGTAAACACTTCTGGGCCTTCAAGAATGAGATAATGCCTGAGATTTCTCCGCCTTTGCCACCTTGTACAATGAGGGGTTTACCCGAACGGCGGGGGAATACGAACTGCTTTCTCTTGACAGAGGATCTCAGCGCGATGCTTGGATAACCAGTCCATGCCGATAACGACGTCGAAGCTTCCAAGTGTAACAGGGAAAAGATCGATGCTAAACGTCTGACCAGACAATTCTAGTTTGCAGCCTTTGATAACATGTGAGGCCTCGATGTTTTTACCATTAGCTAACTCGACGATATGGTGAGAACTTAGTAACGAAAGCGGATGCTTAAGCTTCTTACTAATACGTAGGGACACATAACTAGCATCGGCTCCAGAATCAAATAATACAGAAACATAACGATCATCGAGTAGGAACTTACCCGCCACGACATTGGGGTCATTCCTTGCTTCTCCAGCTCCAATCACAAAAGTCCTTCCTCTAGCACCATTCCCAGCATTGTTGTTCTGATCGTTGTTTCCAGCTCCCTGATTGTTGTTGCGGTTTTGGTTCAGTTCAGGGCAATTCTTCTTAAAGTGCCCCTCAGCTCCGCACTGGAAACAACCCTTGGCGTTCCCGTGATGTTGTTGCTGCTGGTTCTGCCCCACGGGACGTGGACTCCTACAGTCCTTGGCCTCATGCCCCATCTTGTTACATCGCTGACACTGACTTTTCCCACAAGGCCCACTGTGATGTCGATTGCACTTGTTGCACTTGGGGTGGTTACCGCGATAGCCACCCTGTTGTTGAGTGCCCTTGTTGTTTTCAGTTTTCCTTTGCTGTGCTGGGGCCTGAGTGGGGTTAGCATCCTTGCTTTGATTTCCTTCCCACTTACGCTTGTTGTCACTAGAAGTTCCGACAGTAGCACTGATCCTTTTGGGCAACCTGCCCTCTTCTACGGCCTGATCAGTGAGTTTGTGAGCAAGTCGAACGATCGGCTGAATGGCAGTGAGGTTGGCTGAAGTTACATGGCTTCGAATTTCTGGAGCCAAACCCTTGACGTACAATTCGATTCTTCGATACATAGGTCGAGACATGTTTGGGCAAAGAGCAGCATAGTCATTTGACAGCTTGGTGTAGGTTTCAATCTCTGACCCAACCATCTTAAGCGCATAGTACTCGTTCTCAAGTTTGTGGATGTCATCCCGGTGACAGTACTCCTCCTTAATCATGTCCTTGAAATCCTCCCACGCAGTAGCATTAGCAGTTTCCAATCCAAACATCTGAATTTGCGCCTTCCACCAGGAAAGCGTGTTTCCTTCAAGTGTAGCAGTAGCAAACTTCACCCAATTCGCAGGGGGACACTCACAGACAGCAAAGACAGCTTCAACTTTCTCAATCCAATGTAGAAGACCTATGGCACCCTCAGTGCCATTGAAAGGGAGAAGCTTGCAATCCATGAAAGTTTTGAAAGTACACACGGGTGGTTGCGCAGGTGCATGCTGACCTGTTCGTGAGAAGCGAAGCGTATAGATTCAGGGATAAAAGGCGATGTGGCGGTAGGATCTAAACATCCTAGGATAACGAGTTTACCTCCAGGGTGAGCTGCGAAAGCTGCAGCCACCGTGTTAAGCAGGTTAGTGAATTGAGCCTGAGTCATGTTGATGTTTCCTCTTCCACGTCCACTCATTGTCTTCATAATCAGAAAACATAGTATGAGTGTGATGTTGTAATGTAGCGAGAATGAGATAGAAGAGAGAGGTGCATCTATCTAATTTAGGCACACTAGTACGTATAGCATAACAGGAAACATAAGGTAAGCAAACAAGTAAACACTGGTCCGAGCTATGAGGTCAATGTGTTGAGCCTTGCACTTGGAGTGTAGTGTCATCGCGAGTCACGGGTTATAGTCTGGTTTTTCTCAAAAAGATTTTCCCCTTTTTAAAACAAAGTTCACTATAACCAATGGCTCTGATACCAATCTGTCACACCCCCAAAATCCACCTGCGGAACACCACCGCTTGGAGGCGTGACCGACCAGGATCCAGCCACTAATCATACTGAGCATTGATTTAATAGTAGAAATATTTACGATCCAAAGTAGTTCACAACATCGTAGCTTAAGTTCGATGATTAGTTTAACAAAACAGCGGAAGCATAAACCAAAGTAGTTTAAAGATAGTTCTTAGTTCAAGATAATTAAACCCAACACACGGGTTTTGACAAACACTACACACCCCCAAGCAGCAGCTCCTCAGTCACTGGTTACCTGCAAAGCATGCAGTAAGGGGTCAACAATAATGCTGAGTGAGTTCACTAGTTGTCCAGTTTTAGTTTACCAAAAACTTAAGTTGTTTAGATAAAGCATTTATAATCACGTTGTGGGGAGCTACCCCATCTGTAAGCTCACTAAACTGTAGATACCGAAACTGTTGACGGAAAGTTGTTGTGCCCCGAGTCAATGTCTATCGTCATTGACCAAATTGCAAGGTCTACTAGTTCACGCCCGATCTCCCCCGGTCACGGTGTGAGGTTGTCAAACCTAATAGCGCTATCAACTAATAACCCGTTCGCCCCCGGCGATTAATCGGTACTGTAAGCAGGGACTTAAAGTGATAGAGTTTCGTTTAGCATGGCTAGTTGTGATTTGTAAATAATATCCAAACGTATCTCCCCCGGAGATAGTAATTACCCATTCTGTTTTCCCCCGGAGTAATGGGTCAAAAGTGTTTTTCCCAAAGTTGGTAGTTCGTTCGTGTCCCTCCGCGGGACGCATGCTTTTAGTGTGTGAACTCACCTTGGGTTGCTCGGCAGATTAGGTTACTTTGTCAAACACGCTGGTCACCACGTCCTAGCATGGTCACCAGTATAGGTCAGGTTTGGTGTACAATCCATCACGTATAATCTATACACATAACTAACACGTAGCATGCATACAAGTAAACAGTGGGTTATTGGGCCGGCCCTAACATTTACACAATCGAATAGCAACACATAGATCGGTCAACAGGTAGCCCATATTCAACACATTATGGCCCAATAACCAAAGTGGACAGCCCAGTCGCAACCAGGTGGTCTCGAGTCGCAACCAGGAGGTCTCGGCTTGTCTTGCTGTGGTTGCGAGTCGCAACTGTGTGGTCTCGAGTTGTCACGCTGTGGTTGCGAGTCGCAACCGTCGTAGTCTCGAGTCGCAACCGTTGCGGTTTCGAGTTGTCATGTTGTGGTTACGAGTCGCAACTGTGTGGTCTCGAGTCGCAATGCTGTCCTTTTCTTGTTCACGTGTAGATTCAGATACATCAGGCTAAATTGTACTATGTAATCAGGCCCAAATCAGGAAACAACCAATAAGGTTTCAACTAACACTTTTCCTAATCTGAACATTAGTAAACATGGATCAAACATTGCCCTTTTTAAACCTTCAAGTCATCTTCAACAAGTTTATTACAAGTTCTTCAATTTCTAGGGTTTTCATCTTAACATAATCATACATTTTTTTGAACCAAAATCACATATTTTAACAAGATCATCATGCAAGAACAAGAAAACATACATTTTGTAACCTTGAACATAGTTCGGTTGGCCATAATCATTCTTAAACCACCATTCTTTAGCCATTTTTAAACATGTTACCAAGTATTTACACATAATGGTTTACACATATAGTGAAACTCACAATTCAACCTAAAAATCATGCATAACAATTCTTAACTAAACACTTTCTATTTCATTCAATACACATAAATCCTATACACAAACAATAACACTAACCGGTTATGAAGAAGGAGCCGAAACAAAGGAAAGGAACCGAGAAAATGAAGTGTCCGAGTGATGATGATCTTAACCGAGATTTCTTGACCGAGATCCCTTGTTGTCGCCGGTTTGATTCCAAGCTTGAACCGAGATTAAGGAGAGAAAGTAGTGTTGTTGAGGGTTTTCTAGTGAGAGAGAGAGGAGTGTTTGTGTGTTTGTGTAAAATGAAGGAAGTGGGGAAAGGTTGGGATTTTATACAAGGTTCAAAAATAGGCTTAGGGGGTTTCGGCCCAAACCGGTTACGGCCCAAGAGGCCCACTCGAGACCGAGTGGTCTCGACTCACATACACATATATATATAATATATATACATACAACACATATCATGCAAAAGGTCACGTTTCCATTTAATAACATATATATACACAAAGATATTACAAGATATTCGTTCGGAAAAAACCTAGAGTGTCACGGTATACTTGTTAGATCATATTTTTAGAACATCATCTAACAAGTTATACATGTCTTAATCATCTCAACAAGATCAAATATTCAAATAAAAAAACCTTAATCACAATATAAACAAACATATACATCATGATTTGTAATTTTTGCTTCTTTATATCTTCATATTATTATTTATGATTACTTTGTTATTACTAGTTATAATAATAATCATAAAATAAATAAGTATGAAAAATAAATTTAGAAGCTCACTTCTAGCTCTAGGCTAGGGATGATCTAGATGATGTTAAGATCCAAGGAAGATGAAGATCTTGTTGGTAGAAGACTCTTGGATGGATGAAAATGCTTGATTTAGCTTGCAAATGCTTTAGATCATCCTATGTTCCATGAAAATCCATGTTGATCATAAGAAAAATGAAGAAGATGAAGTGGGTTTTTGAAGGTGTTCTTGATGATGATATGAAGATATGAAGATATGAAGGGAGAGTTCTTAAGTGTGTGAAAAATAAAGGTGTAAAAGAGTTGTAATTTGTGTTAGTGATTAATGAAGAGTGTTATAACTCTTCCACCTCATGACTAACCCTTCCACCTCATAATCCACCTAAGATTTGGATAAGTATCCATTAATTAAAATAAGAAAAAAAAAACAAAGAGTGGGGGGCCCACTTGTGGTAAAAAAATGATGGTAAGTTTATTAAGGTTAAAATGTTAAAATGGTTAAATGTTTAGGCTTTTATGGATTACCAAGTTTCAAGAGGTTTCAAGACTTAGAATGATCCTAAATAGGATGAAAATGACCAAAATAATGTTCACTAGTTCACTACATATATCAAATTGTAGTTCGGATAGTCTTTTGTCGCTCATTCCGCAAGAAGATAGTCGAAAGGTTCGCTTATGAAAGTTGTAGGGAAACATTCGGTTATATATTTATATGATGTTCCCTATGTATTTTCATATGTAATTTGAGTTTAAACAACCCATTTTGCACTTTGTAGTAAAAATACCAATGCTGAATTTTTGCGGAAAAACATTGAAATGGTCATTTTTGGTGCTTTTTGGCAGTTTTCGGACAGTTTTTGTGCTACCGGACATTGGTAATATATTAGATCAAAACCTTGAATTTCCAATTAGGGTTTATTGTATAATTGATGTTGGTTTTTGGTCTGAGTCCTAAAACTGTCGTTACACTAGTTTCTGCGGATCCTGAGTTGTTGTCAGCACGCTAGTTTACTAGGCAATACTCTAGTTGTTTCGATGCACTGTTTACACTGTTTCAAATGTAACCACTAAAAATGAATCATGTGCATCATAAATGAATATTCCATAAGTATTCTAAGATGTATATCATGAAATCATGCATTTCGGATATTCTAATCACGTATATGTATAATGTAATTCATTGCTTTAAATGTACGTAAATTACCAAAAAGTGGCAGTTTTCACAGAAGGAGCAGCCATGCCAGCTGTGAGCGCGTGCCAGCTGTCCGACCAAGGGGAATATCCTCTTGGTCTGCTCTGTCATGGCAGGTGTAGTGGTACACGTGGCGTTCTTGCGTTCGCCTGCGCTGGGTACCTCGTACCGGTATTGTCAGTGCTGCTCCCTGGATTGTCGCAAGCCTATGTGGCATTCTGCTAGTGGTGACACGTGTTGTCCTTTATGTCGGATAGTGTCACACCCCCAAAATCCACATGCGGAGTACCACCGCTTGGAGGCGTGACTGACCATGATCTTAGCCACCAATCACATTGAACATCATGAGTATATTTAAATAAACTTTCATTTATTATCAATAGTGTACAATATTTCACAGTTTACAGCGGAAGCATATTTAACTCAATGAGTGGTTATAAAACCACATGTAAGCTCTTAGTCTTGTGTTGCGTTTCCATATATCCCGACCCATGACCACTCCAGCTTCTCAGACAGCAAGTTTCCTTTGATATGCACCTAAAGGCCTGCAAGGCATGTAACAGAGAGTCAACAACAATGTTGAGCGAGTTCACAGTTAGGTGTTCGTTTTAAGTGTTTTACGAAAACGTAGTTTGTCTTTAGTTGGCTTACTAGCCGTGGGGGTTTCCCATGTTGAAAATATGATTAACCAGTTTACCCTGTTTCCCAAACCTTTTTACAATATTTAGTGGGGGCTTCCCATGTTTGCATATACACTAGACTATTCGTAACCATATGTGTTCTTCATAACCCGAGAATAGTAGTACGTACAAGCTTTACGTAGGTTTTACGTAAGTATCCTTCACAACCGAGGACAGGGGTACGCGGGGGTTTACGTAGGTTTTACGTAAGTGTCCTTCCTGACTCCGGAAGACAGTAGCATGTGAGAGTTTACGTAGGTTTTACGTAAGTGTCCTTCCTGACTCCGGAAGACAGTAGCGTGTACTTGTTTACGTAGGTTTTACGTAAGTGTCCTGCTTAACCCGAGGACCATGGTAGATAGTCTAGTAACCGTATAAGTATGAGAAATCGTTCAATTCCATCATTCAACCCATTCCCAATCCCCGGGAATCCCATGCCTTGGTAAAGAGTGTGAACTCACCTTTGGTTTGCTCGGTAAGATTAGGTACTCGTTTATCAGTTAATCAAACACGTCCTAAAATGGTTACCGACAACAATTAGTCTTAGGTGCACATAATCCATATATTTCACGTACAATCAACATATGTATTTCTGGTTCGCATATTATACAGTCAAGATGCATGTATCTCACACATATAATTCAAGTCATAACAGTTAGTCCATTAACCCAGTATCATCCAGGAGTCACTTAGCATGTAACGGCCCACTAATTAATGTTGTACTAGTCTACAAATCCAATCTATAACATAACTCCATATTAATACTAGTTTACCAATTTAGAGTTATAACAGTCCATTATGGCTTCGGTTCACTCTACAATCCCCATGCTCACATATGACCCATCATGTTGTTAATTGAGAGCATTTTAGGTTATAAACATCTCAAACTGTAAGTGTAGGAATATAAATTCCCTGACCCGAACCCTGTTTTAATCTTTTATACCCGGACCCATATCACCAACACATGTGCAGCCACATTGTGCTAACTTATCTAATCAAATAACATAGGAATCCATAGCCCAAAACATAATCAACCATTCATATCTTGTCCACATTACACTTACAAAGCCTAATGTACGATTGGGTCAGTTGTGTGATTCGTTCACCTACAGCCCATCAACAGGGGGTGCGGCCCAGCGATTATACCAGGCCCGTTACATGTGCTGTGCGGCCCAATAATTCCGTTCAGTCCAATGAAGTGTGCGGCCAGATATATAGCGTGCAACCGGGTTTTGGCTTATGGCCCAACATAATTAACGGGCATACAACCGGCCCACTCTATATTCAAATGTAAAGGTTATATGTGAACATATTATGCCTGCACCCTTTAAAACAATCAGATCTATATACATTCAGATGATGTCAGTCAACACATGCGGACCGTTATCTGCTCTCAAGGTGCACACTTTTCAACCATTTACTGAATTCCACTAAAGTTATATTGTTAATCAAATTAAATTGCTCCTTTTTTTTATAAATCAGAAATCAGCCCATGTGCATAAAGGAATACAAGTTCTGATCACCTTATCCCCCATATTCAGACTATTATGAGAGCACATGCAACCCACTTATAATTAACCATAACAATACCAATTATTCAGACGAAATCACATTAAGCAATTACCATTATGACACTAATGATATGATCTAAATCAATAATGCGTGAACAAAGCTAACCAATTAATATCAGATTCGTTTCATCTAACAAGCATACTCATACTTTCTTTTGATGCACATATACAATATTAGCACATTGCACGTACTCACATATAACCAACAAATTCAACACAAATAATATTATCACTAACCGAGGGGATCAAGATACAAGACGGACTCAAAGGATGAGTTTCGCGAGAGAGATGTTGTCGTCGATGGAAGGGGGAGGGGGTCTGCCGTTGCCAATCAAAGGGGTGTTTAGGGTTTTGTTTAGAGTTTTTGAGTTAGACCATCACAAGATACGTGCATACATAAAGCTTATAGTTGGGGCGGTTCTTTGTTGATCATGACCATGGGTTTAAGCCCAAGTAAAAATGGGCTGGCAAAACCACTTGACAAAACAGCCCTTTACTAATGATTAAGGGGGGGTGGGCTTCTGTTGGTTTCTATTGGACCGAATACCTTATTACAATGATTGGAGATTTGAGCCATGTGTACGTAATCATAGAGTGTGTACTTTGTTGACTAAAGTGCACATTCATATAACATGGGCATTTAGTATTTAACATAATATATAACATAATGAACTCACCACTAATTAATCCTAGTGGTTCCATGTAATTAAAACGGGTTTAATGAGTTTACGTTACGCAACATATACGTATTGACGTCGTGTAGTGAAACATGAACAATAGTGATATGAGTTAAGTGTCACGAAGTTAAACGAGAATCACCTTGAAAGTTCAGGTTGTCACATCATCCCCAACTTGAAAGAAATTTCGTCCCGAAATTTAGCATGCGGTTACTGAGGAAGCTAGTTAAGTTGCGTGTTTTACTGGTTTTCCTGGGGTGTCACAGATAGAGCATCTTTAGTGCCAACTGTGAATCATCCAGAAGTTTCTAGAAGCTTCTGGAGTGTTTTGTCGACGTGGATGCCTTGTGTGCACAAAAGTGGTGTGGTCCCTGCCATGTAGGCAGGGAATTGGGACCATACCTCTTCAAGTCCCCCCAGTCCAGTGTGCCTTCTAGTTGAGTTGATCGTCTAGGAGGGATTCTGGACTTATGAGAGTTGTGGTTTCTGTGCATCGCGTAGAGTTTGGTATATGTAAAATGAACCAAAATGGGCGCGTTGCGTGTGGAAGTCGTCTTTTTGAAAAAGTGAGCCAAATGGACGCATCGCGCATGGGTTTTGGCCCTTTGAAAAAAGTGAGCCAAATGGACGCATGGCGCATGGGTTTTGGCTCTTTGAAAAAAGTGAGTCAAATGGACGCATCGCATATGGGTTTTGGCCCTTTGAAAAAAGTGAGCCAAATGGACGCATGGCGCATGGGTTTTGGCCTTTTGAAAAAAGTGAGCCAAATGGACGCATCGCGCATGGGTTTTGGCCCTTTGAAAAAAGTGAGCCAAATGGACGCATGGTGCATGGGTTTTGGCCCTTTGAAAAAGTGAGCCAAATGGACGCATGGCGCATGGGTTTTGGCCCTTTGAAAAAAGTGAGCCAAATGGGCGCATGGCGCATGGGTTTTGGCCCTTGATGTTTCCTTCTGGTGGAAGTTTGGTGGTTATGGGGAAGTGTTTGGTGTGAACAGTTGCTTTTGCAGTGATTTTCTGTCACGTCAGCCGATCTTGTCGCCCATGCTTCCCGAAAAAAGAGACGACGTCTTCTCTCTCTTCTGACGTGGCAGTCATCTATTGGGTGCTTTTTCTGTGCCCTGCCGTTCCACTACCCATCGCATTAAATGCGATGGGTATAAATAGGAGGCGGTTACCCTTTCTCCTTTACATTTTCAAATCTCAAGTGTGATTTCCTTTCTATCTTCTCCCCTTGTTCTCCGTTTCTCTATATTTTCTTGAGTTTAGATCTTCTTACTTCTTTGTACTAACCATGTCTGAGAAGAATCCTACCCAGAGGAAGAGAAAACATAGAGGTAAAGCCCCTCCTGGTCCGGATCAGGCTGTTATTAGCTGGAAGGAGGAGGAGTTTCAGAACTTGGTGAGGGGGATGAACTTCCGTCCTGAGTGGGGGGCTCAGTACCCTCCTCCCGGATCTACTACTTTGGATGCTCCTCCGGGTTATATTACCTTGTATGTGGCGTTTTTCCGGGAGGGTAGTTTCCGGTTACCGATAACGAAGTTTACTGCTGCTGTGTTAAGGGGATATGGACTTCATATTTCTCAGATAAATGCGATTGGGCTTCCCCGCATTACCTATTTTGAATATGTTTGTAGGGCTTACCGTATTGAGCCTACTTTCGAAATGTTTAACGTTTTCTACAGCGTTACATACACCAGTGGTTTTTATTCTTTCCAAGCAAGAGCGTTTGTTGCTCCGGTGTGCTCTGTGCCGTTAAAGAGCCTTCATGACTGGAAACAGAAGTTCTTTTACATCCGCCGTGGTGTGATTCCAATAGAGATGCCGTACCGGCATGTGAGTCAAGGGATTCCGAAGGTGGATGTTATGCAAGACTATGCTGCTCAGGATTGGTATAAAAGGATAACTTCTAAGGCGACTGCCATTTCTCAGCTGGATGAGATGGCTTTAGTTGGGGCCGGGATGAGTTTGTTGTGGGTGCCCAAACATCCACTGGGTCAACCTGTGTACAGCCATCAGGGTAAATGTATGTTTCTTCCTTGAGTTTATTTTTGATTTATTTTCCTTTAGGTTTAGTATATTTTGAGGTGTTCCCTTATCTTGTTGCTCCTTTGCAGTTGGTTACAGCTTGATAAACGTTTTAGATCCGAAGACAGCGGGTACCATGGTTGAGGCTATCCAAGCGGATGGGAACCCGACGTGGTTGGACCAGATCCGGGGTCGTTTTCTGCACCCATCAGATGAGAGCTTGAATAGATATGTCGCCGAAGTTCTAGGTGAAGATGTTTTGAATGACCCTGTTGAGCCGGGTCTCGAAGAAGTCATTGTTCTTTCAAGTGAAAGTTCTGATCAAAACTTTGAAGATCTAACCTCTCGTTGCGCGCGTGCAGGTACCGCGCAGGGTGATGCTGTTGAACCCGTGCACGAGGTTGTTGGTGATGATGATGATGTAGAGGTGCCCGTTGATCCTTCTACTCAGTTGGAGTCGAGGAAAAGAGTGAGAACTGATAGGTCTGGAAGGAGAGAGGGAAAGCCTGAGGGTAAAGCTGCTGGTTCTTCTCGTAAGCGACCCTCTACTCATCCTTATCTAGGTTATGTGGTGGTTTCTGATACGTTGTCTGGCTTAGGGGTTGGTGAAAAGAGTCAACAGTCGGATCCTGATGACAGTGCTACCTTATCTGAGCACATGAAGAAAAAAGCTCTTGATGATCACAAACGTCGACTTGATGAGCAAGCTGCTGCTGTTTTTGCTGCCAAGAAGGCGAAGCTTCAGAAGGAGGCCCCCCCAGCACCCTCGGAGTCTGAGATCGATTTGGGTGTGTTTAGTAGGGGTCGTGGGAACCTTTTGGAGGAGATATTTGCTGCGTCTGCTCCTCCTGGTAATTCACATATTTTTTTTTTATTTTTTTTTATTGCTTTCTCGGAGTTGTTCTTGATTCCTGTTTCATGATAGCAGTCAAGATTGGTAAGAAGCCTCGGGCGGTAGATATTTCTCAGATTACTCCGCCTACTTCTCCTCCGTCGAGGACAGTTGGTTTGACCCCCCCTCGTGATGATGTTGATGCGGGCACGAGGGGTGTTGAGGGTTTTGCTGAAGGTGTGGCTGAAGGAGGTGTTGCTCCTGGAGGTGATGGTGGAGCTGATGGTGGAGCGGATAAGGGCAAAGGTATTGAAGTGGAGGGGGAGTCTAGCGAGACTACTCCACAACAAACTATTTATACCAAGCGTCCTCCCGGTGGAGGTGGAGCTACTTCTGGCGCTGTGCGCAGTCCGCACGTGGAGCGTTACCTTGATGATTCCTGGGGTAACCCGGCTTGTGACGATCTGCCCCACGCCCCGCGCTGGAACCTTACTCAGGGTTCTCGGATGAACGATGTTAACAATTGCCATGAGTTCTTTGCTATGTCTCTTCCTCCGGCTGAGAGGATGTTTCAGAAGAATCGCAATCGCTTTTCCCTTTTGGACTATCATGTTCGTGCTGGGGTTAATTTCTTTGCTACTTCTCAAGAAATTCTTCGGGAATGGAGGTCGATGGGGGAAGAGACCCTTGAGTTTGAGCAGTCAAAGAAGTCATTTGTTGAGGAGAGGGAAAAATTCAATGCGGAGAAGAAGGGGTTGCAGTGGAGGGTGTCGGATGCTGAGCAAAAGCTTGAAGAGCAGAAACAGTTGAATGCTCAAAAGCAGAAGGATTGGGAAGCTGCATGTGAGCGTACAAATGTTGAGCTGCAGTCTCAGCGAGATGCGATTGTTCGCTTGTCGGGTGAAAAGACTAATCTTGCTGAGGAGGCGAATCAGGCGCGCCTTGCTGCTGAGAAAAAAGAAAAAGAATATGTTGCTCGGATTGACAAGCTGGAGCTTCTTGCTCAGGAGAAAGCTACTGAGTGTGAGCCTGCTCAGCGCTTGCTTGCCGAGAAGACGGCTGAGTGCCAAGCCTCCGAGCTTCTTGCTGAGGAGGCCTCAGCTGATAGCAGGTGGTTGCTTTCTTGTGGTGTGCCTTTGGTAATGTTCTTTGTTTGCCTTATTTTCTCTTTTCTTTTTGCTTTTGCCTTTTTATATTTGTTTCCTCTATTCATATTTGAGCTTCCTTTTTATGCAGCTTGCCGATCGCATCATGCATTCTCCAGAGCTTGCCACTTATATGTTTGAGTTGGGTAGGGCAGCTTACAATAGTGGCCGAAAGTTTGGTTATGCTGAAGGTAAAACAGCGTTCATAAACAAAGAGAAGGATTATCATTTTGAGCTGTATAAGGAAGATTGTGAAGGTGCTTTTACTGCCAAACGGGGGGAATTTTCCACGCTTGAGTTTGCTGTTGTTCGAGCAGCTGAGAAGTTGGCTCGTAAAGTGGATGGAGTAGCATTGTTGAAGAAGGCGTTGGGAGAAGATAGTGATGCGGCCGGGGGTGCTGGCCCCAACCAGACTTGAAAGGTGAACTCCGGCTTGTGTGCCGTGTATGGCTGTGAATGGGCCTGTAATGTCGGTTTTTTAAAACAATTTAAATTTTGTTTACCTGTGGGCGTATGTGCCTGGGATTCCTGTGAATATTTTATTGCTTTTTTCTATGGTTATGCGAATTTTGTTATCGTCATAATATGTGCATGTTTAATTACTTTGATCAGGTGTCACGAATGAATGATGGCGCTGACAGGTGATGTTGTGTTACTACAACGTTTTTATTCTGTCGTTTAAGTATGCGCGCTTGTATGTGACATACGAAGTGATCGAGTTGCAGGTTATTGTGTGAGCTCAGCTGTAATCAGTCTTGGGAGCATTACAATGTTTAGTTACCTTGCTATCGATATTTTCGTGTTTATGTGGGCACGAAGTTATGTTTTGGCGTTTTGTAGGCTTTGGTTGTGTTTCTGACCCGGTTGTTCACTTGGTTGTGACGAGCCTTGGAGGTCTACAACGTTTCCTATGGTCGAGCCATTGATGTTTTCGTGTACGCCCAAAGTAATAAATGCAGTTGTGACAAGAAATTTGCATGAAATAAAAGTAGCCAAACACTTCTTGTATTAGAGTAAATGTGTTGGCTGTACGCCCTTTACGATTACATGGTTGTGTTACATGTAGCACTTTCGGAGTTGCTGGGCATTCCAGGTTCGTGGAACCTCTTTGTCGTTGATGGTGCGTAGTTTGTAGGCTCCTTTGCCGAGTACTGCATCGACTATGTATGGGCCTTCCCATTTGGGAGCCAGTTTTCCGGGCTTTTCTGCGTTGGACGCTTCGTTGTCTCTAAGGACATAATCTCCCGGGTTGAAGGTGCAGATTCGGACTCTGGAGTTGTAATATTTTCCAGCTTTGACTTGTATTTGGCTTCGTTGATTGCTGCCATCTCCCTCCGTTCTTCTAGGAGGTCCAGGTCGATCCTCCTTTCTTCGTCGTTGTTGATTAAGTTCATGGAGAGCATTCTCGGAGATGGTAGCCCGATTTCTGCTGGGATCACTGCTTCAGACCCATAGACCAAGCTGAAAGGCGTTTCACCATTGCTTGTTTTTGGCATTGTTCTATGGGCCCATAATATGCTGGGTAGTTCGTCGACCCATCCTCGTCGTTTTTCACCGAGCCTTGCCTTTATGCCATCGACAATGCTTTTGTTGACTGCCTCGACTTGACCATTCCCTTGCGGATGCGCAACCGAAGAGAAGGTGTGTTCGATGTTCAATTCTTTGAACCATCGTTCGAGATCATCTGCTGCAAAGTTTGTTCCGTTGTCGGTGATGATCCTGAGGGGTAAGCCGAACCGGCATATGATTTGTTCCCATATGAATTGTTTGACGACTGCCGATGTGGTTGATGCGAGCGCCTTTGCTTCTACCCACTTGGTGAAGTAATCAACCGCGACTATTATGAACTTGACTGCCCCTGGAGCTTCTGGGAAAGGGCCTACCATGTCTATGCCCCATTGTTGAAAAGGCCATGCGGTTGTTACGGGCACTAGTTCATTCTTGGGGCGCATGGTCTTTGGCGCGTGCCTCTGACAGCCACTGCACTTTCTTAATTCTTTCACAGCATCGAGGTGCATCCCGGGCCAATAGTATCCGGCATTCATCACTTTTGCCACTACCATTCGAGGCCCGGCATGGATACCACAGATTCCTTCATGCACTTCCCGGATCAGATAGTTCACGTCGTCGGCGTCAACACATCGTAGCAGTGGGCCAAGATATGATTTTCGGTACAGTATCCCATCTGCCATTTGATAGTGTTCTGATTTGTATTGGATCTTTCGCGCCTCGGCCTTGTTTTCTGGGAGTATCCCTGACTGCAAGTACATGATTATCGGCGTCATCCAGGACGTTGTTCCCGTCTGGATGACGCTTACTTCTCTTAGTGGAACGGATGGATTGCTCAAGACCTCTATGCGCACATCTTTTGCTAGGTGCTGGAAACTTGTTGATGCCAGTTTGCTTAAAGCATCGGCCGGCTTGTTCTTGCTTCGATTTATGTGATGCACCTTGTAAGAATAGAAGGTTTGTAGCAATGTTTTCGCTTGGTTGAGATAGAGTGCCATTATATCGCCCTTGGCTTCATATTGGCCGTTGATTTGGCCTGCTACTAACATGGAGTCCACATGCGCTTCGATGTGTCGGACCCCCATTTTGATTGCCAATCGCAGGCCAGCCAGGAAAGCTTCATACTCGGCTTCGTTGTTGTGCTCTTGAAGTCCAAGCGTATGGCGTATGTGAACTCGTGTTTGTCTGGGCTCACTAGCCTTAGCCCTGCGCCTGCTCCATCTTCGTTAGATGCACCATCTGTGTACAACAGCCATGGCTCTTCTGTTTGCCTTTTCTCGGCTTTCTCCATCGCCTTACATTCTCTGTCTTTGTCATCTGGGACTTCCGTCTTAAAATCTGCCAAGACCTGGCCTTTGATTGATGGTCTTGGTCTGAAAACCACGTTATGACCTCCCAGTTCTATTGCCCATTTGGCTAACCTTCCTGATACTTCTGGCCTTGCAAGAATATTTCCAATGTTGTAGTTTGTTAGCACGTGGATGACGTGGTTGGCAAAATACCTGCGCAGCCGTCTTGAAGCGTGAATCAGTGCAAGGACTAGCTTCTCCATGATTGCATACCGAGTCTCTGGATCGGTCAAGGTTCGCGACACATAGTAAACTGGTGTCTGGACACCTTGACGATCGACGAGTAGTACGGCTCCGACTGCCCTGTCGGAAGCTGATAGGTAGAGTACTAGAGGCTCTCCTTTGTTTGGTGCGGTTAGTGTCGGTAGTTTTATGAGGCAATCTTTCATTTCACGGAACGCACTTTCTGCTTCCGGAGTCCATTGGAATTGACTTTTCTTCATGCAGTTGCGCAAAGTTTTGATGAATGGGAAGGATTTTGCAGCGTGGTTGGCTAGAAAACGATTGAGTGCTGCTAATCGTCCTGCTAGTTTCTGCATGTCCTTGATGTTTGCTGGTGAAGGCATCCTTTCTATGGCTTGGACCTTTTCTGGATTTACCTTGAAACCATCCTTTGTGACTATGAAGCCCAAGAACTTCCCTTCTTCCATTCCAAATGAGCACTTTGCTGGGTTCAGCTTGATACTTACGCTGCGTAGCGTGTTGAATGTCTTCTGGATATTTGCCAGCATCGCGCTCTCCTCTTTGCTCATGATTACCAGATCATCCATGTAAACTTCTATGTACTTACCGATGGCGTCACTGAATGTTTCGTTCATCAGCCTTTGGTATGTTGCGCCTGCATTTTTTAAGCCGAACGGCATCTTGGTGTAGCAATACAACCCTGTTGGTGTACGAAATGCGGTTTTATCTTCGTCTTGGATGGCCATTTGAACTTGATGGTACCCCTTGTAGCAATCCAGAAAACATTTCCACCGGAATGTTGCCAAAGAATCGATTTTCTCGTCTATGTCTGGTAAAGCGTAGCAGTCGCGGGGACATGCTTTGTTCAGATCCTTATAGTCGACACACATTCTCCAGCTGCCATTTGGTTTCTTTACCATTACTGGGCTTGCTACCCATGTTTGGTACCTGACTTCTCTGATGATTCCTGCGTTTAACAACTCTAGCACTTGTTCTTTCATGGCATCGTGTTTGATGTCGCCTAGGTGGCGTTTGGCGTGCACTACTGGCTTTGCGTCTTCTGAGACATTTAAACGGTGTTCTGCTATGTGCCGTGGAACACCAACCATATCAGCCAGTGTCCAGGCGAACACGTCCATGTTTTCGTGCAGTAATTTCTTGAGCGCCGCGCGTGTCAGGCCAGACATGGCGGGCCCCAGAGTGACCGTTTGTTCTGGGTATGCGCTGTTCAATACCCATTTTTCTGCCTCTATGCGCGGTGCTGGCTTGCTTGATTTGGCTGGTCTGATTTCGTCTGTTGCTAAAACTTCCTTACTGGCATATATCAGCGCAATGCCTGTTTCGGTGGGGAATCCGATAGCGGAATGTGGTGCAGAGCAGATCATACTGAAATCTCCTTGGGATTCTCTTCCCAGGAGGATGTCATGTCTCGAGTGCGCCGGCAATACCATGAATGTAACTTCTTCAGTTCTTGAATTTCTCCCGTCTGAAAGCAAAACCGGGAATGATATTTGTCCAAGGGGAAAGACGGCTTCATTGCAAAAACCAGTTAGTGGATAATCGACTGGCTCTAGGCGTGCTTTGTCCTCTTGATCAAATTGATTGAAGCACTGTTCATATATGATATCCGCGGTGCTCCCGGGATCAATGAAGATGTAATCTGTCTGGTAGTGGCCAATCACCCCTGGGATGACTATTGGTCGCTTTTCTCTTGGACCCCCTCTAACAACTGGGAAGATGACTTGTTTCTCGCGCCATGAATCATCCTGCGCGCGCTTGTTGTAGTTTTTTCTCGGTCTTCGTGGACCTCCTTGTATCATGTGGGTTTCTAGCTTTCTGAGCTTCTTATTGTCTGGCCCTTCATCTCTTCTTTGTATCTGACGGTAATCGCGCTTTCCGCCCTTGACTAAGTGAGTGAGCTTTCCGTCTCTTAGGGCTCTTTCAATTTCCTGCTTTAGGCTAAAGCAATCGTCGGTTAAGTGGCCCGTATCTTTGTGGAATTCACAAAAGAGATTTGGGTCCTGACCCCTCTTGTTGCGCATCTGTAGGGGTGGTTTGAACTGATGATTTTCTGTAGCTAGGACTTCAGAAGGTGTTTTGGTCAGTGGAGTCCACTGCTTTTCTCTGTTTTCTCGCTTCACTTCCTTTCGATGGGCTATCTGGTTGATCGTATGGCGTGCATCGTCCCGTGGGGGGCTTCTTTCTCTGTGCCCAGAAGCCTTCCAGGGTTGATTTCTGCCCCTTCTGTTGTGTCGATCGTTATGGTTGTGCGCGCGCTGACGGTGATCGTCACCGGTCAACTGCCTGTCTGTCTGCGCAATTGTTTTGGCTGCTTCTACGAAGGTTTCCCAGTCTTTGGGTCCTCCGTCTCGCCCTTTGATTCTTTTAACCAAGTCATCGCACTTGACCGCTCTCATGAAGTGTGCGCGCATCATCTTTTCTGGTATGTCACCGATCTCTAAGCATTCTTTGTTGTATCTTGTGATGAAATCCTCTACGCTCTCGTAGTCTCTTCTCCATATGTTTAAACAGTCACCAGGGTCTCTGGCTTGTCTTCCCTACTGAGAGAAGTGTGCTAGGAACTTCTCTCTGAAATCGACCCATGATTTGATTTTGCCTGCCGGTAAGTTGTCGAACCAAATGCGCGCCGCGCCGACGAATGTCTGAGCAAACAGATGGTACCATGTTGGTAAGTTCCATCCGCCTGTTGCCCCTGCGCCCTTAAACACCTGGAGGTGATCATCTGGGTCCGTCAACCCGTTGTATTTACCCACGTTGTGTGGTAATTTTGTTTTGTCGATGGCCGCGCATGCGATTTCTCGGATGAATTTTGAATTTTCTGCCATGTCCTCAGGACGATAGCTCAAGGTGTAATCATGCTCTGCTTTGGGGTTATACCCCGCGCGCTTGGTTGGTTTGTATGCTTCGTGCTCCGGAGGAAGTCTGCTAAACACTGTGGATTCCTCCTTGTAAGTTGGGTCGTCTTCCTCCTCTTCCCATTCCGTATTCATGTTATGCGCGCCCAAACGGGTTTGGATCGGCCTTCGTTGTAGATTGGAGTTTTGCACGAAGTTGCTCTATGTTTCAGCATAAGTATCGCGCGTGTCGTGTACGCTAGGTCTTCTTACATTTTGCACTGGTCCTCTTTCTGGACGTAGGTTCCACGCATTTGTCTGCTGAGCCGTGTGTGTACTCAGAGACCTTGGTTGTGGAGTTACGAATGCTGATTGGTTAGCCTGTGCTTGGAGTAAGGCTTGTTGTGCGCTGAGCTGCGTATAAACGAGGTTTATGGACGCCATTTGTTCGGCATACCAGGAAGCCAGAGTTTTTCCCTCGGGTAGCCCTAAAAGTGCAGAGTAGTTGAGTTGTGCTTGTTCCGATGGAGTAGAAGGGCCTGCTCCATGGCTTAGAGTCTGCATCGGCGGAGGTGTTTGGTGTAATATCCCCGTTGGAGATTGGAGAGCAGCTCCGTTTGTGGTTTGAGTGATGATTCTTGCTGGTGTTTGGAAAGTGGGTCCAGTTGTGGTTTGGCTAACAGCCCTGGATGCACTTCCAAAGATGGATGGAAAATCGTTGTTCAGCTGACCCTCTTGGATGGTCTCGTTCCTTTGACCCCTTTGGACGTGTGCCGTGTCCGAAACGAGTTCAAAGGAAGAAACTTCTCCGTCGACTGGGTGTGAGTGATTTTGTTATGCCATTTTTACGAGTGTTTTTTAGGAAAGAAAAGAGGTGAGAGTGGTTTTGCAAAAAAGCGGATGGCGCCAATGTTGAAACACTGGTTAACACAAGGAAAATCAGTGGGGTTGTTTCGTCTGATGGGTTCAACCTCTTCTTCTACTCGTATTTGATGGCTAGAGATCTGCAAAACAGTAAACACCGTTAGTCTCGTTAAGAGGGGAGAAGGGGGTTTTCCCTCTTAACCAGGCTCCGGCGTGAGAATAAGTACTGTTCTGAGAGGAAATAAACAGTGCGTGTATAATGAGAGTAAGGAGTGTAAAAGATCCTGAACCTGAATGATGAAGGGTCCTATTTATAGCCGGAGGGTGAAGAAGGAAGGAGCAGCCATGCCAGCTGTGAGCGCGTGCCAGCTGTCCGACCAAGGGGAATATCCTCTTGGTCTGCTCTGTCATGGCAGGTGTAGTGGTACACGTGGCGTTCTTGCGTTCGCCTGCGCTGGGTACCTCGTACCAGTATTGTCAGTGCTGCTCCCTGGATTGTCGCAAGCCTATGTGGCATTCTGCTAGTGGTGACACGTGTTGTCCTTTATGTCGGATAGAGCATCTTTGGTGCCAACTGTGAATCATCCAGAAGTTTCTAGAAGCTTCTGGTGTGTTTTGTCGACGTGGATGCCTTGTGTGCACAAAAGTGGTGTGGTCCCTGCCATGTAGGTAGAGAATTGGGACCATACCTCTTCAGCTAAGTATGGTCATGTGCCTTGCACATGAGGGCATACTTGTCATTTCACCTCCCAAGATAAATTAATAATTAATGAATGTCATTGTTGTATATAAAGAAGTTTTTAGAGATTTGTAATTTATATTTTATCTATAGATTTCTTAGTTGTGTTTGTCAATATGATTTGTAACTATAAATAAACAATTTGCAATTACGATATGTATTTATTTGTTATAAATTTTTATTTTAGTTTTTCATGTTACCCAACCCCGTATACCAACCTAGCAAGTAATATAACTAAACTAGTAAACAAATGTCATTTTCCTAACACGAGGTATTTTGAAGATGAAGCTTTCCACCAATGCAGAATATTATGTAAGATTATGAAAGACTGAATGATCATTATTGAATGAGTAGGGGTTACAATATATAGGGATTACGAGTAACCCTAGAAACCTAACTAAGCCCGTGGGCCCATATTCTAATACTCCCCCGCAGTCGTAGCGGATGGAACTAGAAGCTTAGACTGAAAAACAAAAACAATAATAAACCCTAAAAAACTGTTTTCGATTTCGGTCAAAATTCCATAATCTTGCAATCTTCAATCCATAGTCTTCGATCCACAGTTTTGAATGATCTCGTAATCCTATAAGAGGCAACCAATACGGCAGTGCAGCGGCAGCTGGTAGCGACGCGGCGGCGGATCGTAATCCTGCAGGCGACGCGGCGGAAGACCGTAGTCTAATGAGCGGCGGTAGCACGGCGGCAAGGGGCGGCTTGACGGATATGCGAAATCAACAGGATGAGCCGTAGCATCATCTGTGTGGTAAGAGACCGTAAGAAGACCGGTGAATCTAGAACCGAAGACGAAGCTTTATTTGAACACAAAACTGAAAAAAACGGAAACGGAAAACGAACAAAGATCGGACAGGGCGGCAGTGGCGGCACGCCGCCCTGTCTAGGGTTTTTCTCAAGTTGTGACGGCTAGGGTTTGTATATTTGTGTGTGGCGCGGCGGAAACGGTATAGAGCCTAGGCAGGCTCTGATACCATGTTGAAGTCTATGGGGTTCCACTCTAAAACCAATTGGTGATAGAGGGAGTAACCCAAGATCTTATTAATACAACCGGAAGGTCTTATTCTTTCGATGTGGGATAGGGCTCCTCCAATATCCTCCCGCACGTGTAACCCGGTCTATCAAGAGGTGTACACGTGGCCTTAACCGGTTCTGACATAGAGCCGTGGCTCTGATACCATGTAAGATTATGAAAGACTGAATGATCATTATTGAATGAGTAGGGGTTACAATATATAGGGATTACGAGTAACCCTAGAAACCTAACTAAGCCCGTGGGCCCATATTCTAATATATTACATCTCTGGTAATGGTCCTTCTCTTTCCTTATGGTACCTTTTCTGATTTGGTGTTATAAGAAGTAGAACCACCAACTGGATTTAAATTCTTAAAAAAAAAAAAAAAATCATTCTCTACTTGTGTTGATTGTTCAAAGTTCCTTTGACTTTGTGAAACTTTATTTGAACTTTGGGTTTCACTATTTAATTCATACTGGTCAAACAAATCATTATCTAAATATGTATGTAAGTGTATAAAAAAAAACTCACATATGCAAATATGATCTACGAGCATATAGTAAATGTAAATATTAGTTGTGCATAGATGTTAGATAGCAATCCTGACAACATTCATATCACATCTTATCTGGTTCAGATAAAATCCTTTCGATCTCTTCTAAAAGGCGTTCCTTTTCATCTCTCATCTCCTCGTTCTGCTTTTGGAGTTCTTCGATCTGCTTAGTTTGTTCAGAATCCTTCCTGAAATGTTTAAAGGGGTGTTTGGATTACTTTATGCTTGATATATGTTTAAGGGTGTGTTTGGATCAGTTGTGACTGTACCTATTCATGAAAGCCAAATTAAGTTTAAGCGATCGCACTTCCTTCTCAAGATTTTCACATCGCTTCAGCATAGACTGCATGTCTGATGAAGTTGCAGGGGTTTGAGTTCTTCCCTTTGCTTCTGCCATTCTACATCGTCATCGTCACACATCATGTTAGTAGACATTTAACAAAGTAGAACTTTTATCTATAAATACTTCATGTTTCAATAATATAGAGATCTCTTTTTCTTGAATTAAGTAAAGATAGCATTACATACTTCCGTGATCGTTCCACCCTACGTTTCTTTGTAGGATCCCTGCTGTCCACTGCATACATAATAATAAATAAAAAAAAAAAAAAAAACTTAGATGCATATGTTCATATCTTTGTACTTGTTCATGTAAAGGAAAATGAGTTCAAAATAAGTATCACACTAAAATAGGGAAATTTGCCTGTAATAATCCCACTTAGACCGTATTGGCCATTAATAATCTCACCTCAAAATATTCCCCCCACCAGTCCCACCTTTCACCTATTTTTATACAATGCTCCGCCGTTAAAAAAACTTAACGGAGTTAAGCTTTTTTTTCCAAATTACAAACAAATTTTTTAGGGCTTTTGATCAGAACGATGATACGAGTCCATTGATGTAAAACTTACTTCAAAATGGTGCTCCAAGTGACTTGATTTTGGTTAATTGGAAATTTAAACACCCGAATTGAAGCGCCGTTATCGTTTGGAGCACCGTTTCGAGGTAAGTTTTACACAATGGACTCGTATCGTCGTTCTAATCAAAAGCCCCAAAAAAATCTGTTTGTAATTTGGAAAAAAAGCTTAACTCCGTTAAGTTTTTTTAACGGGGGACCATTGTATAAAAATAGGTGAAAGGTGGGACTGGTGGGGGGAATATTCTGAGGTAGGATTATTAATGGCCAATAAGGACTAAGTGAGATTATTACAGGCCAATTTCCCCACTAAAATATAAATAAAAGTGTATTAACTTTAAAGGCGAAAAAAGGAGATACACAAAACTCAAATTGAACTCCATATTCACCAAAAGACCTTTGGCCTAGTGGTATCAAGGTATTGGGTAAGGCTTTGCCTTTCCATTTGGTAAGGGTTCATGTTACGATAAGGAAATCGAGGGAATCGTATAGAGAATAGGAATCAATCTCATTACCAAGCTACATCAACTAACTCATAGTTCGTTAGAGACCTTGCTAACCACTCCCTAAACAATCTAACTATTACAGAATAGTCCCTCATCTTATTAAAACTACATAAACGTGACGGAACTAGTATGACATGTAATAGTTCAAATCCCATTGGTGACAAAATTAAGCCGTTCATAAAAAAAAAAAAGAAAGAAAAACTCCATATTCACCTGAGGCAGCCGATGTTACTGATCCAAACCGAATTAAATTTTTCCTCTGCTGGAATACACAACCAATAAAGAATTAGTATGGCATAAAATATTTTTTTCTCTTAGGGATCGTAAACATTTCCATTTTGGGATGTTTTTGCGAACAGGCAATAGTTTGTTCTTAGAAAGTTTTTGGAATTATGTTTTCCTATTTGCACACCATCACTATGATATGTGCAATTAGTGATATTATTAAGGGTATTGATAAGCAATTGTCAAATAGTTAAACTATTTCCTGATCAATAAATTTGGCAGTTAAACCAAATGTAATACTGTTTGTGACCATTAACAGTAAAGACAAACCTTGCGGTCCTCTTGAAGATTATCATGCATTTGTTCCTTTGTATCTATGAACCAATAAAAAAAAGTGAAATTAGTAACATGTTTCACGTTTTGATTAAAAGCGCTTGCGGTATCTACCCAACCCGTTTTGACATAAACTAAAATTATCTATTTTTGACCCGAACCTGTGGCCCGCCCATTTGCCACCTACAACGTAGAGTAATCTAAATGGTAGACTTAACTTGTATCTTTTACCTGTACCTTTAGTAGGTGCTTGACCTGAGTTGGTGGGGCCATCACATACATCAAAACCGCTTGATATTACAGGTGCGGCGGCAGATGATTCACTTTGTGAAGGTTCTCTAGATGCAAAACTCATCTGAATCTGATTAGTGGGGGCCACAAAATTATCCAGGTCAGCATCTAAAGGCCCTTGAACTGTCTGAAACAACCTTGGATCTTGAACTGTTTCTTGTACCTCAAAATCGTGAATTTCATTCATGTGATTCAGATTTGAATAGTCAAAGACATGTTGACCGTTATAATAACCTAAAGAACCATCTTCAACCGCTTCTTTTGCAATATGGTTGCTAAGTTTCTTGCGTTCTAAGGTACCCTTTAGCATGCTTACGACAGAAGAAACCTTGTCAATAGATGAAGATGAGTTAGAATGGGGCATGAACCCGTCTAATTGGTTGGGAATATCGTATAAAGAAGCCTCGTTGAAAGAGTTATGGTTGGCTGATTCTTGTTTTAGTTGGTTGACTCGACTCCCTGATGCATTATGCATTGCTTCCATACCTATTGCTGTTTGAGAGTTTTGCATTGCAACATACCTCCTCCTGTAACATGTATAATACTCGAATGTCAATTCAACTTTATGGTTAAAACGTCAAGTTTTGGACATCAAGAAAGCAGATAAAAAGCGATATTAAGCTTCCAAGTCCCAGTTTCTGCATAAGTCTTCAAGCCAGAGGTGACAAAATGGGTGGTCGTCAAATGGGTAATTTTTTGGTACCGGTAGAAATTATCCGGATCAACCCGAGACACTTTTTGTCCAAAGCTTTTAAGTTTTTCGTATCAATTGTGTCAGATGTGATTACAAAAATAATATTATTTAATGATAATATTTGTTTTGAAAAGAATTTAGGAGATCTTGTTGCATCAAAAATACTCTTTGGGCAGCTGTCAATCTGTTTGACCCGTTTCCATTTAAGCTAAATTCATTTATTTTACCCGTTTGACAAGTTAGAATAAATGCATAACCCGAATCCACTCATTTTACGGGTTAAAATTCCCACCTCTAATTCAAGCAATAGTACCTTAATTCGGAGGAACGACTTCTCGTCATTGGTTGAGAGCTATGAAACCATGCCTGCAGAAAAATAATTAAATTGATGATATTCCAGAACAAATTGACAAATAGATATGCAGAATTTTAATATTAACAAACCTTAGCCAAGTATAAGTTGCTAGCCTGCAACCCCCTTTCTGCCACATTCCTGATGGAAATACCCCAATTATATTATATATTTTTATTTGTAAAACAAATATTTCACAACTAGACTGTGACGTACCTAATGGAACTGTCATTTGAGGATTCACCGACTTCCATAGAACTTTGTGGTGGCAGATTCTCGTTGCTTTTTCTCTGTTCAATGGAACCCCCATTTTGGTGATTCGACAAAGTCGCTTGATCAGTAAGCATCCTGTGGTCAACGACAGTTTCAACTTTCAATATATAAACCATTGTTCAGTTGTTGAGACATGAAACAAACTTACATCCGTGATAATTGTCGAGAACGATTATGAACTAAGCTTGTTGGATTCTGGAGAACATACATCATATCAACAAATAATAAATAAACAATAATAAATAAAAATATGTTGAGAGAATTAAAAGCAAGATATAAGTTAAGTGCTTGCCTCTGCAGTGGTTAGCCAGTTCTTGAAAAGCTCCTCACTATCTGCACGGAAATTATTAGAAAGATTCTTGAAACCAAGCATCTCCATGGTCGGTGATGGCATGCCAACCGAGCTCTCCATTAACGTTCGTATGAACATATCTTCACTCGAATTTCTATACAAATCTGAATAAACTCTTCCCTCCATCTCCATGTAACCCTTTCCGGTTTCACCTGTAGATGTTGTACTCAGTTTCTGCTCCTGAACCGCGTTATTCACATACGAGTTATCAATAAAATCTCCCTTGGTTCCATTATTAATCATACTATTATGGACCACAACCAGAACAACAACTAACTTTAAGACAACAATTCAAACAAATACTGAGGTTGTTCTTGGTGTCCCTTCTTCAAGCAGTGGACTGATGACAAATAGATATATGGCAAGGAGTTCATTAAACAATCAGGAAGCAAGAGTTTAACCATTCAAAAGTCAAACAGAATAAACTAATAAGTGGCCTGTCGTATACGATAGCATATACGCGTATTCTACTTCTTCAGGACACATTAAAATACACCTGAATTATGGGATCTTTGACCACACATTCCCCATGATTCCCTCTACTCTACATTTGTCTCTTCTTACCGGTCTCAAACCTTAACACAATACCAAAAATATACATTAAAAACCAATTGTGTTCCACCCACAAACACAATCAATAAAATGCATTTGTTTTGGGAAATCTTATCATCCATTTTGTGACCAAACCATCAAATCTTTGTGGGGTTCTTGTACCTTAGCGATCCATTAATCTAGTAGCAAAGCCAGTCGTGAGCTACTCGAGATCGCGTTGTTAAAAAACTTGTATAGAGCCGAGCTTAAACCAGCTTGAGCCTAAAATTAAACTTGTTTTGTAAATGAGCCCAGCCCGAGCTACGCTTATCGAGTTCGAGTGGCTCGCTAACCTACTATTTTTATAATTTTAATTTTATACATTAAATTAAATACAAATTTATATGATAATTATTATACTTTGAAAATAATAACAAAATAAATATTTTTTTTTAATTATAATAATATTGTTTCATTCCAATCAGCAGGGCAAATTACATAAGGATAGCAGATAAACGAGCAACAAATTGCGTCGCCATCCCCTTCTGAATAGAAAAATAAATAGTAGTACTAATAATAATAATAATAATAATAATAATAATAATAATAATAATAATAATAATAATAATAATAATAATAATAATAATAATAATAATAATAATAATAATAATAAATGTAATAATAGACCAGACGATCTCGAGCTTGAGAAACCACTCACTAGCCGAGCTCGAGTTTAAAGAAATAGAGCTCGAAACAATCCGAGCACGAGCTCCCGTAAGTTTAACGAGCCTAGACAAGAGGCTCCCATAAGTTTAACGAGCTTAGGCTCTGCTGACTCGTTTACACACCATTCTACACAAAGATTTAGAGTGGTATTGCTCTACAAAATACAAAGTTGAAGAACATAATACAACGATGTTGACAATATGAGTGTATGATGCATAAATGATTGGTATAATAATTTATGTGACAGTTGTTGGAAGTAATAGATTAAAGAAATGGAGTGGTGATGGAAAAACTTTTTGTGACGGTGAAAGCCATGAAAAAGATGGGTACAACTGCCGAATATGTTGTATAATAACTTATGAGAAATTTCAAAATGTAGTTGTTGAAATGGCGTTTTCATCTTCAACTTGCGCGTCATCAAAGGGAGAAACTTTGCACAGGAAGGTTTGGAGTTTTCCAATTCTTTAATTTATATGTTTTCATTAATAAAAAGTAGTTTGGATTAGTTGGATCGTGATTTTTTAAGGCTAAATTGCACTTTCCGTTCTTTATGTTTCAGGGTTTTTGTAGGCGCAGTTCTTTAAGTTTAAAAATTACACTCTATGTCCTTTATGTTTGCAACCTATAACGGGCGGTGTCCTTTCTCATAAACCCAGTTATCTTTTAATGTTAAAACCCCTTGTCTCTCTCAACTTCAAACATGAGGGACCTTTTATGTAAAAAAGTGAAACATTCAAACATGAGGGACCTAATCAGATTTTTCTTATAACTCTGATCGTTTCTGATTCCTTTAATCAGATTCGTTTACGATTTAATTCCCTTTATCGAATATGGTTTTAACGGAAAACTTCAGTGTCGTTTTGAATTATGGATCCACTGATCTTCGGAATTTTGAACGTCTTGTTTGTTCTTGAAATCAAAATCTTTCTGTCTATTTTGTTGTTTCGAATCAGCAGGCTTAAACAAATTAAACTTTTGTTTCCAATTTGTATTCTTCGAACGGTTTTGATTCGAAACAGAGATTCAAGAAAATATCTATGATTTGATTTCACACAATGATTCTTGTGTATTCGATTTGTAAAAGTTAAGGGGTTGAGATTTTAGAACCGTTAATCGTGATTCTATAGTCTACTGTTTGATTTTCTGTTTCGCCGGAATCCTTCACCGGAAAACGGTTTGTCCGATTCTGATCTTCTGTAACGGTTCTGGGTTCTTTAATTGGTTCTCCTTTGATCAACTGATAGGGGCAGTAATCTTTTACACTACAATAACGTCTTGTGTTATTGTTTTGATTCCGAATTTTTTGTCTCTGTTATAATCATAAAACAGGGGCATTGCTAGAGTAGTGTGAAATAGACCGAAGAACTAAAATATATACATATTATGTATGGTAAGGCTTTCAATATAAATAATATGGGAGCTGAACCATCATCTATGATGGCTAATTGAAGCTAACAATAATAGAAGCAATAAGAAATAAAGTTTTTAATATTTGATGCAATTGCTAAGATAAAGAAGTGAGAAATATTACAACTGTTCAAACGAACACACATTATTCAAATTGGAAGTTCCATATAGGTCTCTTTGCTGGCATCTGCCAATATCTAAAAACAAACATACGAAAAATCCCAACCCTCTGTATCCTCAAATCTAGCAGCAGCTCTTTGTTTGTAGACGTGTCTGCCAAACCACAATCACTAGCAGAGGTGTGTGTTTTGATCCTCAAATCTATATTTCTATCTATGTTTATCGCGAAAGAAACGGGCCGAAAAAGCGTAGAAATGGGGTTCCGGAGTTGCCGGAATCCGGCGAAATTGCCGGCCGGATAAACGTAGAAGATGGCGGCTTTTGTTTTGTTTTTGAATGTTTCACTTTTTTACATAAAAGGTCCCTCATGTTTGAAGTTGAGAGAGACAGGGGGTTTTAACATTAAAAGATAACTGAGTTTATGAGAAAGGACACCGCCCGTTATAGGTTGCAAACATAAAGGACATAGAGTGTAATTTTTAAACTTAAAGGACAGCGTCTGTAGAAACCCTAAAACATAAAGGACGAAAAGTGCAATTTAGCCATTTTTTAACGTATAACTTTTAGTTACTTTTCTTAAAGTTAGTATTTTTAACATTTTAATATTTGATGTGATATATTAAAAATAGAATAAATTGTCATTTTGATCCGTTAGGTTTGCTCACTTTTGTCACTTTAGTCTAAATTTGAAACCTTTTCCATCTGGCTCCCTGTAGTTTCATTTTTATTGCCATTTTGGTCCAAAAATGAAATCAGCTCATATTTCTCAAATTAAATCATGGTTTTTTGTTCTTTTCCTCAGGGGCAAAATGGTCCTTTTCTTCAAATTCTCGTCTCTACTTTACATTTCATTATCAAATCATTCATGATTTAGGGGGTGTTTGTTTTTTGCAAGAAGTACTTCCTGACCTCTTATGTCTGCGCCGCGCAGACCTTTGGGTCTGCAGTGTGTTTGTTTTTTAGAAGAGATTTCACTAAAAAAGCACTTCCTCGCGCAGATCTGGACCAACCTCTTCAAACCTCTTCAAAACACCTTTCTCTTTCAAAACACCTCCACATCTTCAAACCTCAAAACCCTAGCACCCATCTCCACTTCCACCGACACCTCACCTCCTCCGCCACTCCCTCCACCTCTGCCGCCCCTCCACCGTCGTTCACAATCTCGAATCGTTCACCCATCTCCAGTCGATACCCATCTCCAGTCGTTCACCCCTGTTGCCGTCAACCTTCTCAACGCTGTTCGCGACCCCCTTCTTTTCTCCCCAGCTGCACAGGAGCACGGCGACCATTTTATAAATCTCAGAGCTACCACCACTGTTGATCCAACAGCACCAGATATTGGAGATCAAAGATGGCCTGGATTGGACAGTTATCGAAGAATCTGAAATAGCCATGAGTCCTCTTTTGTCAAACTTCACTGGCCAGTTCTTCCACAAGGTATCATCCAAATTAAATCACATCTTCAATCTCGAATTCATTCAATTCAGTTTTAATTATTCAGATCTGTAATGTATTTATTAGTTCTATTTTGGTGAAGATACGGTGCGAATATATACCTTCTTATGTTATACTGACTGTATATTGTGGTTGTGTTTGAGATTGAAATGATATTCCTATTGATTTTTTTTTTTTTGAGAAGCTAACTGGTTCATGTTCAACTCTTGCACTTGACTTAAGGCTGAGATATCTTACTATATAATTAAACTTTTTATTTGATAATTGATATGGATTATAGGACTTTGAGAAATGGAGATAAGAATTTGAATTAAATAGAAGTTAAAAAACTTGATTTAAGTTAAATAAAATCAATTAATTTATATTTCAGTTTATTTCAGCAGCTTGTAGAAGTTAAAAAAACAAACAGTCTTCTTATTGCAGACTGCAGAGGTTTGGTCCACCTCTTCAGCTGCAGATGTCTGCAGATGTGGTCCGCAGACTGCAGACGTTTTACCTCTTCAAAAACAAACAGCACCTTAGTTTACTCGATAAACCCAATCACCCCATCGATCGCCTTTTATCTTTTCGATGCCAATCAACAAAGTATGCAGATTCATTAAATTAAAATCTTTCAATTTTGAGTATTTTTCTTGCCACTATTCATATTGAACAATGTTCTTTTCCTGATCTCCTAATCTAATCAATTTGATTGTCATATAACAATCAAGCAGTAATTAAATCTGGGTTTAATCCAATTTCCAATCTTGTTACTGGGTTTTTCTCCAAATGGGTTGTGCATCATCTAAACAAAAACCGGTGTGCTGGAACTGTCGACCTCTGATGACACGAAGCTACTCAATGCACGTGCACCACCCACCTCAAACCGAATGCGGTAGCTATCATCTCGTGGCACTCAAATCCTCCACTCTGGGCTACCTTCAACTTGATCCATCAAACTCCAACAATTCCTGTTAACAAAAATAAGTTAACAAAATTTAAGATTAGTATTATTAATAGTTAGGATAAGATCAAGATGAACATAAATAGTTGACTCTTATTCATAATTTAAACATAAACAAAAAAACCCTATTGTTGCATGTTAGAAATTCGGCCAAGCCTTTTCATTTATTCTATGATATTACCTTTTCAAACGTAACATGTTTGCCCAATTTTCGAATTTGTCTCAACTGCCCATTTTGCCCATTGTGCTCCCTATACACCTAGTACAAAATCTGTTAGGTTAAAATAAAAAAAAACTTTCACATTACTTGTGCTCATTGGTTTTATTTATTACCCTTTTTAACTGGTTTTCTTTAGTTATTTTAAAAATATAAGATATTAATATGCAAGTAAATAAAGTATAAGTGTATAACTCTAGAATTTCACTAACAAACAAACCTGTTCCTCAAAGGATACCACACGAGGCTAAATCTGATGAAACGTGTAATGAGGAAACTCCTTCTGATTATCCGGCTCCAACCGGCCTAACTCTTGCGCAAACGTCTGCAACAACTGTCTCGAAACCACCAACGGAACATCGTCCGAAAGAACTGCAAGTTTAATACAATAATCAAGCAACATAAACAATAAATTACGTATACGGTATCGTGAATCGATTAGATGAAACCTTAACTATGATCGATAAACTTTCTAACCTTTAAGAAACTGGTATTGGTTGGCTATACTTCATCACTGCCACTGTGAGTATTGTTTTTTAATATGTTGAACTTGCAGATAGAACATGTGGCATTGATAACTGTACACATACGGTTTATGGTGGCAGCACGTGGTTGTAAAAAAATATGTCTACAACTAATAATGCTAAAAACCTGAAACACGTCTAGCACAGGTGTTACACCCCGACCGCGTTAAAACAACAAAATCGCGGCAGAAACGTCGGGGAGTGGAGTAACAGAGTCATTGTTTCATAACACATGGATATTGGAGTTATGTTTTATTGAATTAATACTTGTTTAACATTGTCTGGAAATAAAATAAACGAGTTCAACATATTGTCTTTCGTGTTTTATGTCACTAAGGCCCGCGTCCCATCCTACGTGTATCATCATAATCATCAAACAACTGCACCTGAAACATATTTGAAAATAAAGTCAGCATAAAAATGACGGCGAGTACATAGGTTTTGCGTGTGTGTCAGGTTCATGGCTTGTATACATATTGCAATACCTCGTACGTCTACTAGAGTCGATAATTGAAAACCGTGTATTGAAAAGTGTTTTGTATTGCAATGTGATTAACCAACTAAAACAAGTTGGTTATACGTTTGTGAAAACCTCCTTGCCATGAATCTTGACTCAAAACATTTGTTTTTGTAAACCAAATTGTAAATCGTCTCGTGAGAAAACTTGTATGGTTTATATCATCTAGTAAACATCGTTGCGTGACATCATTTGAAATCATTTGTCCAAGTGAACTAAATAACGCCACGGAATGTAATATGATAAAAGCACTTATATATAAGAAGTACCAGCGACGTATCTACCATGTTTTTATCACATTACACCCGTCCCGTTATCTAATCACTTACCATAAATCAATCGTTCAAAATCGCTCAATTCGTCCGTGTTATAAACCATCGTTCAATCATTCGTGTTATAAACCATCATTCAATTGTTCGTGTTATAAACCCTCGTTCAATCGTCCGTGTCATAAAACCATCGTTCAATCGTCCGTGTTTTAATTGTGAAAACTAACTTTTGGTCCTTCTAGTTGAATACATTCAAACCTGTGTGACTCGTCTATACCACCAAAGGGTATCTTTAATCGACTAACAAACCACCATAGGGTTTATTAAAATAACAGGTTCTGTCGTTACCCACATTACCCCCAAATCCATGGTGATAGTCCGATAACCGGGATTTGTCAGATCCTATGGTACCATAACATACTACTGGTCAGCTCGGCCAAAGCTAATGAATGTCATTCGTGTTATGTATCAACGCCCCAACAAGTTCGTTCACAATATTGAAATCTTTGTGTTTAATATAAACCATAGTAATTGTTTTTGAAAACTCGAAAACGTTTTAGCACATATGAATCACCCCAAAACAATTGAAAGCATAAAATAGGGGAACTATGTACTCACTTGAGATTGCAAGTATCCTTGATTAATTGAACTAATAAAGCTCGGGAAATCAAGAAATCAAGTGGCACCTAGTATGGAATCATTATGTTAATAAATCAGGAGATCGGATAGAATGAGGTCTTGTAAACCAAATGAATGTTGGAACTCATATTATATGGTTTAACAAAGCCTACATTCTGATTTGAAATCAATCCTAAGTGCTTTTGACCCGTTATGACCCGTTAAGGTAGTTTACGCTACTTTAACACGTCATTTGCGCAAATGCGCGTTCGGATGGTCTAACTAGTCCTATAATAAGTCTTATATACCTAAACATGTTTAATAATGTTGCACAATCAGTTTATGTGTCAAAATTTAGGTTACATATGCTTAAATTGAAATTATGCGCAAAAAGGGTATTTTGGTCATTTTCCTAAGGCATATAAACTACCTACCATACAACTAATCAAACGAAGTGACCTCGGAAGGTTATTCCCTATACAACTGTGGTCACAAAATATGTTTGATTGGATCCTAATGATCGACCAAACGGGTCGGGTTCGAAAGTCTAAGCGGTTGTCGAGACCGCTTGACTTACGACCCTAAACAAGCACTAAACTAAAAGTGACGAGTTAAACATGTTTCAACATGTTTAGCTAAGTTAGAAAACTGATTTGATATCAAAACAAAGTGTTTTGATACCCGAAAATAGTTTCATCCCAAAATGCACATAATCGTGCATTTTGACCGAAACTTTGACTCGTTACTTCGACTAGTCAACGTGATAATCAGTAGGTATAGTCGCAAGGGACGATAACCATCGTGATTACGCTCACGTTGCAAAGTTCGAACGAACTTTGTCTTGTCCAATTCATGGTCAAAGCCGAAAGTCAAACACTGTTTGACTTTTGGCTTGAAATAAATAAAAAAGCCAAGGAAGAACACTTACAAGTGCTCTAGGATGGAAAAGTGACTAAGAATGCTCAGGTATGAGGCCTCCAACAAGTGTGGTAGCCTCAATTAAGAGCTAGAGTGAAAGAGAAAGGAAATGAGCAAATTGGAATGAAGAAGTTCATGGGTATCTATAATAATCTAGGATGAACATGATCTTGCCAAGTGTTTTATGTGGTGATCAAGGAATAATCTACACCATACACTTGTTAGGACAGGAATTAGAGCCTTGTTGATCACACAATTAGCGCACAATAATAAAAAACTAGGATAAAAACAAGGGTAGCAGGCTGTTTAAATGAAAAACTGGTTTCCTCTAGCTCCATCAGTCGCGGCCCGCGACCAAGACAGCCTCAGGCTGTCGCGGCCCACCAGCTAGTCTGGCCAGAAGTTTCAAACTTGTCAATTTCAGTCCCTGCAGCTCTGAAACTTGTTTTTCGATGCGTTTAACCCCCGTTAACCAATTTCAAGGCTCTACAAGGATGTTAAAGCATAGGGGACTTGAAATATGCTTGGAAATATCATGGATGTCGATTTGTTTGGTCGTACGATCGCGTTTTTCGGTTAATTACGGCGAAACTCGAACATACGCGAAAACGATCCAGATTATGCGACGAATGGTATTTTTGCATTCCTATCACTAAAATATAATATTACAGTGTTCGGATATGGTCAGAACGCAAGATATGCATGCATTTGCATAGTTTCGCACTTTTGACACTTTTAGTCCCTATGATCAAATAAGCGTATTTTCGCATACCGAACCCCTCAAACTTATTTCTAAGCTATGTAAAGGGTATTTAGGGTATGTTTAGCTTATGATCATGTTCCGGAGTGTACGTTGCTATACGAATTGGCAGACTTTTGCAGTTTGTCGCAAATAGTCCCTGTGATCGAATAAACTTGTTTTTGCCATACCAAACCATTCAAAACTTATTTCTAAGTTATGTAAATGTTATTTAGGGTATGTTTAGCTTGTGTCACTGTTCCGGAGTGTATGTCGCGTTTAAACTGATTGCGTTTACGTAACAGTTTGCGTATAACTTTCCGGAAAGTGATTAAGAGCTTGAAATCGAACAAGAATTGAAACCTGAAATTGTCAAACATAAATAAACAAACATTGGGATCAAAATAAATTGTTTCATTGATATTTGAAATTGTTCTACATAGTACAGGGTTTACAAGAGCACAAATGTTACAACAGGTAATTATAAAACTTCAGAAAGACAAATAGCGACAGTTTTTCAGTCATAACTTCCGGCTTCTATAACTGGTAGTGCTAATGTGTGCCAACATGATGCTATCATGCGCTGAACACAAAAATAGCCACACGATGATCTAGTAACACATAGCCTAAATACATGAAAAGTATAACATGTGTTCTTAGTATAAAATTACTTTTAGACCCGTTCTACTATTAACTTAATGCTTAATAGTCATCTATGGTGAATGAGTCCAGATTTTATACTACTTTTAGTATAAAATGAAACCATTTTTATATTTTATAATTTGAAACTAAAGACCATTTGTTAAGAAAGCATCAGGGCCCACAATGATGATGGTAGTTTTGTCCATGGGTATTAGCTTCAATATTAAATTCCACAAATTTTAACCAGTTCACATTTCTGTTCTACGTGTTGAGTATTTAATTTAATTCTACACAGCTAATGATTACTTGGAGTTGGTTTCTTAATACACCCAACGACCTGTTGTGTAAACATCAAGCTATGCACACTTCAGGAAACTATTTCAGAAGTTTAAAAGAACAAATAGTTGAGCTGCATTATGTGCACATCAACCTCATTGCTAGTGTTAAGAGTGTGTTGTTTAAGATAAGAGGAAAACATTACCGTCATAGTTTTTTTGCTTTCAGGTTCGGTGAGGCAGCTGTTTCGATACATCTCTGGTTGAACCTGAGTGTAAGCTATACAAGTGACCAGGGCATGACAACATATTCAAAGTAGAAAAATCACATGGCTTCGCAAATTTGGACCTAGGATTCAGTTTTATTCACAACTAAAGCCATGGTTATGTTTGACTTTAGTTAGTCCTTTTTCACTAATAACCTTAAGAATTATACCATTAATCCAATATTGCCAACATGATGCTATCATGCGCTGAACACAACAATAGCCACACAGAGAATTACTTATAACTTGTTACTTGATAAACAATTATGAGTTAAATGAACATACCTTTACAGAGATTACTAAGTTGTGTTTCAATATTGTTGAGGAAAACTGTTGCTTCGTCAAAAGGCCTTGCCAGATCGGACTTGTATTTCACTAATACTTGACTGTACGTCTCCTACACAATCAAAAACTTCACCAGTTCATGATATTGAAGTCGTTAAATGAATGATTATAAATAGAAAAATTTTAAAATAATAACAAACAGTGTTTCAAGGTCATATACGAACCATAAACTCATCAAGCTCAGGATCTTCCCCTAAGCAACTGGAAACGACACCGTTCCGCATACACACACCATTTTCTCGACGGATTTCTACTAACAAACACGCTATCTCCGGTGGCAACCCTAAGTTGAACATTATACGAAGAAGAAAGAAACCTTACCTGAAACTTTGCCGGAGGGACTGACGGTGCGTGACGGACGGAAGGGATCCAGATGCCCACCGATATGCGGAATTTCCATGAATAAAAATTTACAAAGAGGAAGATAACGGTAAGATAAACATCAAATTTAACATCAAAAGATGAACAAATCTGACCATAATAAAACCCTAAGTTGAACATTATACGAAGAAGAAAGAAACCTTACCTGAAACTTTGCCGGAGGGACTGACGGTGCGTAATGGCCGGAAGGGATCCAAATGATTTCATGTCTGAGATATTTTGACATTAGGGTTTCCGCATAGAAGATGAGATGATAGTGCGATTGACGATTTTCACATTAGGGTTTCCACATAGAAGATGAAAATGGAAAATAGGGCTTGGGAACGGGTTATAAGAGATTATATAGGATCTAGATGTTTGTTCATGGGTCAAGGTTTAGATCCACATCCAGTACCCATTTAAGTAAAGGAGCCCTCATTGAGTGACAATTAATTTTTTCTTTAAAAAAATAGATAATTAATTTAGTAGATATTTCATATTTCCAAGCAAATAGGCATGAAATCAGAAAGTAAAGCATATAACCCGCCTATAAAACAAATAATTCTAGCCATTCGTTTCCCGCACAATAGATTGAAAGCGGTGCGTTAAGGTTTCTCGTCTCTTAACTTTCTCCTGTAGTTACCTCTAGCATCTGTCGTTTGCCCTACGTAAGGTATTCGTCCTGTTAATTGTTTTTGTTTTCGGTTTGATTCAATGAAATTTCTTTTGATTGTTCCTTGTTTGGATCAGGATAGGTTTAAGAGGTTGGTTAACTTAGGGTTTCTTGTCAATTAATAAAACAAATAGGTTACAATTACTGATTAATTGCATACTATCTGTCAACTTTAGTGTAGTTTGTATTTCTCATATGTTTTATGCTGGTATGATCTGGTGTTTTTATTTTATTTTATTGAGAGGATGGCCAATGGTGTCTTCTAGATTTGGGTTGCTAATAATATTATCAATTTAGTGTTGAGTTGATGCCAAATTGACTACTGTTATTGAAATTTGGTCAATTGTATGTGCATCTCAATTGTTTGGTGTTACATCTGAAGTTACAAATTTTTCATAATATTCATCTGGCTTCAACTAGAATATGCAAATCAACTAGGAAGGAAAATTGGAATGTGGCGAGATCATCGAATCTCACGCATAGATGCATGTGCAAATTTTTCATAGTATTCATGTGGCTTCAAATGGAATATGACAAATTTCAATAATTTTATTATCAACTAGCCTAACACCCCGCGAGCTTCGCGGGTGGCTAAACACCAACTAAACACATAAAATAATTTAAACGTAGAAGCGTTAAAGTGTGATTTGTTAAGCCTAATATTTTGAGACAGTTGAGCACGTCCCAATAGTACATCTACATAATGTTCGTTACAAATTAAGTTTTTGTCAACTAAACCTTCGTGATGTTTTCATGATGTCTTCTTTAACTCCACTATCGCATTCATCCTCTGACATTATCAATTCCAATCAGGACGACTTGGAATTTAAAGCTCTATTGCTAGATTATTAAAAAGAGTTAATTATTGTTTTCGTCCCTGTGGTTTTTCAAAAATTACTATTTCAGTCCATTAGTTTAAAAATTGCGATTTCAGTCCTTGTGGTTTCACTTTTGTAACCATTTCAGTCCACCTCGTAACCATTTCAGTCCCTGTACTTACAGAATAAATGGATTGAAATGGTTAAGAAAGTGAAACCACAGGGACTGGAAATGGTCACGAAAGTGAAACCACACGGACTGAAATCGCAATTTTTAAACTAATGGGCTAAAATAGTGATTTTTAACATACCACAGGACGAAACAGTAATTAACTCAAAAGAGTTAATTACTGTTTTATATACATGAAATTAATTTGAAAAAAATAGATTCTTACTTAACTGTAAGAACAACTCAAATGGGTTCTTAGAGATATCAACCGGTTGGCTACCCTCCAACACTTGATTTGCTATAGATCTCTTTTACTATTATAGAAAAAAATAAGGTTATAACCCGGAAATTTTCCGACTAGGAAAATTTAATTTATAACAAATAAAAGTATAAAAATAACACTTTAGCATCTAAAATATCATCTTTTCCTTTTCTCCATCATAAATTTTTAATTGGTTTCTTAAACTTTTTCTTGTTGTAAAGAGCCATAAAAACATACAAAAGTAAGAATGTAAAGTAAACGTCTATATTTAGAGCATTTACATTGATTTGGACCTCTATTCTATATTATATAGAGAAAATAATAGAGGAAACAACAAAAATACCATCACATTGAAATTTCTATAATAGAAAAAAATTAAAGTAAAGTACACCTCTATATTTATAGGGTCACATACATTCAACCCTCAATATTATTATTCTGAGTGTGTAATATCTAATATGATTTTGAAAAGCTTCATTTATACCGTAGCCTCACCAATTTTGAAAAGACCCATTTTTAAAAAAAGACTCATTTCATCACAACCTGTTTTAATCGAGTTAATCACAGGTTATCCTTTAAATATCTTTTGACATCTATACATAAAATAAATACAAACAAACTAATCATAAGTCCGTCTTTAAACAATTTTTCAAAGTTTACCTACTTAAGCAATTAGTAATAAATATAAAGCAAATCACCCGTTAGGTAAAAACGGTTGAAATTGCGTTTTTTTTTTTTTTCCAGTAAACCAAACTTTATTAATCACCAAAAGAGGCATACAAACAACAATTAAGCTTCCAAAAAAACACATTAAGATACATCCAAAATACTCTTACCCCATTACACATCCAATCACTTTAAAAAAAATTATCTATACGCATACACTAACCAAAGTCTAAACCAGAGAAAGTGGACCAGATTGAGAGATTGACGCCTATCGATCTGTTAATCATCCACCAGAGAGTAGCCTCCTTAATGTCTTGCACTATTTTAGTTTGAAAAGCGTCGACCCCTTTGAAGATCTTATCATTTATCCTTAACCATAGCCTTCATACTGTCATGAGAAATACAATATAAATCGGCATTTTTTTTTCGTGGGCGTATCCAGACTAATTCTACATGCACAAACCTTCCAACATATTGATTTAGCGAAGATACGTGAAGCGAACAAAAGACAGGAAGAGCAGCTTTTATATTTTTTTATCATACCTGTAATCATTTTATAAATAATGCTATACAAAATTACAGGAAGAGAAACTGTTATAGTTATTTTTTTATAATATCAATCATAATGCTATACACACCTTGTCGTAGCTTAAACACATTTCTTCAGATTATGGCCCAATTTGATCAGATTCTAAAAAACGAAGAAAGATTATCATGAGATATTGTAAAACTGGGGTTTAGGATGTAAACCATAAATATAACAAATTAATTTAGATGATTAGCCTTGCAGAAAACCCAAATCGGGAAAGTTTACCTGAATCATTAACGAAAAAAGTCAGACTCAGATTGGGTTATCAAGCGGATATTAATCACTGGAATAAGATCGGGTATCAAACATAAGAGCACAAATGAGTTGATTAATGGAACAAAATGGTGAGGAGAAGAATATACATTAGTGAATCGAATAAAGATCAATTTCCCATAGGATCCCATTTAGGATATATAGATATATAGATATAGATAAAGAACGGTGCAAGATATACCTTTGCTTCAACTTCTCATAGGATCCCATTCAAGAGTTCCTTGTAGGGGAAGGAGTCTGAAATAAGCTCATCACCTAAAATTACAAAACACAATTTGAATTAGATATACAACTCGAGTACAAAAACAATAGTCGAAGAAGACTCGAAGCATCCCTAAAATTACAAATAATATAGTCAAAGCATCTCATAAAAAAATCAAGATTTCAAAGCGTTCAAAATTTAAAATCAAACACAATAATGGTTTACTTCAAAATTTAAATTTAAAATAATGATTGACTTCAAAATTTAAAATTTAAAATCTGAAAATCAAATCACTAATATCCAATCCCGTAAATCAAGCAAACTTATTAGGAAAGTCTAACTTTTCAAATTTAAATTCAATTTACAGATTCGAAATTTAAAATCAAACACATTAATGGCAAACTTTCAAATTTAAATTTAAAATAATAATTGACTTCGAAATTGAAAATTTAAAATCAAACATTGTAAGGGTTTACTTCAAAATTTAAATTTAAAATAATGATTGACTTCAAAATTTAAAATTTAAAACCTGAAAATCAAATCACTAATATCCAATCCCGTAAACCAAGCAAACTTATTAGGAAAGTCTAACCTTGCCAAGCAAAACCAACCGACATAGAAACAAACTCATAAGAGAGGGAAAAAGTATAAAACAAACAAAAGGAGGGGTTTCAAAAAACGTAAATGAATTTATTTATAGAAACACTACAAATTTTCCGGAAATTAATACAATACCAAATTTATTAGTAACTAAAAAATACAGCCAAAATTAAATGAGCATAAAGTATTAAACCAAACATTATACCAGATAAAAAATAGGAAAAAAAACAATAAAACTAAAATTTTTGATTAACATGTCCGACGAAGTTTAATAGTCCGGCAATGGCATAAAATTTAGGGTTAACCATGAAAAAATTAAAAAAAAAACAAAACAAAAGAATCATTAATACAATACAAAATTTATTAGTAAAAAAACAAAGATTTTCAAATTTCAAAAAAATATCATAGTTTGATTTGCCAAAGAAATAACTTAAAAATTATAGAGATTAGCATAAATGATGAAAACTAACATTATTCAGGATCAAAAAACACCAAAAAAACGATAACATTAAACTTACCTCTTGTATTCGAAGAAGATTCAGACTCCTGCAATTGCATAAAAATTAGGGTTTATCATGAAAAACAAAAAATAAAATAAAAAAAATCAGTAAGAGCATCACTCTTTCAAAGACATCAAGAATAGATCCATTAATAACATTAGATTCGAAAAATTTAAATCATCATCAGCAACACAAAAATACAGAAAAATGATTAAAAAAAGTGCGATTAAGCATTTAAAATACATAACAATCTAATCTAGTTTACATACCTGCAGAATAAGTGGCATGATCTACAAAAAAAGAAGAAGAACAAATTCTGAGAAACTTGAAAATTAATGTGATTGTCGAAAATTATGGAAACTAACACAAAATTTGGAAGCAATTAAAACTTTAATATAAGTTATCTCGATAAATTTGGAAATACGTTACAATTTAGACAACTCTGATAAGTATCCATAATTGATATAAATTTCAAAAATTCAAATTTTGAAATAGTCAGTCAAAACAATTTACCTAAATAGTTAAATATTATTCAAACTTAAATTCAAAACCAATAAGGTTATATATTCATAATATAATCTGTCACACCCCCAAAATCCACATGCGGAGTATCACCGCTTGGAGGCGTGACATGACCAGGATCAAGCCACCAACCATATTGAACAATGCAATTAAGTAATTAAAACCAAACCCAATATATTTGGTGTTTCAAAATAAACCAAACATGTTTAAGAAATCAGCGGAAGCATAGTAATGTTTAAATAACCAAAACATAGTTTAAAGTTCAAATGTTGCACAGGACATAACAGTCCATATCCCACAACGATCACGCCTCCCCGTGCAAGCTTCAGAAGTACCTAGCGACCTGCAAGGCATGTAACAACGAGTCAACAACAAAGTTGAGCGAGTTCACAGTTGGTGTTCATTGTTAAGTTGTTTCAAAACCAGGAGTTCATTTGTAAGTTGTAAGTTAATCAGTTTACCCTGTTTCCCAAACATATCCATAGTTGGTGGGGGCTTCCCCATGTTAACCACTAGACCGTTATCATATCGATAACTAACGAACAATAGTTGTGCCTTACGTCAATGTCTATCATCATTGACAGTTTGCCATGATCCATTAGTACACGCCCGTTCGAACGACACGGTGTGAGGTTTGTGTCACACCCCGACCACGTAGGACAACAAACCGTGGCGGAAACATCGAGGAGTGTTGTAACAGAAGCTATTGTTTCACAACCATGGATACATAAAGTGTTTCGTTTTATTGATAAAATTAAGCATTAACATTGTCTTAACATAGAACAAACAAGTTTTATATTGTCTATCATAGTTATTATGTCACTAAGGCCTTGTCCGGATCCTATGTGACGCATGCATCCTAGAAATCATCAAGCATCAACACCTGAAACATATGTAAAAACTTAGTCAGCAAAGAAATGCTGGCGAGTACATAGGTTTTATAGGAGTGTTTGATTCATGGCTAGTTTAAATGTTGCAATACTTTATTAAAAACTTAGTTTAAGAAAAAGGGTATAATATTGCAACTTAAATAACCAACTCAAATCAAGTTGATTATAGTTTATAAAACCTCGTAGCCATGCTTCTTAACCCCAAAAACATTTGTTTTAGAAAACCAACTTGTAAAATATCTTGTAAAAACTCGTTAAAAACTCGTATAGTTTATATCTCCTAGAAAAACATTGTTGCGTTACATCGTTTCAAAATCGTTTACCCAAGTGAACTAAATAACGCCACGATATGTAATATGATGAAAACACTTATATATAAGAAGTACCAGCGGCGTATCTACCATGTTTTCATCATATTACCCCCGTCTCGTTATCTATACACTTAACCAAAAACCAATCGTTTATCGAAATCGTTTAACATCGTTTCCAAATCGTTTCCAATTCGTTCCCAAATCGTTCCCATATCGTTCCCAAATCGTTTACTCGTTCCCAAATCGTTTACTCGTTTAGATCGTTTAAATCGTCATCGTTTTAATTGTGAAAACTTATATATGGTCGTCTCGTTAATAACATTCAAACCTTTGTGACTCGTCCATCGTTCAACTCGTTCTCGTATTAACAAACCACCAAAGGGTAAGTTAACAAACATCAGATTCAGTCGCTACCCACAACCCCCACACATAACCATGGGTGTAGTAAAGTAACGGGATTTGTCAGGTCCTATGGTACCATAACCTAATACTGGTCGGCTTGATCAATGCTAATGAATGTCATTCGTTATGTAACTACAACCAACAAGTTCGTTCACTTTATCGAAATCGTTCTTAGTTTAGTAAAAATCGTTTTAATCGTTTTTGAAATCCTTGTTTAAACTTTGAAAACATTTCGTACATATGAATCACCCCAAAACATTTAAAAACAGTAAAATAGGGGAACTATGTACTCACATGTAGTGCAAAGTATCCTCGATCAAATAGAACTTCAACAAACTCGAGCAAACCAGAGAAATCAAGTAGCTCCTAGTAATCGAACCACTAGTTAAACAATAGACGCCTAAATCAGAAGATCGGACAGAATGAGGTCTTGTAAACCAAATGAGTGTTGGAACTCATGTGATATGGTTTAACAAAGCCTACATCCTAAATCGGAACCTAACCTAAGTGCTTTCGACCCATCGTGACCCATTAAGGTAGCTTACGCTACTTTAACGCGTCGTGCACGCAAAAGCGCGTTCGAGACGTCTAACTAGTCCTATGACAAGTATTATATGCCCATACATGTTTAATTATGTTACATAATTAGTTATGTGTCAAAAGTTTAGGTTACATATGCTTAATTACCACTTATGTATGACAAGGGTATTTTGGTAATTTACCAAAGGCATATAACTATCTATCATGCGACTAATTAAACCTAAGTGACCATAAGGTATAACCTCGAAAGGTTATTCCCTATGCTACTATGGTCACTAAACATGTTTGGTCGGATCCTAATGATCGACCAAACGGGTCGTGTTCGAAAGTCTAAGCGGGTGTTTAGTCCGCTTGACTTACGACTCTACACAAGCACTAAACTAACAAGTGACAAGCTAAACATGTCGAAACATGTTTAGTTAAGTTAGAAAACAGGTTTCGATATCAAAACAAACGGTTTTGACATCCTAGAGTAGTTTGGTTACAAAATACGCGAGAAAGCGCATTTTGGCCGAAACTACGACTCGCCACTGAGCCTAGATAACGTGGTAATCAGTAGGTATAGTCACTAGGGACTATAACCATCGTGATTACGCTCACGATATGAAGTTCACACGAACTTCGCGTTGACCATAAACTGGTCAAAGCAGAAAGTCAAACACAGTTTGACTTTAACGATAGAAACGAACGAAAAGAACGAAGGAATACTTACAAACGGTCCCCGCAAGCTTTGACCCGATTCACTCTCAGGTAGGAAGCAATTACTTCCACTTAGAGAGCAAGAATCAGATCAAATGTGAGGAAACCAAGTGAAAGCAAGTGGGTATTTATAGATTTTCAAAAGCCGTTAGGATCGTTTCTCGAAGATTGAGCTTTGATCTCATCCGTACTAGTGGGCACATGGTATTAGGATACCATGGGCTCTCAAAAACCATCAAAATTGGCCCATAGAATGATCAAAACCATGTCCAAAAACCCTGCAAACCAACTGCTGTTTCAAAAACTGGTTTTCTGTTACTGGGCAACTCACGCGGCCCGCGTCAGCATACAAACAAAACTCAGGCGGGCCGCCTGGCCTTGTCTTATCTGCACAACTTTTAGAAATGGCAGTTTTAGTCCCTGAACTTGCAAAACATGCATTTCGGCCCATTTTTGACACGTTTAAGCCCCGTTAACCTCATTTCAAGGCTCTAAAATGATGTTACAGTATTGGAAACTCAAAAAATGCTCAAAAACATCTCGGATGTCGGTTCGTTTGGTAGTACGGTTGCGTTATTCGGTTAATTACGACGGAAGTCGTAATAAACGCAAAGACGATCCAAATTAAGCGACGAATGGAATTTTATCATGCCAAACACTAAAATAAAATATTTTAATGCTTACATAAATTTTTGGATGTCCGGATATATTCAGAACGTAAGATATGCGCGAAAATGCAAACTTGTGCACTTTTTGACGCTTTTAGTCCCTATTGATCAATAAAGTTTATTTTAGCATACCGAACCCCTCAAAGCCTATTTCTAAGCTATGTAAAGGTTATTTAGGGTATGTTTAACTTATGATCAAGTTCCGGAGTGTTTGTTACTATTCAAGTCGGTATAGTTTCGCAGTTTGACACAATTAGTCCCTGCGATCGAACAAGGTTGATTTTAACACACCGAACCATCCAAAACTTATTTCTAAGTTATGTGGAGGTTATTTAAGGTATGTTAAGCTTATTTCACTATTCCGGAGTGTTTGTTGCATTAAACTGGTTATATTTACGCCTCAGTGCACGTATAACCTTCCAGAAAGCGACTTAGAGCTTGAAATTAGATTCGAATCGAATTGTAAAATCATCAAACACAAATACCCACAAAATAACACAAAAACACATATAATAACACCAAAGCACATTGTTTTATTAATAATCAACATTGTTTTACATCGTACATCGATTACAGAGCACAGCTGTCACAGTTTGTCAAACCTAATAGCACTATTAACTAATGACCCGCTCGCCATCGGCCTTGGCGATTAAGTCGATACAAAAAGGAGGGAGTTAGGAGATAGAGTTTTGGTCTAGAATCCAGGTTGTCACCCTTCAGTAAAGAGGGTGTGTACGTGTTCCAAACCAGGAGATCACGCCGATTCCAATTAAATCCTTATCACATGTTATCACCCTTCAACTAAGAGGGTGTGTACGTGTTCCAAACTAGGATGTCACGCGGTGTTAGTTTAAATCCTTTACCCATTCCCAACCCTTGGGAATCCCATGCCTTGTGAAAGTGTGAACTCACCTCGGTTTACTCGGTATGCTTAACTACACGTTCAATTTATTCAGTTAGAGCCTATAGTGTACACGTATAGATACAATCAGTTTAAGTTCGTAACTATCCACATGCAAATCTATGTCACAAAGTGTGCTTAGGCAATCATTATCAAGTAACACATAACAATTATCTCATGTTGATATAATTCGTGTTTCACATAGTTGAGTTTTCAGTCTATTCTTAACATGGGTTATTAGTTAACAGACTTAATAGAGTTTACACACTAACAGAGTTAACATACTAACAGAGTTTATCATACCAACAGAGTTAACATTCTAACAGATAATCATACCAACAGAGTTAATCATACTAACAGAGTTAACTTTCCTACCCCTCACGAGGAACCTTAACCTTCTTCAACTGAAGGTTCCCCAGGTAAGCATGATCATCGTCATCAGTTACAGAACACAGGATCCCTAATACATTCTAACAATTACGACGGCTACAACAACCATTTGCTCAATCATAACAATTCATACAATCACTTTTAATTATTCAATTAACAGTTTGCATCATCAATCATAACGTCAACTTAACCACGAATTATACTACCCCAGATCACCCACACATACCAAACAGTAATACAAAATCCTTCGACACCCAAACAATATGTCTTTAAGGGTTTGGATAGTGCGCTCAGACTGCCCATCCGTTTGTGGATGATAAGCGGTGCTCATGTCTAAACATGAGCCAAAAGATTTGTGCATTGCCTACCACAGTTCAGAGGTAAAACGCGCATCACGATCAGAGATAATGGAGGTTGGCACCCCGTGCCTCGAGACCACTTCCTTTAAGTAAACGTCTGCTAAAGTAGAGAACTTGTCTGTTTCTTTGATAGCCAAAAAGTGTGCACTTAGTTAATCGATCCACTATCACCCAAATGGTGTCATTTCCATGTTGAGATCTAGGCAGGCCAGTAACGAAATCCATGGAAATTTGCTCCCATTTCCATTGTGGTATCTCTGGTTGTTGGAGTAGGCCCGATGGTTTCTGATATTCAGACTTGACCCTTGCACAAGTCAAACATTTGCTGACATAGGTTGCTATGTGGGCTTTCATGCTAGGCCACCAGTATGTAGTCTTTAAGTCGTGGTACATCTTATCCGAACCAGGATGTACCAAATAACGAGACTTATGTGTTTCATCCATCACAAATTCGCGTAAGTTTCCATAGTGTGGGACCCAAATGCGCCCTGTAACGTAATAAGCATCGTCTTCCTTTTGTTCTAATTGTTTCCTTGATCCACGTAGGGACTCCGCCCTGATGTTCTCTGCTTTTAACGCTTCAACCTGAGCATCTCGTATCTGAGCAGGAAGACTAGATCGGATGGTAAGTTGTAATGCACGCACGCGTTTAGGTGTAGTATCCTTTCGACTGAGGGCGTCAGCCACAACATTGGCTTTGCCCGGATGGTACTTGATCGCGCATTCATAATCATTCAAGAGCTCAACCCATCGACGTTGTCGCATGTTTAATTCCTTTTGCTTGAAGATATGCTCGAGACTCTTGTGATCAGTGTAAATGGTGCACTTGGTACCGTACAGGTAATGTCTCCATATCTTAAGTGCGAAAACAACAGCTCCCAGTTCCAGATCATGTGTAGTGTAATTCCTTTCGTGAACCTTAAGTTGGCGCAAGGCGTAACCAATGACTTTATCCCGTTGCATCAACACACAACCAAGACCCTGAATTGACGCGTCACAATAAACCACAAAATCGTTTGTGCCTTCAGGAAATGAAAGAATCGGTGCGCTACAAAGTTTATCCTTTAAGTGCTGAAACGCGGACTCCTGAGCATCACCCCAACGGTAGGTAACAACACCTTTCTGAGTTAATGAGGTGAGAGGTTGCGCAATCTTGGAGAAATCCTTGATAAACCTTCTGTAGTAGCCCGCCAAACCCAAGAATTGGAGGATTTCTGTTGGTGTACGTGGTGCAGGCCAGTCTTTGATCGAATTAACCTTGGATGGATCAACATGAATCCCATCTTTGTTTACCACATGGCCTAGAAAGTGGACTTCGCGAAGCCAAAAGTCGCATTTTGAAAACTTAGTGTACAATTGCTCTGCTCGAAGTAATTCCAATATAAGCCGTAGATGATGCTCGTGCTCCTCCTGACTCTTAGAGTAGATCAGGATGTCGTCGATGAATACAATAACGAACTTATCCAAGTAAGGATTGCACACTCTGTTCATAAGACCCATGAAGGTCGTAGGCGCGTTTGTTAATCCAAAAGGCATAACCAGGAACTCGTAATGCCCATAACGAGTCCTGAACGCTGTCTTAGAGATATCCTCGTCTCGGACTCTCAGTTGATGGTAACCTGACCTCAGGTCAATCTTCGAATAGTAGCTCGACCCTTGCAGCTGATCGAACAAGTCATCAATGCGTGGAAGTGGATAACGATTCTTTACAGTCACCTTGTTGAGTTCGCGGTAATCAATACACATTCTGAAGGTACTGTCTTTCTTCTTCACAAATAATATTGGAGCTCCCCACGGCGAAGAGCTAGGACGAATAAAACCCTTGTCCAGGAGCTCTTGCAGTTGCGCAGATAATTCTTCCAATTCTGATGGGGCTAAGCGATATGGTGCACGAGCTATTGGTGCTTCTCCGGGAGCTAGCTCGATTTTAAACTCGACTTGACGATGAGGCGGGAGACCAGGTAATTCATCGGGAAATACCTCAGGAAAATCACGTACAATCGGTATATCTTCTATCTTCTTCTCTTTCTTTGAAGTGTCAGTCACGAGGGCTAAAATAGCAGTGTGGCCCTTTTGCAAACACTTATGGGCCTTAAGGAAGAAATGATGCCCACCACAGCACCACTCTTGTCGCCATGAATCACTAAAGGTTCTTCATTTGAACGAGGAATGCAAACGATCTTCTCCTTGCAAAGGATCTCTGCTTTCGATGTTGAGATAACCAATCCATACCAATAACAATGTCAAAACTACCAAGAACGATAGGGATAAGATCGATAGAAAAGGTTTGACCAGCTAAGATGAGATTACAACCCTTAACTATGTGTGTGGCTTCAAGGCTTTTACCGTTTGCTAGTTCTACCATGTGCTTGGTGTTCAAAAGTGTTGGGACACGCTTTAACATTTGACTAACTTTTAAGGACACATAACTGGTATCGGCACCCGAATCAAATAAAACAGTAACAAAGAAATCATCTAAAAGAAACTTACCCATCACCACGTTGGGATCGTTCCTCGCGTCACCCTGACCAATCACAAAGGCTCGACCCCTGGCACTGTTGTCACCATTGTTTCCCCCATTATTGTTTTCGTTCCCCTGATTGTTGTTGTTCTGCCTCTGATTCAGCTGGGGGCAGTCTCTTTTGAAGTGGCCTTCAGCACCACACTGAAAACATCCTTTGTTGTTACCCTGCTGCTGTTGTTGCTGCTGACGCTAATTCTGTGGAGCTTGCTGTTACTGTTGACGATTCTGATTTGCAGGTCGTGCGCCCCTGCAATCCTTTGCTTCATGACCAAACATGTTGCACCTCAGACAACGACCCTTGTTGCACTGCCCACTATGATGCTTGTTGCATCGGTTGCACTTGGGGTGGTTTCCTTGGTATCCACCCTGCCCTTGACTACCAGAATATTGTTGACAAGGACTCTGGTAGTCATAAGTCTTTCGCTGCTGAGACTGCGACTGAGCTGATGTTGAACCCTTGCTTGAGACTCCATCCCATTTGCGCTTCTTGTCGCTGGGGGCATCAGAAGTAGTAGTAACTGTAGCAGTAGTACCAATACGCTAGGGCAGCCTGTTCTGCTCGACTGCCTGATCAGTGAGACGGTGAGCCAAACGAATAACTTGCTGAATAGTGGCGAGGTTTGCTGCAGTCACATGACTCTGAATCTCTGGCACTAAACCTTTGAGGTACAGCTCGATACGCTTGATAGGAGGATCTACCATAGTAGGACATAAGATAGCCAGCTCGTTCGATCTTTTCGTATATGCTTCGATTTCTGACCCCGTCATCTTTAGGTTGTAGAACTCTACTTCCAACTTGTGAATGTCATCACGATTACAGTACTCCTCCTTGATCAAATCCTTGAAGTCATTCCATGGGGTGGCATTAGCAGCAACAATCCCCAGCATTTAGACCCGAGCGTTCCACCACGTGAGCGCTACACCTTGGAGAGTACCAGTAGCATATTTCACCCTACGAGCCTCAGGGCATTCACACATCTCGAAGACAGATTCGAGCTTCTCGAACCAGTGGAGGAGGCCTACAGCTCCTTCAGTGCCATTGAAAGTAGTAGGTCGGCAGTCCATAAAAGTTTTGAAAGTACACACAGGAGGCTGTGCAGGTTGACCTGTCGTGCGAGTAAAAGAGACAAGGTTAAACACAAGTGTTGGTTCACGAGAGTAGGATCTAAAGATCCTAGAGTAAGTTGCTATGGCAGGTTATACCTCCTGCCTGGGCGGCTGCGAGTGCTGCAGTAACTTGTTCATTGATTAAAGCCGTCAGCTGGGCTTGAGTTAGGTTGATACATCCACTCATGATCTTCATAACAAAGGAAACATGAGTGAGAGAGGTGTCGCGAAAGTGCGATGACAGAAGAGAGTAAGCACACATGTGTTTCAAACAATAGTTGCTACGTTAACCAAGGCATACCATGAACAAAGTACTATGTATCTAACAAGTAGGTAATATAACATAAACCATATCACCTAGAATGTTGAGCCTTGCACGTGGAGCGAAGCGTCGTTGTGGATCGTTGAGCACTGTACGGGTTATAGTCTGGTTTTGTCAAAAGTTTTTCCCTTTTTAAAACCAAGTTCACTATAACCAATGGCTTTGATACCAATCTGTCACACCCCCAAAATCCACATGCGAAGTATCACCGCTTGGAGGCGTGACATGACCAGGATCAAGCCACCAACCATATTGAACAATGCAATTAAGTAATTAAAACCAAACCCAATATAATTGGTGTTTCAAAATAAACTAAACATGTTTAAGAAATCAACAGAAGCATAGTAATGTTTAAATAACCAAAACATAGTTTAAAGTTCAAATGTTAAGCACATGACATAACAGTCCATATCCCACAACGATCACGCCTCCCCGTGCAAGCTTCAGAAGTACCTAGCGACCTGCAAGGCATGTAACAACGAGTCAACAACAAAGTTGAGCGAGTTCACAGTTGGTGTTCACTGTTAAGTTGTTTCAAAACCAGGAGTCCATTTGTAAGTTGTAAGTTAATCAGTTTACCCTGTTTCTCAAACATATCCATAGTTGGTGGGGGCTTCCCCATGTTTACCACTAGACCGTTACCATATCGACAACTGACGAACAATAGTTGTGCCCTACGTCAATGTCTATCATCATTGACAGTTTGCCATGATCCATTAGTACACGCCCGTTCGAACGACACGGTGTGAGGTTTGTCAAACCTAATAGCGCTATTAACTAATGACCCGCTCGCCATCGGCCTTGGCGATTAAGTCGATACAAAAATGAGGGACTTAGATGATAGAGTTTTGGTCTAGAATCCAGGTTGTTACCCTTCAGTAAAGAGGGTGTGTACGTGTTCCAAACCAGGAGATCACGCCGTTTCCAATTAAATCCTTATCACATGTTGTCACCCTTCAACTAAGAGGGTGTGTACGTGTTCCAAACTAGGATGTCACGCGGTGTTAGTTTAAATCCTTTACCCATTCCCAACCCTTGGGAATCCCATGCCTTGTGAAAGTGTGAACTCACCTCAGTTTGCTCGGTATGCTTAACTACACGTTCAATTTATTCAGTCAAAGCTTGTAGTGTACACATATAGATACAATCAGTTTAAGTTCGTAACTATCCACATGCAAATATATGTCACAAAGTGGGCTTAGGCAATCATTATCAAGTAACACATAACAGTTATCTCATGTTGATATAATTCATGTTTCACATAGTTGAGTTTTCAGTCTATTCTTAACATGGGTTATTAGTTAACAGACTTAACAGAGTTTACACACTAACAGAGTTAACATATTAACAGAGTTTATCATACCAACAGAGTTATAACAGAGTTAACATTCTGACAAAGTTAATCATACCAACAGAGTTAATCATACTAACAGAGTTAACTTTCCTACCCCTTACGGGGAACCTTAACCTACCCTCACGAGGAACCTTAACCTTCCTCACGAGGAACCTTAACCTTCCTAACGAGGATCCTTAACCTTCCTCAACTGAAGGTTCCCCAGGTAAGCATGATCATCGTTGTGACAACCCATAAATTTGAGGTATAAATCGTTCGTTTCGCTCATTTAAATAAATATTTATATTTATCTATTTTCGGCGGATTAAAGTTATACTCATTTAGTTCGTAGTGTGCAAACGCGTAGTCAAAACCATGTCCGCTTGGTGATGAACCTCCTCGAACCGTTTGAACCATGACCTAAACCGCATAACTCGAAACTTGTGAGGCCCGAACCCTTAGCGTGTACATTTTACATTGATGTTATATAAATTTTTATTAGTTAATCTTATGTTTATAATAATAATGATAAAGTACCTAAGTAATCTAACCCAAACCAAATTCCCTAACCTCCATGTGCGTACACATTACACCAAACTATATATGCTGCCTTTCCTCTTGTGTAAATTTCGACCCAATCAACACCCTACAGCCCAATCCTCTTTCCTTTATGTTTTTCGGTCCACCCCAGCCCAGAACTCCTTGTCTTTCGGCCCAAGCAATCAGCAAACTGCCAAACTTGAAATATATATTACGTGTGTGATAGCATGATAGAGGGATATCAAAACAAGAGGAAAAACCCTACCCGCCCCTCCACAGAATCCGTTGTCATCCGCACCGCTCCTTTACTCGGAATCCCGCAACGAACCAACCACTGCCACCTTCTTCTCCGGCGAGTTCGACCTCTGACGAGCACCGGTAAGATCTCGATCTCTCTCTCTCTCTCGTCCGTAGTTCTAGTTTAAAGACTCGTCACGGTTCCGGTTCAAGTCGCATAGTTACGTCTATGCGTAGCCTACTCATGCGATCTAGGTGTTTGATGATACGTAGTACCGCACTTGATTGTTTATGTTATGTGAGCGTTACTAACATGTATAAACCTGTGAATGCTTACGTGCCATGATTAACGAGTATGTATATATGTATACACGGAAACTGTTTATAGAAATAGATGTATAATGATGTAATGAACGTACATACATATGTGTAATTGAAAGAACTATAGTTTCACATGAAAGCCATCTGTAGACATGAATGTAAATCTGTGAAGAATATGTATGGTCCATGGATGTGAATATATATATATGTCATACATTATATCTGAATGAAAACGTAGGGAGTATGTTTCGATTCGATCTCAACTTAAAACCTTGCAAGAAAATAGGTTATACATGAAACTGTATGAATATATATTTATATTCGATCGATGATGATGTTATGTGATAATTGTGTTTCATGACTTGCATGCTAGGTTGTAACTGTTGTATGTGAATTATTGGTATTAATTTGAGGATGATGTATGTAGCATGATAATAACTAACTGTTGTCTTTTGGGTATTCGATTTTATGCATGCATGCGGGTTTAATCAGTAAGGTCTCGATCATATGTATAAGTATTAAGGCCAGGTTAGTATGTTAGACAACGATCATGATGATTCACGAACATGTATTGCCATGAAACTGATAAACAAGTAGGGTGCATATACCCGGAAGTGATCCGATGTGAACGGATCGCTGATTAAGATCCCTGTTAATAATTTTTGTTAATATTAATGATTTCTAGGGGGTAGCATGTTAGGTGATCTCGGTTATAACCAGTAGGAATTATTGGACTGTACATGAAATCAGATCATCCTAGCTTAACAAATTGTTCACGAAAAGTTATCTGGGCCGTGGGGATGAAGTGGGATCTCGTGAATGGGCATGGGAAAATATTGGGCTGCACTTGAATTAACCAAAACGAAATAGGAGAGATTGCATATTACTAGATATTTGTGAGTCATGATCATGCACTGTGTTCTTGATATCATGGGATGGATATATGCTGGCCACTAAGTCCTTGCATGTGATAGTACATATAATTGTCTGCTATTGTCTGCCACTTATTGAACTTAAAATTGTATATATGTGAATTGTATATGTATGAGTTGTCGGCATGATATGTGAGTCCATGTGTTTTATTTGGTCCAATCAGTTAAGGACAAGTTAAGTGTTTTGGTTGGGGGTATTATCATGGGCCGAATTGTTGAAAGATCATATTAATAGTTGGATTTTTTTTGTATTAATGTTATGTGCCATTTTATTATGTGATTAACATTAACTTATGGTGTGTCGTGCAATAACGCTAAGTGTGACTATGAAACTGTTTGTGAAACCGTATGTGTGTAAATGGGTACACATGTGGAACATGATATTGTATGTTACTTGACTTGTGACTTGTACCAATACGTAAAATATTAAATACGAATTTAAATTAATTGAGACGTGATAATTATTATAGGGCGGCATTGACCGAATTGGTTGACAATTAAGATTTCCTGCCGAGCAAACCAAGGTGAGTTCACACAGCCAAGGCATGGGTTCCCAGGGTGGGAATGGGTTGGATTATTTATGTGTGATTACCTAGCACATGGAACTTAGTTATATGATCCTCGGGTGAGGAAGGGTTATTGATAAGATACAACTAGACTAATGGTACTACATTGAACTGATCTTCGCACACACGCCAGGGTTGGCCGCGATATTATGACTAATCTTCGCACACATGCCTAGGAAGGCCGCGAACTATACACTAAACTTCGCACACATGCCGGGTGGCCGCGATACAAATATACCTAGTCTAGAATACTTGGGAACTTTCCCTAATCTTCGCATACATGCCTAGGAAGGCCGCGATACGAACTAATACGATACATGACTTAACGAACGAACACAAGGCTCACTTTACTAATACTATTACTGAATTCTTTACTGTGAACTCGCTCAACTAGTTGTTGACTCTCTGCTGCATGCCTTGCAGGACCTTAGGTACTTATGGAGCTTGCACTAGGAAGGAGCAGGTCGTTGTGGAGCATGGATCGTGGATGCCATGTTAAAACGTTTAAACAATCAAACTTAATATTACTTTGGGCTTACATTTACATACTTTGGATTTTCATTATACGCTTCCGCTATTGATACTACGTTTGGTTTAGAACATCAATTGTATTGAATTGGGTTTTGCGAACTATCTTATTTATATTATGCTATGTTCAATATGATTGATGGCTTGATCCTGGTCAGTCACGCTCCCAAGCGGTGGAACTCCGCGTGTGGATTTTGGGGGTGTGACAGATTGGTATCAGAGCCATTGGTTATAGAGAACTTGGTTTTAATATGGGAAAACGTTTTTATTAAAACCAGACTATAACAAGAACAGTGCTCTCAACGATCCACAACGACGCTTCGCTCCACGTGCAAGACTCGACATCCTAGGTAATGAGGTTTATGTTTATTACCTGCTTGCTAGAACTACATAGAACTTTGCTCGTAGTATGCTAGATTACATTGCTTACTATACGTCGTTACATGAGAACACCTATGTGCTTACACTCTTCTGTCATCGCCCTATTTGCGAACCTCTCTAACTCATGTTGCATTTGCTATGAAGATCATGTCTGGACGTGTGAACATGACTCAAGCCCAGTTGACGGCATTCGTTAATGAACAAGTTGCTGCGGCACTTGCAGCTGCTCAAGCAGGTAGTATACCCTGTAGTATAGACTCACACTAGGATCTTTAGATCCTACATTAACTCTCGTATTTAACTTTGTCCTATTCGTACACAATAGGTCAACACGCACAGCAGCCTGTCTGCACTTTCAAGAACTTCATGGACTGTCGTCCAAGCACATTCAGTGGCACTGAGGGGGCAGTGGGACTCCTCCATTGGTTTGAGAAGCTAGAGTCAGTATTTGAAATGTGTGAATGCCCTGAGGCTCGCAGGGTGAAGTACGCCACTGGCACGTTGGAAGGGATTGCGCTAACCTGGTGGAACGCGCAAGTACAGATCCTAGGGTTGGCAGCTGCTAACGCCACACCTTGGGAAGATTTCAAAGAACTGATCAAACGAGAATACTGCACGCGTGATGACATCCACAAGTTGGAGGTGGAACTGTATCATCTGAAGATGACGGGGTCAGAAATCGAAGCTTATACGAAACGGTCAAACGAGCTGGCCATCTTGTGTCCAACGATGGTGGACCCTCCAGTTAAGCGCATTGAGTTGTATCTCAAGGGACTTGCGCCAGAGATTCAGAGCCACGTGACGTCGGCTAACCTCAACAATATCCAAGACATTCAACGTCTTGCTCACCGACTCACCGATCAGGCAGTGGAACAGAACAAGCTGCCAAAACGCATCAGTGCTACCACTACTGCTACTACTACTCCAGCTACTACTTCTGCCACACCCAGCGAGAACAAAAGAAAGTGGGATGGGGATTCCAGCAAGGGATCAGTTTCTGTTCAGTCCCAAACACAGCAGCGCCGCACCAACGACTACCAGAGTCCGAATCAGCAATCATCAGGCAGTCAGGGGCAGAGTGGATATCGGGGAATTCACCCGTGGTGTAATAGGTGCAACAAACACCACAGCGGAAGATGTCGTAGGGAACGTTGTCAAAGATGTCTCAAGATGGGTCATGAGGCCAAAGATTGTAGAAGCTCACGGCCAGCAAATCAGAACCAGCAACCGCAACCACCAGCTCCACAAAACCAGCAGCAGCAGCAACAGCGAGGCAACAGGGGATGCTTTCAGTGTGGTGCTGAAGACCATTTCAAAAGAGACTGCCCCCAGCTAAATCAGAATCAGAACAACAACAACCAAGGAACTGGGAACAACAATGGGGGTAACACGACGGCAATGGTGCTAGGGGACGTGCCTTCGTGATTGGTCAGGGTGAGTTCCTACTTGACGACTTTTGTGTTACTGTTTTATTTAATTCGGGTGCCGATACTAGTTTCGTGTCTTTAAAAGTTAGTCAAATTTTTAATCGTACCCCAACACTTCTGAACACCAAGCGCATAGTAGAACTAGCAAACGGTAAAAGTCTAGAGGCCACACACATAGTTTAGGGTTGCAATCTTGTTCTTGCCGATCAGACCTTTTCTATCGACCTTATTCTTATCGTTCTGCGGAATTTCGGGACGAAATTCCAAACCAACGGGGGGATGATGTGACACCCCAAGAAAAACCAGGAAACCACGCAACTTAACTAGCTTCCTCAGTAATCACGTACTAAATTTCGGGACGAAATTTATTTCAACTTGGGGATGATGTGACAACCCATAAATTTGAGGTATAAATCGTTCGTTTCGCTCATTTAAATAAATATTTATATTTATCTATTTTCGACGGATTAAAGTTATACTCATTTAGTTCGTAGTGTGCAAACGCGTAGTCAAAACCATGTCCGCTTGGTGATGAACCTCCTCGAACCGTTTGAACCATGACCTAAACCGCATAACTCGAAACTTGTGAGGCCCGAACCCTTAGCGTGTACATTTTACATTGATGTTATATAAATTTTTATTAGTTAATCTTATGTTTATAATAATAATGATAAAGTACCTAAGTAATCTAACCCAAACCAAATTCCCTAACCTCCATGTGCGTACACATTACACCAAACTATATATGCTGCCTTTCCCCTTGTGTAAATTTCGACCCAATCAACACCCTACAGCCCAATCCTCTTTCCTTTATGTTTTTCGGTCCACCCCAGCCCAGAACTCCTTGTCTTTCGGCCCAAGCAATCAGCAAACTGCCAAACTTGAAATATATATTACGTGTGTGATAGCATGATAGAGGGATATCAAAACAAGAGGAAAAACCCTACCCGCCCCTCCACAGAATCCGTTGTCATCCGCACCGCTCCTTTACTCGGAATCCCGCAACGAACCAACCACTGCCACCTTCTTCTCCGGCGAGTTCGACCTCTGACGAGCACCGGTAAGATCTCGATCTCTCTCTCTCTCTCTCTCGTCCGTAGTTCTAGTTTAAAGACTCGTCACGGTTCCGGTTCAAGTCGCATAGTTACGTCTATGCGTAGCCTACTCATGCGATCTAGGTGTTTGATGATACGTAGTACCGCACTTGATTGTTTATGTTATGTGAGCGTTACTAACATGTATAAACCTGTGAATGCTTACGTGCCATGATTAACGAGTATGTATATATGTATACACGGAAACTGTTTATAGAAATAGATGTATAATGATGTAATGAACGTACATACATATGTGTAATTGAAAGAACTATAGTTTCACATGAAAGCCATCTGTAGACATGAATGTAAATCTGTGAAGAATATGTATGGTCCATGGATGTGAATATATATATATGTCATACATTATATCTGAATGAAAACGTAGGGAGTATGTTTCGATTCGATCTCAACTTAAAACCTTGCAAGAAAATAGGTTATACATGAAACTGTATGAATATATATTTATATTCGATCGATGATGATGTTATGTAATAATTGTGTTTCATGACTTGCATGCTAGGTTGTAACTGTTGTATGTGAATTATTGGTATTAATTTGAGGATGATGTATGTAGCATGATAATAACTAACTGTTGTCTTTTGGGTATTCGATTTTATGCATGCATGCGGGTTTAAGCAGTAAGGTCTCGATCATATGTATAAGTATTAAGGCCAGGTTAGTATGTTAGACAACGATCATTGTGACAACCGGTAATTTACGCCCTTAATTACGTGATTAACAGGTGATTAACGTGACAATAAATAGTGTTTACAGCACAGATTAACTTAATTAGGCCTTTGGAGGTGCTAAGGAACGCCTGATCGACTTTACAATACGCGCAAGACGGTCCACAGAGAAACCGCTAAACGATAAATGGCAACCGATTGAAACCAAACAGAATACTGACAACGCCGACAAATACGGATTTTCCATGAATATTTTATATTTATGAATTAACGTTGTGAACTTATTTCGCTTCCATACTTCGCAAAACGCACTCAAGAACGAGAAAACACGACTGCAGAAAACGTACCGGTAACAAAGCAGAAACATCGGACACGCGCATTACCTCCGAAATATAAAAATTTCGATATATTTTGTTTTGTAATTAAATTTTAACAATCGTAGTTGAAACTGGATCGAAAAACGGATCAGAAACGACAAACGAGGTACTTATGCAATTTTAACAAAACCGACGAACGCACGCGATTAATAACTGATACCGACACTAATTTATATTATTAAATCAAAATTTTGTTTTTACGACATTACGTAGTGTTCGGGTTTGCAAAAACAGATTCGTAGAGGAGTTTCGGGCCACTCACATGCGGGAATTGGGCTTGTGGGCCTTGGGCCCAAGCCAAAAACCCACAAAACCCAATCTGGCTATAAATAAGGACAGAAGTCCTTTGTCTCCTCATTTGAAACAACAAACACACACATAAACCGAACACACACACACACACCCAGTTCTTCTCTCTCTCACCGGTGACCGGCCACGGCAGAACCGGCGGCGGCGCCGCCGCAGGCGGCAGCGGTGGAGGTTGCCGGCGGGTCTTTTTCAGCGCACACCACCCCCCCTCTTCTCCTTCCTTTCTGCGGTAAAACAACCGGCCCCACCCCTCCTCTTTGACCCAGAAACGACCACCACCACCACCACAGTCGGGTGGTGGTGAACGGCGGCTGAAGACAGAAGCGGAAGAGAGAGAGAGAGACGAGACGAGATAAAGAGCCGAGAAGAATGAAAGAAACCGGCGGTCGGTACCTTTGACCGCCGGACACTGCCTTTACCCAACGAATTCACCGGTTTCAGGTTCGATTTTGGGCTCAACCTGGTTCCGTCTTGGGGAATCAAGCAACAGAGAACAAGGTGGAGACTCGGACCACCGGTCCGATTGTTTGTCCGACGGTCCTTGCCGTTATCCGACGGGTCTACCGGTAAGTCGTCTCGCCTGATTCATTTCTTTTCTTTCTGATGAAGATGATGATGCTTAATGATGATGAACAGTGGTTAATCGGTCAATCCGGTTGACTCGGTCAACTCACCGAGTCAACTCAGTCAACTCGGGTCAACGACAGGTCAACAACTCGGTCAACCGAGTCAACTCAGTCAACAGATGGGTACGGGTCAACGGCTAATCAGCAGAGATGTTCGGGACAAGCTTCGAGTCGGTAAACACGTTCAGATTCAGTTCCTGTGCGGTTCGGGTCGACTCGGTCAAACCGAGTCAACTCAGTCAAGCACAGTCAAAGCGAGTCAACCCAGTTGACTCGGTCAAACCAGTCAACCCTTTCAGCAATCGACACGAGAGTTTTGGGTAATAGTTAAAGTCGTGGTTTCGTTATGTTATCTTTATAATTTTTATCTAACGTGACAAACGAGCTCGAACCGACATGATTATAGTTTACATTTTTATTAAATATTGACGAATTTGATTATATTGGTTGAATATTGTTGAGTTTGATAAAATACGACAACCTTTTATTGTCGGGTTAGTCCAAAAACAGAGGAAACTCTGCCCGTTTTTCGAGAAAATCCGTAAAAACAACACGCGTTTTATTATATAACAACAACGATTCGGAAACTATTTACAACAACAAACATAGTTGTTTTTCGGAAATTCGACGAATCCTTTTATAAAAATAAATATAATTTATATATTTATTTCAAACATAAACTCGAATCCTTCTATAAATAAATATAGTATATATATTTATTTCAAGCATCGCGTAACACGAATTCGTTTCATCAAAATAAATATAGTTTATATTTATTTCAAATATCAAATGACACGACGATTGTTTTGCTAAAATAAATATAGTTTATGTATTTATTTGAAATTATAATCGATACGAATTCTTTTAGAAAAATAAATATAGTTTCTATATTTATTTCAAACTTCAAACAACTAGATGATACCTTCGCAAAATAAATATAACTTTTTATATTTATTACAAACGCCTAAACAGCATATACATTCGACATATAGTATACGAGACTTAACGAGTATGACTTGGTCATTACTATTAAGTTATCAACAAACTGTTGAACCAACGATTCGGTAGAGCTCGGTCACACGTAGTTACCGTTTTTGCTTAAAACTTATTAGATATTCCGTGCTAGGAATATTGTAGAACGCACGCTAGCAAGTCTCGTCTTGGAAACGACATCGCGAAGTCGTATTTAGCTAGCTTTGCACAGGAATATTCAGGTGAGTTCATAACCCCATTTTTTTTCACTATTTTACATTTTTCTAAATGTTTTTGGGGTGGAAAGACATGCACATTTTGCAAAGCATACAAGAATTACATATTCATAAACCATTTTACAAGAAAGTTTTAACAAACACAAACGGTTGACGAAAAGCTTATGTTTTATGCCGGTTTTTCAAACAAGCATATTTTTCGAAGAATGCATACACACGAGTTCTAGTTTTCTAAACTACGGAAAAATACAAATACAAGAGTTTACAAGATACATATGTTACAATGTTTACAAATGGTGTGATGGAGTACAAAAACATTCAAGAGAAACATTCAAGATCATGTCCCGAATAGGGTACCATAAGCACCATTAATCAACGTATACATTCAGACCGCGGAACAAAAGGTTAGATCTAATGGGTTTCAGGCAACCCCACTCTTGGCCTACTTCTACCAATGAGTGCTTCTGTGTCTCAGTCAAGGTGACAAAAATGCCTAGGTTTGGTGGCTTCCTATGTCGTGACACATGTTAGTGGCCTTGCAAACCACTAGCGATCTCAAACATTCATAGTACTCAGTACAGATACATTCTAAAGGATACATTCAAACATTCATAGTACTCAGTTATAGATACAATTTTACAAGTTACATTCAAACATTCATACATTCTACAAGATACATACCGTGTTTTCATTCAAGTATTTAAACATTCAAGTATTTAAACATTCAAGTATTTAAACATTCAAGTATTTAAACATTCAAGTATTCAAAAACCGGTCATTCAAAAAGATTTATTTCAAATCTTTTACAAATAAACTATGAACTCGCTCAACTTTATGTTGACTTTTTCGCATGTTTCTTTCTCAGGTTGCATTTCTAAGACAAGGCACGGTTGGAATAGGAGGACCATGAAGAGTCGAGTACTTAGTGGCGTTCACTTTCTAAAAGACTTAGATTATTTGCTTCCGCTGTGCAATGAAGATACCAGTCCAGTCACGCCGATGCTCTGATATTTCGGGGTGTGACAGATTGGTATCAGAGCTATAGGTTACAGCGAACAGGGTTTTCCGTAGGAATACCTAAGCTCTAACCTCACTATCCTCTGGGAACTTAGAATATTAAAACCTGAATGCATACAAGAACGCATAGTACTCGAATATGGTCTCCAACCGTTGCCGAAAAACAAACAATCAAGATTTTGTTTTCAAACATACGCTAAAGTAGTGTTTTACACACGGTGCACAAAACAGTCGCATACAGTACACAAAACTCTGAGAATTTAGGAAACATGCATTTAAGACCTTCGGAAACTCATGTAGAAGTTCATTAAAGGTCACCACGTAGGTACCACGTTTATTAACTCGGACAAACGTCATTTTTATGTCATCTATGCTATTTAGCCGAGCAGGTAACCTACGCAAAACGAAGCACGAGCGTGCAAAAGTACACGAAAACTCGATCAACGGAGGTTGAAGTATGTCACATACGACTATCAAGGCGATGCCTTAGAAAGGACACGATGGCGCAATTCAGCAACGACGCTAGATCCTGTCAGCACGAAAACTATCGATCAGGAAGCGGCAGTTTGGCACGCGGTCCTGCAAACGACACGAGTCATGCTAAGTAAAAGACGCAAGTCACCGTATCCCCCCTATCCGAATAATGACAAGTACGCTAAGTTTGACATTCCATGGTAATGTCACCTAACAACTGGTTATCACATGCAACCCCAGGTAAAGTCCTTAAATTTCTTTTATTGAAATTTCGACTTTCACATTCACTGAGTAGATTTTCGCATCTCTACTCCTCTTAATGGTCATTGCATCACAATCACTTCTTCATTATAGCGAATGTTCATTTGCTTCATTTCTTGAAAATTTATATGTTACGCATGCATCGTTTGTTACGCATGTGGTTTCGTTTCGAATAAAGCGTTTCATTGAAGCTCAAATATTGTTTCGCTAAATCTAATTGTTGATTTGTGATTCGAATGACCTGTATTATTGTAATGGTTGGCTTCTTCGTTATCAGGTCAACACATTTCCTTGAAATTCCTTTCTTTTCAAGTACATACATGGTTTTCGTTGTGACCATGCCGAAAGTTTTCTTGTCGATACAAGTATTTATTGTCGGTTTGCGCCGAAGTCAAATTCAATTGTTTGAACTTGTTCATTTCACATATTCAATTCAAGACATCATGTGATGTATTGGAAACATCATATTCGAATTCGTTTTAACAAGCGTTTCATTGTTCTGAGTCGTAGTAGATTTGTTTGGTCTACGACTCCATTAAGTTGTTTGTTGATTCGACACCTTGTGGTGTCGGTACAGACTTGTAGCTTGGGCTAATCATGATTGAGCGTTTTATGCAAAACACAGGTGATACTTGTTCGGTCACCGCTATATTTGAATTATTTCATTCACTACGACACCTTGTGGCGTCGGTAGAACTTGCAGCTTGGGCTGATCATGATCGAGCGTTTCATGCAAACTAGTACATTTGAGCTTGTTGGAATCTAAATTCATTTATTGGATGCAAGCATTTCTAGAATTCATTTGCGTCTTGTGATACGTCCTTGAATTCACATCATTCGAATAAGTCTTGATTCGATTTCATGATTGTTCACTTTGGTACTATTCGTATTTTCTACGCATAACGTAACTCTAGGGAGTTAACGTAGTCTAAATTTCGAGGACGAAATTTTATTAACAGGGGGAGAATGTGACAACCGGTAATTTACGCCCTTAATTACGTGATTAACAGGTGATTAACGTGACAATAAATAGTGTTTACAGCACAGATTAACTTAATTAGGCCTTTGGAGGTGCTAAGGAACGCCTGATCGACTTTACAATACGCGCAAGACGGTCCACAGAGAAACCGCTAAACGATAAATGGCAACCGATTGAAACCAAACAGAATACTGACAACGCCGACAAATACGGATTTTCCATGAATATTTTATATTTATGAATTAACGTTGTGAACTTATTTCGCTTCCATACTTCGCAAAACGCACTCAAGAACGAGAAAACACGACTGCAGAAAACGTACCGGTAACAAAGCAGAAACATCGGACACGCGCATTACCTCCGAAATATAAAAATTTCGATATATTTTGTTTTGTAATTAAATTTTAACAATCGTAGTTGAAACTGGATCGAAAAACGGATCAGAAACGACAAACGAGGTACTTATGCAATTTTAACAAAACCGACGAACGCACGCGATTAATAACTGATACCGACACTAATTTATATTATTAAATCAAAATTTTGTTTTTACGACATTACGTAGTGTTCGGGTTTGCAAAAACGGATTCGTAGAGGAGTTTCGGGCCACTCACATGCGGGAATTGGGCTTGTGGGCCTTGGGCCCAAGCCAAAAACCCACAAAACCCAATCTGGCTATAAATAAGGACAGAAGTCCTTTGTCTCCTCATTTGAAACAACAAACACACACATAAACTGAACACACACACACACACCCAGTTCTTCTCTCTCTCACCGGTGACCGGCCACGGCGGAACCGGCGGCGGCGCCGCCGCAGGCGGCGGCGGTGGAGGTTGCCGGCGGGTCTTTTTCAGCGCACACCACCCCCCCTCTTCTCCTTCCTTTCTGCGGTAAAACAACCGGCCCCACCCCTCCTCTTTGACCCAGAAACGACCACCACCACCACCACAGTCGGGTGGTGGTGAACGGCGGCTGAAGACAGAAGCGGAAGAGAGAGAGAGAGACGAGACGAGAGAAAGAGCCGAGAAGAATGAAAGAAACTGGCGGTCGGTACCTTTGACCGCCGGACACTGCCTTTACCCAACGAATTCACCGGTTTCAGGTTCGATTTTGGGCTCAACCTGGTTCCGTCTTGGGGAATCAAGCAACAGAGAACAAGGTGGAGACTCGGACCACCGGTCCGATTGTTTGTCCGACGGTCCTTGCCGTTATCCGACGGGTCTACCGGTAAGTCGTCTCGCCTGATTCATTTCTTTTCTTTCTGATGAAGATGATGATGCTTAATGATGATGAACAGTGGTTAATCGGTCAATCCGGTTGACTCGGTCAACTCACCGAGTCAACTCAGTCAACTCGGGTCAACGACAGGTCAACAACTCGGTCAACCGAGTCAACTCCGTCAACAGATGGGTACGGGTCAACGGCTAATCAGCAGAGATGTTCGGGACAAGCTTCGAGTCGGTAAACACGTTCAGATTCAGTTCCTGTGCGGTTCGGGTCGACTCGGTCAAACCGAGTCAACTCAGTCAAGCACAGTCAAAGCGAGTCAACCCAGTTGACTCGGTCAAACCAGTCAACCCTTTCAGCAATCGACACGAGAGTTTTGGGTAATAGTTAAAGTCGTGGTTTCGTTATGTTATCTTTATAATTTTTATCTAACGTGACAAACGAGCTCGAACCGACATGATTATAGTTTACATTTTTATTAAATATTGACGAATTTGATTATATTGGTTGAATATTGTTGAGTTTGATAAAATACGACAACCTTTTTATTGTCGGGTTAGTCCAAAAACAGAGGAAACTCTGCCCGTTTTTCGAGAAAATCCGTAAAAACAACACGCGTTTTATTATATAACAACAACGATTCGGAAACTATTTACAACAACAAACATAGTTGTTTTTCGGAAATTCGACGAATCCTTTTATAAAAATAAATATAATTTATATATTTATTTCAAACATAAACTCGAATCCTTCTATAAATAAATATAGTATATATATTTATTTCAAGCATCGCGTAACACGAATTCGTTTCATCAAAATAAATATAGTTTATATTTATTTCAAATATCAAACGGCACGACGATTGTTTTGCTAAAATAAATATAGTTTATGTATTTATTTGAAATTATAATCGATACGAATTCTTTTAGAAAAATAAATATAGTTTCTATATTTATTTCAAACTTCAAACAACTAGATGATACCTTCGCAAAATAAATATAACTTTTTATATTTATTACAAACGCCTAAACAGCATATACATTCGACATATAGTATACGAGACTTAACGAGTATGACTTGGTCATTACTATTAAGTTATCAACAAACTGTTGAACCAACGATTCGGTAGAGCTCGGTCACACGTAGTTACCGTTTTTGCTTAAAACTTATTAGATATTCCGTGCTAGGAATATTGTAGAATGCACGCTAGCAAGTCTCGTCTTGGAAACGACATCGCGAAGTCGTATTTAGCTAGCTTTGCACAGGAATATTCAGGTGAGTTCATAACCCCATTTTTTTTCACTATTTTACATTTTTCTAAATGTTTTTGGGGTGGAAAGACATGCACATTTTGCAAAGCATACAAGAATTACATATTCATAAACCATTTTACAAGAAAGTTTTAACAAACACAAACGGTTGACGAAAAGCTTATGTTTTATGCCGGTTTTTCAAACAAGCATATTTTTCGAAGAATGCATACACACGAGTTCTAGTTTTCTAAACTACGGAAAAATACAAATACAAGAGTTTACAAGATACATATGTTACAATGTTTACAAATGGTGTGATGGAGTACAAAAACATTCAAGAGAAACATTCAAGATCATGTCCCGAATAGGGTACCATAAGCACCATTAATCAACGTATACATTCAGACCGCGGAACAAAAGGTTAGATCTAATGGGTTTCAGGCAACCCCACTCTTGGCCTACTTCTACCAATGAGTGCTTCTGTGTCTCAGTCAAGGTGACAAAAATGCCTAGGTTTGGTGGCTTCCTATGTCGTGACACATGTTAGTGGCCTTGCAAACCACTAGCGATCTCAAACATTCATAGTACTCAGTACAGATACATTCTAAAGGATACATTCAAACATTCATAGTACTCAGTTATAGATACAATTTTACAAGTTACATTCAAACATTCATACATTCTACAAGATACATACCGTGTTTTCATTCAAGTATTTAAACATTCAAGTATTTAAACATTCAAGTATTTAAACATTCAAGTATTTAAACATTCAAGTATTCAAAAACCGGTCATTCAAAAAGATTTATTTCAAATCTTTTACAAATAAACTATGAACTCGCTCAACTTTATGTTGACTTTTTCGCATGTTTCTTTCTCAGGTTGCATTTCTAAGACAAGGCACGGTTGGAATAGGAGGACCATGAAGAGTCGAGTACTTAGTGGCGTTCACTTTCTAAAAGACTTAGATTATTTGCTTCCGCTGTGCAATGAAGATACCAGTCCAGTCACGCCGATGCTCTGATATTTCGGGGTGTGACAATCATGATGATTCACGAACATGTATTGCCATGAAACTGATAAACAAGTAGGGTGCATATACCCGAAAGTGATCCGATGTGAACGGATCGCTGATTAAGATCCCTGTTAATAATTTTTGTTAATATTAATGATTTCTAGGGGGGTAGCATGTTAGGTGATCTCGGTTATAACGAGTAGGAATTATTGGAGTGTACATGAAATCAGATCATCCTAGCTTAACAAATTGTTCACGAAAAGTTATCTGGGCCGTGGGGATGAAGTGGGATCTCGTGAATGGGCATGGGAAAATATTGGGCTGCACTTGAATTAACCAAAACGAAATAGGAGAGATTGCATATTACTAGATATTTGTGAGTCATGATCATGCACTGTGTTCTTGATATCATGGGATGGATATATGCTGGCCACTAAGTCCTTGCATGTGATAGTACATATAATTGTCTGCTATTGTCTGCCACTTATTGAACTTAAAATTGTATATATGTGAATTGTATATGTATGAGTTGTCGGCATGATATGTGAGTCCATGTGTTTTATTTGGTCCAATCAGTTAAGGACAAGTTAAGTGTTTTGGTTGGGGGTATTATCATGGGCCGAATTGTTGAAAGATCATATTAATAGTTGGATTTTTTTTGTATTAATGTTATGTGCCATTTTATTATGTGATTAACATTAACTTATGGTGTGTCGTGCAATAACGCTAAGTGTGACTATGAAACTGTTTGTGAAACCGTATGTGTGTAAATGGGTACACATGTGGAACATGATATTGTATGTTACTTGACTTGTGACTTGTACCAATACGTAAAATATTAAATACGAATTTAAATTAATTGAGACGTGATAATTATTATAGGGCGGCATTGACCGAATTGGTTGACAATTAAGATTTCCTGCCGAGCAAACCAAGGTGAGTTCACACAGCCAAGGCATGGGTTCCCAGGGTGGGAATGGGTTGGATTATTTATGTGTGATTACCTAGCACATGGAACTTAGTTATATGATCCTCGGGTGAGGAAGGGTTATTGATAAGATACAACTAGACTAATGGTACTACATTGAACTGATCTTCGCACACACGCCAGGGTTGGCCGCGATATTATGACTAATCTTCGCACACATGCCTAGGAAGGCCGCGAACTATACACTAAACTTCGCACACATGCCAGGTGGCCGCGATACAAATATACCTAGTCTAGAATACTTGGGAACTTTCCCTAATCTTCGCATACATGCCTAGGAAGGCCGCGATACGAACTAATACGATACATGACTTAACGAACGAACACAAGGCTCACTTTACTAATACTATTACTGAATTGTTTACTGTGAACTCGCTCAACTAGTTGTTGACTCTCTGCTGCATGCCTTGCAGGACCTTAGGTACTTATGGAGCTTGCACTAGGAAGGAGCAGGTCGTTGTGGAGCATGGATCGTGGATGCCATGTTAAAACGTTTAAACAATCAAACTTAATATTACTTTGGGCTTACATTTACATACTTTGGATTTTCATTATACGCTTCCGCTATTGATACTATGTTTGGTTTAGAACATCAATTGTATTGAATTGGGTTTTGCGAACTATCTTATTTATATTATGCTATGTTCAATATGATTGATGGCTTGATCCTGGTCAGTCACGCTCCCAAGCGGTGGAACTCCGCGTGTGGATTTTGGGGGTGTGACAATCGTCATCAATTACAGAACACAGGAACCCTAATACATTCTAACAGTTACGACGGCTACAACAACCATTTGCTTAATCATAACAATTCATACAATCGCTTTTAATTATTCAATTAACAGTTCGCATCATCAATCATAACGTCAACTTAACCACGAATTATACTACCCCAGATCACCCACACATACCAAACAGTAATACAAAATCCTTCGACACCCAAACAATATGAGCATCAAGCATTAACTAATGCATGAACAGTGGCCTAAACAACAGCTTTCATAACATAAGATCTATTCTACATGATTCATGACAGAAACATCAAACCATTTACATGCGGAACCGTATTCGATAACCTAGTATCACAGAGTCATGATTTAAAACACACAATTAACGACAATATCAAACAATCAATCATGTGCGGATTAAACACTAACCGGAAAAGAAAAACTAATGGATTGATCGTGAAGAAAGGCTCCAATGTTGTAGTTGCCGTCGCACAGGAAAAGAGTAGTTTAGGGTTTTCTAAAAGTGTTCTACCCTAAGCGATCTCACAAGATATAACGTAAATGTAATTAGGCCGGGCGAACAGTCTTGGGCCAAAGCCCGTGCCCGACGAAGGTTTCAAGTTCGCCGAGTATGTGGATGGGGAAGGTTAAGCTTCGTCAAGTATGAGGGTGACGAAGGTTTAGCTTCAGGTGTCTTCAGTTTCGAGGAAGGTTAACTTTCCTCGAGTGGTTGTTGTGGCGAAGCTTTCAAGCTTCGCCATGTGTGTGTGGGTGGTAAAGGTTAATAATTTCTATCATATATTCAAATTTTATTTATTAACTAACACACAACAAATAGTTCACAATTCAATATTTAAAATAATCACATCTACATATGCCAGACATGAGCAAGATGTAGTGCAAAGAATTACAAAAACAAATCACGAAACGAGTAATGTGTCAAGTAAAAACCTTGGAAACTCGGGTTGTCATATAATCAATATCTAAATGATTGTGAAAAAAAATCAATCACAAAAATATAGAAAAATGATTAAAAAAAGTGCGATTAAGCGTTTAAAATACATAACAATCTAATTTAGTTTACATACCTGCAGAAGAATAAGTGGAATGATCTACAAAAAAAGAAGAAGAACAAATTCTGAGAAACTTGAAAATTAATGTGATTGTCGAAAATTATGGAAACTAACACAAAATTTGGAAGCAATTAAAACTTTAATATAAGTTATCTTGATAAATTTGGAAATACGTTACAATTTAGACAACTTTGATAAGTATCCATAATTGATATAAATTTCAAAAATTCAAATTTTGAAATAATCAGTCAAAACAATTTACCTAAAGAACGATAAAGAAGACTCAAAATAACACCAAATCTATGGAAAACGAACCTGCTTGCAATCGATTGGAAGAATGATCAGCTCTCTAAAGGACCTGTTGTCAACAAAGACATCACAATTTTAAGGATTTAAATAGAGAATGATGGATGAAACATTGCTTAAGCTTAAACAATAATCTGTACTATAACCTTTCTGGTATGCCAAATCATCACTCCCAATTGTTGAACTGTAATAGTGTCAGCAAACAACGTCACCTCTGACAATTGCTCAAAATCTACTTCAATACGTGAATTTAATCGGAAAACCTAAAGATGAACATATGATAGAGAACATCAAACAGGAAGCGACATTATTAAACATGAATCGATATTTGAAGAATTGTTACCTATTTGTTGAATCGTTTGGAGAAGACAGTGATGGATCCCATCTTTCAAAAAGCACCAAATCTTGAAAAATATCACAGAAGCACTCAAGAAATGAATATAGGTATTGATGAATGCATAAGTTAGAAATCACTGAAACCCTAAGAAGAGGCGGCGGCTAGGTCTTCCAGACACCAACAACGCCGCAAAAAGAAAATTGAAAACACGGATACATACCTTATACGCCACATAATAAGGACTGGTTGCTTCCACTCACGATTGAAGATGAAGAAATCTAGGGTTCAGGAGATTGCAAATAACATATTAAAGATCGATAGATGATATCTAGGGTTTAAGGAAGAAATAGATAGTATTTAACAATGACAAAGAAAAATCAAAGAGGGAAAAGAAAAATAACATACCTATGTTTTTCGAAGATCAATCGATGAAGAAGGAAGAACCGGATGCAGGAGATGGGTATTAGGGTTTTGGAGTGAAGTGAAGCATATTAAAGAAGATAAGGAGGATGGTTTTGGCGGAAAAAACAAAAAAAAATGGTCTAAGCAAATGCCACGTGGCAAGTAATGGCTTAAGCTAATGCCATGTGGCTTAAGCTTGTTTTGCTTTATTAGAAGTAGTAGATCCTTTATTGGATTTCTAATAACACACTTACAAGTTTTATGACGATTTCAATGTGACTACAAAGTACAATTTTCAATGGCATAAAAATTACCTAGTAATAATCATATTGCCATATACAAAACTCTTTGTCACAAGTTTTCACAATCAAGATAATATATTGCAATATTAAACCTTTTGCCATTCTTTGGCTTCAAGATTTCATTTTCAATTGACAACTCTTGTAGTTGTCAAAGTATTGCAATACCAAATTTTTTGCCATTTATTTGGCTAACAAAACCTATGTACTCGCCAACTTCATTGCTGACTCTCATTTTCACATATGTTTCAGGGTTTCAATTATTCAAGAATGCAACATAGGACTGCATCCGGGCCTTAGACTTCTTTAATCAAAAAACAAATACATGTACTCTATGTTTTGTGAAACAATGTTAACAATAATAAAACAAATTAGTACCAGTTGTTGTGAGCAATTTGTAACGTGACTCCCCGATATTTCCGCCGCGTGTTACGCGATTGGGTGTTACATCACATATGTTTCAGGCAGTGTTGTAAAAATAGGTATTCATCGGCGCCTAGGCGGCGCCTAAGCGCTAGTTGGGCGTTAGTTGATTAATTTTGAGCTAGTCGGACCATTAGTCGGTAGTCGGTCCAAGTCGGTGCAAGGCGGCCCAAATTAGCCCAAGTCGGCCAAATTGTTTCTAGTCGGCCCACTCTTTTAGTTTAAATATGGCCTAAACAAATGTTTTTAACCATTAAATACATGGCCTAAGTTGTTTAGTTCCAATCTAACATGTTTCTAACCCATTAAAACATATTCCAAGAGGCCCTGACTGATATGTTAATGTTTGAATGTTTAAATACTTAAATTGCTATGTTTTAAACGTCGTTTTTTGAATTTTGAACTATTTTTAAGTATTATATTGATATTAATGTGTGTATTGAATGTTTAAATACTTGATTTGCTATGTTTTAAACTTAGTTGTTTGAACTTTGAACAATTTTAATATTATATTGATATTAATGTGTGTATTGAATGTTTAAATACTTGATTTGCTATGTTTTAAACTTAGTTGTTTGAATTTTGAACGATTTTTAAGTATTATATTGATATTAATGTAAGTGTATATATATAAATTTAAAAATTATATATAAAAATTCCGATCCGATTAATCTCGATTAATCCTGATTAATCTCGATTAATCCCTAGTCAGTACTCCACCGCCCGACTAGCGCCTAGCGATCTCTAAAACACTGGTTTCAGGTTCTATTATGTGACGATTGTTGACGAATGCTACACATAGGATGGACTCGTGCCTTAGTGACTTTAAAACTCGAAAGACAATTGTTAGTACTTATTTGGTTTGTATCAAAACAAAGAGTCTATTAACGATATAAAACAAAACTTCAAATACCATGTGTTGTGAAACAATGATTCTGTGACATGACTCCCCGACGTTTCCGCCGCGGTTTGTTGTATTACGCGGTCGGGGTGTTACACTTATTAAAATGGTTTTAGAAACAATTCCAACTTATTTTTTTTCTATTTTTAATGCACCTGTGAAAGTTATCGAGAACCTTGAAGCGAAACGACACGACTTTTTATGGGGTAATTCAGAAAATAAGCACAAGATGTGCTGGATGAAGTGGGAGGAAGTCACTCTTCCTAAAGACGCAGGCGATCTTGGTATCACCTCCTTACGGGATGCTAACTTGGCGCTTTTGTCCAAGTGCTGGTGCGATATAAAATCAAAAAGGATGCACTTTGGAGACAAGTGGTGACGGCCATTAATCACTCGAAGAGAGGTTGTTGGACTATGCCGCTTGCTTCTTCTATTTCAGGTACGTGGAAAAGATAGTTAATGTGGAAAACCAGTTGAGGAAGCAAAATATAGTGCTGAGGAATATGATTGAAGGCGAGGTGAGTAAAGGTAACAACATTCGACTTTGACTGGACCCTTGGATCACAAAAGAACCACTGAAAATGATTTATCCAGATTTGTATATTCTGGAAAAAGACAAAGGAATATTGGTTGAGGATTGCTATGATATTGAGAATCAAAAAACAAAGTGGCAATGGAGATGGAAGAAAAATAATTTCAATCAGCAAGAAAAAGATAAGCTTGAGTCTATTACAAACAAGTTGGAGCAGGTTAAAATAACAAATGCGAAGGATCGTTGGAAATGGAATGCGGATAACACGAGGGTGTACACTGTGGCATCAATGAAAAATTCTATATTCAAGGCGAAACAGGTGGTGGCTCCCTTCGTTTGGAAGTGGAATAACTGGATTCCTAAGAAAATAAACACTTTTATGTGGAAAGCGGGAAAAAAAAAACAAAATACCCATACTGGTATCTTTGAGTAGAAGGAACTTTAACGTGGAGTCGATTATGTGTCAGCTATGTGGTGAAGCCGATGGAGATATCAATCATCTTTTCCCATCTTGCTACATAGCGACGATAATTTGGCAATTCATTAGCGACTGGCGCAAAATTCCGTGCATTTACGCTTTCGAGTTAAGGGATCTAATTAGCATTCATTGACACTTGAAGGTGGAGAAAAAGAGGAGAAAAGTGATTCAAGCGGTCATTCTCAATGCGGTGTGGTGTATTTGGTGTGCGCGGAACGAAGACATATTCATGAAACGGCAAACATCTATAGAATCAAAGAAGAGATTAAATCTTTGGTATATCTATAGATAAAAATCGATCGATGTTTAAGAATTTAGAATGAAATGATTGGTGTAATTTTGTATTGTAATTTCCATTGGTTGTTTGTTCCAGCTCTAACTTCTTGCTAGTAGCTTCTCTTTTTAATAAAGTTTGTCGTTCAAAAAAAAATAATAATAACCAAAGGGAGGAGACGGTTTTTTATGATACATCTTTTTTTTTCTTTTTATTGGTTGATAATTAATAGGAAAAAGAATATAATGTTTGAATTGAATCACGTGATTAATGTATTTTTTTTTTTTTTTTTACTTTTTCTTTGCTTGTTAGTCGTGATTAATGTTTGAATTGGATGGAGTGATTAATGTATTTTTTTTTTTTTTTTTACTTTTTCGTTGCTTGCTAGTGGTGGTCAATAGATGCTGCTGTTGAAAAAAAGAATACAAAAATCTTGATATAAAATAAATTAATCTTTTCTTTAAAAAAATTAGTAGATATTTCCGAGCAAATAGGCATGAAATCAGAAAGTAAAGTAAAGAATATAACCCGCCTATAAATAAATATAAATATAAATATAAATATAAATATAAACAAATAAATGAATATATTCCAGCCATTCGTTTCCCACACAACAGATCGAAAGCGGTGCGTTAGGGTTTCTCGTCTCTGAACTTTCTCTTGTTGTTACCTCTAGCATCTGCCGTTTGCCCTACGTAAGCTATTCGTCCTGTTAATTGTTTTTCTTTTCGCTTTGATTCAATGAAATCGCCTTTGATTCTTCCTCGTTTGGATCAGGATAGGTTTAAGAGGCTGAGTTAACTTAGGGTTTGTTGTCAATTAACAAAACAGATAGGTTACAATTACTGATTAATTGTATACTGTCTGTCAACTTTAGTCTAGTTTGTATTTCTTATATGTTTTATGCTGGTATGATCTGGTGTTTTCTATATTTGGGTTGCTAATAAATATTATCAATTTAGTGTTGAGCTGATGCCAGATTCACTGCTGTTATTGAAATGTGGTCAATTGTATGTGTATCTCAATCGTTTTGTGTTACATCTGAAGTTACAATTTTTTCATAGTATTCATCTGGCTTCAACTGGGATATGCAAATCAACTAGGAAGGAAAATTGGAACGTGGCGAGATCATCCAATCTCACGCGTAAATGCATGTGCAAATACTAATTTATACACCTGTATTAGGATTTTGATTAAATACATATGGGATACAATCGACTATCAACTACCCTGTGTCTTTATTGTCTTCACCTCTAAACTCCAAAGAAGCTGGCATTGAGCATAGTTGTTAATAGCGGCTATAGCGACCGCTATAGCGCGCTATGTAGCCAAGCGACGAATAGCGAGAGTTAGGCTTTTTTTTTTTAGGTTTTCACCTCTCGCTTGGGCCATTTTTTAATACAAAAAAACTGCATAATCTGCTTAAAAAAGCAGAAGGTTAAAGTGTACACGGGCCCGGGTTTTTGGAGCTGCTTTCGTGTGGGCACGCACGAGTTCAATTAAATTCCAGTTCAGAAACTCATTTTTTCATCCCCCCCAACTAACTTTGTTCACACCCCAATGTGGGACAAAGTATTTACCACCTTTTGAGACTTTCATTCACACACCCAACATATAAGTCCTAAACTTTTGCTACTAACTATTAGTTTTTGTTAAATATACATGTAAAATAGCATATATACAAGGGTATTTTGATGTAATATACATATACAAATTTTCAAAAATCTTTTTCTAGTGTAATCACTATTTATAAAATAGCCGTTGCTATTTGTTGCTATTCGGTACGTAGCCTATAGGTGCCTTGTCGCTATTTGTCGCTATTCGCTATCGACAACTATGGCATTGAGTAACCTTGCTTCCTAAAACTGTTGTTCTGATTGTTTTTTTTTTTTTTTTTTTTTCTGAATGTTATTAGTTCTATAGAAGTGAAAGGATCTACAACTGGTGAAAAACCCTTAACTGAAAAAGTAAGCCACATGAGAAAGTAGAAACACTACTGATATTTGAAATACTGGATAGAACGCTAAACAAACTTTGAACGAAATAAACCTTAGGAGCCATTTGTTTGCAACCAACATTTTAATGCATAATGGGTTATGTCTGTATGGTATTTGCTGTGTTGGTTTGTTCATAGAGTTCTGTTCAGTCCCCAATGAATTAGGTTGATACTAATGTAAGTATATTTTCTGTTGCCAGCTTGGAAAACGTAAAATCACTTCTGAAGTATGGAGCAAGTGTGCCCTTTGTCATGTTGTTTCCAGAGACATGTTTTTTCGTTCCAGGAAGTATTCTATTGGCGTTGTCTTATCTTTGGCGGTTTCCATTGTGTTTCCTTCAACTGCTCTTAGCAAACCTACAGTATATGAGCAGTTAAGCAGGCATAATGCCATTTTTTCCTGAGACAGGTGCTTGATTGTTCATGTACGTCAACGAGTAAGTGTTAGGCATCGTTCCTTTTGATGTACGTCAACGAGTAATAGTCATCATTCCTTTTGATGGGGTCACAGTTAGTTCAACGATAGAATAGATATTATTTCGAGACATAATTTAATTAGGAGAAATGAGATAGCCGTTACAAGTACAAAAGGCAGGATTTTGGAGGTCTTCTTTGTGGCCTGCTTATATGAGTTTATTCCTTGATTCGTATCAAGTTGTTCAATGTCAATGATCTAGTGCATTTTATGAATAAGGCTGTGTGGACTGTCTGTCTGAAGTCTATATCTCTTCTGCTCATGCTTTAAGAATAAAAGGTGGATTTAGCTACAACAGCCAGTCTGGTGGTTTACATTCTATAGTTCTCTGGAAAAAGCGTGTTATTTCTTCTATGTTCGTGCCCTCTTGATAAATAAAGTTCCACGCGCAACTGTGAACTCGGAAATGGATAAGTGAGCTTATTTGCATTTGTGCTTTTGGATTGTCGATGTGAAACCAAAGTTGAATCAGTTTTTTTTTTTTTCCTATTCTGATTTAGGTACACGATAATAAAGGAAGTTGGCAATGGAACCTTTGGGGTTGTCTGGCGGGCCTTGAATAAGCATAATGGTGAATTGGTAGGTTTTTTTTTCTGTGAATAGCATAGCATGCTAGAACTGATATCCATCTTGATGAACTTGCTAAATTTCAGTGAATGGGTATTTTAATGTTGATGTATCGTGGTTACAGGTTGCCATTAAGAAAATGAAGAGAAAATATTATTCATGGGAAGAATGTATGAATTTGAGAGAAGTGAAGGTACCATTACTTCTGTTACTTTTATTTGACCTGTTTTACTTGTAAATGGATTGAAATTGCCACATGTACATTACTATCTGGTCTTTTACTAGCATCCATTTCTCAAGTTGACTTTCTTACTTTTGGTAGTCACTGCGTAAGATGAATCATCCAAATATTGTGAAGCTCAAGGAAGTTGTTAGAGAAAATAATGTTTTGTACTTTGTGTTTGAATATATGGTAAGTAGCTTTTACTCAATACTTAGTGTGTTTATTATTTGTACTTACATAAATATCATTATATTCTTCTTCTTTTTCTAGGAATGCAGTCTTTACCAGCTTATGGAAGACAGAGTGAAACCTTTCTCGGAAACGGAAATTAGAAATTGGTGCTTTTACGTGTTTCAAGGTCTTGTATACATGCATCAGCATGGCTACTTTCATCGTGATTTTAAGCCAGGTATTTTCTTCTTGAATGATTACATTGGGTTGACAGTTATGAATAATAATGTTGTGTGTATGTCAGTGAAAAGATTTCACGTTTTGTTTTATTTTGTATTTATGTTGTCAGAGAACTTGCTTGTTTCCAAGGGGGTGATAAAAATAGCTGATTTTGGTCTTGCTCGTGAGATTGCATCCCAACCACCTTACACTGACTATGTTTCAACACGCTGGCGAGTCTTCTTCTTTCATTCTATATCCTGTCATGACAATACAGTTTTATCTTTTTTTATTTGGTTCTTTTTTTTGGTCACCGGCTACTTGCCTGTTAATAATTAGAGAAATTTGGGTTTTGCAGGTATCGGGCTCCAGAGTTACTTCTTCAGTCGCCAAAATATGGCTCTGCAGTTGGTGAGTTGATAGTGATGTTTCTTCAAGTGTATTACAATGCTTGTGGAGCTAATATTTCAATCACAGATTTATGGGCAATGGGCGCCATCATGGCTGAACTATTTACTCTCCGTCCACTTTTCCCAGGTTCAAGGTATACAGCCTGTCCCTTTAAAAGTAGCACGCCTAGCTTGTAGTTTTGTTTCAATACTTTGTGCAGCATATAACTGTTATACCTAAATAGATTGGTTTCACTATATGGGTTAATCTTGCCATGTTTTTTAATGCTACATAATATATCAATTTTTTATGCTGTTTTGGGGGCATGTGGCAACTGAATATGTGTTGTGGTATTCATCTGCAGTGAAGCGGATGAAATTTACAAAATCTGCAGTGTGATAGGAAGCCCAACAGAGAGCACATGGTGTGAGGGACTTGAACTGTCAAGTAAAATCAATTATCAGTTTCCAGAGGTTAGTTCGTCTTGTTCAATGAAACTAAAGTACAATAACCGTATGTAACATGGATCATATATATATATATATATATATATATTTTTGCGAATGCTTCTTGTGCTCATTTTATATCCACCTGTAAGTAGTAGCATATGGCATATGATAATTCTTGCCAATCAACATGTGCTGTAAGTCCCCCTAACCTACTCTTTTTCTAAATTGTCATTTTGCAGCTTGCTGGTGTAAATCTTTCTTCACTGATACCATCTGCAAGTAATGAGGCAGCCAATTTAATTGCCGTAATAACTCGTTTCTCTTTTGCACCTGAAAACTTTTTAATAATCTTCATGTTATATAGGCCGTGAAATTGTTTTGTTTAAATCCTTATGTTCTATTTGCACTATAGGCGCTCTGTTCTTGGGATCCATGCAAGAGACCGACAGCTGTGGAGGCGCTTCAGCATCCTTTCTTCCAGGTAGCCATTGCTATCAAATAAGAAAACGTTATAAAATATAGTTGTTTAGATGACTAAAACAGTTAAATTTTGAATCTGCAGAATTGTTACTATATTCCTCCATCTCTTCGCCCCAAGCATGCTACTGATAGGATTTCTCCATCTGGTTTGCTTATGCTCTTTTACAATCATAAATTTCTAGTAAATTTATAAAGAATATTTTTATTTAGTTTTCATAATTTGAACTGTGGTCAATTTTTTCAGTTGGATTAAATGGGAGTGGAGCTATGGTGCAGAACAATGTAACTAGATATACTAGCCTTTTGTCTAATGTGAATCCGGCATGCAATGAAACATCGTCTGCAAGAGTACATGCTTCTTTAAAATCAGGTAACGTATAAATAAGTTGATTTTATACAACTAGTTCTACTGAAGTAGACTGTTTTGTGCTGCAAGATGGTCACGTAGGGTAACGGGTCCTATTTATACCTATTTAATATGTGTATCGTTTAGATTAGGAGTTGAGGCTTTTATATAAAATTAGGGTTTTAATTAATACCTATCGGAGATCTAATCATTCTCGAATTGGATTATTCTATCAATTTCAAGATTCTATTATTTTAATTTTAATTTTAGATTTTTTTTTTTAATTTATATTTACCACAGGGGTGCATCATAAGTCGGGAATGAATAATCAGGCGTGTGAAAAGACGATTCCCAGACAAGCAATATACCAACCTACTAGAAACTACAATACATGTAAGAAGTTATTTAGAAAATTCATACTCTACAATGTCATTTAATGTCAACCTGTCCGTCTATTTTATGAATGGTGGGTTCCAGTTCACGTAAAAATTAAGCTAAAATGGGAACCGGTTATCAAGTGTAATTTTTAAACACGACAAATCTTTTGTAAATTAAAATTTGAAATAATTTAAACTTTTGTAATCATTTTTATAAAAAAGAAGCTGGCGCGTTCTGTTGGGCTGAAACATTTAAGTTTGATGATGCAGTGGGAAAGGGTGCAATCGTTTCTGAAACTGCTGAGAAGTTGGCACACATGGGCATTGGTGCTACTGTTCCGAGGCAGCAGCAAATGTACATTCCCCCACCTTGTAGACCTTATTGCAGCAAGGTGGCGGGATGAAGTGATGAACAGAATTGGTTTCTTGACTTTCTTCTTTTATATAAAACGTTGGGTTGGTAGAATTATGTATTATGTCGGCTAGTTTGACATACTATTGTATTGGTCATCATTCCGCCTATAAAATGAAAAGTACTATGGTTTTAGTCTTTTTTGTCATTTGTAGAATAGTTGATCATGTCAGTGTGCGTGGTAACACCAATTAGTGAAGATAATGGGCGAGCCTAAGCTTTGCAAAACGGTCGTGTAGGGTAACAAGTCGAACTGCATTTGAGTTGAATTTGCTGTGTTAAAACGGATTCTGACTAATTTGGCTTGGGTCAAAAGGGGCTGTTTAGAAGTATTACTTTGGCGTGGGTTAAAAGCAAGTTTTAACTATAACTAGTCTTAAGTCCTTGCGCAGAGGGACGTAACGATGCTAAGTAGCAACCAAACGGCGATCAAAACCGGGAATAAGCGTAAAATAAAAATACGAATTTCTAACACCAAGTAACTCATGTTACGTGAAACGTAGACGAAGTTGAATTTATAAGGACGCGTATTAGAAACTTGAGGGGGTAAAAAATCTGAAAGATCAAATGTGACCAACAAACACCGTGCTAAGTAGCAACCAAATGACGACCAAATCCAAGAAAAAAACGTAAAACAAAAAATAGTTAAAAAGTTAAACTCATTTAACTTTTGTGGCAAAACTATAAAAACCAAAGTCTTGATTATGGAAAATGAAAAACCTAAAATTAAAAAAAAAAACACAAAAGAAAAAAAGGACACTATTCCTCCTAATGTTATCATTTAGTATATATAGATAACAAGTTAGAACCCCGTGAATTACACGTTTTAAATAAATGTAATTATATATGTCAAATAGATAATTAGGTTAGAACCCCGTATATCATACGGGTTAAGTAAATATAATCTTATATTACAAACAATAATAAAACAATATATCTTTAAAAATCTTGTTTTTACACATGTGGAATAAATGTAACTTTATATATTTAAATAATAAAAAGTTATGTTAATGGCATTATAGACTAGTGACATCATAGGGGTCAGATAAGGCTTAGGTACCATTAGGTCCTGTGTTCGATTCACAGAATAAGGTTTTCCCAGACTTATTGGGTTTCCTCCTGAGTGTATGTATATCACATGGGTTGAATAAATCTAAGTTTGCAAATGAAATAATAAAAAAAATGTTATATTTTTTAAAAATCTCGTGTATTGTACGGTTGAATAAATCTAATTTTATATGCCAAATAATAAAAAAAGGTTATATCTTTGAAAATTCTAACGGATATACTCGATGCGCGATGGATAGAGCGATTGCGGAGAAGATTCTTGAACAAAAAATATGTTATTCAAGACGGTTGAATAAATTTAATTTTATATAACAAATAATAAAAAAAGTTATATCTTTGAAAATTCTAACGGATATACTCGATACGCGATGGATAGAGTGATTGCGGAGATGATTCTTGAACAGAAATTTGTTATTCAAGAGGCAAATCAGCAACCATTTGAGTGATAAAATATTGGTACAAATTCTGATGATTTGATTTATAAATTATGTAATAAAATAGATATAATAATTTTTTAGTAATGAAAATAAAAATAAATAATATACTAATACAAAGTTTGTTTTTCATGATAAATAATTTATTTTATTTAAAAATATCTTAAATTAACAATTTAAATTTAAGGATAATATTTTATATGAAATTAGAAGGATTCTATTCGAAATTCAAATATTTGATATTAATTAATTTATTATTTATTTATTTATTTAATCGAGTAAACTACAATTTGCGTCTCTAAAGAATGTTGGCGCTGTCAGGTTGAGTCACCAAGATGAAAACTTTGCTGCCTGGGTCCCAATGTTGTAAAAACGCTACATGTTTAGTCCCTAAAAATAACTTCTCTTAGTTTAATTTACTAAAATGATTGCATTACCCTTTTTCCATATAAGTCTGCGTCCCTATAGTTTACGACCCTTTTATTATTTGAGTCCTTTAACAATTTTTTTCCCTAAATATAAGATCAAAATGAAAAATATTGATTATTTTATTACTATTATTATTAAAGGATGATTTCTTATGGCAATATCTTATAAAAATATTTCAATTTTTTCTTTTCAAAATTACTCTTATAAAAATATTCCAAAGAGGTCCATAACTCTCCCAAACTATGATGAATTTCGAAATTTTGTTCAATGGGTTTTGTTCGTCTTGAAAAGTTATACAATTTGCACCCAAGAAGTGTTTGATTTCATTAAGATTTGAAGGAGACATGGTATCTTGAGACTCTAGGTTTATAAGACGTTTTATGAAGAAGATGATGTTCATGAAGATCTGGGTTTGAGATGATGATGTTCTTGATCATGATGTGTAGATGGTGAATATTGATTTAGGTTTTGTTTTGTTTTTTTGTAATTTTAGTATAGTCAAATTACCAAAATACCCCTTTACTTAACAGTCAAACTAACAAAAGTTAGGCTTAGGGACTCAACATGTAGCGCTCTTACAACACCGGGGACCCAGGCAGCAAAATTTTCATCTTGGGCACTCGACCTAACAACACCAACATTCTTCAGATACGTAAATTGCAGTTTCCTCTATTTATTATAAGATAAGTAAGAAAGAGAGACAGGAAAATAAAAAAAAATAGTTGCCTTCAATAGATGACACATGGCACACATTGATTTCTTTTATTATAATATATATATATATATATATATATATATATATATATATATATATATATATATAGAGAGAGAGAGAGAGAGAGAGAGAGAGAGAGAGGAAGTGTAGGATACAAATGCCCACATCCTACATTACATACGCGACTTCATTGGCCGTACACGTGTCCTGATTCGTTTTTCTTTCATAAGGTTAAATAAGACAATTCATTCAATCAACTGAGGGCAAATTAGTCTATTCATTCAGTCAGCGAGAAGTTCATTACACTACTATCCCGGTAATTATGATTCGAATCAGTTTCAAATTTTTCTTAATTCTCAAACCATACATTGCAGTTTTCGTTGTTCTGCGTTGGGGTTTGATTCAATTGTTTTGTTCAATGGATCCACAAAGCAGCACCAGACGAAACATAGATGTTGAGTTTGAAGACGCTCGATCGGTCGGTGATCAGGTTCAATTATCGTCGTATCAGAGAGTTACGATTGACGATGTTTTAAATCCTGAATCTGCAAATCCAAATCCAAATGCAAATACAAGTGGTGTAAATGAGTGTTCGAATGGTAATTTATGTTAATTCAGATCATAAAATTGTTCGTAGATGTGTTTTGTTTAATCGTAGTAATGATTTTGCATTATTATAACTGATTCGAAGGTTTTGAATGTTCATTTAGAGGATAATTGATATGAAAGCAAATATTGTAAGTTCGCATGTTTGGGTCTGGGAATTCGCATGTGATGTTTATTTCTAAATGCTGATTTCGCATGTTATGATATCATAAATCGCATGTGTAAAACTTATTTATCAAAATGGTCATTTTCGCATGTTATGAGTCCAACAATTCGTATGTTTTGTTGTTCTTATGATGAAATGATGGAGTTTTTAATATATCGCATGTTACGAGTCTTATAAATCACATGTGTTTCTTTTTTTTATTTTGATTTATGTAGATGAAAGGCTTTATATTCCGGAGGTTGAACCATCAGCTACACCTGTGATTGGAATGCAATTTACCTCTATCGAACAAGCATACGTGTTTTACCAAACATATGCTAAGTTAGCTGGTTTTTCTACTCGGAAAGGTGGTGAAGTACACAGTGGTGGTATAATCAAAACTAAGTATTTTGTTTGTTCTAAAGAGGGATATAAGCCATTGTTTATTGACGATGCTTATTCGAAGTCAAAAAAGCCATTCAAATCAAGGAATAGGGGGACCATTAGAACTGGGTGCAAAGCTCAACTTATGATTTGCTCGGTGGATGGTAGATCATATATAGTCAAGAAATTCGTTGATGGCCATAATCATAAGTTTGTATGTCAACACGATATTCATATGCTGCCATCGTATAGGCAATTGTCAGATGTCCAGGAGGAGATGATATGGGAACTAGTAACTCTAAACCGTGGCCCTGTCAAAGCTTTTCATACAATGAGGAAACGTTACGGTGGTTTCGAGAATGTTGGCGCCACGCTTGATGATTGCAAAAACTTTAAGACTCGAATTAACAGCTATATATGAGAATATGACGATGACATGGTGATCAATAGGTTGACCGACAAAAAACAATATTTAGTTGATTTTTCGTTTGAATATTCTGTTGATGAGGACAAACGGTTAACTGGTTTGTTCTGGGCCGATGGGTTATGCAAGCGTAACTTTATGGAGTTTGGGGATGTGATATCGTTCGATGTAAATTTCAAGACAAACAAGTAAGTTTTACATAAATGGTTTTTAATATTTTTCGCATGTTATATGATTTTGTAAGCTTGCAATATCGCATGTTAATATACATTGAAGATTAGGTGTTAAATATATCGCATGTTTTATTGTCTATTTCGCGTGTCATATTTTGTCTATTTCTCATGTTACAATGTGTACTTCGCACGTTACTAAATCTTTTAATTTTATTGAAGAGTTAATAGCCAAAATGGTCTCTGAGGTTTGCTCACTTTTGCCACTTTAGTCCAAAATCCAAATTTTTTAAATCTGGGTCCCCGAGGTTTGCATTTTTTTGCCATTTTAGTCCAAAAATGAAATCTGGTCAGATTTCTCAAAAAAAAAACCTCAAGTGTTGTCCTTTTGCACAGGGGTAAAATGGTCATTTTCATTTTATTATAACTAATTATTAATTAAAAATAATAAACCTACCACCACCTCTCTCTCTCTCTCCCTCTACTCCTCTCTGCCGCCACCACCGCCACCTCCTCACCACCGCTATCATCCTGTTTGTAACAACCACCTTCAAACCTGCAACAAGAAACCCAGGTTGATCAGACCTGCACCCAATTTCATCACCACCTCCATTAATCCACCACCACCACCATCTCTCTGTCTCCCTCCTTCACCTACCACCTCCAACAACACACCACCACAACCACCTTCAAACCTGCAACAACCCTAATCACCAACCACCTGCAAACTGTCTTCGACTAACCCTCCCACCGCCACCGTCTCCACCAGAACCCTAACCCCAAACCTGCAACAACCCAAATCAGCAACCAACACGATTCAACCCACCACCCCTACTGAAAACCCTAATCCCAAGAACCTGCAAACCACCATTATTAAACCCACCACCCCATCCACCATCACCACCCTCACCGAAACCCTAATCCCAAACAACCTGCAAACAACCCTAATCACCAACCACCTGCAAACAACCTAGATCCATCCGGAAGAGAGAGAGGGAGAAGAGAGAGAGACAGAGGCGGTTTTGTTGTTGTTATTCGTCGATTACACCTGTAAACGCTGCTACTGCCATTAGCTTGATGAGTAGCAGCTAATAAAGGATTTACACAGAGGTTAGTGTCGCCGACGTGAGGAGGTGGCGGTGGTGGCGGCAGAGAGGAGTAGAGGGAGAGAGAGAGAGAGGGGTGGTGGTGGTGCTTGTGAAGAGAGAGAGGATGTGTGTGTTTATATCTGCAGAGAGAGAAGGTTTATTATTTTTAATTAATAATTAGTTATAATAAAATGAAAATGACCATTTTACCCCTGTGCAAAAGGACAAAACTTGAGGTTTTTTTTGAGAAATCTGACCAGATTTCATTTTTGGACTAAAATGACAAAAAAAAATGCAAACCTCAGGGACCCAGATTTAAAAAATTTGGATTTTGGACTAAAGTGGCAAAAGTGAGCAAACCTCAGGGACCATTTTGGCTATTAACTCTTTATTGAATTTCAGGTACAAGATGGTGTTTGTTCCGTTCACTGGTATTGACAACCACTGTCGAAATGTAACCCTTGGAGCTGGGTTATTGGCATCGGAGAGCATTGACTCATATAAATGGCTTCTCAATTCATTCGTAAAGTTATTTGGACGGCAACCAAAGGTTGTAGTGACGGACCAAGACCCTGCGATGAAACAGGCCATCTAGGATGTTTTTACTACCAGCAGACACAGATTGTGCATGTGGCACATAATGAAAAAACTGGCAGATAAGGTATACTATGCTACATTGTCTTTCGTTAGCATTTTTTTATACTACAGATTCATTACAGGCTTATATGAAAACCATTTATCGGTATAGGTTGGACACGAGTTGTGCAACAATGATGACTTTAAAAGGAAGATGTGCGATATTGTATGGACTGATTCCATTGAGCGAGAAGAATTTGAGAGACAGTGGAAGTTGGTCATGATTGAGTACGGTCTTACACAAAATAAATGGATTGATGATATGTTTGTGATGAGATCCATGTGGATTCTGGCTTTTTATCGGCACGAGCCAATGTCTGGACTTATGAGAACAACTTCGAGATCAGAGAGTGAGAACCATTTTTTTTGCCAGGTGGCTAATTCACAACTCACTCTTGTGGAGTTTATGAATCAGTTTGACGGTGCAATGGATGTCAAAAGGTTTAATCACAGAAAGAATGATCGTATTACAAGATATACTGAGCCTGATGATTGGAACAAAACTACTTTGGAAAAAGATGCTGCTAAGATATACACCAGGTCTATATTCTTCGATCAGCAAACGGAGATACATGGAACTATTATCGAATGTTTGCCAATGGACACCAAAATCGAGGGTCCCCAGATAAGGATATTGTTGAAAGACTTTAAAGCTCACGGAGATGGGTTATTAGAGGTAATACAACATATATATTAAAACATGCGATTTTGAAAACCCCCATGCGAATTTAATACAGATCATGATTTTAAAATATGCGATTTTGATGAACGCATGCGATTTTAAATTAATTCAAGAAAATGATTTTTTAGACATGCGAAATTGTTCATGTACACATGTGATTTTAATTTTTTTATTGTTTTCTGTAGGTGTGTTTCAAGAATCTCGAAGATGATGTAACTGCACAATGTAGCTGTTTGCGTTTTGAACAGTATGGGTTGCTATGTAAACACATCTATTTTATTTTCAAGATGTTTGGTGTTAAAGAAATACCAAACAAATATGTTATGAAGAGATGGACAAAGGATATGATTCCGAATGAATTAAACGCCACGTTTGATGTAAAGGTGGATGATAAGGATGAGCAATACAAGGCTAAACAGATTGCTCGCGAAATCATCTACACAGGGGAGTATTTGGTTAGCAATTTGATTTCCGACCTTGATCAACTTGTTTTATAGTCAGGAATCAAATGAAGCAGATTAAAAAAAAGTTTATCAGATTCGTATAACCAAGCAGCTTAATCCAAAGTTTGACCGGTTTTCAAAGTTGACTGGTTATCAACAACCAGTAACTAATGCACCTCCTACTGTCCGTGTGCCAGCTGGTATAAGAAACAAAGGTCGTGGCTCGCATAAAAGGATTAAATCGAAGAAGGAACAAATGATAAGCTGCAAAGGAAAAAGGTCAAGGACATGTAGTGTATGCAACGAAAAAGGTCACGATATTTGGACTTGCGAGATACTGAAAGGCAAACAACAAAAGAAGATGAAGGGAGTCCAGATTGAAAAAAATCTCAGGCACAAAGTCAACGAGGTCGAAGAAGATGAAGAGGAAGATGAGTTTGAAGATTACAGTGGAGGGAGTGATGATGGCAGTGAAGAAGATGAGTGGGAAGAGGTTTCAGATGAGGAAGATTAAATTTTTTAATTGTACATGAGATTTTATACGAGAAACATGCGATTTAATACACATAAGTTTTTATTATATAAACATGCGATTTCATATGCATCAGTCTATAAGTAGTTTAACATGCGATTTCATTATGTTTTTCATTTTATGACATGCGATTTTGAGTTATACAGTATTTTGATACAAACATGTGTAATTCATTCATGCGATTTATATAATAATTAAGCATAAGATGTTTTCAAAACATGTACACAAAACATAAATATAAAGTATTTGTTATTGTCTAACACAACTAAAACCATAAAATGATAAACATAAATCTAGTTACTTGAACCAAGATTTTGTCACATTCAGCCGAGCTGAACTCCATCTTCTCTTTTACTATGTTTAGAGCATCTTTCAGGAAAGAGAAGGCTAAGTCATCAGCTCGAGACTGTTCCTTTATGTGATCCAATGCTGCGTCTCTGAAGCTTGATGGTGGTTCTTCAAGTAGTCTCTCCCACATCCCTTGATTTTTCTTGATTTCTGCAAGAATCTTCCCCTGCACATTAAGAATCAAATGAGAAGAGGTGACATCGGTGCTTATTTCTGTCAACGTGCGAGTTGACAATATTTCCTTTATTGCAGTGTTCTTTATTTGTTCTGAATCTTCAGATGACATTTTTGTGTGTGTTTTGTGTGTGTTTGTGTTTGGTGTCTTAATATGGAAGGTTGTTATCCCTGGGTATTTTATATTAAAATAGTAAATTTACTATGTAGGTAGGGTGGTAAGTTCAGTAGTAGTATTTATGGTAAAATTGATCACTAGAAGTCACATTACAGTCACATCGGTATTAAATTCAATTTTTTTATATAAAATAGTAAATTTATATTTATTTTAATTATCAATTTATAATTTCTTGTTTGTGCATTTCAATCAACGTGGACAAAGTTACATGAAATCATCAGCAACATTTTTTTTAAAATTGCATGCGATTCGAAAAAGAATTCGCACACTTTAAGAAACCACAAACAAGATCATTTTTTAAAATCGCATGTGTCTAAAACAAGAATCGCACACTATAACAAACCTCAAACATATCACCTTTTTTTTAAATCGCATCTGTCTAAAACAAGAATTCGCACACCATAACAAACCTAAAAAAATATCACCTTTTTCTAAAATCGCATGTGTCTAAAACAAGAATTCGCACACTATAACAAAACACAACCTTTCTTTTTGTTTTTCAATTGTTTTCGCATGTTCAATATGTATTTCGCATATTATAATGTTCATCCTGCATCATCTTCTTCGATACGGTCGATCGATGTTGTTACAGTTCAGAACTTCCAGAATCAGCAGATATGAAATCACAGAAGGGAGAAGGAGGTTTGTGAATAAGAATCTTACGTTGTTGTATTTGATTTAGGGTTCGATTTTTGATTCATGGTTGGATATTTGAATACGATTTTTGAATATAAGATTCCAATCTCCGTCAGTTACAGAGATTAAAATATCGTAATGACGATTTTTACCTTTTTTTATAAGATTTAATACATTAATATGATTAATTTATGATTTAAATTAGTTTGATGTATTGAAGATCCTACGGCTGAGAATATCGCGTACGTAATGTAGGATAAGTGGTATTGTACGGCCTCTATCTCTCTCTCTCTCTCTCTCTGTATATATATATATATATATATATATATATATATATATATATATATATATATATATATATATATATATATATATATGTATTCATAGGTCAGGATTTAGAGAAAACGATAGAAAGTGTGAGAACGGTGAGAACGCTTATGGATCGTCCGATCAAAACAATCTATAGACTAGATTGGCGCGGTGGCGTTTTCGTAAATAACATCAATTTTATTACGTGGACGTGCTTCATTAAGGGTAAAATAGTAAAACATCCTTTCTCACATAAAAAGCCATTGAAAAATAAAACGCCAAATAAATACAAAACGCCAATTTTATCACTGCGTACTTTTTTCTATGTTTTTATTTAAGCTCTCTGGCTAAAAAAACGCCACAAAATATGAAACGCCATAATATATAACACCAAACCTTACATCCGAATAAAATGTTAATTACATTTTTTGTTATAAAAATAATATTCCACCTAAACTACGCGCCAAAAAAATTCTATAAATAGAAATGTCTCACCACCTTCCGTTTATCACACCAAAAAAACACACAAAAACACACACAAAAAACACAGGGGTTCCCAAAAAAATACAACTCAATGTAAAACGCCAAAAAATACAACGATGGCAAACATCTTTTCTTTGATACTCAGTAATGTTCTGCATGAAGTTTCGCTGAATGATTTGTTATGTGAGTGTAGTAAGATTTTGCTGCATGAGATGGACAAAATTCAACAAAAGAGGGACTGATGACACCCATATGTCATTCTGTCATCTTTGTTCTTGAAGAAGGTTTGGATGATTAGAAGAGACCTATACCAGTGTAAATGCTACTTTGGCCTCGATGATTATAATGAAGACGACGGGCAGATAACATCCACCCACAAAGGGTTGATCTATGTCTCCAACATCAACAAAGACACTTCAACACATGAACAAAGAAAATAAACCACGCCAAACCCAAAACGCCATTTATTTGTGACAGTTCTTGTAGTTTCAAAAAGAAGAAAGAGACTGATGACACTGAAGATTTAGATCATAAATTGCTTCTGTTGGGATTGAACCCTACCAGAGGAACAGATAATGAAAGCCAAAACCGGATCACAAAATGGATTCACAATGGCTCCAACATCTGATATTCTCCAAAGTACTGCCTTTATCAACAACTGCTGACACTGAAAACTGCTGATCTGATCAAAGACTGATGAAGACTAAAAGCCCTGCTGCCCAATCTACTGCCTTGAGTCAAGCACTGCTGATCATGACAAGTACTGCTGGGTTCACAGCAGTGGAAGGATGCAGCAACAGTTTTATTCATCTTGTGTAATGTAATGCAACATCAGTAGTTAGCAAAGCAGTAGTTGTATAGATCAGTAGATAGAGTTTGTTAGTTTGTTAGATGTCACTTTCATGGTGACGTCAGCTGAGATGCCCAGTGGTTTGGACTGCCTATAAATGTAACAGTACTCTGTACTATTACATTTGATTGACTGAGCAAGTTCTTCTTCTCATGTCTAATCCTTTCATCTTGTGCAACCAACCTTGGAGCATCAGGCTGAGGGGGAGTTTAGTATTGTAAGCATGCTTGTAATCATTTGCTTTGTAATTCAATCATTCGACTTAATGTGAAGCATTTGTTTATCATACTATTCTCTTCTTTGATTGTGTTTACAAAGTTTGTATTCATTTCCGCTGCACTTTACACTATTTCATATTCTCTTAATGTACAAATTATACAAACAAACACAATCATGAGAGCCTCCGATCCTAACAATTGGTATCAGAGCTTGGACAGTCAAATTCGATCTAACAATCAATTTGACATAACAGTTCAGCTCACAATTCATTGATACTAAGGATGGTCGTATTTTTTTGTTGAAAAACAGAGCAATGAGAAATCATGTTCAAAGTGACTATTCTAAAGCTCTGTAAAGCAACCAAGATGTCATAAGATTCACAAATTTCAAACAACAAGTGATGTCATGCACAAATCATCCATAGTTGTCAGATCTGAAAACGTGTCTGGTAACTATGGTATGACTATCTTCATTCAAAATTGATCTCAACTGTTGATATGAAATTTGTGATGATTTCATCATATTTTATACTAAAGTATGAACCTCAGATTAACGAAACCTATGTTCATATAAACATTAGTGTTTTGTTAACATAGAAAGAGGGAAATAAAACTTTAGTCATGAAATCTTATGTGTTAAAAAGCAGGTTGAGAATCCTCAAAAGGACCAAATCAATCCTGTCAAAACACATTAAGAAAAACAGGGGTCTAAACAGTCCAAATCATACGTAATGTGAGAATTGGTAATAAAACATGTACAAATGTGGCCAGATCTCTCAAAACATTACTACAAAATGATTCTGGATTAAGCTTTTCCTCAATAAAATCTCCCAGTGAGTATTTCTGTACTTATGAATGGGAAGGGTAAAAAGGGAAGAAGAAAATGAACAAAACTCAAAAGTGTGTTTATCTCAAAAATTTTGAAGCCAAAAGAAAAGAGTATAAACATAAAACACTTATGAGTCCAAAATTTGGAAAACAATGGTCGTCATGCAACTGTGTGTATTCATTAATTCAGGAAAAGTTCAGGTAACAATGGTATCTCCAGTGGTTGACCTTAAAAGAAGAATTTACAATCAATCGACAAGAAAATGATCCTAAACAGTAGTAATAATAACTTGAGAATGATGTGATCATGAGCTTATTTGGAAAGTTACCAGATCCTTTTGATGTTATTTTCAAAATAACCTTTATTTTTTTAAAAAGGTGTTTTCTCAGATAAAACCAGATATATTTTTTTTATATATAATATATTTTGTACTTTTACTCATTTTTGAAAGTAAAAAGTTCATCTCTGGTCAGGATGTAATTTCCTTATTTTTGTGTGAAATTACTTTTCCTAAAACTGATCAAAAGGAAATGGTGCACATGTCAAGGCTATATTAAGCTCAAGATTGGTTATCACAGATCAACAATTGATTGCAAATTGATTTCAAACTACTGAGATACACATGTTCTAGTTCCAATAATTAGACACAAAATGTGTAGCCTTAGTAAAGAAGTTTTCATCATCTGGGATGCTAAACAACTGTCAGGAATAATGTACATGTGGTAAACCTAGAATGTAATTTCCTAGAAAAACTGCTAACAAATTAAACTTGATAATCTACGTCTAAAATGTAGTTAAGTATAGCATTCCTGCAGAATAACAGATGTTGGACATGATATTGAGCTTACACAAGACAAAATCAATCCCCACATCTGAACAACCAGATGCTCAAATTTTATTTGTCAAAAGTTCAAACACTGCTGCACTAACAGTTGTTATACTAATGGTCTTCATTTTGTTTTCTACCACTGTTTTTTCCTTAAACTATTGTTGTGCCTCAAACATCTGCTCTCTAAAGTCTGTCCACTGCTGAAAGTCAACCCCTGCTCCTTCAATTTCTTGATAAGCACTGTTGTATAACATCAGTGTTCTATCCACTGATGTGCTATCCACTGATAGTTAAAATCACCCACTGATCCATTTATTACCGTTGTAACTACTGATGGTTGATCCATCAGTGGCTCCCAAAACAACTGTCCTCCATTATTTACTCTTCCATCAGGGGTTGCACGTGGTCAGTTTTTAGTCGTCAGATCATTATAACCGCTGCCACGTCAGTATTTACTTTTTCCCTAAATAAAACCCTGATCAAAACCCCAAATAGGGTTTCACTGTCGAATTGAATTCCAAACATTCTCTTCACAAAGTAGTTTTCCACTCATAACTCCAAAACATTCTTCAATCTTCTTCATAAAAAATGACGAAATCAAAATCGAAATCAAAATCATCTTCTTCCTCTGTTCCCACAGACGCCACTCAAATGGCCGCTGAAACCACAAAAATTCGATACAAATCCCCTCACAACTATTTGGGTATACTCACAAAACCCACAACAACCAATACCTTCGACTCCATCATCGACACTTTATCTGCGTCAAAGTACAAAACTTTGTTGACAGCAGACACTCCCATTTATCTACAAACCCAGAGAGAGTTCTGGAACAATGCTACCTTTGAAAAACAAGGAGACACTGTCACAGCCATCAACTCCTCAATACAGGGTAAAAAGATTCAAATTTCTCCACAATCCATTTCAGAAGTTTTTAAACTCGATGATCTGAAAGGTAAAACTTCATTCTCTAAAACCGAGTTGAAAATGATTTCGTGAATAGGGGGTATGCAGACCAATCGAAAAGAGATACCTTACAAAAAGGTTATTTCCCCCCTGCACCCAGGTTTTTATTTCACACTCTTTTAATGTGTGTTTCTAATAAAACAACCGCTTTCAATGAAATACCATCAAAGATCCAGTGCCTGGGATATGCTATTTTAAATAAAGAAAATTTTAATTATTCTCAAGAGATCTTTGATGATTTGGTGAAAAATGTTGATAGCAAAGCATTTATGCTCTTTCCAAGGTTTCTAAGCTACTATTTTGAACAAAAATTTGAAAAAGAAGATGCAGATTTGCCCAAACAAGGTGCTCACTTTAAAATAAATGGTTTAACGCCTGAAACATCCTCTAGAATGTTGGCACCTATAAAAACAAAAGCAGAGGTGCCTGAGCAGAATTTAGCAGATGAAACTGCTCCTCAGGTATCGGCTGCTGAGCCCACTGCTCCAGGTGATCAAAGCAGCACACGCACTGTTTTGAAACCCACACCCGCCACCACCAAAAAGACCAAAAAGAAAACATCCAGAAAGCCCCTCAAACCCAAAACAAAGGCACCTCTGGAAGATGAGATCCCAGAGTCACTGCCAGTGACAACACGAATGTCACCAATAACCACTGTTGCTACTTCCTCACAGCAGATGGAAGAAAGATCTCCACCCTTGCCTCAAACTCCTCCTGCATCCTCACAAAAGGATCAGGTTGTAAGCACAGGGATCCCACAATATGAAGCTCTAGACCCACTCGGATCCATCTTCCACAGTCCTGATCCCAAGGACATGTCTCTTTCAACTCCCTTACCTTCACCCCTCACATTACCACCATCCACAATACCTTTGTTGCAGGCAGTGAATGTAGCTCAGACACAAACCAGTTCCTCTCAATCACCTATTACCGAGAGTATACTTCCATAAATGACTGGGTCTGATGTCTATGTCTCTGCTATCCCAGCAACAACTGAGGAGGTTACACTGCAGGAGTTACAAGTAACTCCTGTCAGTAGTTCAAGTGGAGCAGCTACTACAAATGTTGAACCCACTGGTTTACATTTGGACAGTGGTTTCATTCATAAGACTCCCTTGAAGGCAATTTCTTCAATAGCACCTATGAGAACCACCGGTGAGATTGCTCTGCCCACTGGTACCCTCAAAAGGCTATCAAGTGCTGAAGAAAGAAGTCCCCAGTACCAAGAACAAGGGGCATCAATAAATGACTTTTGGGATTTAGTTCCTAAGTCACACATTGGTACAACCACTGCTGGTGGGGATTCAGATGATCCCATTAACTTATGTGATGATTCAAAATATCAGGAATTGACGGGCAGAGTTGAAAATCTGGAGACCTCAGTTACTGAAATAAAGGATATGGTGCAACAGCTGTTAAAGGCTCAAAAAACACAATCCTCTTCTGCTCCAGCTCAAGCACCTACACAACCTACACTTGCTGCAAATGAGCTATGGAACATGTTCCAACCACTGCTGGAAAGACAAAAACAGATGGCTGATCAGCAACATGCTATACATGTTCAAAAGCTGACTAACATGGTGGAATCAAGATTTAAAGATACCCAGGCAGACATTAAAGCTATTAAAGCTCATATCCATAGTGCCTCTGGAAAAATTCCTCCCACTGTTCTTTTCATGAATGAACCCTTCCCAGATAATGCCAAAAAGGGGGAGAAGATCAAGTGGAAGAAGAAGAAGGGAATTGAAGATGGTATATATATTGAGCCAGAAAATAGCCAAACCAAAGCCACAGTATCAACACACACCACATCACCACACACCACCACAACCACTGCTCCACCATCATCATCATCATCTGTGATCACATCACCAAAACCAAATTCACCATTAAAAACAGCCACCCCATCATCACCTCCTGCCAAAAAGCAGAAGACAGCAGATGTTACAACATCTGCTATAATGACAACAGTGGTTGAAACACCTGTTGTTTCAACAACTGTTAGTCAACCACAAACCACTGCCACCGAAATCACTACCATTCCAACCCCTGCTCAAAAGCAGAAGACATCTACTGACACATCAGTAGTTGTAATGACAACAACGGTTGAAACATCAGTTGTTTCAACAGCTGTTAGTCAACCATCAACCACTGCTCTCACTATTCCTACATCACAACCAAAATCCCTTTCATCCACAAAGCTTTACACCAGAAAGAGAAAAATTACTCAGGCAAATGAGGACAAATATGATCCAAATGCTGCAAAATATCTGATGGAACTGGAAGCTGTGAAAAATGAGATGAGACAATTCTACACTAAAGATGATCCTTCAAACAGAAGATTCCCTTCACTCATTGGCTTCATTATCCCAGAAGATATAGATGAATATCTTGAGCTCAAAGCAAGGCATGCTAAGATAAGAGCCAAGATTGAGTGTGAAGGTCAAAGTGATGAAGCCATCTCTGAAAAACTGGAATTCCTGCTCACAAAAGTTAAGCAGATGGAAGAATTTGCACAAGAATTAAGCAAAGAAAAAGCTGATCAACGAAATAAATTAAGAAAAGAATATCTTGCTTATATTATGAAAGAAAAATTCTATCCTGCTGAAGAAAAATAGTTTGAAGAATGGCCAATAATTGCTTTAAAGCATGAGGCAGATAGGATTGATAGAATCAAAAACGATCCTAGAAAGAAGAAGACTGCTCCAAATTGGAGCAAATACAAAAAGCTCATAGCTGACCTAACATCTGAGTACAAGAGAAAGAAACAGGAGCTGGTGGATGCAAAAGTGGACACTGCCACTGCCATAGCAAAATGGTCAAAGCAGCATACTGATGAAGCTTATGAAAGGCTGAAGAAAAGAAGGATAACTGTCTCAGACACTTCAAAGAAGCCTGACTACAAAAAGCTTGAACAACAAATTGAAAATCTCAAAACACTGCTCACATCAGCTGATAATCCTATTCTTGTGTCACACCAAGAAGAAGGAAAACAGTTGTCTAGTGAAGAGGTAAAGGAAAAGGAAGCAGAGTACTTCACAGAAACCATCAAGAAAATGGGTCTAAAAGAAGAGAGCTCAGTAAGACTTCAAAACCTTTTCAAAAAGGTATTAACCAAGCCTGCATCACCAAGCACTTCAGAAATATCAGACATTGAGCCAGATCAACAAAAGAGACAAGAGCAAATTGAAAAGGAAACTACAGAAGACGTAGTTGCAGCAAATGATGTCATTGAGAAGGCCCTCAAACAAATGTCTGATAGCTTACAACTTTTCTCAGGGCCAACATCTCCAAACTCATCTGGAAATAAATCTCTCCCAAGAAACCCATTAGGATTAAAAGTACTAAAGTGGATGTCTGATCAAAAGACCCACGTATTGACCTTGGTCAGATCCAATGGCGAAGTGAAGTACATATCAAGGAAAGAAGCACTAGGCCTTAGTGTTGAAGATTTGCAGGATCTCCTTGAACGTTCACTGTGCAGGGATGAGGATGACTCAAGTTCCAAGGACTTTGAAGAATAATTTAAAAGACAAGCTAGGGAACTTTTGATGAGAAATAAAAATCTAGAATAATGAAGGGTTTTGGCATTATCTGTTTTAGGGGGAGATTGTTGGGATTGAACCCTACCAGAGGAACAGATAATGAAAGCCAAAACCGGATCACAAAATGGATTCACAATAAGCAGCTGTTTACTTTAAGCTTTCCCCTTGACAGTGGCTCCAACATCTGATATTCTCCAAAGTACTGCCTTTATCAACAACTGCTGACACTGAAAACTGCTGATCTGATCAAAGACTGATGAAGACTAAAAGCCCTGCTTCCCAATCTACTGCCTTGAGTCAAGCACTGCTGATCATGACAAGTACAGCAATGGAAGGATGCAGCAGCAGTTTTATTCATCTTGTGTAATGTAATGCAACATCAGTAGTTAGCAAAGCAGTAGTTGTATAGATCAGTAGATAGAGTTTGTTAGTTTGTTAGATGTCACTTTCATGGTGACATTAGCTGAGATGCCCAGTGGTTTGGACTGCCTATAAATGTAACAGTACTCTGTACTGTTACATTTGATTGACTAAGCAAGTTCTTCTTCTCATGTTTAATCCTTTCATCTTGTGCAACCAACCTTGGAGCATCAGGCTGAGGGGGAGTTTAGTATTGTAAGCATGCTTGTAATCATTTGCTTTGTAATTCAATCATTCGACTTAATGTGAAGCATTTGTTTATCATACTATTCTCTTCTTTGATTGTGTTTACAAAGTTTGTATTCATTTCCGCTGCACTTTACATTATTTCATATTCTCTTAATGTACAAATTATACAAACAAACACAAGCATGAGAGCCTCCGATCCTAACAGCTTCTATTTTGTTTTTTTTTAAATTTTCTTTATCTGTTGTTTGTTTTGTAGTTTCAGTTAATAAACAAACAAAAGTACATTAATACTGATGTGTGTAAAATGCAACATATAAATTACATCAAATGAGGCATAAAACTAACCCTTTTTAAGTACTAATGTTGGAAAAAGTGTGTTTTTGTCTTCCTTTTGTATTTTCAGGATTAAATGAGCTCAAATTAACAAAAGAAGCAAAAAGGCAGCTAAATCTAACATAAATACAAGAAAAGGAACAAAAGTGGATTGCCCGACCCCTCGACAGCATCCTCCCAAGCAAAACAGAGAAGGCAGAAGACACGCCCCGTGCTCAGCGGGCACGGGGCCGTGCCCAAGAAGAAGCAGAAAAGACAAACCTGTAGAAGCTTCTATTGCTCACCACGGGTCCGTGCCCAGTGAACACGGGGGCGTGCCCAAAGTACTACAGGCGCATTAATTGTAATTGCGAATTACAATTAATGAGGAGAGATAGTGTCAGACGGACACGGGGCCGTGCCCAGGCCTCTATTCAGCCTATAAATAGGAGTGCTTGGCTTCATTGCAACTCATCCCTTGGCACACCACCTCTCTCACACTTCATCCACCACCCACCACCATCACAACACCATCATCCACCACCATCATCCATTGTCCATCATAGAATGTGTGAGTCGTCTCGGGATCCAAGATTGATCGTAAGAGTTCTTGACAATCAAGGCCATGTTTGCCTAAGTCTCTTACATCACTTGGTGAAGACAAGTGTTTAGTATAATACTTTTTATTTTTAATCTTTTGCACTTTTTATTTGGTTTTGTATTAATGACTTTAATAACTAGTTGCTTATGTTGAAGGTGATTCTTCCTTATCGTTTGTCCGTGGTGTCTTGGCATTATTTTACTGTCTATATAAAATAAAAGATTTTCACCATTCATATCTCCACGGTCTATATGGAGGTATGTTGGCTACCTGGTCGGGGGTTAAGGGAACGGTTTGGTAAGGGTCTTGCCCTTGTTCAGCGTTTAGAGGTCCTGAAAGGGACCTGGGTCAAATTTAGTAGGACCTCCTTCAATACCCAAAGGTATTGGATGGCGGGGGTCCAAACTCTTTGACCCCCTCATAAGTTAACTACTATTAATACTATAACCCGGCTATTTAGGACTGTATCCCTGCTGACTCAGACTACTTAGTCGAGGGTAACGTCACCTCCAAAAGAGATGCCTACCATAATTTGCATTAATAACTTAATTCATTATCTTTCAATAATCCGACCCTTTAGGATTGTATCCTTGCTGACTCAAACTACTGGGTTGAGGGTAACGTCGCCTTCAAAAGAGGGGCCTACTACAATAACTAAGATAATCTCTTAAACAAGTGCAAAAGTGCGAAAATAATCAAAGGTTATACTAATACACGAGTCGGATCCAAGTGATTCATCTTGTCTATCTGTTTTTATTTTTATTTTATTTTTCAGCATTTAGTTAGTTTTATTTTCTTAGTTTAAAAATCTTTTTCTAACATTTTGATTTGATTAGACGTTGAGGATAAACCGGTACTAAAAGCTCTTGTGTCCTTGGACGACCTCGGTATCTTACCAACACTATACTACGTCCACGATTGGTGCACTTGCCCATATGTGTGTTTAGTGTTAGTAAATATCGTGTTTTATAAATTTAAAACTTGGCTAAAAAGTGTAAAAAGGGCTTAAAATATATATCTAAAATATATTACACTACACACGCATCAAGTTTTTGGCGCCGTTGCCGGGGACACAAGGATTTTAAGAAAGTTAGGAATCAACGGCCTAATCATTTTTTTATTTTCTTTTTAATTTTTTTAGGATTTTCTTAGTTTTTCAGCTTCTGCAGAGCTCAGCACGGGTCGTGCCTGCTGAACACGCCCCCGTGCTCAATCATTGGAACTGGCAATCTTGTTTTAAGTCAGACAGTAAGCTGAACACGGGGCCGTGCTCACTCAACACGTCCCCGTACCCAAGATTCAGTTACTGAAAACAGAACCATTAGATCCCGACGGTTGGTAATTTCTGACACAAACATGAGTGATGGTAATTCTTTTTACTTTCGGCACTCTTATGGTACGTGGTGTCAATTATGGGGAGGCAACCATAAAGAATTAGAATGTTACTTTCTTAATTATAAGCCCCACTATATAGACCCACCGTCTCCCTATAACCTTAAGAGGGGCGAAAGTAAAAATAATCACTATCTCTCCCTCGAATGCGCCCAGCCAGATATTCTAGGAGAAATGCTCCTTGACGAGTTATTTCAACTAGAAAATCTAATTTTAAATTGGTTAAAAGAGCTCAGGAAGGATTTCATTAATGCATCCCAAGACGACGACCATGAAGAAATGTTGGGGTCACATTCCAACAACCTCGTTGCTCCCAAAAATACCTTCAGTTCTAGCGAAGACTTGGACGATAGTCGTCCCTGTGCCGATTGTGCCATGAAGGACTCTCCATCGACTTCGTTCGGTGCATACATAGACCTGAACGATTCGGCATACACCTTCTTTAACGAGAGCCCGGAAAAGGGTTGGACTTGTCCACCTAGAATAAAAATAGGAATTACCCTCACCGACAACCTCTTGCGTTCTCGCCTTAGTCTAGGACAATTAAGGTATCTTAGGCACTTTGGGGTTGTTCCAACCAGCAAGGAACCACCCGATACAATTAAGTTCCTTAAAAAATTAGACAAACTTCATAATCAGCCTCTCGACACGGGGCCGTGTCCAGCCAACACGCCCCCGTGCCCACCAAAAGATTCCCTTCTGACCTTTACGTCAGAATACGGACAAACTGTGTCAGAACTCTATCTGCACACGGGGCCGTGCCCATTGGACACGGGGCCGTGTTCAGGACGCTGTCGTTTTCTATAAATGCAGCCAAGAATTCTGCACATTTGGACCATCTTGGGACAGAGATTTGAAGGAATCTTCTCTCAACTATCCTAGGTATGTTCTAAAAGAAGGTTCCAACAAACCATCTTGTCCTTTCCTCTTTTAACCATTTCCTTCTTCTTCATCTTTCTCCAAGAACCTCCATTAAAGTTTGAAATTTCAAACTTTGTGGTGAGGATTATTGAGTTTTGTTCAAGGAATCTTGTTAAAAATAAGTTGTATAACATTGTTTTAAGTTACTAATATCCAAAAAGACCTCACAAATTCAGAAAATAACTTAAAACTTCAAGATTCCTTGTTTCAAAACTCTGCAGAAAGATGAACATGGGGCCGTGCTCAACAAGCACGGGGCCGTGTCCAGATTACTGTTTCAGCAAATAAACTATTTTCACTTTATTTTTCGTAGAATGTCGAGTGAAAACAGCGAGACATCTTCCGTACATTCATCAAACAGTCGAAGAGGGAGGAGGCCCTCCATTGAAGCTACACTTGTACACTATGTCATAGCATTAAGGGAGGCTCTCGACGAAATGACGTCAATAGAGGAGGTCCTAATCGACCGTATCAACTATCTTACGGTGGGACTTGAGAATAGCTTCCAAGAAATTAACCTCTTGCACCAGAGGTTAAATATTCTTGTAACACCCCCGATGGAACTGGTCCTCCCTCAAGAGGATTGGAACCTAGCGCTTGAAGTTAACAACCCTACCGGGTGGGACGACATTCCGACGGAACCCCCGTAGAACACCAACAAGAGATCCCGGTGGAAGTCGCAACTCCTCAAACTAACGCTAACGAACCCTCTTTTCTCCTCCCAAGGGAGGTGGAGGAGTGGCTCGCCGACATGTGAGGAAACCACACCCGGAAGAGGGAGTTCTATAAGGCCACATCTAACCAAGACTACTAGCGTCTTGGAAATTTTGCTAATTAAAATAACTTGTAGGCTAGAACTCCATGGTTTAATGCTTCTTGTGTTTTCTTATCTAGCTTAATATTATTTTAGGACTATGTATCTCTCTATGGTTTTAATGAAATGATGGTTTTAAAGTTTGAATGGTGTCATAAAGAATAAAACACACTCATGGTGGTAAAGGATGACAAGGGAAACGAGAAACATGGCCCCATGCACAAAAAAACAAGGCCATCCGACAACAATTTCTCTATTACAGTAAGCTCAGCACGGGCCGTGCCCAGCCAACACGGCCCCGTGCTGAACACCCTGCAGATAAATGCCCAGTTCAGGTAACTGGACACGGGCCGCGTTCACCAAACACGCCCCCGTGTCCAGGCTTCTGTTTCTTTTCTTTAATTATTGTTACTGGCACCTGAACACGGGGCCGTGCCCGGTCCCCACGGGGCCATGTCCAGATTGCCAGTAACATAAATTTTTGCTTTTAACACCATGTTACACATTCAATCAACCTAAAAATTTTATTTTTGGGACACATTGAGGACAATGTGTAATTTAAGTGTGGGGGGATGCTAAAACCTTGAATTTTGCAAGTCCTAATAACAAGCTTTACACAAAACTCTATTGGAACCGCTAATCACCCCAAATTTTTTCAAAAAAAAAAATCCATTTTTTTTACTTGTCTAAAGTTTAAGTTGGGAATTCTAAGACTAACAAGGTTATATTTTTACAAGTTTACAACCGATAGCGTCGTGATAAAAAGAACCAACGTAAGAAAATTATGAAACGGCATGACAAGCTTAGTTAAAATTCGATTATATATACTTGATCACATAAAAACCCATTCCCACAAAAGTGAGTTTTGAGCCTTTATTGAGCATACAAATATACATCTTTACACTAAATGCTCATTTTTTCGTTTCTTGTGTGAATAGCCGCTTGGTTCATACGAGTCTAGAACTTGCCACGACAATTCATTCCCGGTCCTTACCAACTTAAACCCAAGTAAGTAAATGATGGAGGCATTAGGACTAACCCTTTTTCTTTTAAAACCATTATTTTTATTTTTCTTTTCACCTACCAAAAAACTCCCCCTAGTTAGCCCCTTTGAGCCTAAACCTTTTCGTTTCTTAACCCCAAAACCCTTTTCATTTTTACCCTTTATTTTAGTAACAACCTCGGTTTTCGTGTGACTAAAAAAAAAATAATATTTACAATGAAGTTGGAAATAAACAAACAAAGCTCCTCAAATAAAAGCTTGTTTGAAGAAATACTTCACTAAAAATAAAAAGTCACAAAAACAAAATGTTTTACGAAAACCGACGCTTTTTACGACTTTCGCCTTTTTCTACTAACCACTAACCCAACTACCCACCTTTAGCCCAAGCCTAACCCTTCACCCAAAAAGTCCTCTTGATATTTACAAAGGTATAAAGTTAAAAAGGAGGAGGATTGATTGCTTGGCAAGCTTATGGTAGGAATAAGTTCCATGCCGCTCTCGAGTGATTCACTAAAAATACACCTTCGGCCGAGTGTGAGTGATTTCTCCCATGAGGTGTGTGAACTTGTATATAAATGGAATTTTAGAAAGGTATGTTATGCCTTAATAAATAATTTACCTTATGAAAAGTTTTTAATAAATCATGACGAATAGGATTGTAAATAAATAAAAATAAAACCCAATAAAGATCTTGGATTCCCAACACTCTATGGCAAGACAAAACCTTCTCTTCTACCCATTCCATTTGGGAGTGTAAGCCACATATTAAAGAGTTTTGCTTGAGGACAAGAAAAAGTTCAAGTGTGGGGATATTTGATGTGTGTAAAATGCAACATATAAATTACATCAAATGAGGCATAAAACTAACCCTTTTTAAGTACTAATGTTGGAAAAAGTGTGTTTTTGTCTTCCTTTTGTATTTTCAGGATTAAATGAGCTCAAATTAACAAAAGAAGCAAAAAGGAAGCTAAATCTAACATAAATACAAGAAAAGGAACAAAAGTGGATTGCCCGACCCCTCGACAGCATCCTCCCAAGCAAAACAGAGAAGGCAGAAGACTGAACACGCCCCGTGCTCAGCGGGCACGGGGCCATGCCCAACAAGCAGCAGAAAAGACAAACCTGTAGACGCTTCTATTGCTCACCACGGGGCCGTGCCCAGTGAACACGGGGGCGTGCCCAAAATACTGCAGGCGCATTAATTGTAATTGCGAATTACAAATAATGAGGAGAGATAGTGTCAGACAGACACGGGGCTGTACCCAGTAGACACGGGGCCGTGCCCAGGCCTCTGTTCAGCGTATAAATAGGAGTGCTTGGCTTCATTGCAACTCATCCCTTGGCACACCACCTCTCTCCCACTTCATCCACCACCCACCACCATCACAACACCATCATCCACCACCATCATCCATTGTCCATCATAGAATGTGTGAGTCGTCTTGGGATCCAGGATTGATCGTAAGAGTTCTTGACAATCAAGGCCATGTTTGCCTAAGTCTCTTACATCACTTGGTGAAGACAAGTGTTTAGTATAATACTTTTTATTTTTAATCTTTTGCACTTTTTATTTGGTTTTGTATTAATGACTTTAATAACTAGTTGCTTATGTTGAAGGTGATTCTTCCTTATCGTTTGTCCGTGGTGTCTTGGCATTATTTTACTGTCTATATAAAATAAAAGATTTTCACCATTCATATCTCCACGGTCTATATGGAGGTATGTTGCCTACCTAGTCGGGGGTTAAGGGAACGGTTTGGTAAGGGTCTTGCCCTTGTTCAGCGTTTAGAGGTCCCGCAAGGGACCTGGGTCAAATTTAGTAGGACCTCCTTCAATACCCAAAGGTATTGGATGGCGGGGGTCCAAACTCTTTGACCCCCTCATAAGTTAACTACTATTAATACTATAACCCGGCTATTTAGGACTGTATCCTTGCTGACTCAGACTACTTAGTCGAGGGTAACGTTGTGACAACTCGAGTTTCCGACTTTCACGTTCGCATTAAATGCACGTTGACTTTGACTGTTTAGTTGTTTGACTTATTGACTTGTATTATACACAGTGTGATATGATGAAACTATTGTGTTTGCATGATTATGTGTTGGTTGTATAACATGAAACTTGTTGAAAAACTTAAACTATTAAAGCCCATTATCAACTCGACGAAACAGAAAGTTGATTCGTCAACACACAACTCGACGAAACAGGAAGTTGATTCGTCAACACACAACTCGACGAAACAGAAAGTGTTTCGCCGAGCCCAGCTTCGCCGAAGCCCAGTTCGGGCCCAGTACGTTAATTCGCATATAATTAACGTAAACCATTTTCTGTTGAACGTCTTTGGCAAACAAGAAACCCTAAGAACTCTCTGTGACGGCAACTTCAAATCTTTGAAGCCCTTTAGATCAATCGAGTGTTGCTTCATCTTTTACGGTTAGCGTTTAATCCTTGCGTGATCTTTAGATTGGTTATCTTCACTTATTATTATTGGAAATCATTTTTCTTGATTGTATGTTCGAATTCTCTGTTGATTGTACTGATGATATGCATGAGCCCTAGTGAAACTAATAAACGCGGTTTGGATAATAATGATAAAAAGGTTGACTTGGTAGAACCTAGGCTTCTTACTGTTGATTTGATTCTTAGTATCGTTCAAGGGTATGGGTTGGTTAATGTAGTAGACTTTGAAGGTTGATTATCACATGAATAGGCCGTTTCGAATAGTCATGTGCGGTTCTGTTTTGATTAAATGAAAACCGTATGATTGTCGTGTAATGATCTCCGTATGATTTCTGTATGATGATGATCGCATAATTCTGTATGGCGGCTGTTAGGGTTTATGTGTTAATCTTCATAACTGATATTGATATAGACGTAACTGATAATTTGACGTAACTGCCGGTTGACGAAATGGAATTGTTGGCGAAACAAGTGGGGTGTTTCGCCAAGGGGTGATTGACGAATCAGAATTGTGTTTCGCCAAGGGTAACCGGCGAAACAGAATTTGTGTTTCGCCAAGGGCAATTGGCGAAACAGAATGTGTTTCGCCAAAGTGTGTTTCGCCGAATGTGATTCGCCAAAGTGTGTTTCGCCAATTCGAATACTTTGCACAGTAACCTGACTTAATTCTGTTAGAAGTTAACTGGATTGATTAACCACTGTTAAGTGATACGCATGACTTATATGAACTCGAATGTGTACAATGTGCTACTTGGTGATTATCGATGCATTGTCCTTTGTGATTACACATACGTGCCAACTTCGTGAATATCAACTGATCAAATACATGTGAATATTTAGGACTTGACTGATTAAGTGTGAGCGAGTAGTTAATCTTACCGAGCAAACCAAGGTGAGTTCATTGCATTTCTCAAGCATGCGTCCCGGTGGTTTGGGACAACTAGTAAACATTTGGAAGGGAATCTTGGGTAAACATTTAAATCGGGTTTTGGTTATTGAACATGGAATCAATCATTATCGGATTGCCTGTAGGGCAATGGGGTAATTAGTTGATAGCGCTATTAGGTTTGACACCTCACACCGGGCTGTAAGGACGGGCGTGAACTAATTAACTGGGCATCATTACCAATGCTTGGTTAGGGGCATTGGGGTCTGGACACTTCCAGGTTATTAAGGGGCACACTCCCCAGATACATATGGGCACACTCCCTAGGGTATCTAGCATGTTATAAGCAACATCGTATCATAACGTTGGATCGGTTTAACAGACATTTGGTAACATCACACGTAAATAAAACTTTGAACTCACCAGCGTCGTCTGACACACTTGTCTGCATGCTTGCAGGTCGTTAGAATTCGTGACATGGACTTGCTATCTGGGAGTGCTGGAGGGGTCATGGATCGAGGCTCTTGGATTAACTTATATTTGATACATTGGTTTTGAGTATTATTATGAAACGGTTGTTAAACGATTTACTACATGCTTCCGCTATACAACTTTTTGGGAATAATATTATGTTTGACATTTGCTATTGGTAATTAATAACATATTATATTTAAATATTTATCATTGGTTCGATGTGATTGGTGGCTCGGACTTTTATGCGTAACACGCCTCGCGGAGTCCCCGCAGGTGGTATTTTGGGGGTGTTACAGTTTGGTATCAGAGCCACTGGTTATTGCGAACTAGGTTTTAAAACGTTTTATAAAACCAGACTATAACCGAATACCTTCGAAGAATCGATCATGACACTCAGCTCCAGATCGCAAGGTTCGTCTTCTGTTTAGTTTATGCATTACTTCCTTAGTAGTCACCCACTCATGACTTGCATGAAACGATACACTTGATACTATGGTAGTGTGACACTACTCTTCAACTTATGTGAATAGTAAACCTGTAATACCATCCGTTGTGTTGTGTGAACGGGGGAAACTTCGAGCGCAAGCTAAGAGGCATTGAGATAAGCATGCAAATTGCCTTATTATTATGGGTGCACACTTAATAATAACGTGGGGTGCATGCAAGTCCCAGTGAGGCTTATCGAGCGTGAGAAGGGTTCTGCCTTATTATGTGTGAACTTGGTAGTACATAGATATCAACATGATACTTGATTTCCATCTTGTTTCGATTTCCTGAATCGGTTCATCTCTATATATAGAAACATGAGTGGACGAGGACACGGACGTGGCAACATCAACATGACTCAGGCTGAGTTGACTGACTTAATCAACACCCGTGTGGCTGAGGCTTTAGCAGCCTATCAAGCTGGTACGGAATGTACCAAGTACTCTTTACCCTTATATCGCGTACACATCTTTTCACTCCTATAATGTGTTTCCTTTCGTCATTTAGGTCAGCAAGTGCAACCTCAACCCAACCAGCCTGCGTGTACGTTCAAAATGTTCATGGACTGTAAGCCACAGACCTTCACCGGGACTGAAGGGGCTATGGGACTCTTTAGATGGTTCGAGAAAGCAGAGTCCGTGTTTGCTATTTGTAACTGTCCCGCTGGGGACAGGGTGAAATATGCTGCGGGTACCTTGGCGGATGGTGCGCTAACGTGGTGGAATGCCCAGGTGCAATTGTTGGGCATCGAGGCAGCGAATGCCACAACTTGGGATGACTTTAAAGAACTGATCAGGGAGGAGTATTGTCCTCGGGATGAGGTCCAGAAGTTGGAAAACGAGTATTATGACTTGAAGATGGTTGGATCTGAAGTCGAAGCGTATGTGAAGCGATCGCATGAATTGGCCGACATGTGCCCGAACTTGTCCCGGCCTATGTCTCGGAGGATTGAGTTATTCATCAAGGGGCTGCCTCCGCGTGTGAAGAGTTTGGTCACTGCAGCCCCTCTCAATGATTTGACATAGATTGTCCGTTTGACCCACAAGATTGTGGATCAAGAGGTAGAGAGTAACTCGTTACCGCCGCGTGTTTCAACCACTACTGCTGCTGCACCCACTGCCACTGCGCCCGCTAATGATAACAAAAGGAAGTGGAGTGACTATGATAAAGCCTCTAGCGCGAGTCAGACACAGAAAAGACCAGATAATAACAACAACCGCAGCATCAGCCAGTCGTCTTCTGTCAATCAAGGCCAAGGGGGTAGCCAAAGTCAGGGTTTGTATGCAGGGAGGAAGCCACGGTGTAACAAGTGTGGCTATCATCATTTCGGGCCATGTGGTCGGATGTGTAACAGGTGTGGTAAGGCGGGCCATGAGGCCAGGGATTGTAGGGCCCCACAGCCCAAACACCAGCAGAACCAGAGACAGCAGGGACAACCACCCCAGCAGAATCAGGGCTTCAGGAAGGGGTGCTATCAGTGTGGTGACGAGGGTCACTTTAAGCGGGATTGCCCTCAACTAAACCAGAACGCTAACGACAACAACCGCCCGAATAATAACAATGCTGGGAACAACAACAACAATGGCAACAATAGGGGTAATGGTGCTCGGGGCAGGGTGTTTCAGCTTGGGGCAGGGGATGCTAGGAATGACGGCAATGTTGTCACCGGTACGTTTCCTGTAAACAATCATATTGCTTCTGTGTTATTTGATTCTGGTGCCGATTGGAGTTATGTGTCCCTAGAGTTTAGTCAACGATTGGGGATAACCCCAACGCCTTTAGAAGTTAAGCAACTAGTAGAACTAGCAGACGGTAAAACGATAGAAGCCTCAAATGTCCTTTTCGGGTGCAAATTAGATCTCGTGGGTCAAGTGTTTGATATTGATCTCCTTCCCGTTACGCTCGGTAGTTTCGACATAGTAGTAGGCATGGATTGGTTGTCTAAGCACCAAGCAGAAATTTTGTGTAAGGAGAAGGTTGTGCGTATTCCTCTCCCCGATGGGGAGTCATTATTAGTTCAAGGGCATCGTAGTGGGACGATGGTTGGTATTATCTCGGCCATGCATGCGCAGAAGTATCTACAAAAGGGGTATCCTGCAATGTTAGCGTTAGTTACCAACGCTCAGTCTGAAGAGAGAACGATCGAGGATCTACCAGTGGTGCGAGATTTCGCTGATGTGTTCCCAGAGGAGCTACCAGGGTTATCTCCTCATCGTCAAGTAGAATTTCAGGTTGATCTGGCACCGGGAGCGGCCCCAATTGCTCGAGCTCCATACCAGTTGGCCCCTGGGGAGTTACAGGAGTTGTCTAATCAACTACAGGAATTGTTGGATAGAGGTTTCATTCGACCCAGTTCCTCGCCTTGGGGAGCCCCAGTTCTGTTTGTAAAGAAGAAAGACGGGTCATTCCGTATGTGCATCGATTATCGAGAGCTCAACAAGGTAACCATTAAGAACCGCTATCCGTTACCACGCATCGACGACTTGTTTGACCAGTTGCAAGGGTCAAGTTTCTATTCAAAGATCGACTTAAGATCGGGTTATCATCAGGTGCGGGTTAGGGAGGAAGATGTTCCCAAGACTGCTTTTCGAACGCGCTACGGACACTACGAGTTTTTGGTTATGCCGTTTGGGTTGACAAATGCAGCAGCGGTCTTCATGGATCTCATGAACCGCGTATGTAAGCCATATCTCGACGAGTTTGTTATAGTGTTTATTGACGACATCTTGGTTTATTCAAAGAACAAGGAGGATCACGAGCGTCACCTACGTCTTATCTTGGAACTTTTGAGAAGGGAACAGCTGTATGCGAAGTTTTCTAAGTGCGACTTTTGGATTCGAGAAGTACATTTCCTTGGCCACGTTGTTAATAAAAAAGGAATACATGTGGATCCTGCAAAAGTAGATGCGGTTAAGAATTGGGCGGCACCAAAGACTCCTCCTGAGGTGCGACAATTTCTTGGTCTCGCTGGATATTATCGGAGATTCATTAAAGATTTTTCGAAGATCGCGCAACCCCTCACCTCGCTGACACAGAAGAACACGGCATACTCTTGGGGAACGAAACAGGAAGAGGTTTCCAGTTGTTAAAACAGAAACTTTGCAGTGCACCAATCTTGTCTTTACCAGAGGGTACCGAAGATTTCGTGGTCTATTGTGATGCATCAATTCAGGGTCTCGGCTGTGTGCTAATGCAACGCGAGAAGGTGATAGCCTATGCCTCGCGACAGTTGAAGATTCACGAGAAAAACTACATGAACACGACTTGGAGTTAGGAGCGGTGGTATTTGCGTTGAAGATCTGGAGGCACTATCTGTACGGTACCAAATGCACCATCTACACCGACCATAGGAGTCTTCAGCATATCTTCGACCAGAAAGAATTGAATATGCGGCAACGGCGATGGGTTGAATTATTGAATGATTATGAATGTGCCATCAAGTATCATCCGGGCAAGGCGAATGTCGTAGCTGACGCCCTCAGCCGAAAGGATAACGCACCTAGGCGGGTGCGAGCATTGCAACTCACGATCCAGTCCAATCTTCCCTCCCAGATTCGAGATGCACAGTTAGAAGCGTTGAAACCAGAGAACGTACGAGCTGAAGCTTTACACGGCTCAAGGCAACGACTAGAACGAAAGGGAGACGGTGCTTACTACGTAACCGGACGCATCTGGGTCCCACTCTATGGTAACTTACGAGAACTTGTAATGGAGGAGGCACATAAGTCACGTTACTCCGTACATCCTGGATCAGATAAGATGTACCACGACTTGAGAACTACATACTGGTGGCCTAGCATGAAAGCTCACATAGCAACCTACGTCAGCAAATGTTTGACTTGTGCTAAAGTCAAAGCGGAACATCAAAAGCCCTCGGGTCTACTGCAGCAACCAGAGATACCCACATGGAAGTGGGAATAGATCACCATGGATTTCGTGACAGGGTTACCTCGAACTCAGGCTGGGAACGATACCATTTGGGTGATTGTCGACCGTCTCACAAAATCAGCGCATTTTCTGGCAATCAAAGAAACAAACAAGTTTTCGCAACTGGCAGCGATCTACCTTAAGGAAGTAGTTTCTAGGCACGGGGTGCCAACTTCTATCATTTCAGATCGAGATCCGCGTTTCACTTCTGATCTGTGGTAATCAATGCATAAGTCGTTCGGTTCACGACTCGACATGAGTACCGCTTATCACCTGCAGACGGATGGTCAAAGCGAGCGCACCATCCAAACACTTGAAGACATGCTACGGGCATGTGTAATTGATTTTGGGAAAGGGTGGGAGAAACACTTACCGTTGATAAAATTCTCCTACAACAACAGCTACCACACTAGCATACAGGCAGCTCCGTTCAAAGCGTTGTACGGACGAAAATGCCGTTCACCTCTCTGTTGGCTTGAGGTGGGAGATAGTCAGATCACAGGCCCTGAGCTTGTGCTTGAGACATCAGAAAACATCGTGCAGATCCGAAACCGTATGGCCGCAGCTCGTGACCCCCAGAAAAGCTACGCTGACAAGCGTAGTAAACCGTTGGAATTTGAAGTTAATGATCGCGTCATGTTAAAGGTCTCACCCTGGAAGGGTGTGGTGCGTTTTGGGAAACGTGGCAAACTAAACCCTCGTTATGTGGGGCCATTCAAAATTCTGGAACGAATTGGAAAGGTGGCCTACAGGTTGGAATTACCTGCTGAGTTGGGTAATGTCCATGATATATTTCACGTATCGCAGTTAAAGAAGTGTTTGGCTGACGAAACACTAGTTGTACCATTTCAAGAACTGAAGATAGACGACAAGTTGCAGTTTGTAGAAGAACCGATTGAGATTATGGATCGGGAAGTTAAAGTTCGTAAGCACAGCCGTATACCCATTGTGAGAGTTCGTTGGAACTCAAGACGTGGTCCGGAGTTCACGTGGGAACGCGAGGACCAGATGGAACGTAAATATCCACATTTGTTCCCCAAAGACAAGACCAAGCCCGGCAGTTCTGGATCTCATGTGGCTAGTGAATTTCGGGACGAAATTCCCATTCAAGTTGGGGATGATGTGACACCCGCGGAAAATGCACAGTCATCCTGATTAGCATCGCATCGTATTGCGGATGGCTTATCAAATTTCGGGACGAAATTTCTTTCAAGTTGGGGATGATGTGACAACTCGAGTTTCCGACTTTCACATTTGCATTAAATGCACGTTGACTTTGACTGTTTAGTTGTTTGACTTATTGACTTGTATTATACACAGTGTGATATGATGAAACTATTGTGTTTGCATGATTATGTGTTGGTTGTATAACATGAAACTTGTTGAAAAACTTAAACTATTAAAGCCCATTATCAACTCGACGAAACAGAAAGTTGATTCGTCAACACACAACTCGACGAAACAGGAAGTTGATTCGTCAACACACAACTCGACGAAACAGAAAGTGTTTCGCCGAGCCCAGCTTCGCCGAAGCCCAGTTCGGGCCCAGTACGTTAATTCGCATATAAGTAACGTAAACCATTTTCTGTTGAACGTCTTTGGCAAACAAGAAACCCTAAGAACTCTCTGTGACGGCAACTTCAAATCTTTGAAGCCCTTTAGATCAATCGAGTGTTGCTTCATCTTTTACGGTTAGCGTTTAATCCTTGCGTGATCTTTAGATTGGTTATCTTCACTTATTATTATTGGAAAACATGATTCTTGATTGTATGTTCGAATTCTCTGTTGATTGTACTGATGATATGCATGAGCCCTAGTGAAACTAATAAACGCGGTTTGGATAATAATGATAAAAAGTTTGACTCGGTAGAACCTAGGGTTCTTACTGTTGATTTGATTCTTAGTATCATTCAAGGGTATGGGTTGGTTAATGTAGTAGACTTTGAAGGTTGATTATCACATGAATAGGCCGTTTCGAATAGTCATGTGCGGTTCTGTTTTGATTAAATGAAAACCGTATGATTGTCGTGTAATGATCTCCGTATGATTTCTGTATGATGATGATCGCATAATTCTGTATGGCGGCTGTTAGGGTTTATGTGTTAATCTTCATAACTGATATTGATATAGACGTAACTGATAATTTGACGTAACTGCCGGTTGACGAAATGGAATTGTTGGCGAAACAAGTGGGGTGTTTCGCCAAAGGGTGATTGACGAATCAGAATTGTGTTTCGCCAAGGGTAACCGGCGAAACAGAATTTGTGTTTCGCCAAGGGCAATTGGCGAAACAGAATGTGTTTCGCCAAAGTGTGTTTCGCCGAATGTGATTCGCCAAAGTGTGTTTTGCCAATTCGAATACTTTGCACAGTAACCTGACTTAACTCTGTTAGAAGTTAACTGGATTGATTAACCACTGTTAAGTGATACGCATGACTTATATGAACTCGAATGTGTACAATGTGCTACTTGGTGATTATCGATGCATTGTCCTTTGTGATTACACATACGTGCCAACTTCGTGAATATCAACTGATCAAATACATGTGAATATTTAGGACTTGACTGATTAAGTGTGAGCGAGTAGTTAATCTTACCGAGCAAACCAAGGTGAGTTCACTGCATTTCTCAAGCATGCGTCCCAGTGGTTTGGGACAACTAGTAAACATTTGGAAGGGAATCTTAGGTAAACATTTAAATCGGGTTTTGGTTATTGAACATGGAATCAATCATTATCGGATTGCCTGTAGGGCAATGGGGTAATTAGTTGATAGCGCTATTAGGTTTGACACCTCACACCGGGCTGTAAGGACGGGCGTGAACTAATTATCTGGGCATCATTACCAATTCTTGGTTAGGGGCATTGGGGTCTGGACACTTCCAGGTTATTAAGGGGCACACTCCCCGGATACATATGGGCACACTCTCTAGGGTATCTAGCATGTTATAAGCAACATCGTATCATAACGTTGGATCGGTTTAACAGACATTTGGTAACATCACACGTAAATAAAACTTTGAACTCACCAGCGTCGTCTGACACACTTGTCTGCATGCTTGCAGGTCGTTAGAATTCGTGACATGGACTTGCTATCTGGGAGTGCTGGAGGGGTCATGGATCGAGGCTCTTGGATTAACTTATATTTGATACATTGGTTTTGAGTATTATTATGAAACAGTTGTTAAACGATTTACTACATGCTTCCGCTATACAACTTTTTGGGAATAATATTATGTTTGACATTTGCTATTGGTAATTAATAACATATTATATTTAAATATTTATCATTGGTTCGATGTGATTGGTGGCTCGGACTTTTATGCGTAACACGCCTCGCGGAGTCCCCGCAGGTGGTATTTTGGGGGTGTTACAAACGCCACCTCCAAAAGAGGGGCCTACCATAATTTGCATTAATAACTTAATTCATTATCTTTCAATAATCCGACCCTTTAGGATTGTATCCTTGCTGACTCAAACTACTAGGTTAAGGGTAACGTCGCCTTCAAAAGAGGGGCCTGCTACAATAACTAAGATAATCTCTTGAACAAGTGCAAAAGTGCGAAAATAATCAAAGGTTATACTAATACACGAGTCGGATCCAAGTGATTCATCTTGTCTATCTGTTTTTATATTTATTTTATTTTTCAGCATTTAGTTAGTTTTATTTTCTTAGTTTAAAAATCTTTTTCTAACATTTTGATTTGATTATATCACACCCTGCTAGTTGCGGAAGCGTGTTGCGTGTGACGTAAGAAAGGTAATCATTGCATCCAATCATGTATCACCGGCTCAAGACTTGTTTCCTGAAATACATGTAGTTTTAAAAAGTCAACAAAAGTTGAGCGAGTTCATGCAGTTTTTGTTATCATATGTAATCGTAGTATTCATGAAAATGAAATCTTGTAATCATAGTATTCATGAAAATGATATCTTGTAATCGTAGTATTCATGAAAATGAAATCTTGGTATCGTAGTATTCATGAAAATGAAATCTTGTAATCGTAGTATTCATGAAAATGAAATCTTGTAATCATGGTATGTTCCGATTCATTCATGGAGTCTGTTAAGGATCTATCAGTGGGTAGCGAGCCCCTGACATAATGTACCATAAGTAAATAACCAAACCGAGAACACTTTGTTATCATTTGGGATCACAAAAGCACTCCACGGTTAACAACTAGGAGTGGGGCGTGCCTCAAGCCCAATAGATCTGCACCTTTTGCACCTTGGTCACTAAGTGATTAATGGTTACTAATGTTATCATCCTACTTATGCACATTGATCATGTTATCTACTACTCCATAACTAACATACCAATAGTTTTAGCATGTATTTCCCCTCGATGTTTTTGAAAACAAAACATTGAAATCAGTGAAAGGAGGGACATGAACTCACAAGTTTGCGTGTAACACCCCCAAAATTTCACCTGCGGAAACTCCGCGAGGCGCGTCACGCATCAGAGGTCGAGCCACCAATCACATTGAACCAATGATAAATATTAAAATAAGTCATGACACTATTTTACCAAAATAAGTTGCCTACATAATATTAATTTTCAAAAGTTGTGTAGCGGAAGCATGTAATAAGCTGTTCAACAATTGTTTCATAGTAACGCTTATAACCAATGTATCGAATGTAATTTAATCCAAGAGCCTCGATCCATGACCACTCCAGCACTCCCAGATAGCAAGCTTCCCAATTCCAAGATACCTACCGACCTGCGAGCATGTAACACGTGTATCAGACAAAGCTAGCGAGTTCACAGTTTTAGAGAACGTTTGTTACCCGTTGTATGTAAAACCGTTCAATAACCACTGCAAGTAATATTGTTAATATCTCATTTCCAAACACGGACGGCTCCTGAAATACATGACTGCCCTTCCCACGTACTCCTATCTAGTACTGGGCCAGACTGGGTCATTAGTTCACCTCCGTCCTCTACAGGCACGGGGTGAGGGTGCCAAACCTAAGTAGCGCTACTAACTAATACCCGATGAGGGACTTACAAAAGATGATAGGTGAGAATATTAACCAATATACTCGTTTTTACCCAAAGACTCATCCCCCCCATGGGATACCCACTGACTGTCCCCAACCACTGGGACGCATGCTCGAATGTAGTGAACTCACCTTGGTTTGCTCGGTAGAATTAATTACTTGTTTCACAACAGTGATTTACCAAGCCCTATGATAGTTACACATAACAATCAGTTTGCATACAAGCACAACACGTATCATTTCACATTCAGTCATCAGCTAGTGTACACGAATACAAGTGTCAACATTCATCACTAAGCATGGCATACCAATTAATCATGCACAAATTCCATCATTCAAAGTATGTTCATAACCCCACATACCCTTCGATACACATATGCCTTTCGGTCACACATACCTTTCGGTCACACATATCTTTCGGTTACACATATCTTTCGGTCATGGTTATCTTTCGGTTACACATATCTTTCGGTCATGGTTATCTTTCGGTCACACAGTTATCATTCGAACCAAATGTTATGTTTCGACTATGCTAGTTATCCTTCGACTACAACAGTTATCTTTCGACATATCAGTTATCCTTCGGTCAAACAGTTATGTTGTTGCCATAATTTAAGCAGGATTTGTTACAATCACCCATTAATTCGATTGACCAATTTAACCGTTTCCTTAGTTACAGTTTTCAATTAACACAAGATTAACAAACCAATCAGTAACATATAGATTAAACAAGGCTAGTTCAGTTTATCCCATAAGAACCCTAATTCAAATCAACATGAATAATATTCTCAAATCCTTGAATAACCATATGTACTTAACAACATGAAACTGATTACATGCATACCCGATTCCCTAGCACATGATTATCTATCCATATCACAGCCGACTACATTTGACAACATTCTAATCATGATGCCCTAATCCAAAACATAACATGTTAGTCGATTTCCATTTAATCAGTTTCAAATTATTTTCATGGAACCTATCCCGCAAGAACATCAACACGTAATTCATATCGTTCATCACATCGGCAGCCCTAATCATACTAATCCAAACATGAAATCATATAATCGTTTAATAAAGAAAACAACATAAAACACTAACCGAGGAACTGGAAGGTATGATAATGATGATCACGGCAAGAGGGGGGTCCTTGACTACTGCCGTCGCACAAGAGAGGTTTCTAGGGTTTGCAATAGTGTAACTGATCCTGTACGTAACTTATATAATTCTTTTGCTGAGGGTTTGGGCCGGTCGTAAGTTGGGCCGGAAGATAAGGCCTTTAACCGAAGGATTGGGTCTTGGCTCGAAGGATCCTTCTTGTCCGAAAGATTACCGAAGGATCTTATAACATACGGTCGAAAGATCATCCTTCGCCTTAAGGTCGAAAGATCATCCTTCGCCTTAGGGTCGAAAGATCATCCTTCGCCTTAGGGTCGAAAGATCCTGGGTCGAAGGATTAGTATCAAGTGTTTAATGCACTCAACAAGTTTGCAACGTAATCCCACTAGCACAATGATCTAAGGTATGTAAATACAACAAAGGAGTCGGGGAATAGGATAATACTAACCTCGAGAATTCAGGTTGTCACATCATCCCCAACTTGAAGGAAATTTCATCCCGAAATTCACCAGTGATAATCATGGTTGGTTCCACCTCTTGAACCATTGAGGGTACTGAAGTTTCAACGGATCCTTACATTCCTATGTAAACTTCGGTCCACGTATTGAGGTTTAACAAATCCACACAATGGTCATACAACCTATACTAGCGAACCTTGACTCCTTAGTCCGTGTTTTCGATAGGTTCCCTGATGAATACAACTGTTCCGATGACTTCAGATTTCGACAAAGGTATCATAAGGGTTTCATCAGATAACACAGCCTTACATCCATGGTATACATATCATTATGACTAAACATCAATTAGTCCAGGTTTGTGAGCCATGTCACCGTTTCCTTCTGGTAATTCGAATGTTCCCCCGCGTCGAAAACTAAGATTACTATGTTTACTATGGCATACCGCACCCTCGTAGGGTGATACTTTCGATTATGACACATTCGTCCATATCAAACTCCCAGAGTTTCTTAAGCTCATCAGTTTTCCTAACAGTTACGCATTGCCATCAAACAATTCCTATCTAGACAATCTTCAAGAGTTTTTGAGCTCAAGTCCTGGACCTGTGATTAGGTTATCACCCACCTTAATTCAACAAGGAGATTAGCGTTACTGTCCAAGCGATGCCTCAACCAAGGCTATAGGCATACTAATACGGTAACAGCTGCTGTAGACTCACCCAAAGATAAGCGTCCTTCCAGTTCTACTACAGTTAACCATACACATGCTCACAGCATGTCCTCGTGTGCAAGGATGGTTCGTTTACTCTGATCGTTTGCCCCATGGTGATACGAAATGTCTATGCCTAGACGTAAGCCGAGGATATCGTGTATTGCCTGTCATAAATCAGGTATAGCTCCAATATCAGAAGTAACAAAAGTTGGCACCTCATGCCTGAGACCGCCTCTCTCAGATGAACATCCACAGTTTGTGAAGACCCACTAGTTTTCTTGATTGCAAGAGAGTGTGCTGGTTTCGTGAAACAATTGACGATCACCAGGTGATGTCGGTTCCGTTCTGAGTTTTTAAGTAAACCAATGACAATTTCATGGTGTTTGTTTGCGTTCCCATATGGGTGTTCCTGGTTACTGCTCAAACAAGTAGGTTTCCAAGGTTCCACCTTGACCTTCGCACATGTCCAACATCGTTCATATGTAGGGCTATGGGGCCTTCTTGCCCGGTTATCCATACGAGACTTAAAATCTTAATATCTCCTATCAAGTCCAAACTGCTGGAACATCGGAGTCGGTGTACTTCGCTCAGTATGATTTCCATACGGTTGCTGTATAGTGGAATCCACATTTGTTCCATGAGATAGCGAATGGCGTCCGCCTTGCCAATAGTTGCTCCTCCATGCCTTGCATGAACTCATCTTGTGAATTCTCTTCCAACAGGTCTTCACTTCGAACAAGGTGAGTCTGGTCAAGTGTGTCAGAGTGGATAGTGAACTGCAAGGTCGTGCACGTTCAGGTCTCTCGGTCGTAATCATCCAAAAGTTCCATCCAGCGTTCTCATCAACTGATGAAGCTTCTTTCGTGGCCAGGGTACACGGGAGGCCCTTGTGATCGGTCTAAGTAACGCGTTCGGTACCGCCCAAGTAATGCCTCCAAGTGAATCCAAAGACCACGATTCCTACTACCGGTTGTGTGTGTCGTGCTGTTCTTCTTTGTAACTCCATTACGTAAGTCGTCACTCTCTTGTGTTGCGTCGACGTGTACCTGGGACTCCGATTCAAACATGATGATGTATCACTGTATTACCCATACCCTCGGGTAAAACGATGCTCAGCGCTTGCAGAGTTAAGATTCGAAAGTTGGAAAGGCGTCCTCCTGTTCTGTCTCTCGCAATCACATCACTCGGCTGTACCGGAGAGATCTAAGTTACGTGACCTCCGGAATCCTTTCGATTAATCTGCGGTAACATCAAGCGGGACCAGGTTATCGTTGTAATCTCGGGGAATTCTTCAGTGTCGATCGGTTCCCAACCAAAACGAGTCTTAGCGAGATCCACGTGCATCCCTGCTTCGTTGATTATATGACCTACCAAAGACGCCTCTCGAACCCAGAAGTTACATTCATCGAGACTTCGTGCGGTATGGCTCCTCCCTTAGGGCTCTTCTAATAAAATGCAAGAATGTTTGTGATATTCTTTTCTCTTGGGAAAGATTCGATACGTCATCGAATAACATGGTTGGTTCACATGATACGTAGAGCTGCGGGTGTGATGACCACCCCAAGGTCATGGGATACAAAGTCGCATGGCTGAATTGCGTCGCATATGTCGCTTTAATAATCTTTTCCCCTTGGACTTTCATCTGATAAAGCTCGTTCCTTGCAACTAGTCGATGGGTCGTCAATACACGGTCATAGAAAACGGTTCCTTAACTGTCACCTTGATGAGTTCCCGATAATCAGTACACACACCAAAAGGCTCATCTTCCCGGATATATCTGGGGCTTTCCAACGCGAAGACTAGGTCTGACGACCTTCTTGCCGAACAGTTCTCATAGTGGCCTATACTGCTCTTGCACCCATCCTGATGCAAGACAGTAAGAGTACGAGTATTCGGAGCTTCCTCTGATCGTGAGATCAACGAGTTTCTGACTAATAATTGTGGTGATATGCCTGAAAGTTCTTCGAGTTGCACATTGAGATTAGTCACAACAATTGATAGATTCTCGTTCCTATCGTCCTTTGTCTGATTATTAGAGTTAGTTGCTACTACAGTGAGGTCATCCTTTCATAGACGCTTTCTGGGCTGTCATTACCGACATGATGCAAATCTTCTCACCACTCTGGTACTTCAATGCATAAAGTGACGTTAAATTTCTTCTCACAGGGTGCGTCTGAGTGATTTGTCTAGTTAGTGAACCATTACTGACTACTATATCGTAACCACCCAGGATAGTAGGAGTGAGACCGGTGTCGCATGCCTGTCTCCCGCAGGGTCGAGTTTGTGTCCCAACTGACATGTGTGGTCGCAGTTGACTTGCCATCAGCCGGTTCCATAACATGTTTGGTTTTGCGAATCATCAGGGTTAAACAGAATTAGGGCGGAGCGATTTACTACTCATCCAAACCACCATGTTGTTATTGTCCTATCGTTGCCCACATCAATCCCAACTTCCTTTCCATGAGCACCACTGCCGGTGCAATTGTTACAGTCACGCGGATTCCTCCCGTATTGTCATCGCTCTCGTGGTTGTGGTCGTTTTTGACTTATCAACGTCCAATACATGCCGGAAGCACCTTCATTTCCATACGGTAGGCTACTATTACAAGTACCTGGGTGTCACGAATACTGTTGCTCTAATGTTGGTGCTTGAAGCCGAACGCCACGTTCTTCCGCCACAATGCCCCTCTCTTCACACTTCGTGCCGAGTTCCAAGGTACTACTCGTTGTGTTGGAATTTACACATCCCACACTAAAATCGGTTGTCATTGCTAAAGTTCAGATTGGTTTGTAACAGTTGACTCCCACGAGTCGCTGACCAGAGTTAAGTTTTAGATTGAAGTCAGTTCGCTGGTGTCCGTTGCTGGTAATCGGGGTCGTCCAAATACTATAGTCGGTAGGATACCACACTCATCCTTTTGTCCACCATTCCAGCAAGTGATTCGAATTATTCCCAGTGTGTTTCAAGAGCGTTGCAAAAGTGATCGCACTTCGAGGTTTAGGGCGTTAGTGTGTTGGGTCCAAACAAATGAAGATAAGTGAGGAAGGTAATAACCATTCATTCGACGCTACCACATCCAACTCAGGGACGTTCGCACGAGCACCTAACATTCTACACAGTTTGCTAGGCGTTCTGATGAGTGCTCAGGCAATGTTTGTTGACATCGAGGTTCGTAAATGTTTGATGAGAAGTGAAAAGTTCGTGTTTCAAAAAGTTTGTGTTCATGTAAGAGTCACTCACTGTTGTGCCTCCTATAGGCTGTTGTGTGTCACATTAATCAAATAATAGAAGTGAAAAGCCGTGTACATATTATAAGTGAAAAGCCTCGCTGGGACTCGTATTATAGAAGTGAAAAGCCGTGTATACAATATGAGGGTAAGAATACTTGGTACATTCCGTACTAGCTTGATAGGCTGCTAAAGCCTCAGCCACGCGGGTGTTGATTAGGTCGGTCAACTCAGCCTGAGTCATGGTGATGTTGCCACGTCCGTGTCCTCGTCCACTCATGTTTCTATAGTTGGGAATAAACCGATTTAGAGGTCGAAACGAGATGAGAGTCAAGTATCATACTGATATTTACGTACTACCAGGTTCACACATAGTAGGGCAGAACCCTCCTCACGCTCGATAAGTCTCACTGAGACTTGCATGCACCCCACGTTATTATTAAGTGTGCACCCATAATAATAAGGCAATTTGCATGCTTATCTCAATGCTTCTTAGCTCGCGCTCAAAGTTTCCCCCGTTCAAACAACACAACAGATGATATCACAGGTCTATGGCTCGCATGAGTCGATGTGTGGGGTCACGCTATCAAGTCACTATGGTGCTAATTGTTTCAATTCATATACGTTGCGAGTGTGCGACTGTTAAACAAGTAATGTGTAAAGTGAGAGAGAAACGAACCTTGCAATCTGGAGCTGAGTGTCATGATCGATTTTCGAAGTTGTTCGGTTATAGTCTGGTTTTATAAAACGTTTTAAAACCTAGTTCACTATAACCAGTGGCTCTGATACCAACTGTAACACCCCCAAAATTTCACCTGCGGAAACTCCGCGAGGCGCGTCACGCATCAGAGGTCGAGCCACCAATCACATTGAACCAATGATAAATATTAAAATAAGTCATGACACTATTTTACCAAAATAAGTTGCCTACATAATATTAATTTTCAAAAGTTGTGTAGCGGAAGCATGTAATAAGCTGTTCAACAATTGTTTCATAGTAACGCTTATAACCAATGTATCGAATGTAATTTAATCCAAGAGCCTCGATCCATGACCACTCCAGCACTCCCAGATAACAAGCTTCCCAATTCCAAGATACCTACCGACCTGCGAGCATGTAACACGTGTATCAGACAAAGCTGGCGAGTTCACAGTTTTAGAAAACGTTTGTTACCCGTTGTATGTAAAACCGTTCAATAACCACTGCAAGTAATATTGTTAATATCTCATTTCCAAACACGGACGGCTCCTGAAATACATGACTGCCCTTCCCACGTACTCCTATCTAGTACTGGGCCAGACTGGGTCATTAGTTCACCTCCGTCCTCTACAGGCACGGGGTGAGGGTGCCAAACCTAAGTAGCGCTACTAACTAATACCCGATGAGGGACTTACAAAAGATGATAGGTGAGAATATTAACCAATATACTCGTTTTTACCCAAAGACTCATCCCCCCCATGGGATACCCACTGACTGTCCCCAACCACTGGGACACATGCTCGAATGTAGTGAACTCACCTTGGTTTGCTCGGTAGAATTAATTACTTGTTTCACAACAGTGATTTACCAAGCCCTATGATAGTTACACATAACAATCAGTTTGCATACAAGCACAACACGTATCATTTCACATTCAGTCATCAGCTAGTGTACACGAATACAAGTGTCAACATTCATCACTAAGCATGGCATACCAATTAATCATGCACAAATTCCATCATTCAAAGTATGTTCATAACCCCACATACCCTTCGATACACATATGCCTTTCGGTCACACATACCTTTCGGTCACACATATCTTTCGGTTACACATATCTTTCGGTCATGGTTATCTTTCGGTTACACATATCTTTCGGTCATGGTTATCTTTCGGTCACACAGTTATCATTCGAACCAAATGTTATGTTTCGACTATGCTAGTTATCCTTCGACTACAACAGTTATCTTTCGACATATCAGTTATCCTTCGGTCAAACAGTTATGTTGTTGCCATAATTTAAGCAGGATTTGTTACAATCACCCATTAATTCGATTGACCAATTTAACCATTTCCTTAGTTACAGTTTTCAATTAACACAAGATTAACAAACCAATCAGTAACATATAGATCAAACAAGGCTAGTTCAGTTTATCCCATAAGAACCCTAATTCAAATCAACATGAATAATATTCTCAAATCCTTGAATAACCATATGTACTTAACAACATGAAACTGATTACATGCATACCCGATTCCCTAGCACATGATTATCTATCCATATCACAGCCGACTACATTTGACAACATTCTAATCATGATGCCCTAATCCAAAACATAACATGTTAGTCGATTTCCATTTAATCAGTTTCAAATTATTTTCATGGAACCTATCCCGCAAGAACATCAACACGTAATTCATATCGTTCATCACATCGGCAGCCCTAATCATACTAATCCAAACATGAAATCATATAATCGTTTAATAAAGAAAACAACATAAAACACTAACCGAGGAACTGGAAGGTATGATAATGATGATCACGGCAAGAGGGGGGTCCTTGACTACTGCCGTCGCACAAGAGAGGTTTCTAGGGTTTGCAATAGTGTAACTGATCCTGTACGTAACTTATATAATTCTTTTGCTGAGGGTTTGGGCCGGTCGTAAGTTGGGCTGGAAGATAAGGCCTTTAACCGAAGGATTGGGTCTTGGCTCGAAGGATCCTTCTTGTCCGAAAGATTACCGAAGGATCTTATAACATACGGTCGAAAGATCATCCTTCGCCTTAAGGTCGAAAGATCATCCTTCGCCTTAGGGTCGAAAGATCATCCTTCGCCTTAGGGTCGAAAGATCCTGGGTCGAAGGATTAGTATCAAGTGTTTAATGCACTCAACAAGTTTGCAACGTAATCCCACTAGCACAATGATCTAAGGTATGTAAATACAACAAAGGAGTCGGGGAATAGGATAATACTAACCTCGAGAATTCAGGTTGTCACATTGCGTTCCGTGTATTATGATATCGAAGTAAGCGTCCGTACGTGTCAATAACCTACATGTGTACTAATCTCGTTAGACACTAGGTCTTTCGGACCTCGTACAAGTTGTTCATCTTGAATTCTTTATTATGTTCTCGTTTGTCATCTTTGGAACAACTTTGTATTTTAGAGCCTTGATAGTTTACTCGCTCGATTGTTATGTATATACACATATTCTATACGTATTGAATTCATAAGCGTATTCATGTATTTTATGTGTATTGACTTATGTGTGAACAGGCTTCGTTCTTCACATGTCCTCGTGCAGTGCACGCATGTCATTGAGCCTTTGCTCATGTCATTGGGCCGAGCCCATGTCATCTATGTTATCGTATTTAAACCATGTTTTAATGTTATTGGGCCGAGCCCATGTCATTGGGCCGAGCCCATGTTATCTATGTTATTGGGCCTAACCCATGTTTTATTGTTATTGGGCCTAACCCATGTTTTATTGTTATTGGGCCGAGCCCATGTTATATTGCCATTGGGCCCTAGCCCAAGTATTAAGGAATTTGGGCCTAGCCCATTACTAGCTTTGATAGGCCCAATTCTAACTTTAGGAGTCCATTAACATAATCTTGCAATTTTTACCAAAATGTTACCAAGGAGTAAACTTTAAATAAGTTCATTTTTCCTATGAAAAATACTTGGTAATTTTTTTATAGTTTTCGACTTTCCGGATTCTTGTTACCGGTCACTTATATATGTGCTCGTTTTAACGTCTAAAATATGTTATTTTAGACTCGACTTTGTAGTAACTTGTTCACGATGTCGATACGCCCAATCTGTTGTTTTCAAGTGTTATCTATTTCCATTTCGGCCATTTTATTTAATTGTCCGATTTACTAGCATTTCTTGGACCATGTAGGAACATGTATGTGTATTTATTTTGATCACCCTATAGGTATCTAGTACATACACATATAGCACATATTACACGCACTTGACAAGTTTCCAAAAAAAAATATATATAATTTTTACCAAAAATATATATATACATATATGGTTACATTTTTAACCATTTATTTTTGTAAAAGAATAAGTTTAAGTCCATAAAACTTATTGAATATTTAAGACTTAAATATTCTCATTAGGGTTTCCAAAAATGACGTTTATGACCACTAATCGCGTTTAACATTGTTAATCACCCTTTAATCCCCTCTTTAATCGCGATTAGATTTTTAGAAAAATTCGCCATAGTTTCCCCTAAACTATGATGTTTCCCACGTTACAAAAACGCATTTAAATCAATAATCAATTTCCAAACATCACTAATCATACTTATTAATTCAAAGATTCTTATGAGCATTATTTTGCTTAAACTTTCAAGTCTTCAAAGTTAACCATTTATTAAGTTTATTTCTTACATAAACTTGATTGTAAATTGTTTTTCACTTTTAAAGATTCACACATCTTTATGTAGAAATTTCCAAGACTTTTACATAACACTTTTGATAATTAATATCACATAAACTTATTTTATGTCAAAAACCAAGTTCATTAGTGTTGTTAAAAGCCTTTCACATGATTTTTCTTGGCTTAATCTTTCAAGAATCATTAAATCAAGTTTATATATAAATGCTCATAATCTTTGAAGTTGATGATCTTTCTTGATTTAAACATAACTATGTTTAAATCACATATTTATGTTCATCATAATAATATGAACACAAATATAAAATACTACATAAAACTAACAACAAGATCATCATAATTATACACTTTAAGCTACTAATCACAACAAAATTAACATAATCAACAAGATCACATGAACATATTAACACTAAACAACATAAATCAACACATAACATACTCATATTTAGTGTTTATTAGCTTTATGTTTAGGGTTTTTGATTATGTTTAACTTTAACTTCAAGATAATCAACTTGTACTTCTATGATTAACTAGTAATAAGAAGCATAAAACTTGTGTTTAGAAGACTCACAAAGTGCACAAGCTAAATAAGAAGATTAGAGGAAAGATAAGCCCCCAAGAAAGCTCCTAATGGTTCTTCATGTATACTCCATGTTTAGATGATCTTGTAAGGTTTAATTTAGTGTAAAATGGAGTGTTAACTGAAGCTTGAAGGTGTGTTGAATGGGGACTTTGGCTGCCGTGAACCAAGGGGTGTTTGAGAGAAGTTTTTGATCTTTCAAAGTTAGTAAAAAAAAAGATAAGTATGATGGTAGAATTTCAAAGGTATGGTGTTGTAACTTATTTCAACAACAACTACCATCAAGACCATGCTTTCTTATCTTATAAATTCACACAAGTATGGTGAGGCCAAGGGCCCACCATGAACGTCCAACATGAGAAGGGGGTAATATGAGATTTTTTTTTTTTTTTATAAAAATTGATTAAAGAATTAGATATTTAAGTAAATAAGAGGTGTAGGGTGATTAGTATTTTAAGTACATCACTAGTGGGGTAATTAGGGATTAGGACTATAATTATCATTAACTAGTTCACTAGACTAGTTAAAAATAGTGTTTAACTAGTTTAAACGGTTCCCGGTTGAGCGTCGGTTCACCTACGATGCTTTTATGTCATACCGATAAGGATTTTCCGTAAGTTGTTATTTCACATCCGAGTGATGTATGAAGCAATTCCAAGTTCCAAATTTAGCTTAACTAGTTCACTAGAGTTTTCATTTGGTTGTTTCGATGACAGAAATACTGCTTACTAGCTCGTCGGTTCGCTAACGGACTAGTTTAATGCATAGCGATATAATATCGGAAGCTTATGATTCTGGTCATCTCATTGATATCCTTAAAATGTTTTAGTGTGTTTTTCATCAAGTGACATAATTCCGAAGTCCCGGAAATGCTTTGTTATAGGTTCGGCAAGCTAAAAGTGCTATATTTTTAGCCGAAATAGACATTTTTGAGATTAGGGCGTTATACCGGAAAGTCTTGTTTCTTTGCAAGATGTGTTTTTGTAATAATGTTTTCTTATATAAATGGACTCAGTTATGTTATCTGAGTGTCGTTTTTCAGTGTTTCGGTCCGATTTCACGGTTTGCTGGCATGAATAGTGTAACCGCGAATAGTGCACGCAACACTTTTTACCAACACTTTTAGGACATTGTTTGTTTGGTTTCGCATTACGACGAAAACCAACATATGTTTTAGCTTTGTTTTCTTGTCCTAACCCTGTTATCCAGTATACGACACAGTTACGTAATTAAATTACGCTAAATGCATGAGATTAAGAAATATAAATAGTGATTAGATTGTACGGAATTACCAGTTATTTGCCAGTTGTCACATTCTCCCCCTGTTAAAAAGAATTTCGTCCCGAAATTCAAGTTGAGCCACCCTTTGCAGGGGTCTTCTTAAACAGATGGGGATACTTTGCCTTAATCTGATCTTCACGTTCCCATGTGTACTCGGGTCCGTGACGTGAATTCCAGCGGACCTTGATTAGTTCGATATTACTTCTCCTTGTCTTGTGGACCTTCCGGTCCATAACCTCTACGGGTTCTTCGGTAAACTGGAGCGTGTCGTCTACATGAATTTCATCCGCTGGAATGATAACTGTATCAACGGTCGGACTTTTCTTGAGATTCGACACATGAAATGTGTCGTGTACGTTACTGAGTTCTTCTGGCAGTTTCAACTTGTACGCAACGGTACCGATCCTTTCTAGAATCTCAAATGGCCCAATGTATCTCGGGTTTAGTTTTTCGCGTTTCCCGAATCTAGCTACGCCTTTCCAAGGCGAGACTTTCAGTAAGACTTTGTCTCCGACCTCGAAGGATAATGGCATATGTCTTCTGTCTGCGTAGATCTTTTGTCTGTCACGAGCCGCTTTGATACGGTCTCGTATCTTTGCTATCTTGTTCGTAGTCTCTTGGACTAGTTCAGGGCCAATGAGTTGTTTGTCTCCGACTTCCGCCCAACACAGCGGTGATCGGCACTTCCGTCCGTATAGTGCTTCGTATGGGGCGACTTTGATGCTTGTGTGATAACTTTTATTATAGGGAAAACTCCACCAGCGGTAAATGAGTATCCCAGTTTCCGCCCAAACCATCACACAGGTGCGAAGCACGTCCTCCAACGTTTAGATGGTTCGTTCGCTTTGTCCATCAATTTGCGGATGAAATGATGTGCTTAGATCTAGACGAGATCCAAGCGATTCCTGAAATGGTTGCCATATTCTTGACACAAAGCGACCATCACGATCCAAGATTATTGAAATAGGTACTCCTTGACGTGCTATTATTTCTTTGAGATAAAGCTCAGCTAACTTCTCTGTACTGTCTTTCTCGCGAGTTGGCAAGAAGTGAGCTGACTTGGTTAATCGATTGACGATAACCCAAATCATGTCATGACCTCTAGAGGTCCGTGGGAGTCCTGTAATGAAATCCATTGTTATATGTTCCCATTTCCAAACGGGAATCTCGGGTTGTTGTAATAGTCCAGATGGCTTTTGATACTCGGCCTTGACCTTTGCACAAGTTAGGCATTTCCCAACGTAGGTCGCACTATCTCCTTTAAGATTAGGCCACCAGTAATATTCCTTTACATCTTGATACATCTTATTAGATCCGGGATGTATTGAATATTTTGACTTATGTGCTTCATCCAACACTAAGTCTAGCAATCCGCCAAAGTAAGGAATCCAGATTCTTCCCATGAAGTACCTTGTACCATCTTTGATCTCTTCTAGTCGTTTCTCTAATCCTCGCAAGGATTCTGCTTGAATGTTCTCCGGCTTTAGAGCTTCTATGTCACACCCTGGCTTTGCGGAAGCGTGGTTAATTTGGTGTGACTTCTTAATACCATAGCTTAATCATAACAAAGCTATATGAATTAAAAATATGCAAGATCATCCATTGATAAAAATATTAAACATTGTCTTAACGGGTTAACACCCAACAACCATAACTTTGTCTAAACATTACAAATGCAAACTTAAAGTAAACATGGTTCAGGGACTGTGACTTGTCCAGGAAAGAGTCACAAGCCTCGAACCCTGGATGACCTCGGGCTTAATGCAGCGGGAAACAAGCCATACCGCGCCAGATCTTTAGTTTCCTGAAATACATGTAAGTTGAAAAATCAACAATAATGTTGAGCGAGTTCATGCGATAGTGAGTAAATAAACCTTTATCTTTATCAAAAACCTGGTATGTAGCAAATAAGGAAAAAGAGATCACCAATGGTTTGCAAGGCCATTGATATGTGTGAAGTGCAAGTAGGGATGACTCAAACCTAGCAGATTTATGCGTCGGGCACTAAGTCACCCCGAGGTCCGTTCAGCTGGACCTGGGGCTGGGCTCGCTACACCCAGATAGATCTACCGCTCCTGTCCCTCGGTCCTACTACGAGGATTAATGGCCTCAAGTTGCGCCTACCCACTCACATGATCTAAGTAGTAACCCTCCTTACGCTAACCATACCATGTATCAAGTATTCATAATCATTGTAACATGTATTTCACCCCCGCAATTTATAAAACTGAAAATAGTTAAGAGAAAAGGGGGACATGAACTCACAGTGAGTGCGTCACAATACCAAGTAATCCAAATATCCAACTGCTGCGCAACGACCTACATGTGCTAATTCTATTAGACGGATGGCCGTGCTTTAGCTTTATAGTTTAATTTTCGGGAAACAGTTAGACAACTGTTCCTTGTACATATTTGGTAGTAAATCTCCTTCCCAAGGATGGGGGAATTAATACATGTGCGTTTATGATATTAAGTCTCACTTAATATATTTTATTTCTCATTCCAAAATATAATTATTTTTCTCAAAAATAATATATTTTCTCTTCGTGTAATACTTTCCAAAATAATACGTTGACAACATACGCGTTTATGAATATTTCCGGATAAAGTGTAAGTTACGTTTTGGCGATTTAGTGGTAATAGTAATTACCGTTGTAACTTATATGTTTGTCGTGTAGGCGTTGGTATTATTTTGAATTCGACAAAGTTGGTAAATATTATTTTTACTCTAAAAATAATATTTATACATTTTCACAAAATAATCATAAATAGTGTTGTGAAAAATATATTTATCGAATAAATATTTATCACGTTTATTTTTGTGAAAACCCCACCCCCGAATATTTGTAAATAAAGTCATGGCGAAATATATTTGAAAATATGTCAAAAGTAGTCTAACACTTGTAAATAATTCTAAGTGTTAGATTTTAGAAAATTTCGCCAGAGTTTCCCCTGTAACTGGAGGTGGCCACGCCTTCAAGCGTATCATTTTCTTTTACAAAATCATTTCAACACTTCTTTTAAATCAACCAATCAATTTCCGACACATTACACAAGTTTCAACACTTCAAACTTGTAGACTAGTATGTAAGATCGCATTATTACATGAACTTGTAGTTTTTCTAAAACTATTGTGTAGATCTCGTTATATTTAGTGGATCTATGTATAAAATAGTTTAGTCTTGTAAAAACCCCGTTTTTGGAACAAATCATCCTTTACAACTTCCCGACAACTTTTATAAAAATTGTTATTTTGTCGGATCTTTCGTTTCACAAGTGTTTATACACTTGTAGTTTATAAAAATCATCTTTGTTAACATGTTATCCAACTTTTATAAAACATGATTTTCTCGACACTTGGTTCTACGAATGTACCACTTGTACATACGTAGATCGGCTCGTTTTAAATACTATTTTTCCTGTCAAAACACTTTTACACAAGTTCATGTTTCCCGTGTGGTGGAGTTTCACCTTTTAACCCTCGTACCGCTAGAAACAAGCTTATGTTAAGATACATGATCTTAACAAAGTCGGGTTAAACGATGATAAGAGCCACCACATCGTAGATCGGGTCTCTACAACCAACATATTCGAATACTACGACTTTTACACGCGTTATAAGCTTTTAACCAACAATATTCGAGTTTTAGTAGACTTTATAGATTCAAAAGATGGGTTACCGACTTTTATCCGTTAAAAATCCTTTTAACCACTTTAGATATGATCAAGAGCGAGTTTTAAATGTTATACCTCTAGCTCGGGGCTAGGGAAGATCTTTGGCGAAAATGGCGTGGATAAAAGCAAATGAACGAGGTCCTTTAACTTCCGCTTGCTTCAAAGCTCCTAATACGTGATCCCCGACACTTGTGTGAGCTTGGAATGGCAAGACAAGAATTCGAAGATGATGGATGGATGTGAGGAGCTCTCGGCCGAGAATAGGGGGCAAGAGAGAGTGAGAGTGAGTTGGTGTTTAGTGTGTGTAAATCTCTTGAGTGTGTGTGGTATTTATAGAAAAATCAAGCTCCATCGTCCAACGGTTTCATGTCGTCTAGATATCCACAACATCAATTAAAATATCAAAAAGTTGTACTCCCCTTGTCCTTTCTTGTTGGCCGATCCCATTAGGGGGGGGGGGTATCCGGTTGGGTTTCGATCGTTCAGTTAGAGTTTAGTTAAGTTAAGTTGGTTACTTTTAGAGTTTAACCCCGTTAGTTGTTTAACGCGTTATAATGCGGGTGTTAGGGTAATCAGGGACCCTAACTGGCTCAGAAAAATACCAATAATATTCCTGGCAATATTTTTATGTTCCGGGTATAGTCCGGTTGTTCGGTTGGATAGTAATCCGTTAAAGTGCTTAAGTAATCCTTTAAGCGTTGTAAATAATATTTTTAGTGACACAATCTATTCTGCAAAGTGTCAGGAATATTTCCCCATGTTTTGGCACTTTATTAATTAGCTAGAAGCTAGTGTGTTGATAAAAGTGCTGTGTTTTGTGCTTAGAGTACGTTTTAGGCACATCCAATCTCTGTATCTTATTCCTAGAGACGCAATTATACAACCCTTGTATCCCTACACACACTATGGGTGTAGTAGAATATTTCTGGCTCATTCAGGCCTTTAGAGGCAGTGTTTGCCTGATGCTGGCTATATCAGCATGTTCAATAGGTTATCCGTTCAAATGTTACTGTGCTTTTGTGCATCATGTTTGTCACTAGAGTTCAGTAAGTAAATAATGTAGTGACAGGAAATCAAAGTATGATGCAGATATGTACAAGTATCAACAATCAAGTAGCAGTTTATCAGAAATCTCAGTTAAGCACAGTAATTAGGCAACAATTAATAGTTAATTAAGTTGTATGGATACCTGGTTTTGTGAGGGTTGTCACATTCTCCCCCCGTTAAATAAATTTCGTCCCGAAATTTTAAATTCTGCTTGTAGAAGCAGGGTTCTCAGGAAATAAGTGGGGGTATTTCTCCTTCATTCGGTCTTCACGCTCCCAGGTGAACTCAGGACCATGTCTAGCATTCCAGCGAACTTTGACGAGCTTGACACTGCTCCGGCGGGTCTTGTTAACTTTCCAATCCGTGACCTCGACAGGTTCTTCAACGAAGTGGAGCGTGTCATCAATATGAATTTCGTCGGTAGGAATGGCAACGTTAACTTGGGTTGGACTTCTCTTCAGATTGGATACATGAAATGTATCGTGAACATTATTCAGTTCGGCAGGTAGATCCAACTTGTATGCTACGGTCCCAATTCTTTCCAAAACCTTGAAAGGACCAATGTAGCGCGGATTCAACTTCCCACGCTTCCCAAAGCGTGCCACACCCTTCCAGGGTGATACCTTCAACAAAACCATATCCCCAACCTCAAACTCTTGAGGTTTCCTTTTCAGATCTGCGTAGGTCTTCTGACGGTCACGAGCCGCACTAATGCGATCTCGGATTTGCGCGATCTTATCTGTAGTTTCCTGAACTACATCGGGACCTACCAATTGTCTATCACCTGCGTCAGACCAACAGAGCGGCGACCTGCACTTGCGCCCATATAAAGCTTCGAATGGCGCGGCACCAATACTGGTGTGGTAGCTGTTATTGTAGGAAAATTCAACCAGGGGTAAATGCTTATCCCAGCTACCACCTAAATCCATCACACATGCTCTCAGCATGTCCTCCAACGTCTGAATCGTCCGCTCACTTTGTCCGTCGGTCTGCGGGTGAAAAGCTGTGCTCATATTCAGCTTTGAGCCAAAAGCTTCCTGGAAGGATTGCCATATCCTCGATACGAACCTCCCGTCTCTATCAGAAATAATCGAGAGAGGTACTCCATGGCGTGTAACAATCTCTCTCATGTAGATTTCAGCCAATTTGCTTGTATGATCCTTCTCGCGGATAGGCAAGAAGTGTGCTGACTTCGTTAAGCGGTCCACTATCACCCAGATAGTGTCATGGCCTTTTGGCGTTCTTGGCAACTTCGTAATAAAATCCATGGAGATTTCTTCCCACTTCCACTGGGGAATTTTTGGTTGCTGCAGAAGTCCCGAAGGCTTCTGGTATTCCGCCTTAACTTTGGCGCAAGTTAAACATTTGCTCACGTAAATAGCAGCATCGCCTTTCATCCTAGGCCACCAGTAATAATCTTTAAGATCCTGGTACATCTTATCCGCTCCAGGGTGGATAGAGTACCGCGACTTGTGAGCTTCATCAAAGATAATCTCTCTTAAACCACCAAACAGAGGAACCCAAATCCTTTTCCCAAAACATAACGTTCCTTCCCTGTTTGGCACCAAAATCTTCTCCATCCCACGGAGATATTCTTCCTCAAGGTTTCCCTCCTTGCGAGCTTCCTTCTGTGCTGCACGAACGCGCGAGGAAAGGTCGGTTTGAATTATCATTTCCATAGCCCTAACCCTTATGGGCTTGATCCTTTCCTTACGACTTAGGGCATCGGCGACCACATTCGCCTTCCCTGGATGATACTTGATCTCGCAGTCGTAGTCGTTCAACAACTCGACCCATCGTCTTTGCCTCATGTTCAACTCCTTCTGGTTGAATATATGCTGGAGGCTCTTGTGATCTGTAAAGATTGTACACTTCGTACCGTAAAGGTAGTGTCTCCAGATCTTCAAAGCAAAGACCACTGCGCCTAGCTCCAAATCATGAGTGGTATAGTTCTTTTCATGCACCTTCAGTTGGCGTGATGCGTAGGCGATAACCTTTTGGCGTTGCATCAACACACAACCCAATCCTTGACGCGATGCGTCACAGTATACCACAAAATCGTCGGTACCTTCCGGTAGAGCTAAGATCGGCGCGTTACAAAGCTTATCCTTCAATATCTGAAAGGCTTCATCCTGTTTGATTCCCCAATCAAACTTCTTATCCTTTTGCGTGAGGAGCGTTAACGGTTGAGCGATCTTAGAAAAGTTCTCGATGAACCTTCGATAATAGCCAGCCAATCCCAAGAATTGCCGAATCTCGGTTGGCGTCTTTGGCGTTTCCCAATCTTTAATCGCCTCGATCTTGGTTGGGTCCACGTGGATTCCATCTCCATTCACCACGTGCCCAAGGAATTGCACTTCTCTTAGCCAAAACTCACACTTAGAGAACTTGGCGTACAACTGTTCTTTCTTTAGCAGCTCCAAAATGGCTCTAAGATGCTGCTCGTGCTCAGCCTTTGTTTTCGAATAAATCAGAATGTCATCGATGAATACGATCACGAACTTATCCAAGTACGGCTTACAAACTCCGTTCATCAAATCCATGAACACTGCAGGTGCGTTTGTCAAACCAAACGGCATAACCAGAAACTCGTAGTGTCCATATCGAGTTCTGAAGGCTGTCTTTGGGATACTCTCCTCCTGTATCCGTAGCTGATGGTATCCAGATCGAAGATCGATCTTTGAATAGAAGCTTGAACCTTGAAGCTGGTCGAACAGATCATCGATTCTTGGCAGGGGATACCTATTCTTGATTGTCAGCTTGTTCAACTCTCTGTAGTCGATGCACATACGGAAACTACCGTCCTTCTTCTTCACAAACAAAACTGGAGCTCCCCAAGGCGAGAAGCTTGGTCGGATAAAACCCTTGTCTAACAACTCTTGAAGTTGTGTCGACAGTTCTTGCATCTCAGACGGAGCGAGTCTGTAAGGTGCCTTAGCCATAGGCGCAGCGCCCGGAACTAAGTCGATGCGAAACTCCACTTGCCTCTGAGGTGGCAAGCCAGGCAAGTCTTCTGGAAAGACTTCTGGGTATTCCCTCACGACAGGGATGTCTTTGGCTCAGCAGCCTTCTTATCCACAATGTGTGCTAGAAAAGCAACACATCCTTTCTGCAAACACTTCCTTGCTTTCAGGCAGCTAATCATCCTTAACGGCATCTCACGCTTCTCCCCATGAACAACAATGGTCTCACCATCATCGGTCGGGATACGAATGATCTTCTCATGGCAAACTATCTCTGCCTTGTTACTCGATAACCAATCCATCCCTACTACCACGTCGAAGCTTCCCAACTGGACTGGTAGTAGGTCGAGAGCAAACTCACGCTCTCCCAGTTCGATTACGCAACCTCGAATCACCTCGTTAGCTTCTACTAACTTCCCATTTGCTAATTCGATCGAGTATGGAATATCTAACTTACTAGCGGCTAAACCAAGCATATTCTTAAATTCTAACGATACGAAGCTATAATCGGCACCAGTATCAAACAAAACGGATGCATAGCGTTGGTATACAGGGAACGTACCAGTGACAACATTGGGATCCTGGCGCGCTTCCCTGGCTTCCATGTTAAATACTCTTCCGCGTGCCTGGTTTAATTCTGGGCAATTCCTCTTGAAATGCCCTTGATCTCCACAATTGAAACATCCGGGCCTCTGCCCGTTTCCACCATTGTTTCCAGCTTGATGGTTTCCCTGGTTCCGATTCATGGCGCCCGCTTGGTTAGCATTATTAACACGGTTCCCATCACCTCCCTGATTTCCTTGTGGGCGGTTACCATTACCACCACGGTTATTCCTATTCCCAGTTCCTCCCTGGCCTCCCCGGCCAGTACTAGCCCAACAAAAATCCTTCGTGTGACCAGTCTTCCCACAGGATTCACAAACTCTTAGGCTGCAACGACCAGAGTGATGTTTTTGGCATGAGTTGCACTTGGGGTGTGCGCCCATGTATCCCTTCCCTTTCTTTCTACCACCAGCCGTATCTGGAGCTGGCGCATTCGATTCTCCTTTCTTAACCACCATCCCGGTGCCCTGCTTGAAATTCGAAAACTTTCGCTTGTTTCCACCTGACGACTCCACATGAGTCTCTTTCTTCTTCGGCTCGACTTCATCAAACTTGTTCAACCGAATTGCCTCTTCGGTGAGAGCCACACTCAAATCAATGGCTTCAGTGATTGTCGCTGGTTTGGAAGAGGTCACCATGCTGATTACCTGAGGAGCCAATCCCCAGATGAAGCGTTCAATCCTTTTGAACTCGGGCGTAACCATATAGGGTACCACATGCGACAAATCGTGGAACCTCTGAACATATTCAGCTATCTTTGAACCTTCCATCTTCAGGTGCCAGAATTCGGTCTCTAACCTCTGGATTTCAGCGCGAGAACAATACTTCTTGCGCATAAGCTCTTTCAACTCAGTCCACGTTAGTGCGTAAGCTGCGGCTTCTCCTAGGGTCTGAACCTGTAGATTCCACCAGGATAGGGCTCCATCCACAAATAGCCCTGAGATGTAAGTGACTTGTTGATCTAGCGCACATTTGCTCATGCGAAGTACGGACTCGGTCTTCTCTGCCCAGCGGACGAAAGCAATAGCACCACCTGTGCCGTCGAAGTTTATGGGCTTACAGTCCAAGAATTGTTTGTAGGTGCACCCTGCACATACATTACATCATAGGAACGGCATTAGCATCTGCTAAAGGAATCCATTTAGGCCATGGTATGTCTTAATGACTTAGGGTTACCATGAGGAGGATTTTGGTTGCCGTTAATGTTCGAGCTACTTCCGCTTGGTCCTCCTTGCGAGGCAGCATATTGAGCAATGGCGTTAGCGATAACTTGCTGTAGTTCTTCATGAGTAGTGGGCATCGGCTGCGGTTGACGTCTTGGTGCCATCTTCTAAAGATGCGTACGTCGATTAGGCCATAATAAACATACGTATATAGTAATAGTAATAGCATATAACATCTCATGTTATCAACATATCACACACAACATCCCATGTCCCAACATCCCATGTCGCAAATATCATACATACAACATCCCATGTCCCAACATCCCATGTTGCAAATATCATACATACAACATCCCATGTCCCAACATCCCATGTTGCAAATATCATACATACAACATCCCATGTCCCAACATCCCATGTTGCAAAAATATAAATAAGAAATCAAGTGCATCAGATATGGTGAGAATACGGCGATTGTTATATATATCGAGACCATAATGTAGTAAGGGTATCAGTACGTCACTGTATCGTACAATCACAAATCAAATAGGGGCTACATCACCCCTGTCAAAAACAATATCACATCAGTGTCACATACATCCAGTACATCAACAAATATCAACAAAAATCAGTATCGTCAGATGGTCTCCAAAAGGCTGTGCAGTCACAATCGCGGTCGTCTTACCCACGTCTACCACTATGGCACCGATGAGCTCTATGCGGATGGGGGTGGAGGAGGGGGAAAGTGAGCGTAGAGTAAGTGGCGTAAATGAATCCAATCCTCCTCCATCGCCTGCTGAGTGCGAATAACAGAAGCGATCTGCTGCTCCATAGTCGAAAGTCGGGCAGCAAAGTCCGGGGGTAATGATCGAAAAGGCTGAAAAGATGAAGATGTCTGACCATGATGTGGACCCAGTGATAGTTGAGCTCTCTCGAGCTCCTGGAGTCGCTGTGTATGGGACTCATGCTGATGGACAAAGGACATCAAGACGTCCTCTATGGTATGTCCCATATGGAATGGATGATATGGATCAGTGGGTGGCATCGGAGAGGAAGGTGACCAAAGCAGTGGCGTGCTGGTGGGATCGAATGGTGCTACATGAACAGAAGATGGAACAGGTGTCATCTGAGGTACGAAAGGCATAGGCATCGGTATGTGCCCAAAGGGGTGGGCTGAAGAGCCCTCTCCAGGCCCTGCTGGAGGTACAAACGGTGGGATCTGAAATGAAAAATCAGTATGATGTGCATCAGTGTGATGTGGTGGAAGCGGTGGAACATCCTCGTCAGCCGGTATCCAACCGTGCTGAGCCTCCTCATCGGGTGGATCCATATGCTCTGCAAATAGAGCGTGCTCAGGCTCAATGGGTACAGGATCAAACGGAGCAATGATAGGATCAACGGGTGCAACATGCTCAACTGGGTGGTCAACAGGGATATCAGCAATCAAAGGGGGATCAACAAAAGGTGGATCAATAACAGGATCATCAACTATAGCATGATCATCAGCAATCAAAGGAACATCACCAACAGGTGGGTCAGCCAAAACGGGCTCAACAGGAACGTCAGCATGTACCAAGTCATGCTCATGCACAGGATCGAGAGCAGCTGCCTGCTCTGGGGCCAAGGCAGGCTCCGGGTCATCAAAAGCCATGTCAAAATCAAACTCTGGATCAATGGGGTCGATAGGATCAGCAGGATCAACAGGGTCCTCCATATGCTGGTCCATAGGAATATACTCAATATCGCGGTCAGGATCAAATCCTGGAGGAAAAACGGGATCGGAATCCTCAATATCGTCGTGCTCGAACACAAAGCTCGGAATGGGGGCGGCAGAAGATGCCTGATCGGGGTCCGAGTCATGAACAAAATGCTGCGTGCTCGCCTCGTGTGACGGTACAGATGCCACAGACTCAAAAGAGTCTGGGACTGGTGAGTGGACGGGCGAGTCTCCAGCTGGGGCATCAGCGATCATCAAGAGACCACCAGCGGGTAAAGGGGCTGCATCAGGAACCTCGTCCTCAAAAGGCTCGTCCTCGTAGAGGTCAATGTCGCCGTCAGCCTCGGCGTCTGGTAATAACTCGTGTGCTGGGTAAGAAGCAAGAGGAATCGGAGCTGGAATCACAATAAGGGGAAGATACTCAGCAGGTGGGTCATCGATATGCTCATCAGCGCCGTCGGGTAGAGCGAACAGCTGGAAGTCATCATCGTCCGTGCTCGTGTAGTCTGAGGTATGCACCTCATGCTCCGATGACACAATGTCATCCGACACTATGGGTAGAGGTCCAGTGGTATCTGAGTCTCCGGTGCCTGATGTATCCATGTGTCTGTAACACAATCACAAGTATGCACAAATAATCAGTAAATCAGGTAATCACATAAGTTACCAAATAATAATCACATAATCCACCTAGTCCCACTAGCCTCCCAGCCTCCCAGACTGTCCTTCCTAGTCCCACTAGCCAACTTTTCCCAGCCTCCAAGACTGACTCCCTAGTCTCACTAGCAAATTCTCCCAGCCTCCCAGACTGACTCCCTAGTCCCACTAGACAACTACCTCGATCCATTAGATCGAGCCTCGGCCTCCCAGACCGAGCCTCAGTCTCCCAGACCGAGCCTCAGCCTCCCAGACTGAGCCTAAAAATAATAAATAAAATATGCTCAACATTTGTTTATAAAAACGTTTTGGATCTGGACTTAAGTGGTATGCAGTAAAAATGTTTTTGCGAGAGCCCTAGTGATCATAGTCTAGACTCGAGAAGGAATCCTAGTTCGCTATGATCAGAGCTCTGATACCAAGCTGTCACACCCTGGCTTTGCGGAAGCGTGGTTAATTTGGTGTGACTTCTTAATACCATAGCTTAATCATAACAAAGCTATATGAATTAAAAATATGCAAGATCATCCATTGATAAAAATATTAAACATTGTCTTAACGGGTTAACACCCAACAACCATAACTTTGTCTAAACATTACAAATGCAAACTTAAAGTAAACATGGTTCAGGGACTGTGACTTGTCCAGGAAAGAGTCACAAGCCTCGAACCCTGGATGACCTCGGGCTTAATGCAGCGGGAAACAAGCCATACCGCGCCAGATCGTTAGTTTCCTGAAATACATGTAAGTTGAAAAATCAACAATAATGTTGAGCGAGTTCATGCGATAGTGAGTAAATAAATCTTTATCATTATCAAAAACCTGGTATGTAGCAAATAAGGAAAAAGAGATCACCAATGGTTTGCAAGGCCATTGATATGTGTGAAGTGCAAGTAGGGATGACTCAAACCTAGCGGATTTATGCGTCGGGCACTAAGTCACCCCGAGGTCCGTTCAGCTGGACCTGGGGCTGGGCTCGCTACACCCAGATAGATCTACCGCTCCTGTCCCTCGGTCCTACTACGAGGATTAATGGCCTCAAGTTGCGCCTACCCACTCACATGATCTAAGTAGTAACCCTCCTTACGCTAACCATACCATGTATCAAGTATTCATAATCATTGTAACATGTATTTCACCCCCGCAGTTTATAAAACTGAAAATAGTTAAGAGAAAAGGGGGACATGAACTCACAGTGAGTGCGTCACAATACCAAGTAATCCAAATATCCAACTGTTGCGCAACGACCTACATGTGCTAATTCTATTAGACGGATGGCCGTGCTTTAGCTTTATAGTTTAATTTTCGGGAAACAGTTAGACAACTGTTCCTTGTACATATTTGGTAGTAAATCTCCTTCCCAAGGATGGGGGAATTAATACATGTGCGTTTATGATATTAAGTCTCACTTAATATATTTTATTTCTCATTCCAAAATATAATTATTTTTCTCAAAAATAATATATTTTCTCTTCGTGTAATACTTTCCAAAATAATACGTTGACAACATACGCGTTTATGAATATTTCCGGATAAAGTGTAAGTTACGTTTTGGCGATTTAGTGGTAATAGTAATTACCGTTGTAACTTATATGTTTGTCGTGTAGGCGTTGGTATTATTTTGAATTCGACAAAGTTGGTAAATATTATTTTTACTCTAAAAATAATATTTATACATTTTCACAAAATAATCATAAACAGTGTTGTGAAAAATATATTTATCGAATAAATATTTATCACGTTTATTTTTGTGAAAACCCCACCTCCGAATATTTGTAAATAAAGTCATGGCGAAATATATTTGAAAATATGTCAAAAGTAGTCTAACACTTGTAAATAATTCTAAGTGTTAGATTTTAGAAAATTTCGTCAGAGTTTCCCCTGTAACTGGAGGTGGCCACGCCTTCAAGCGTATCATTTTCTTTTACAAAATCATTTCAACACTTCTTTTAAATCAACCAATCAATTTCCGACACATTACACAAGTTTCAACACTTCAAACTTGTAGACTAGTATGTAAGATCGCATTATTACATGAACTTGTAGTTTTTCTAAAACTATTGTGTAGATCTCGTTATATTTAGTGGATCTATGTATAAAATAGTTTAGTCTTGTAAAAACCCCGTTTTTGGAACAAATCATCCTTTACAACTTCCCGACAACTTTTATAAAAATTGTTATTTTGTCGGATCTTTCGTTTCACAAGTGTTTATACACTTGTAGTTTATAAAAATCATCTTTGTTAACATGTTATCCAACTTTTATAAAACATGATTTTCTCGACACTTGGTTCTACGAATGTACCACTTGTACATACGTAGATCGGCTCGTTTTAAATACTATTTTTCCTGTCAAAACACTTTTACACAAGTTCATGTTTCCCGTGTGGTGGAGTTTCACCTTTTAACCCTCGTACCGCTAGAAACAAGCTTATGTTAAGATACATGATCTTAACAAAGTCGGGTTAAACGATGATAAGAGCCACCACATCGTAGATCGGGTCTCTACAACCAACATATTCGAATACTACGACTTTTACACGCGTTATAAGCTTTTAACCAACAATATTCGAGTTTTAGTAGACTTTATAGATTCAAAAGATGGGTTACCGACTTTTAACCGTTAAAAATCCTTTTAACCACTTTAGATATGATCAAGAGCGAGTTTTAAATGTTATACCTCTAGCTCGGGGCTAGGGAAGATCTTTGGCGAAAATGGCGTGGATAAAAGCAAATGAACGAGGTCCTTTAACTTCCGCTTGCTTCAAAGCTCCTAATACGTGATCCCCGACACTTGTGTGAGCTTGGAATGGCAAGACAAGAACTCGAAGATGATGGATGGATGTGAGGAGCTCTCGGCCGAGAATAGGGGGCAAGAGAGAGTGAGAGTGAGTTGGTGTTTAGTGTGTGTAAATCTCTTGAGTGTGTGTGGTATTTATAGAAAAATCAAGCTCCATCGTCCAACGGTTTCATGTCGTCTAGATATCCACAACATCAATTAAAATATCAAAAAGTTGTACTCCCCTTGTCCTTTCTTGTTGGCCGATCCCATTAGGGGGGGGGGGTATCCGGTTGGGTTTCGATCGTTCAGTTAGAGTTTAGTTAAGTTAAGTTGGTTACTTTTAGAGTTTAACCCCGTTAGTTGTTTAACGCGTTATAATGCGGGTGTTAGGGTAATCAGGGACCCTAACTGGCTCAGAAAAATACCAATAATATTTCTGGCAATATTTTTATGTTCCGGGTATAGTCCGGTTGTTCGGTTGGATAGTAATCCGTTAAAGTGCTTAAGTAATCCTTTAAGCGTTGTAAATAATATTTTTAGTGACACAATTTATTCTGCAAAGTGTCAGGAATATTTCCCCATGTTTTGGCACTTTATTAATTAGCTAGAAGCTAGTGTGTTGATAAAAGTGCTGTGTTTTGTGCTTAGAGTACGTTTTAGGCACATCCAATCTCTGTATCTTATTCCTAGAGACGCAATTATACAACCCTTGTATCCCTACACACACTATGGGTGTAGTAGAATATTTCTGGCTCATTCAGGCCTTTAGAGGCAGTGTTTGCCTGATGCTGGCTATATCAGCATGTTCAATAGGTTATCCGTTCAAATGCTATTGTGCTTTTGTGCATCATGTTTGTCACTAGAGTTCAGTAAGTAAATAATGTAGTGACAGGAAATCAAAGTATGATGCAGATATGTACAAGTATCAACAATCAAGTAGCAGTTTATCAGAAATCTCAGTTTAGCACAGTAATTAGGCAACAATTAATAGTTAATTAAGTCGTACGGATACCTGGTTTTGTGAGGGTTGTCACATTCTAGTTGTGCATCGCGCATACGAGTAGTGAATTTCATCTGAATGGTTAACTCTAAAGCTCGTACTCGTAAAGTTTTGACTCGCTCTTTCCGGCTCAAAGTATCCACCACAACATTTGCTTTGCCCGGATGGTACTTGATTTCACAGTCATAGTCATTCAACAATTCTACCCATCGCCGCTGGCGCATGTTTAATTCTTTTTGATTGAATATATGTTGAAGACTTTTATGGTCTGTGAATATGGTACACATAGTACCATAGAGATAGTGACGCTAAATCTTTAAAGCGAATACCACTGCGCCCAACTCTAGGGCATGAGTGGTATAGTTCTTTTCGTGAACTTTTAACTGTCGTGACGCGTATGCGATGACTTTTTCATGTTGCATTAACACGCAACCCAAGTCTTGATGCGATGCATCACAATACACCACAAAGTCATCGGTGCCGTCGGGGAGTGATAAGATTGGCGCCTGGCATAGTTTATCTTTGAGCGTTTGGAATGCCATTTCTTGTCTTTCACCCCAATCGAACTTTTTATCCTTTTGCGTAAGAGAGGTTAGCGGTTGAGAAATTTTTAGAGAATTTCTCAATGAATCTCCGATGATATCCCACTAAACCCAGAAATTGTCTTACTTCAGTTGGGGTCTTTGGGGCGTTCCAGTTCTTTATGTTTTCTATCTTAGCTGGGTCAACATGTATTCCGTTCTCGTTCACCACGTGACCAAGAAATTGTACCTCACGAATCCAAAATTCGTATTTCGGGAATTTGACATATAATTGTTCTTTCTTAAGAAGCTTCGGAATAGTTCTCAAATGTTGTTCATGTTCTACCTCGGTTCATAAATATATTAATATGTCCTTAATGAATATGATCACGAACCTGTCGAGGTATGGCTTACATACCCGGTTCATCAAATCCATGAACACGACAGGGGCATTTGTTAAGCCGAAAGGCATAACAAGGAACTCGTAATGCCCATAGCGAGTCCTAAACGCTGTCTTAGTAATGCTTTCCTCTTGAATCCTCAGCTGATGATATCCGAATCTTAGATCAATCTTGGAATAAAGGCTGGAACCTTGTAATTGATCGAACAAGGCATCGACCCTCGGTAATCTATACACATCCGAAAGGTTCCGTCTTTCTTCTTGACAAATAGCACCGTAGCTCCCCAAGGTGAGAAACTCGGTCTATTGAATCCTTTGTCAAACAATTCCTGAAGCTGAGTAGATAATTCCTGCATCTCCGAGGGTGTGAGTCTATATGAAGCTTTCGCCACCGGTGCAGCTCCTGGCACAAGATCGATATTGAATTCGACTTGTCGCTGCAGAGGTAGTCCGGGCAAGTCTTTTAGAAAGACTCCAGGGTATTCTATTACCACAGGGATGTCCTCCACCTTGCGCTACTCGGCCTTCTTGTCGACCACATGGACAAGAAAGGCGATGCATCCTGTTCTCAGACTCTTCCGAGCCTTCATACAGTTGTTGGTCAGCAGCCGTGTGTCGTGTTTCTCTCCATGCACCAAAAGATGTTCTCTCGTCGGACAGGGGGAAAAAGAATAATAGTTTTCGCAGCACAACTACATCTGCTCGGTTGTCGGCTAACCAGTCTATGCCAGAAGTTAAGTCGTAAAAACCTAATTGAATGAGTGAAAAGTCGTTACTGAACTTTCGTGCTCCAAGTTCGAGTGTGCATCCTTTGATGTCTTTCCTGACTTGACTAATTTACCATTGGTCAATCCTATTGAATGGGAGGACGTCTTGTTTACTTGACTCGGCCAAGCATACTTTGAGTTTTATGGGGATGAAGCTAATACCGACACTGATGTTAAACAACACGGATGCAACGGGTCAGTTGATAGGAACGTATCGGTGACCCTTAATGACTTCACATGACTTCGCTAATTCCTCATTAGCTAACTTGATAGAGCAAGACATGTTTAATCTACATGACTCTAATTCGTGTATATGCTTAGTATCTAAAGACACTAAGTTAAGCCGACGTTGGTATCCAAAGAATTGATACATGATGGTTGCAGAGTAGAGCATACCCCTAATCTTGCTTATTCACTAGCTTGATTCATCCTTAGCCATCCATGCTCGTAGTGACCTCCTCGCCACAGTAAAAACCACCTCGTTCATTCTTAAATATAGCTAACTCATTAGTTTCTGTTTTGTGCCAAGTCTCACCACACTGCTACTCTTGTCACTTTTGCAAGTGCCCTCATGATGAAAGTTTCACCTATCTCATTCTGAATTTTGACAAGTTATTAGTATACTTATTAATGCGAGCATCGATTATGGCAGTAATCGCCTTCGCTTTGCTTGTCACGGGATTTCTCTTTCTCTTAACACCCTCCTTGGGCAGTCCCCCATCCTCACCACATCCTTGGTGAGACTAACTGAGAGAGTTACTTGAAAATAAATCTAGGTAGGGTGACATGATGTGATCATGATTCGGATCTCAGGGCTAAACCCCAAATGTAGCGCTCAGTGCGTTTGGATTCGAGTGTTATCCAATATGCAATCAATCCTTGACAGATTGTAGAGGCGTCGGGGTAACTAACAACATTAGCTCTAATCATGATCGAGTTCTAGAGCTCCGTTCCCAAACTTATAATTTTTCCACTAGCGAGCAATACTCTTCTCGCTTAAGATTCTTGAGTTCTTCCCACAATAACCTCTTTGTTGTATTACTCCCTATAGTTTGCACCTGGAGATTCCACCAAGTTAACGCCTCATTCAACAGAAGGCTATTCGTTTACCAAAACGTTTACTTCGGAGTACATTTATTAGCAAGGTTAACTGACTTCCTTGTCTTTATCTAGCGGATAGAACTCACCGCACCTTCCGTATCAATGAGGTCTCGCGGCTTATAATCCGGAAAAGCCTTAGGATTAAAATCTAGTGTGATTGCATCTCCAAGTGTGGCATTGCCACTCATTCTCGTCCCATCGGGATTTGAACCACTTGAACTACCGGTACCATCAGTACCATCACTAGTGTCGACTCGACAACCTCATGTTGTTCCATATGACCTCTAGTTCAACTTTAATAGTAGGGCGCTGATTAACTGACCCTCTTCTAGGTGTAGATTTTCTTGTCGACGCCACGTTGTTTCCGATACATAGTACCATTGGGTCTAGGCTTTTATTTGGACAGATATAGCCTATCATGCGCCTAAGAATTAAGAATGTGATTGGTCATGGAAACCTCAAGACAGCGTTGCTCCGGTATATTTGAACAATGATATTCATGAATAAATGCATTCCAAAATGCATAGTACCTCTTGAGTGTATTAGCCATGTGCCTAAATGGGAAAAGAAGTAATTCGTTGAGGAGGAGAAACCAAACGGTCGTCTCCAATTTTTTTCAACGTGTATCCCATACTTCCTGGATCTCGATCGCCCAAAGTAGGAAAAATCCTTCGCCGCACTAGCACGTGTGACGAATACGTTGATACTCCTTGAGCTCCATGAGCTTCGACAAGATTGTTATAATTTCCATAGATGTCGAATAATAAAATGAAGGGGTTGTAGCTTGGCTCATGCCATAGTACCCCTTGGAATAAGACAAATATCAAACGAAGAAGTTTAATGTAATCATCTCCGATAATAAGATAAGGTAAGGTGTCACAGACACCAAAGAACCAACCCATGTACAAGAATTTCGAGAATGCTGAGGAAAAATCCTCCATGAGTGGCTAACGAGTTTTGTTTGCTTTCGATGACTAGTCTCAGACGACTCGTGTTATATATCGAATGTTAAGTGCAAACAATACGTGTAGTCTTCCTGTATCGTAGAGTGTTATAGTAACCATTCCGGTTAGTGTTCTACTAGATAGAATTTGAACAACTTAAGAACTTCGAATGGATAGTGATCTCTTGGTTTGACCCGCAGAGCCCACCAGGATTCCCATGCACTACGAGTTGTTATTACGTGGGCCCCCGTAATAATAAATTGCCTTGCATGGTCACCCCAGTGTCTCTCGTTCAAAGCAGACGAACAGTCAGAGAGAGGAGTCTATTGTCTACATACCTTCAACATAGAAGGGACCTTCGTGTTGGTCCACGTGCCAATGCCCCTTGTCATTACTCGTGAAAGGGCACAACGTAAGACATAATAGAAATATAGAGAATCCGTAACAATAGCAATTGGAGGGGCAACTTTAAGATGAGTACTTCATCTTCCTTTTCTGGACGAGAGTGTCATCAATCACGATTAGTATGAGCCTCAGGGACCTCGTCCCACTAGTAGAGTTGTTGTCCAAGCCCGCCACCCCTGCCTCGTCGTCACTACCGAAGCCGGACATATACCATCCGAGGGAAAACAACCATCTTCCACGGGATCAATGCTTTAGGGTCTCGCTTAGGGACCACGACCGCCATAAGCTTCGTAATAGACGCGAGGTCATCATTCTCATCACGTGAGTCAAGTGTAAAAACAGAATTCATAGTCGAAGGTATTTTCATTCTTGGCAAATATTCCGTACAACACATATATAAATACATTATATATATAATCACTAAATCTCATGTTATTTTTGTTCTCATGTTTCACATGTACTTCCTAATGTTTTCAAGTCTATTCCTCATAGACCAACCATGTATTGATCCTTCTTTGTTACTTACGATTGAGCTCGCGTGATAGATCCTCATGTTATAGTGACACAATGAAAACCTTTTGTCATTTTGTCATACTTTTAAATCATCTTTGTAATGTTATCAACTTTGTTTTCATGTGAGAGCCCTTGGTGATTGTAGACCAAACTTTATAAAAGTTTGTCCCCGGTTCACTACAATCGGAGCTCTGATACCAATCTGTCACACCCTGCTAGTTGCGGAAGCGTGTTGCGTGTGACGTAAGAAAGGTAATCATTGCATCCAATCATGTATCACCGGCTCAAGACTTGTTTCCTGAAATACATGTAGTTTTAAAAAGTCAACAAAAGTTGAGCGAGTTCATGCAGTTTTTGTTATCATATGTAATCGTAGTATTCATGAAAATGAAATCTTGTAATCATAGTATTCATGAAAATGAGATCTTGTAATCGTAGTATTCATGAAAATGAAATCTTGGTATCGTAGTATTCATGAAAATGAAATCTTGTAATCGTAGTATTCATGAAAATGAAATCTTGTAATCATGGTATGTTCCGATTCATTCATGGAGTCTGTTAAGGATCTATCAGTGGGTAGCGAGCCCCTGACATAATGTACCATAAGTAAATAACCAAACCGAGAACACTTTGTTATCATTTGGGATCACAAAAGCACTCCACGGTTAACAACTAGGAGTGGGGCGTGCCTCAAGCCCAATAGATCTACACCTTTTGCACCTTGGTCACTAAGTGATTAATGGTTACTAATGTTATCATCCTACTTATGCACATTGATCATGTTATCTACTACTCCGTAACTAACATACCAATAGTTTTAGCATGTATTTCCCCTCGATGTTTTTGAAAACAAAACATTGAAATCCGTGAAAGGAGGGACATGAACTCACAAGTTTGCGTTCCGTGTATTATGATATCGAAGTAAGCGTCCGTACGTGTCAATAACCTACATGTGTACTAATCTCGTTAGACACTAGGTCTTTCGGACCTCGTACAAGTTGTTCATCTTGAATTCTTTATTATGTTCTCGTTTGTCATCTTTGGAACAACTTTGTATTTTAGAGCCTTGATAGTTTACTCGCTCGATTGTTATGTATATACACATATTCTATACGTATTGAATTCATAAGCGTATTCATGTATGTTATGTGCATTGACTTATGTGTGAACAGGCTTCGTTCTTCACATGTCCTCGTGCAGTGCACGCATGTCATTGAGCCTTTGCTCATGTCATTGGGCCGAGCCCATGTCATCTATGTTATCGTATTTAAACCATGTTTTAATGTTATTGGGCCGAGCCCATGTCATTGGGCCGAGCCCATGTTATCTATGTTATTGGGCCTAACCCATGTTTTATTGTTATTGGGCCTAACCCATGTTTTATTGTTATTAGGCCGAGCCCATGTTATATTGCCATTGGGCCCTAGCCCAAGTATTAAGGAATTTGGGCCTAGCCCATTACTAGCTTTGATAGGCCCAATTCTAACTTTAGGAGTCCATTAACATAATCTTGCAATTTTTACCAAAATGTTACCAAGGAGTAAACTTTAAATAAGTTCATTTTTCCTATGAAAAATACTTGGTAATTTTTTAATAGTTTTCGACTTTCCGGATTCTTGTTATCGGTCACTTATATATGTGCTCGTTTTAACGTCTAAAATATGTTATTTTAGACTCGATTTTGTAGTAACTTGTTCACGATGTCGATACGCCCAATCTGTTGTCTTCAAGTGTTATCTATTTCCATTTCGGCCATTTTATTTAATTGTCCGATTTACTAGCATTTCTTGGACCATGTAGGAACATGTATGTGTATTTATTTTGATCACCCTATAGGTATCTAGTACTTACACATATAGCACATATTACACGCACTTGACAAGTTTCCAAAAAAAAAAATATATATATATAATTTTTACCAAAAATATATATACATATATGGTTACATTTTTAACCATTTATTTTTGTAAAAGAATAAGTTGAAGTCCATAAAACTTATTGAATATTTAAGACTTAAATATTCTCATTAGGGTTTCCAAAAATGACGTTTATGACCACTAATCGCGTTTAACATTGTTAATCACCCTTTAATCCCCTCTTTAACCGCGATTAGATTTTTAGAAAAATTCACCATAGTTTCTCCTAAACTATGACGTTTCCCACGTTACAAAAACGCATTTAAATCAATAATCAATTTCCAAACATCACTAATCATACTTATTCATTCAAAGATTCTTATGAGCATTATTTTGCTTAAACTTTCAAGTCTTAAAAGTTAACCATTTATTAAGTTTATTTCTTACATAAACTTGATTGTAAATTGTTTTTCACTTTTAAAGATTCACACATCTTTATGTAGAAATTTCCAAGAATTTTACATAACACTTTTGATAATTTATATCACATAAACTTATATTATGTCAAAAACCAAGTTCATTAGTGTTGTTAAAAGCCTTTCACATGATTATTCTTGGCTTAATCTTTCAAGAATCATTAAATCAAGTTTATATATAAATGCTCATAATCTTTGAAGTTGATGATCTTTCTTGATTTAAACATAACTATGTTTAAATCACATATTTATGTTCATCATAATAATATGAACACAAATATAAAATACTACATAAAACTAACAACAAGATCATCATAATTATACACTTTAAGCTACTAATCACAACAAAATTAACATAATCAACAAGATCACATGAACATATTAACACTAAACAACATAAATCAACACATAACATACTCATATTTAGTGTTTATTAGCTTTATGTTTAGGGTTTTTGATTATGTTTAACTTTAACTTCAAGATAATCAACTTGTACTTCTATGATTAACTAGTAATAAGAAGCATAAAACTTGTGTTTAGAAGACTCACAAAGTGTACAAGCTAAATAAGAAGATTAGAGGAAAGATAAGCCCCCAAGAAAGCTCCTAATGGTTCTTCATGTATACTCCATGTTTAGATGATCTTGTAAGGTTTAATTTAGTGTAAAATGGAGTGTTAATTGAAGCTTGAAGGTGTGTTGAATGGGGACTTTGGCTGCCGTGAACCAAGGGGTGTTTGAGAGAAGTTTTTGATCTTTCAAAGTTAGTAAAAAAAAAGATAAGTATGATGGTAGAATTTCCAAGGTATGGTGTTGTAACTTATTTCAACAACAACTACCATCAAGACCATGCTTTCTTATCTTATAAATTCACACAAGTATGGTGAGGCCAAGGGCCCACCATGAACGTCCAACATGAGAAGGGGGTAATATGAGATTTTTTTTTTTTTTATAAAATTGATTAAAGAACTAGATATTTAAGTAAATAAGAGGTGTAGGGTGATTAGTATTTTAAGTACATCACTAGTGGGGTAATTAGGGATTAGGACTATAATTATCATTAACTAGTTCACTAGACTAGTTAAAAATAGTGCTTAACTAGTTTAAACGATTCCCGGTTGAGCGTCGGTTCACCTACGATGCTTTTATGTCTTACCGATAAGGATTTTCCGTAAGTTGTTATTTCACATCCGAGTGATGTATGAAGCAATTCCAAGTTCCAAATTTAGCTTAACTAGTTCACTAGAGTTTTCATTTGGTTGTTTCGATGACAGAAATACTGCTTACTAGCTCGTCGGTTCGCTAACGGACTAGTTTAATGCATAGCGATATAATATCGGAAGCTTATGATTCTGGTCATCTCATTGATATCCTTAAAATGTTTTAGTGTGTTTTTCATCAAGTGACATAATTCCGAAGTCCCGGAAATGCTTTGTTATAGGTTCGGACAAGCTAAAAGTCTATATTTTTAGCCGAAATAGACATTTTTGAGATTAGGGCGTTATACCAGAAAGTCTTGTTTCTTTGCAAGATGTGCTTTCGTAATAATGTTTTCTTATATAAATGGACTCAGTTATGTTATCTGAGTGTCGTTTTTCAGTGTTTCGGTCCGATTTCACGGTTTGCTGGCGTGAATAGTGTAACCGCGAATAGTGCACGCAACACTTTTTACCAACACTTTTAGGACATTGTTTGTTTGGTTTCGCATTACGACGAAAACCAACATATGTTTTAGCTTTGTTTTCTTGTCCTAACCCTGTTATCCAGTATACGACACAGTTACGTAATTAAATTACGCTAAATGCATGAGATTAAGAAATATAAATATTGATTAGATTGTACGGAATTACCAGTTATTTGCCAGTTGTCACAGATTAGACGTTGAGGTTAAACCGGTACTAAAAGCTCTTGTGTCCTTGGACGACCTCGGTATCTTACCAACACTATACTACGTCCACGATGGGTGCACTTGCCCATATGTGTGTTTAGTGTTAGTAAATATCATGTTTTATAAATTTAAAACTTGGCTAAAAAGTGTAAAAAGGGATTAAAATATATATTTAAAATATATTACACTACACACGCATCATGCGTGTTTATTTATCTTTTTCAAAACACCATAATTACCTGTCATGCGTGTTTTGGTCAAAAATCAGACAAGGATAATGTAACCAAATCTGATTTTTGTGAGGTATGATGCTTGGTTAATTGGACAAATGTATGAACAACAAGTATGTGAAATGAGTGATGAACACAAGGATTTATACGAGGAAAAAGCTTTTGATCAATGAATGATCTCCGGCATAAAAAACCTCGGATAGTGAAAACTATCACTATTAAGTATATTGAATAAACAAGTTTGCAACTTCGGAAGTATTGAGCCACGATCACCACCAACGGATACAGTGAATTCTAGTGTGCGTGTATTTGAGAGATAGCAACAGGAATGATGTGTGTTCACCCGAGTGCAAGTGGTTTCTAGAATTAGCTCAATACCCCTCTTAACTTAGCTAAAAATATTTCTAACTAACTATCCGAAAAATTTGGCATTCACCCACGATCACCACCAACGGTCCTCAGCTTGTGCACATGTTGAAAATAAAGAGCATATTCCCCTGGTATCTCGGATGGAATAAGTTCTCTTCGAAACATACCTGCAAAACAAGCCAAAAGGTGATGGAAACAATTGTTAATTTAGAATAATAATGAGGATTCTGGATCCTTATTCTCGCAGCGTCTTCTGAGGATCCTTAATTCAAACTGAACTGAGGATCCGTGATCCAAGCTACACTTGAGGATCCGTGATCCATAGACTGTGAAATTCTATCCCTAACAATTGCCCCCAAACATGACTAGTTGATATCTAATTAGATAGTCATGTTTCAGCTTAATTCGAACTAGCCGTTACTTATGGATATAGCCGTTACAGGATGATGTCAGCAACAGTCATCCCTGCAATAAACAATCATTATAAATAGGATTAGAGACAGGGATGAAAATTGCATTTAAATTCAAGACTCTTCTCTTTTAAATCCTCATTCGAAGATCCCAGCAGGTATTCTCTTCTCCCTTTTCTTTGATCTTCTTTTCCCTGATCCTCTGTTCTCCAAAGATTCATGGCGAAGATGAGCACTCGTTCCTCCCCTGCCAAGAATCCTGATCACAACAGCCCATTGAAGAGTCAGGGTTTAAACAAGAACCCTTCGATGGAACTGTGCCGATTCACTGATCCTGAAGTTGATCAGTTCCGATCCTGCTTCCCTGATGGCACTATCTTCAGACCTTTCGATTCTTCTACCAAGAGTGATTGTGTGTCAGACACATGGATTACCTTCCCTGCAGCCCCTTTTCAAATAGGGTTTATCTATCCCTTCCCTGTTCTTACACAAAGCTTCTTCACACTTACCGGCCTGTGCTACATCCAAGCCATGCCGATGGTGTGGAGGGTCTTACACACACTTGAGCACATAATAGAATAGGAAGGCATAGACATAGGGATGTCTGAATTAAGCCAACTATACAACCTTGTGAGTCATGGTTCCTACCAATATCTTTTCAAGTCTAAACCCCAGAAATCTCACCCAATCTTGAAAACCACCAAGAATGACACCAACTGGAGGAATCAATTCTTCTTCGTGAGGAGGGATTCTATTCCAAATGGGAACCAACTTCCCAAAAAGTGGAACACCGATGGTAGGATATAGGATCCTTAGACTAGGATAACCGGTAAGAATTTTTCTTTTCTGTTGAGGATAACTGATCCTTTATCTTTGTCTATGCAGCTATAACTTTAACACATATTCAAGAATCACCTGCCACCCAAGACAGAATTGAAGCTTTTTGGAAGCTTGACCCTGTAATCAGAACTTATCCACCGAAATCAAAGGATCCGGTAGAGATTTCATCCACTTCCTACACCATGTCAAGTAAGTATCCACATACGTGTATATATAAATGTTTGATAAAAATATGAATACTTATCTGTTTGTTATGCTTGTAGGTGCTGTAAAATCCTCAAAGTCTGCTTCCAGGTTCAGCGAGAATGACCTCCAAGAATATGCATCCTCCCGATCCATCAAGAAAGAGCTGGCTGCAAGCCCAAGCATCCCGGAGCCTAAGGGCATGAGTACTAGGGGCAAGGGTACCAAGAAGAGGAAAACTGCTGATCCTACTGAAGGCCCCCCCCCTCATGGAACGCCAGGTTCAAGAGTATATCTCCGAGGTAAGGATATAGTATCCTGAAATCTTTACTTCTTTTTTTTGAGGATAAAGGTTCCTGACTATTGACTTCCTTTGCAGAAATTTCTCGAGGTTTAAATCTTGATGGACCAGAAGCTGGCTGAAGCTAAAGAGAAAAACCTGGACCTCCAAAGGAGCTTCTTGGCTAAGGATTAGAAGATTTCCTCCTTGGAAAAGGAGGTCAACATGCTGTAGAAGGAACTGCTCCTGGCTGAGATCACAGCCCAGAAAGTGAAGGCGGAGGTCATGGATAGGGCTAAGCTTTCTGCTACTATTGCCATGTTGAAGATCAAGCTGCAAATTACTAAGGAGGCTGAGGATCCTGCCTTTGACAGGTCTGATTGGGACCATGAGGCTTGGAAGCAGAGGCTGGCTGAGCTGGATGATGAGGATGAATCTGAGGGGGTAGCAGGTGGTGAAGCCGGAGGCAGTGGACCGAAGAATCCTGAGGAGGCAGCTGGAGGCAAAGGTGATGGTGAATAGGTGGTGGAGGCAGCGAAGGTGTAGGCTGCATCAATGGGCGATGATGGACATTTCTAATCGCGGACGGAGCCCATTTTTTATGGTTTTCATGTGGTGGTGTTTTAATTTCAAACAATTATGGTCTGTAATTAAACAATAGTCTTTAGGGTTAAGGATCATGGATCCTTGGGACAATAGGGGGTAGCAAAGGTGGATGGGTCCTTCTGTTTGTGGAGGATGAAGCCTTTGATGCCCCTCATCTTTTATTTCCTGCACTTAATGAACTCTTAGTATGGACACCCTTTGCCAACCCAAGTGGACGGGCCATGTTTTACTGGTAGAAACTTGGGTTGGCAATTTTGACAACCTTTTAAAGGGTTAACTTTGATAAATAAATAAAACTTTAACTTTTGGCTATCTTTGTGTTGTTTACTTTATGTACATTTGCTTGTCAACTGTCATTATACAATTTTAGAATTTACAAGTTGTTGATGAAAGTACAAAAATCAGTTTATGTCAAAGAATTTAGGATATGCTCAAGGATCAAATATCCTTTAATCAAAAAGTTTGAATAGTGACATAATTTTAGGATCGTATATACTGTTGTCAAAGAATAAGGGTAACACTGATAAACCAAGAATAAAGTTAAAGTAATTAAAGATCATACCAGAGAATCCAAGTTAGGATCCTATATCCATAACACTTACAACTGTAATAATTCAACGATAAAATCTTGTAGGAAGTGAGGATCCTGGATCCTTAACTATTTAGCTCTGGAAACCTGAAATAGAATATAACTTGGGACTGAGTCAATTGTAAAAGAAAGTGTTAGTATCTGGGGATAAGCCCAACAATCTGTGGACAAGCCCAATAAACTGGGGACAAGCCCAAAACTGGGGACAAGCCCAAAAACTGGGGACAAGCCCAAAAGATCTTGTGTAAACTGGAGTATGGCCCATACTGGCGACTATCCAAACTTAGTGACATGAAAATGCCAAAACCTTAGCTAACGTGAAAACGTTAGAAACCTTAGGAACAAATGTATGGTACATCTACCATTATACTTAGGATCCTAAATACAACCAGTACAATGAAATTGTCAGCCCCTAAAGCGAGTACTGGTCCCATTGCCTTTAACTGCATTAGGATAATCATGCGCAACTGGCGAAGGTGTAAGAACCTGATTCGTAGAAGGTAGTAGATACCTTAAACTGGGGACAAGCCCAAAATCTTGGGATAAACCAAAAACTGGGGATAAACCCAAAACTTAGGAGATTTCAGTGGATACTTGATCCTTTGTCAAAGATGCACCAACTTCTGCAAAACTCAGAATTTAGTGAAGAAGGATAAAGGATCATGGATCCTTTTCCTTGTAATCAAATAAATTAAAGGATTAGATAAATTAACATCAAATCATTACCAGAGTGAGGATTATATATCCTCTAAGGATCCTTTGTGTATACCAGATATGAGGATGACCAAGGATCCTGGATCATTCTTACATGAAGTATCTCTTTAAGTGGATAGCATTCCAAGCTCTTGGTAATATGTCACCTTCCATTGTTGATAAACGGTATGCCCCCTTTCCTGCCTCAGCTTCAATTAGATAGGGGTCTTCCCACTTTGGTGCTAACTTGCCATCAGCAGGATTTGTGGTATTTTGGAATGCTTTCCTCAACACCATGTCACTAACTTGAAATTTTCTGATCCTGACATTCTTGTTGTAAGCTCCAGCCATCCTTTGTTGATAGCTAGCCAACCTTATCCTTGCTAAATCCCTGAGTTCTTCTATGGTATCCAAATCTTGAACCAAGTTTTCAGCATTTCCTTCAGGATCACGGATGCTTGTTCTTGCAGTAGGGACTACCATCTCTGTATGGATCACAGATTCAACTCCAAACACTAAAGAAAATGGAGTCTGGCCAATAGCATTCTTGGGAGTTGTTCTATCAGCCCATAGTACATATGGTAGCTCTTCTGCCCATTTTCCTTTCTTGGATCCAAGCTTCTTCTTCAAGTTGTTGATGATGATCATGTTTGATGATTCTGCTTGACCATTAGCTTGTGGGTGGACTGGTGTTGATGTTATCATCTTAATCCCCTAGCTGTCACAAAAGTTAGTAGTTCTATTCCCAATAAATTGGGATCCATTATCACAAACAATTTCAGAAGGTATGCCAAATCTAGTAATCATATTTCTTTTAATAAAGGATATCACTTCCTTTTCTCTGACTTGAGCAAATGCTCCAGCTTCTACCCATTTGGAAAAGTAATCAGTCATAGCAAGCATGAACACTTTCCCTCCTGGTGCTTTGGGAAGTTTTCCAACTATATCCATTCCCCATCTCATGAATGGCCAAGAAGAGGATATAGGATATAGGAGCTCCGCTGGTTGATGAAGGATATTGCTATGTCTTTGGCAGGCATCACATTTCTTTGCATAATCCACCGCATCCTTCTTCATAGTTGTCACACCCCAACCGATGGCGGAATCATCGGGGCGCGACACTGAGCGAAACAAATTGTTCATGAGAATTCCATAACAACTAATATTACCAAATATTTAATGTTAAGTCCCATACCAAAACATATTTAGTAAAATAATTATTACAGACATATTATCCCAAAAATAGATGAACTGTTCCGACAACTCAGATTTAAAGTGTTCGTTTCTAGACTCCATCCTAACTCAATTACGGCAAATATCAAGCATAACATCCTAAGCACCTGTCACATACGTTAAATAGAGGACAATACACATAGTGTAAAGGTGAGCATACAAGTTTGATAATAGCATAATAGAGTTCGAAAATAGTTTACGCATAATCAACATGTAACATGTACGAAGTGAAGGCAAGTAGGTTATCAACAGAGAAATATGCACAGACGTGACTGCAAGTTGTAGAATGCGCAACACATATCCCCACTGGGACATATGAAGTAAAGCCCTTAACAACCCCTGTCCACGACAGGTGCTAAGTCCAAACTATAGTACTATCGTTGCTAAGGTGTCATGCAACAATCACTGTGTTAACATAACATACAAGCATTCATCAAATAACACATAACATGCGAGAGCGATTAGCGTATAAATAGTGTTTGCGTTGTGTGTAGATTTGTGATTTGGAATAAGTAACGTACGTAACACCCAAAAGTGCTAAAAGAAAAAAGGGTTCGAGTATACTCACAGATTGTGCTTAACAAATAAACACAACCTTGGATTGAAGGGAACGCTGAGAGAGATTAGCCTGAACAGTTAGCGATAGCATAACGATAAGCGGTGCGTAAAACGGTGCAAAGTGTCGAGGTGTCGGACGGTAATCCGATCGGAAGGCAATCCGATCGGATGGCCGGTCGATCGGATGACTATCCGTTCGGATGGTCATCCGATCGGGTGACCATTCAACTGGATTGTTATCTCTTTTGGGAAGGATGTGTTTGTGTATGATGGTTTGTCTTTTGCAGTTTTCATTGTAGCATCTTGAAAACAAAGAAGTATCTCTACCCTTCAGGTCGATCGATCGAACGGCGGTTCGATCGAGTGACGAGCCGTTCGGCGAGGTATTTCTCAGAGGACAAGTTCACAGTAGTGTTGTCACTCGATCGGATAGCAATCCGATCGGGTGGCAATCCGTTGGTCTTTGTTCATGCATTGAACATGTTGAACATTGTTTAAGTGTTTGAGTTCCAAATGTCACATAGCCGAATGGTTCGATCGGGCTACAATCCGATCGGATGGCGATTCGTTCAACATTCAGATCTTTGACAAGTTTGAAAAATAATTTAAGTGTGGGACCAAGTGTAAGCCGATCGGATGGCTGTTCGATCGGATGGCAATCCGATCGGATGGTAGTCTGATCGGACGGCAATCCGTCCTAACAACCCGATCGTCTTGACACTTGATTGTTTTGAAAGTTTTGTAGTTTTATCAAGACGGCGTGAGAACGTGCTAAACAACAGAAACCTCGTCAAGACTCAACTGACCCGATCGAAGAGGAATCACCCTAGTCCGACAAGTCACTTGCTCGAGACGGTTATTTCATGTTTAACCCGAAATCGGTAGTCTCTTTGATAGAATTCAGATCTTGAACCGACACATCACTAAGAAGGAGTAGAAGACCAGAACAAGCTCCGATTCTATCGGTTTTAAGGACATTGAGTGTAAAAGAGTTGAAAGAAAGTTTAGAAAACCATATTTCAATCCTTTTTAGCATGAACACATTGAGATCTATGCAAGATCTTTGTTTATTCATGTGGAAATCGTCCAGATCTAAGTTGTTCTTGGTGGATTGAAGCCAAAACATGAAGTTCATAAGAACTCCATGATGACATCACCCTAGAACACCGCAAATCCACTGATTTCACAGTTAAAAGTTAAGATTCAAAAGATAGAAAGGTGAGGGAGTGCGTGTAGATCATGAAAGTACAAGATTTAGGTTGAAAACTTACAAGATTCGCGAGAAATCAAAGAAAAGAAGAGCTTGAGTGCGGTTGGTTCGAGTGGGAGCTGTCACATCAAGTGATGTGACAACTGAGGGTATTTATAGTGTTTCCCAAAAAGGAAAGTGTGCAAGTGTCGAGTGGGTCACCGATCGGACGACTGTCCGATCGGGTGCCAATCCGATCGGATGGTAATCCGATCGGTTGACCATCCGATCGAGCAGTCACTTGATCGAGTGGCTCCGATGGTTTGAGTTTCGGCGTTTTGATTCGTGCGTTGGGTTTTGCGATGCGTTTCGAGTGTGCGATGCGATAGAATTACCCATTAGTTACACCTTTAATCCCAACTACTATATCTAACATACAATCACTATAATTAACTTGCGTTTAGCGATTGCGATTTGGTTGCGATAGAGTTTCGATTGCGTTTCGATTAAACACCACAAATCATAAAACAAACATGCAAAGGTAACAAGTAAGTAACACACACACACGTAAAACAATATTCAGAATCTGTAATTCAAGTCGCGAATGCGATTGCGATGCGATAAGCGATAAAGTGATAAACAAGCGATAAATAGCAATTAAATCTCGATTATTAGAAAGTAATCCACATAATACAACAAATGCGATAAAATAAATAGATTATCTATAAGTCAAAGAAGTCAAAACAGGAGTTGAGCAAGGAGTGACAGATCGCAATTAGCAATCTTTTCTTCCTTTGACTTCAATCTTGACTTTGAGTTTGACTTTCGAAACACGGGGTGTTACAGTTACCCCTACTTAACGGAATTTCATCCCGAAATTAGGCTTTAGCTGTAACAAACAACTGCAGGTACTTCGCCTTCATGTCGCTTTCGAGTTCCCAGGTGAACTCTGCGCCTCGCTTGCCTTCCCATCGGACCTTCACAATGGGTATGCATGAGCGCCTGAGCTGCTTGGTTTCTCGGTCCATGATCTCGACAGGCTTCTCCATGAAGTGTAATGTTTCGTTTATTTGAAGATCCTTTAACGAAACTTGCAAATCATGCTCTGCCAGACACTTTCTGAGGTTCGATACATGGAAAGTCGGATGAACGTTGTTAAGTTCCTCCGGTAGTTCGAGTCTGTAGGCCACTTTCTGAGGTTCGATATATATGTGAGGTTTTGAGCCACTTTTACATCATAGAATTACAACGTTCATTTAACTACTAAAATGAAATAACAAAATTATACAACAACAACAACAAAAATACGAATAAAAACTAGAACAAATTGTGAAATAAAATATACAACAACAATTGGCTTACCACTTCATGGTGGTCGAATAGCGTGCTTGCCGCCCACGAACTCCTCAAAATCACCCACCGGTGATTCATACCATTTGTTTCCAAACGGTCCAAACTTTCTCACCTCCTCTTCCTTCTTCTTTTCTTGAGGTGACTTCTTCACTTTCTTCTTCTTGACCGTCTTCTTCTTTGTTTCTCCAAACCTGCCAACAATAGCACATACCCTTTTGTTTGGATTTATGTCCTTTTCAGGACACTTATTCTCACCGAGTGGGTTAGTAAAATTTGGAAAAACATTTAAATTTAATTCCCGGTCCCCAAACTTCATGCTTACCGTTCCCGTTGCACAATTTATTATGGCATTAGCTGTTGCAAGGAACGGTCTACCCAGTATGACTATCGGTTGGGTGTCCTCAACACATCCAACATAATCTACTACCAAAAAGTCAACTGGGTAGTAGCAATCATCTACCTTAACAACCACATCTTCCACCATCCCCCGTGGATGCGTGGGAGTCTGATCGACCAACACCACAGGAGTGTCAAACTTTTTCAATGGACCAAAATCATACTGGTCATATAGACTCCCGGGCAAAATGCTCACACAAGCTCCAAGATCTAGGAGCGCCCTCTCAATTTTAAATGTTCCAATTTGAATCGGAATAAGAGGATCTCTTGGATCTTGAGCTTTTTGAGGAAGGGCACTCGATAAAACAGCACTCACATGAGATATCAAATCAACCAGTTCAGGTAATTTGTTGTGCCGTTTTTCGATGCTTAACTCCTTTAAGCATTTACATGAGCCGGAACCTTTTTAATGTTATCTAGTAATGGTAAATTAATTTTTGCTTATTTAAAATTTTCCCACCCCTCGTCCTTCGGTGGGTACCGTTCCTCAACTTGTGCTGCATTAATCAGTTTAATTTGATTTAAACAATTTTCACAAAAAGACTTTTTATTATCTCAATTTTAACTTGTGAAATCGTTTCTTGTTCATTTTTATTTTCCGACTCGTCTCTTGTATTTCCCACTACACCATCAACACATTCTGGTGGTATGCTTCCAACACTACTACCAACCTCATTATTTGAAAGAAGACTTACCGCACTAATGTGCACATTCCTCACATTGCCCATGCTTGAACTTTGATGCTTCGGGTTCGTTGTCGTGTCACTTGGAAGCTTTCCCATGCTTCCCCTTATTTGTGCCATCTCCTCCACAAGTTGACCCACTTGCCTCGCCAATGCCTCATGTGATTTGTCTCGAATCTCATTTGTCTTCTTCATCTCCTTAATATCACTGTTAGATTCCTTAACCACATTGAACAAGGCGTCCATTTTGGCACTCAAATCATCACCGCCGGTTTGATTATTCGACCCGCTTCCATTACCACCTTGATCATTGTAATTCCTTTGGTAACCCCCTTGGTTACTTCTTGTCGAGTTTGGTGCGAATACCCCCCTTGATTTCCCGGTTGGAAATTTGGGTTCATTTGGTTGGAGGCATTACCATACCTAAAGTTAGGATGGTTCCTCAACCCGGGGTGGTAAGTGTTGGAGTTCATATCATACTGCCTTCGGTCCCCATACACTTGATTCACCTCCACGGTGGCTTGACAATTCTCCGTCTGGTGACCGATGTCTTCGCATTCTTCACATACGGCGTATTGCACTGCATTTACTTCCCTTTTCTTCATGCGAGCCAACTCCCGCTCTAATGTTTCGATCCGATCCTTGGAATTCGCATCACGATCGGGCCAAGACCTTGAGGTGGGGTGCTTTTTGGCTCGATCGGCTGACTCTTTCGCCTTTGACCTCTTGCTCATCCTCTCGAGGAACTCCCAATCGTCATCCTCGTGATTACTCAACAAAGTTCCATTACTAGTCGATTCAAGGTGGTTCCACGTCTCATCGTCCAAACCCCTCACAAATCACTTGACCAATTCCCACTTTTCAATTTGGTGATGTGGGCATTTCCGAATCAATTCCTTGTATCGGGTGAAGGCTTCATGTAGCGGTTCACTCGAAAGTTGGCGAAAAGACCGAATTTCATCTCTAGCATCGTCGGTCTTCGCCATTGAGTAGTATTCATTAGGGATGAGCATATACCACCGAATACCGATCCCATACCGATCCCAATCTCGAAATACCGATACCGAATTTTTTCGGTATCCCATACGGTATCCACTTTTAGGTGTTTTCGGTATCGGTACGGTACGGTACGGTATCGGTATAATACCGATACCGACCCTCAAAATACCGATACCGTACCATACCGATACCGAACCAACATGTTTCGGTATCGGTACCTAGTTTGGGTGAAATTCGGGATCGGTATTAGGCGGTATCGGTATCGGTTCGGTATCGGATACCGCTTTGCTCATCCCTAGTATTCATCAAGAAAAACTTGTTGCATTTCAGCCCATGTGCGAATACTACCCGCCAAAAGTGTGAGAAACCACTGCTTCGCCTTGTCCTTCAAAGAAAACTGAAATAACCGAAGTTTTACCTCTTCCAAGGCGAAGTCATGCCCTGCAATAGTACTACATATGGCCGAAAACTCCGCCAAATGAGTATACGGTTCATCATTGGACCTCCTGTGACACTTGTGTCACTTCAGCCATCAAACAAATACCAAACCAATTAAATATTGTATTTCATACTTGGGATTTGTATAAACATGTGTATCATTTGCACATATCAACTCTTGTTCGATTTCGGGCTTTAGATCGCTTTCTGGAGGGTTATAAGCGCACTGATGCGTAAATATAACCAGTTTAATGCAACAAACACTCCGGAATAGTGACATAGGCTTAACATACTTTAAATAACCATTACATAACTTAGAAATAAGTTTTGGAAGGTTTGGTATGCCGAAATCAAGTTTATTCGCTTACAGGGACTAAATTCGACAAACTGCGAAAGTATGCCAATTTGAACTGTAACGAACCTTCCGGAACTTGACCATAAGTTAAACATACCCTAAATATCCTTTACATAGCTTAGAAATAGGCTTTGAGGTATTCGGTGTGCTAAAATAAACTTTTTGGTCATTGAGGGACTAAAAGCGTCAAAAAGTGCATAAGTTTGCATTTTCGCGCATAACTTACGTTCTGAATACATACGACATCCAAAAACTTATGTAATCTTTAAAATATTTTATTTTAGTTATTGGCATGATAAAATTCCATTCGTCACGTAATTTGGATCGTTTTTGCGTTCATTACGATTTCCGTCGTAATTATCCGAACAACGCAACCGTACGACCAAACGAACCGACATCCAAGATGTTTTGAGCATATTTTAAGATACCTATACGTTAACTTTATTTTAGAGCCTTGAAATGGGGTTAACGGGACTTAAAAGTGCAAAAAAATCAAGTTTTACAAGTGCAGGGGCCATTTTTGAAATTTCTGTCTAGATTCAATGAACCTAGTCCAATTTTGAAGGGCTGATGGTTTTAACCCATGTTTTTGCAAAACCATGGGCTGGTATTTAATGGTTTATAAAATACTATGGGCCATTCTAGGGGTGCCCATGGTATTACAAAACCATGGGCACATGTGTACGGTTGAGATTAAATCACGTTTTTCGACGAACGATCTTAACGGTTCAAGGAAATCTATAAATACCCAACCTAACTTCATTCATTTCCCACATTTAATCTGATTCAAAGCTTTGTAAGTGGAAGTATATACTTCCTACCTGAAAGCGAATCGGGTTAAATCTTGCGGGGACCTTCTGTAAGTATTCTTTCGCGTTTTTCATTCGTTTTAGCGTTAAAGTCAAACTGCGTTTGACTTTCTGCATTGACCAGTTTATGGTCAATGCGAAGTTTGTTTGAACTTCATAACGTGAGCGTAATCACGATGGTTATAGTCCCTAGTGACTATACCTACTGATTTCCACGTTATCTAGGCTCAGTGACGAGTCGTAGTTTCGGCCAAAATGCGTTTCCTCGCGTATTTTGTAACCAAACTACTCTAGGGTATCAAAACCGTTTGTTTTGATACCAAACCTGTTTTCTAACCTTACTAAACATGTTCTAGCATGTTTAGCTCGCCGCTTTTAGATTTGTGATTGTTTAGGGTCGTAAAGGTAAGCGATCTAATCAATCGCTTATACTTTCGAACCCGACCCATTTGGTCGATCATTAGGATCCGATCAAACACTTTAGGTGACCATAGTTGTATATAAAATAACCTTTTAAGGTTATACCTTATGGTCACGTCGTTTAAGTAGTTGTATGATAAGTAATTCTTATGCCTTAGGAAAATTACCAAAATGCCCTTTTTACGCATAAATTCATTTTAAGCATATGTAACATAAATTTTGACATCTAAACTGATTAGGTAACTATATTAGACATTTTAAGGCATATTTTACTTATCATAGGACTAGTTAGGCATTCCAGACGCGTTTTACGCAAACGACGCGTTAAAGTAGCGTAAGCTACCTAAACGGGTCGTAATGGGTTGAAAGCACTTAGGTTAAGTTTCATTTTAGTATGTGGGCTTTGTTTAACCATACCATATGATTTCCAATACTCATTTGGTTTACGAAACCTCATACTATCCAATCCCCCGATTTAGGTCCGGTTATTTATGTAGTTATCTATATAGGGTGCCGTTTGATTCCGTGATCCATCTAGCTTTGCTTGGTTGTTGTTCAAGACTTCTAAGCACCCTCAAGTGAGTACATAGCCCCCTCTTTTACTATTAAACATTTGCCTACTTGTTACTTTCGTGCTTTCCATGTTTTCATATCATATACTTGCTATGTTCATTAGTACACTATTAGTACATGATTTCATTATGTTTTTGCTATGTATGTCCATTGTGTGCATACTTAGTACATCGTTTTACATGACATTTTATGCTACGTATGTTCGTTAAGCGCATACTTAGTACATTGTTTTACATTACCTTTTCATGCTATGTATGTTCATCATACTTAGTACATTTTCATTTCATCACATGCTTACATTTTGGGTATGACATTTGGTTTGTTTAAGTGGGACCATATACATTCATTAACTTTGATCACGCCGCTCGTTAGTAGGTAATGGTACCATAGGAATTGACAACTCCCGTTCCTGACATCCTAGGTATGTTTGGATGGAAGGAATGACCGAATTCGATAAAACATTTACACAGATAGACCTTTAAATTCGTTTCGGGGTTTATCACCACAGTCGCAAGGCTTGAATGTATGCATTTTCACAATACCACATAAATGTTTGTATTCAGTATAGCATGCATTTCCACAAACATAACATTGATTTAAACCACGTTTTACTTCAACACATTGTTTTGTGCATTTTTACCTATGGTTTAGTTGAAACATATTTCACTTGCCATACATGACATTTTGTTTACACATTACATGATTGACATTTGACATGGGCATTTTGATATTGACATATACATTTCATAAACATTTTGACATATACATTTTGACATGATTTTCCCAATGACATTTGACAATTGGTTTAGACATGGGCAATTTACATTGGTTGTTTGTTTGGGTAAGTGATTTAAGTAACGAGACGTGTGTAATGTGATACAAGCATGGTGGATACGCCGCCGGTACTTCCTATATATAAGTGCTTGTATTATATTACATGTCGTAGCGTTATTTAAATCATTCAATTTGGATTTACACATTTTTACACAAATAACATATTTTTTCACAAGACATTGTTTTACAAAACAGTTTGTTTTATACAAATTCATTTTACTTGGTTATTCATTTAACCTTACAATCATTCTTTTATCTATACATATCTATCATCGCTTTTCAAACGATTTATAAAACAAAACATTTTACAAGAATCATGACTGATTTTTGTTAAACAACTTTTTCTAAACTTATCAGTCATGAATCCTAAATCAATAAAACCTATGTACTCACCGGCATTTTTATGCTGACGTACCTATTTTCACATGTGTTTCAGGAGATGATGCATAAGATTGATCAAGATACACATAGGCGGACTTGGGCCTTAGTGACAATAAAAGATGCAAGACTAGTTAATTTTGTTATACTTCTTTGTTTGTTAAGACATTGTAACTCTTTTAATCAGTTAAACAAAATTTCAATTTTTTTCATGTGTTATGAAACAATGATTCTGTTACAACACTCCCCGACAATTCCGCCACGTTTTGTTGTTTTACGTGGTCGGGGTGTGACAGAAAAGTTGGTATCAGAGCTCATGGTTATAGGGAATTAGGTTATTAGTAATGCTTTGACCTAGTCTATAACCTTCCTAGGACCCTAACGCGAGTTTACTTGCGTTTAGTCATAAAACAATACCGTCACCTATCCTTAGGCAACAACCACAACAAGAACATAAATTCAAAACCGCTTTGAAAACTAATCATCTGTTCTAGGATGATTTATTATATGGTTTTGAACCCTTCCAGTTTGATTGTTGGCCTAGTGCCTTCTAAGTTTTCAAAATCCCGTCAAGGTTTTGGGTTCTAAATAATGTGAACACGTGCAAACCGGAAGAGTGAATGCCTGTACTCTGAGTTTTCTGTCTAAGGCTAGAGTGTTCGTACAAATCCGCAGTATCGGACCAGTCACTCTTACCTGGGAACTCTTGGGGTGAGTGTTCACTTATAGGCAAGCATGTCTTCAGCGATACATTATTATTACCCGCTTGCTTTGATTTGTCACCGTCTCATTTGTTTGCCTTAGGTAACAAACAAATGATCGCAATTCGTATGCATTGCCTTTCTGTTTTGTTTATCCAATAACATTTCATTTGTTTCTTCCTATATCTTTCATTTTCTTCTAGAATGTCTCTTTACCTCAGCAACGGTCAAATGTCCGAGCAAACAGCCAAATTTGCCCAGCAAATAGGCGAGGTAATCTTGAAGTCTGTGGAAATAGGTATCACCATGTCTCGTCTCAAAATAAATGTAGCCACTCAAGAGTCACCGAAGGAAGCAGAAGTCAGGCCTGCACCAAAATCAAGGAAGTGTAAGGCTTCAAGGAAACCCGCAGCAGTTACACCTAATCAAGCGGGACCTAGCCAAGTGGCAGCGCCACCAGCTAGGAAGCCGTACATAGGAACTGCCCCATGGTGCAAACGATGCAACCGTCACCATTCAAACCTCGTACCCTGCTCCAAATGTACCTACTGTGGACGGTTGGGACATTTGATTAACATATGCCGCTTTGCTATCCAGAACAAAGCTGCTATAAACCTTGCTGCTACCCAACTCCAAGTCAACCCTACTCAAGCTCGTTTCCCGTTTGGTGCTTGCTACAACTATGGCGAGACGAGCCATTTCAGGAACAACTGCCTGAAGATTGTCAATGCAAATTCAACCCTTGGATGAGCATTTGGCTAAGCAAAAGATGTTGTTGTCTTATGCCTTTGTCTCCTTTGTTTTCTTGTATTGTGAGACAATCTGCCTTGTTCATAAATAAAAGTTTCTGTTCGCAATTATGATGTACAAGTGTAGTTACATGTATGGCATTTCCCTATGATATCTACATCAAGGAACTATGTTCCTTACGAACTACTCTTGTGATTCTCCCTTTCAAGTGATCACTCATGATTTCCTCGAAAATTTTAAGTACTCGTTTCATTTTAGAGACGAAGTACAAGAAATAAAGCGAAATTATGAGTAATCGTGCTTCTGCACATCTGTGCCTTTGAACCTTTGGTTAGATAACTAAGGTTATTTTCAAATCTCATACCCATTACGTTCTGATTTTTCAACATGCATAACATGAGTTTTCAAAACAACATTCATAATTTCAAAAACATTTTATATATAGTTCGAAAACATTTTTAATATAGTATATTTACTTAACATATCAAATGCATGATTTCAAAAGCATGTCTATATTTAAAAAAAAAAAAAACAACCTCCATGATTTCAAAAACATTGTCTATGTTTTCAAAAACAACCTTCATGATTTCAAAATGTTATTAATACAGTATAATTACTTATACCAAGTGCATGATTTCAAAAGCATCATTCATGTTTTCAAAAACCTTATACATAATTTCAAAATTCATCTTGCATGATTTTAAAACATTTTTTTATATATACCTACCTAATACACCTACTTTATGATTTCAAAAGTATTATATAAGGTTCCAAAAACATTGAACACGTTTTAGAACCCCATGCATAGTTTTCAAAGTATTTTCCTCATTCATTGACTTAACCTTCAAATTCCGCTTCATATGTCGCCTTGGCATATCTAGCATCTCAACTTGATAAGCATTTTATATCTCATGTTTTGATTTGAGCACATCCAGTGCAAGGTTTCAAAACACCCTCAACTTCTAAAATCCATATGGGATCTTTTTATCTTCACAATTAGATCCTTGTGGATAATTGTCATTCAAATCAGAATCCTTAATTGGATTCCTTGTATACCTAAATTCGAACATCTCGATTCTTTATAATCGAAATCGAATTTCCTCTTTAAGATCTTTCTATTTTCATAGTTAGATTCTTGATAATGTTTAAAAGTACCAAATGAAATCCACAGATTGGATTCCTGGTATGCTTTGAACATCCGTGTCCAAAGATAACAAATCAAATTAAACAATTATGTGATTTTGTGTATATGCATTTTGTGTTTTCTTTTATGTATTTCGTGTTTTTGTATACTCTGGATTTTCGTTATCCAAATCCTCGTAGAACCTTTCATATCTTCATATGAGGGATTCGTAGTAGGATATTCAAAAAGGTACTACCTTAAATCCTTATTGGGCTTCTACGAGATAGTCAAGACCCTTGGATTATATAGTACCATTCCATGATTCAAAAAGAGACCCTTTGAGTGGTCTAAAAGATTGATTCAGAATCTGGTTAAGAATGACATATGATGATATAAGCTGAAAAGACTCCTTGGTGGTCTAGAAATCATTTATTGACTCAATTAAAAAGGACCCCAGTATGGTCTAATCACAATCATCACCGGCTCGTTCATTGTTTCCTTCCCCTACACATTATAAGATGCACTACGTGACTATGCAAGGAATTACATACTTATGGATGCATACATAATTATGAAGTTCAGTGCACGGAAACCGCGGTAAGACTTATTATGTGTAAGAACCAATAGTGGCAACCATAACAAAATGTGAACAATGTAATAGAGGTACGGTGGACGCACCAATAACGCTTTATATACTTGTATATAAGTGACCCTCTCACGTTGCAAGCATGATGTTATTTAAGGTTACTAGAAGTTCAGGACTCTAACCAGTGTTGTTCGATCTTTTCAACTTCATGTCTCAAGCTCTCACAAGTTTCCTCTAAATAAACTTCGGGACGAAATTTCCTGAAGTAGGGGAGACTATGACACTTGTGTCACTTCAGCCATCAAAAAAATACCAAACCAATGAAATATTGTATCTCATACTTGGGATTTGTATAAACATATGTATCATTTGCACATATCAACTCTTGTTCGATTTCGGGCTTTAGATCGCTTTCTGGAGGGTTATAAGCGCACTGATGCGTAAATATAACCAGTTTAATGCAACAAACACTCCAGAATAGTGACATAGGCTTAACATACTTTAAATAACCTTTACATAACTTAGAAATAAGTTTTGGAAGGTTTGGTATGCCGAAATCAAGTTTATTCGCTTACAGGGACTAAATTCGACAAACTGCGAAAGTATGCCAATTTGAACTGTAACGAACCTTCCGGAACTTGACCATAAGTTAAACATACCCTAAATATCCTTTACATAGCTTAGAAATAGGCTTTGAGGTATTCGGTGTGCTAAAATAAACTTTTTGGTCATTGAGGGACTAAAAGCGTCAAAAAGTGCATAAGTTTGCATTTTCGCGCATAACTTACGTTCTGAATGTATCCGGACATCCAAAAACTTATGTAATCATTAAAATATTTTATTTTAGTTATTGGATCGTTTTTGCGTTCATTACGATTTCCGTCGTAATTATCCGAACAACGCAACCGTACGACCAAACGAACCGACATCCAAGATGTTTTGCGCATATTTTAAGATCCCTATACGTTAACTTTATTTTAGAGCCTTGAAATGGGGTTAACGGGACTTAAAAGTGCAAAAAAAATCAAGTTTTACAAGTGCAGGGGCCATTTTTGAAATTTCTGTCTAGATTCAATGAACCTAGTCCAATTTTGAAGGGTTGATGGTTTTAACCCATGTTTTTGCAAAACCATGGGCTGGTATCTAATGGTTTATAAAATACTATGGGCCATTCTAGGGGTGTCCATGGTATTACAAAACCATGGGCACATGTGTACGGTTGAGATTAAATCACGTTTTTCGACGAACGATCTTAACGGTTTAAGGAAATCTATAAATACCCAACCTAACTTCATTCATTTCCCACATTTAATCTGATTCAAAGCTTTCTAAGTGGAAGTATATACTTCCTACCTGAAAGCGAATCGGGTTAAATCTTGCGGGGACCTTCTGTAAGTATTCTTTCGCGTTTTTCATTCGTTTTAGCGTTAAAGTCAAACTGCGTTTGACTTTCTGCATTGACCAGTTTATGGTCAATGCGAAGTTCGTTTGAACTTCATAACGTGAGCGTAATCACGATGGTTATAGTCCCTAGTGACTATACCTACTGATTTCCACGTTATCTAGGCTCAGTGACGAGTCGTAGTTTCGGCCAAAATGCGTTTCCTCGCGTATTTTGTAACCAAACTACTCTAGGGTATCAAAACCGTTTGTTTTGATACCAAACCTGTTTTCTAACCTTACTAAACATGTTCTAGCATGTTTAGCTCGTCGCTTTTAGATTTGTGCTTGTTTAGGGTCGTAAAGGTAAGCGATCTAATCAATCGCTTATACTTTCGAACCCGACCCATTTGGTCGATCATTAGGATCCGATCAAACACTTTAGGTGACCATAGTTGTATATAAAATAACCTTTTAAGGTTATACCTTATGGTCACGTCGTTTAAGTAGTTGTATGATAAGTAATTCTTATGCCTTAGGAAAATTACCAAAATGCCCTTTTTACGCATAAATTCATTTTAAGCATATGTAACATAAATTTTGACATCTAAACTGATTAGGTAACTATATTAGACATTTTAAGGCATATTTTACTTATCATAGGACTAGTTAGGCATTCCAGACGCGTTTTACGCAAACGACGCGTTAAAGTAGCGTAAGCTTCCTAAACGGGTCATAATGGGTCGAAAGCACTTAGGTTAAGTTTCATTTTAGTATGTGGGCTTTGTTTAACCATACCATATGATTTCCAATACTCATTTGGTGTACGAAACCTCATACTATCCAATCCCCCGATTTAGGTCCGGTTATTTATGTAGTTATCTATATAGGGTGCCGTTTGATTCCGTGATCCATCTAGCTTTGCTTGGTTGTTGTTCAAGACTTCTAAGCACCCTCAAGTGAGTACATAGCCCCCTCTTTTACTATTAAACACATGTGCCTACTTGTTACTTTCGTGCTTTCCATGTTTTCATATCATATACTTGCTATGTTCATTAGTACACTATTAGTACATGATTTCATTATGTTTTTGCTATGTATGTCCATTGTGTGCATACTTAGTACATCGTTTTACATGACATTTTATGCTACGTATGTTCGTTAAGCGCATACTTAGTACATTGTTTTACATTACCTTTTCATGCTATGTATGTTCATCATACTCAGTACATTTTCATTTCATCACATGCTTACATTTTGGGTATGACATTTGGTTTGTTTAAGTGGGACCATATACATTCATTAACTTTGATCACGCCGCTCGTTAGTAGGTAATGGTACCATAGGAATTGACAACTCCCGTTCCTGACATCCTAGGTATGTTTGGATGGAAGGAATGACCGAATTCGATAAACCATTTACACAGATAGACCTTTAAATTCGTTTAGGGGTTTATCACCACAGTCGCAAGGCTTGAATGTATGCATTTTCACAATACCGCATAAATGTTTGTATTCAGTATAGCATGCATTTCCACAAACATAACATTGATTTAAACCACGTTTTACTTCAACACATTGTTTTGTGCATTTTTACCTATGGTTTAGTTGAAACATATTTCACTTGCCATACATGACATTTTGTTTACACATTACATGATTGACATTTGACATGGGCATTTTGATATTGACATATACATTTCATAAACATTTTGACATAAACATTTTGACATGGTTTTCCCAATGACATTTGACAATTGGTTTAGACATGGGCAATTTACATTGGTGGTTTGTTTGGGTAAGTGATTTAAGTAACGAGACGTGTGTAATGTGATACAAGCATGGTGGATACGCCGCCGGTACTTCGTATATATAAGTGCTTGTATTATATTACATGTCGTAGCGTTATTTAAATCATTCAATTTGGATTTACACATTTTTACACAAATAACATATTTTTCACAAGACATTGTTTTACAAAACAGTTTGTTTTATACAAATTCATTTTACTTGGTTATTCATTTAACCTTACAATCATTCTTTTATCTATACATATCTATCATCGCTTTTCAAACGATTTATAAAACAAAACATTTTACAAGAATCATGACTGATTTTTGTTAAACAACTTTTTCTAAACTTATCAGTCATGAATCCTAAATCAATAAAACCTATGTACTCGCCGGCATTTTTATGCTGACGTACCTATTTTCACATGTGTTTCAGGAGATGATGCATAAGATTGATCAAGATACACATAGGCGGACTTGGGCCTTAGTGACAATAAAAGATGCAAGACTAGTTAATTTTGTTATACTTCTTTGTTTGTTAAGACATTGTAACTCTTTTAATCAATAAAACAAAATTTCAATTTTTTTCATGTGTTATGAAACAATGATTCTGTTACAACACTCCCCGACAATTCCGCCACGTTTTGTTGTTTTACGTGGTCGGGGTGTGACACCTCCCATTGAAGTGGGGAAGGATATTGATGTAGTGGGGCTTGCAATCAAACGATCTTCTCTCGCATACGATTGGTGAGTCATTATCGGTGACCACTGGCCTAAAACGGTCATTTACGCCGCTTGGTGGTTGTTGACGACGATGACGTGGGCCGTTAACTTCTTGATCAACCGGTCTTCGATTATCCCTTCGATCACCTCCTCTATTGCCTCCTCGGTTCCCACCTTGATTACCTCCTCCCACGAAACGAGGAATCCGGTTATTACTCACATTATTATTATTACTATTACTATTATTACTATTATTATTATTATTATTATTATTATTATTATTATTATTATTATTTCTCACATTTCCATACCCGTAATTGTCACCCGCCGCGAAGTTGCATTTTGATAGCCGAATTCTTCGTCATCGAACCCTCTAGCGTTGTAGACATTCCCCCGGTTCACATACCCCCAACCGTCATCCTCGACCCGATCGTCATAGTTACCCCCATCATCCGAGTATTCCGAATGAATCCTCACGTGCTCCAGCGATTGGTAACCGGGAACACTAAACGGCTCATCATCGGGGATAACGTTTCTCAAATCGTCTATGTTAAATAACGGGTCTTCATTCGCGGTATTGCCACGATCTCAGTTGCCTCTACGGTCGGAATTAACATTCCGGTCATCAAGGTTATTGGGTAAAGAATTATGTTTGTGAAGGTTTTGTTGTTGGGGTGTTCTTTGGGTGTTGTTGGGATTTTGGTTTCGAAAAGGTGGTGTGGGTGGTCCAGAATTGTTATTACCACTTGGTTGCTCTTGAGGTATAGGTTGGACATTTTGGGCGGGATTGAAGTTTCCTCGAGTTTGGAATTGGTTTTGGTTGAGGTTTGGGTAATTTAGGTTTTGGTTGGAATTTTGGTTTGCCATTGAATCGGTTTCAATGGATGGTGTAAATTGTGGTGTTTGGGTGGTTTGGTTAGAAACAAGGGTTGCTTCTAACCGGCTTGCTAGGTTTCTTCTTGCAACTCTTTCAATTTCCGGTTCGTAGACTAATGGTGAAATCCTCCCGGAGTTCCGTGTACGCATGCACTACCTGTAATCTACACAAGTAACACAACCCGCGTAACAAGGAAAAAGACAAGGTACAAAAAGAAACTAAACAACTTAAATAGTAAATCACACAAATTCAAACAATAATCCAAACACAAAGCGCACACACTCCCCGGCAACGACGCCAAAATTTGATCGGAGTGTCGCGCTCTGGTCAAAGATAATATTTATAACCCTATTTTCCCTTAACAATTAGCTAGTGGTAGTAAGGGGTCGAACCACAAAGAGTATGTGGTTTGCGAATGGATTCGATTGAATTAGAACAAATGTCAAAAATTTATGAAGCTTGCTAGAATGTTTTTTTGTATTTTTGTTTGGTTGAAAGTTGTGAATTAACTAATGGAATTGGTTTAATTGATTAACGACTAATAATTAACAATTGCAAGAAAACTTGATTACTAAACAATAATGAGAAAAAGGGTTCACACCCAGTTTTGGTAATTGCCAACCTAGGGTTTCTACAAATTTTAGATTCAACTCAATTGTAGAACGATTAACGGATTTAGTGTACCGTGACTTAGGTGCCAATAACTATCAACGTTTCGAAGAACGGAAAAGAATGCACTTTGTAATCACAACAAGTAAAACCTAACCATGACAACACGTAACTACACATAACCATTTCGCAAAGTCATAACTTTATAATCGTTTGACAATTTACGAATACGAAACAAATGTAAACTATTGTCAATGGTTTCAAAAATCAATACAAATTGTCACAAAGTTGAATCGAGAAACAATTCAAAACCCTAAATTAAACAACTACCTACACCGGGGTGAAACCAAGGTGATGAGCCACTCATGGTGGAAGGAACTCGATCACCGGATGCTTGAAACTTGATTAAGATTATCTTGAAGCTTTAGGGATGATGAAATGATGAGGTGTAGGGTTTGTGATGGTGAGAGGTTCAATGAGTATGGATGAATGGATGATTAGGGTTTAATCGAATGATTGGTGAATGATGATGATGTTCTTGATGATTCGGGTGATATGTGTGATGGATATCGATTGGTAGGTGAAGTGGTAATCCCCTCTGGCTCCAAGATGCTTCCTCTCTTCAATAAACCAAGTGTAACTCTAAAAAATTTCATGACCCAAACGTTTTAACTCGTCAAAACCAAAGAATTCAAAAATTTCCACAATTGAAAGATACAAAGGCCGTCGCCGACGACCTGGCCCCCATCGGCGACGCCTTGTGCATTTCTGATTTTGGCCGATGTGTTGTTCTCCTGTCTACGGTCATTTTTGGGCAACAGGGTAAACGAGTGAGAGTTGCCGACGGCCCCAGGGGCGTCGCCGACGACCTCTCTAGCTCGAGTTCTCCATTTTTTCCACGTTGCACACCGGTTGACCCGTTTGATGTCCCGGTGGTCCGGTTTTCACTCCGGTGACCCGTAAAGCTCCCGAAAAGCTCCTTAAACTTCATTAAACCTGTAAAACACAAATCTAATTAAAAGTAAGCTATTCAAGATTAAAAGTCAAGTAAAAACCTAAATTTAAACATATACAAGCACCATTATTCGACCACGTATTAGTCATCTGATCGGGTGACCATTCGACTGGATTGTTATCTCGTTTGGGAAGGATGTGTTTGTGTATGATGGTTTGTCTTTTGCAGTTTTCGTTGTAGCATCTTGAAAATAGAGAAGTATCTCTACCCTTCAGGTCGATCGATCGAACAGCGGTTCGATCGAGTGACGAGCCGTTCAGCGAGGTATTTCTCACAGGACAAGTTCACAGTAGTGTTGTCACTCGATCGGATAGCAATCCGATCGGGTGGCAATCCGTTGGTCTTTGTTCATGCATTGAACATGTTGAACATTGTTTAAGTGTTTGAGTTCCAAATGTCACATAGCCGAATGGTCGTTCGACCGGACGGCGATTCGTTCAACATTCAGATCTTTGACAAGTTTGAAAAATAATTTAAGTGTGGGACCAAGTGTAAGCCGATCGGATGGCAATCTGATCGGACGACAATCCGTCCTAACAACCTGATTGTCTTGTCACTTGATTGTTTTGAAGGTTTTGTAGTTTTATCGAGACGGTGTGATAACGTGCTAAACAACAAAAACCTAGTCAAGACTAAACTGACCCGATCGAACAGGAATCACCCTAGTCTGACAAGTCACTTGCGCGAGACGATTATTTCATGCTTAACCCGAAATCGGTAGTCTCTTTGATAGAATTCAGATCTTGAACCGACACATCACTAAGAAGGAGTAGAATACCAGAACAAGCTCCGATTCTATCGGTTTTAAGGACATTCAGTGTAAAAGAGTCGAAAGAAAGTTTAGAAAACCATCTTTCAATCCTTTTCACCATGAACACATTCAGATCTATGCAAGATCTTTGTTTATTCATGTGGAAATCGTCCAGATCTAAGTTGTTCTTGGTGGATTGAAGCCAAATCATGAAGTTCATAAGAACTCCATGATGACATCACCCTAGAACACCTCAAATCCACTGATTTCACGGTTAAAAGTTAAGACTCAAAAGATAGAAAGGTGAGGGAGTACGTGTAGATCATGAAAGTACAAGATTTAGGTTGAAAACTTACAAGATTCGCGAGAAATCAAAGAAAAGAAGAGCTTGTGTGCGGCTGGTTCGAGTGGGAGCTGTCACATCAAGTGATGTGACAACTAAGGGTATTTACAGTGTTTCCCAAAAAGGAAAGTGTGCAAGGGTTGAGTGGGTCACCGATCGGACGGCTGTCCGATCGGGTGGCAATCCGATTGGATGGCAATCCGATCGGTTGACGATCTGATCGAGCAGTCACTCGATGGAGTGGCTTCGATGGTTTGGCATTTTGATTCGTGCGTTGGGTTTTGCGATGCTTTTCGAGTGTACGATGCGATAGAATTACCCATTAGTTACACCTTTAATCCCAACTACTATATCTAACATACAATCACTATAATTAACTTGCGTTTAGCGTTTGTGATTTGGTTGCGATAAAGTTTCGATTACGTTTTGATTAAACACCACAAATCATAAAATAAACATGCACAGGTAACAAGTAAGTAACACACACGTAAAACAATATTCAGAATCTATAATTCAAGGCGCGAATGCGATTGCGATGCGATAAGCGATAAAGCGATAAACAAGCGATAAATAGAGATTAAATCTCGATTATCAGCAAGTACTCCACATAATACAACTAATGCGATAAAATAAATAGATTATCTATAAGTCAAATAAGTCAAAACAGGAGTTGAGCAAGGAGTGACAGATCGCAATTAGCAATCTTTTCTTCCTTTGACTTCAATCTTGACTTTGACTTTGACTTTCGAAAACGGGGTGTTACAATAGTAGGCCAATAGTATCCTGTTCTAAGGATCCTTGAGAATAGTGCTCTACCCCCCAGTGTGGTTTCCACAATCTCCTTCATGAAAATCCTTCAGAACTTCTTGAATTTCTGGATCCTCGATGCACCTTAGATATGGACCTGCAAGAGATCGTTTATATAACATGTTATTTAGTATTGTAAATTGAGATACCTTGACTTTGATATGGACTGTGCATCATCACTAGGTATGATTGCATAATCCTCTACTATTTCCATAGCTGTGTGATCCTCAATAACAGGAGCCAAGATATGGATGATGGGAATTTTAATATCCTCTAGAATCTTCAATGATGATCCAAGGTTGGCTAAAGCATCAGCTTCTGCATTTTCTTCTCTAGGTACCTGTGTCTAACTAAAAGAAACAAAAGAGTCTGCCAATTTCTTGACTATCTCTAGATATTTGATTAGCCTTTCACCTTTAATAGCATAAGAACCATTAAAGTGGTTAGTAATTAACAAGGAATCTACATGTACCTCAAGATACCTGATCCTCATGTGCTTGGTAATTTGCAAACCAGCAATTAAGGCTTCATATTCAGCCTCATTATTAGTAGTTTGAAACTCACAAGCAATTGAGTGGGGTATTATGTCCCCCTGTGGTGATTTTAGTAGTATGCCTAGTCCAGTTCCCTTGACATTTGAAGCCCCATCTGTAAAGAGTATCCAAGGATCCTTAGTCTCTTCAAGTTGTTGAACTTCCAATTCAGCTTCCCTTTGTAGATCACTACTGAAATCAGCCACAAAGTCAGCTAAGACTTGGGATTTGATGGCAGTTCTTGGTTCATATCTGATATCATAAGCACTAAGTTTGACTGCCCACTTTGCCATCCTTCCTGACATTTCAGGTTTTCTGAGGACATTCTTAATAGGAAAGTTAGTCTTAACAATAATAGCATGAGTTTCAAAATAATGGCGTAATTTAGTGGACGCCATGATTAAAGCAAGAATAAGTTTTTCTAATTGAGAATACCTGGATTCAGCATCAAGCAAACTTTTACTTACATAGTACACATGATGCTGAGTACCTTCATGATCCTTGACAAGGACTGCACTAACTGCCTTAGAAGAGACTGTTAAATATAAGGATAATATATCCCCCTTTTCTGGTTTCATTAATGCTGGAGCTGAGGATAGGTAATCCTTAAGGGCCTTGAGAGCATTCTCATGCTTTTCAGTCCATTCAAATTTCTTGTTATTTCTCAGGATGTCATAGAATTCCTTGCATTTCTCTGATGACTTTGAGATGAACCTGTTCAAGGCTGCGATCCTTCCTGTCAATCTTTGCACATCCTTGGCATTGGCAGGAGACTTAATATTCACAATCGCCTTGATTTGTTCTGGACTTTCCTCTATCCCTCTTCTTCTCACCATATAACCTAGGAACTTGCCATCTTTTACACCAAAGTGGCACTTGGAAGGATCCAATTTCATGTTGAATTTATCAAGGATATCAAATGCTTCTTCCAAATCTCTAAGGTGATCCTCAGCTCTCTTGGACTTAACCACCATGTCATCAATATATACTTCCATTGTGTGTCCAATTTGTTCTTTAAACATCATATTAACTAGCCTTTGGTAGGTAGCACCTGCATTTCTTAGTCCAAATGGCATAGCAATATAACAATAGATACCAGTAGGGCCTCTTGATCAGATAGTTCCATCTGAATTTGTTGGAATCCAGATGAAGCATCCATGAAAGTCAACAACTCATGACCCGCGGTAGCATCCACCATGGAGTCAATGTGGGGTAATGGGAAAGGATCCTTGGGACATGTTAGGGGAGGATTTTATAATCCTAAGGATCATGGATCCTCAAGTGCTGCCGGGATCAAGGATCCTTAATTCTGTTTGAAGTAGTGATCCTCAGGGAGTATTGCAGGATCAGGATTTAGGATCATTATTGTTATCCTCACACTAACGGTTGTCTATTTCGAATATAAAGTTGTTTTGCAGGAGCTGAAGCATGGACCAAGTCTTACCGAAGTTCTGGAGCATATTCCCTTAATATTCCACACGTGCTATACTCTCATGAACGTTATGGAGATCGTGGGGGGCTCGCGTAATTGTCGGATTGTTTGTTAATGTAGTTATTTCTAATTTAAAATGGGGATAACAAGCTTGATTAGAACACTTTTGCTATATTCGGCATACACACACACTCGTAACTGCTCTTAGTTGGCTCTTGAACATTACTTGGCGATTTCATACACATTTTTGCACATTACACACTAGTGATCCTTGTAACAAGCTTGTTATCATCCCGAGTTGTAATTTTTCATTGATTAATCTTAGTTGGTGATCGGTAGTTTCCATCACCCGAGGTTTTTTATGCCGGAGATCAACTCTTGATCAAGGGCTTTTTCCTCGTATAAATCCTTGTGTCATTTGTTCATTACATTTGATTTTTTATCCTTAGCATTGTTCATTGATTCAACCATCACACCTCACATCTAAAGATTTGGTTACATTATCTTTGCTTGATTTTTGAGCAAAACAGTTTGGCGCCCACCGTGAGGCAATTGGTGCTTCATTTTTGAAAAATTTTGTTCATTTCGGTCATTCCGGTTCATCACCTTCAACCGCATGGCTTCTCAAGGAAAAACCACTTCAAGTGCAATGCCAGCAGTCAATTCATCCCAGGGCGTTCCACCTTTGCCTCCACCACCTTCTGGATCCCAGAAGAATGCTGAAAAGAGACCGACTCCCATTTTCTCAAAACCTCCAACTTCTTCTGCATCTTATACTCCTACTACTAGTGAACTCTTTACTTTAATTTTGCAGATGAAGGATCACATACAGCAGCAGGATAAGACTAACGAAAAGATTCTTTAGAGAAATTGGAGATATCAAGAAACAGAAGAGATTAGCAGAGGATCATTCCCCATTGATGCCTAGGTCTTGAATTTCGACACTCCGGTCATAACCTCCCAGCATTCTGCAGCTCGAGATGTCCAATACTTGGGTGGAACAAGAGGAATGCATCACGGATCCTCAGCAATGTCTCAGGCCCTAGGATCCTATTTTCAACCATCAGGATCCTTCTCTCAGCATCAAGGATCCTTCGTCAGCTCAGGAGGATACATGGGGACTCAACAGGTTCAAGGATCCTCTCAGGTTCAAGGATCCTCTCAGGTTCAAGGATCCTCTCATGTTCAAGGATCATCCTTTCAGCCTCAAGGATCCTCTCAGGTTTTTGGATCGATGGATTATCCTCCAAGACCCCCGTTCACAGTGTATAAAGGATCCAATGTTTCTCAGGATCAAGGATCCTTAAGAAGTTTGCAGCTTAGAAGCTCAGATGTCCATCAAGGAGACTTCATCCCAATGCAGACCATTGCTTCTTCTGGTCCTTCCATTATACCAGAATCCCGACAACATGGATTTACATCTGGGATTCCAAACTTGAATCCACCGGGAGGTAACACTTTCAATAATTCTTATACTGCTAACCATGGCCTTATGCAGGATACAAGTATCAACCAAGCTATGGCTAGGAGTTACAAAAGCTTAAGGATATGATATCCAGCGTTCCATGGGTGGTTAAACCCATTCCTGAGATTGCAGATGGGAGCCATAAGATATCTCGTTTTGCACCACCTATTTGTGATGCTGAGATACCCAAAAGGTTCCAGATACCAACCATGAAGTTATATGATGGCTCAACAGATCCTGAAGAACACGTGGCTCAATACAGAGAAAGGATGGAGATCAACCCCATCCCTGAGAGGTTAAAAGAAGCATGTTTATGCAAGGGTTTCGGATCCACACTTACAGGATCAGCTCTTAAATGGCTGCTAAGTCTTCCCCCTTACTCTATTACTTCATTTGCTAATCTAGTTAACCTATTTAATAATCAATTCTCTTGCAGTAGAAAATTTGAACGTTTAACTAGTGATTTGTATAGGGTAACTCAAGGTCAAAATGAATCACTTAGAGATTATATCACTAAGTTTAGAAAAGAATCCTTAGATATTCCTAACTTGGATATAGCCACGGCTGTAGAAGCCTTTAAAATGGGTTTACTTAGGGATTCATTATTCTATGATGATCTTGTTATGACCCCATGCAGGAATCTTGATGAAGTAAGAACCAGGGCCCTTAGGTTCATTTGATTAGAGGATGACAAAAGGATCCAGGAGAGACTAGCAGGATCCTTGAAACACGAAAAACAAGGATCCTATTTCAAGAATAACAAGTTCAAATCCTACAACAAGTCTGATAACCAGAATGTGCATGCAGTAGAACAAGAAGAGGATGATGAGGATTATCCTCCAATGTCTGAATATTGTTTTTCTGTTGATAAAAATGAACTAATTCTTGCAATGCAGAATTTAGGTGAGAAAGCTAGGTGGCCAAGAAAAAGTGATAAACCAGCTGTTACGAAAGACAAATCCAAATGGTGTGCATATCACGAGGATTTTGGGCATCTCACTGAAGAGTGTATTGCACTAAGGAAAGAGATTGGCTATTTGTTGAGCAAGGGGCACTTAAAAGAACTTTTGGGACGAAAGAAGTCAAGGATCCAAGATCCTGAAAGGATCCCGGAAAAAGCTCCTGCTCCCCCAGCATATGCACAAGTCATAAACTTTATATCCGGAGGATCAGACATTTGTGGTGCTTCCTTTTCAGCAGCCAAAAGACATGCCAAGGAAACCAAAATGGACAATGGAGACAGACCCATCCGGACGTCCAGTGTTACCAAGGATAAAGTTATAACTTTTGATGAGGATGATCGTGTTGACATTCAGGATCCTCATCATGACGGTCTTGTTATTACTCTTTTTATTTCTAACCATTTTGTTCGCAGGATCCTTATAGATGGAGGAAGCTCTGTGAACATCATCCAGCTTGATATCCTAAAGAAGATGAATATTCCTGAATCCGATATTGTACCAAGATCCTCAGTACTTGTGGGATTCAGTGGGGAGACCAAGAATACTCTGGGGGGACATCAAACTTCCAATCTATATTGAAGGACTACATTCATATCAAAAAGTTTGTGTTATAGATTGCTTATCTTGTTGTAACGTTATCCTTGGCAGGCCTTGGATACATGACATGAAGGCAGTCCCATCCACTTATCATCAATGTGTGAAGCTTCCTAGTCCATGGGGGGTGGTGAAAATTGAGAGTGATCAGCAAGAGGCTAAGAATTGCTACATATCATCAATGAAACCAGCCTCAAGGCCAAGGGAGCAATAGCAATTAAAGTATCCTCCAAGGGATGTCTTGGAGGCAAGAGAGCAGGATGTGAAAGAAATCCTTATTGTAGGATCGTATTCGGCCCTGTTTGAGTCGATCAGAAGAATTTCTATCCAAAACAAGAGGCGGAAACTAATGTTCTGGTGCGATTTCAGCAATATTCATTTTAAACTGTTGTTGTATTGATCTTGATGACGATTACAACTCCTGACAACACTTCGGCAGTACTTCGTGGCTCACCGGAAGACAACACCTACAACTATATTCCAGGTTTCGCTCATACAACCTATTTATAGGTGAACTGATTTCGCTCATACATATGTGTCCGTATGAGCGAAACCTCCACATGACATACAAGCGAAACTATCTACTTGACACAAGAGCGAAACCTATCTTATGACACATAAGCGAAACCCTGTCTACCATGTGTTTCTTGAATTTCATGTCATATTCTAACCTATACACTACTAGACTCGATACAAGACGTAGTCGACAGGCGTAGTGCACCAACAAACTCCCCCTCGGATGTTGACGGAGTCTTTAGTGTCGAGTCTTCGATTATCATCCTACAGTCTTTATCAGTCTTCGATCTTCCTCTGAAGTATTTGTCATTGCAAGAATCCTCATTTTCTTTCTTCATCATCAACAAACTCCTCTCTCTCGGATGTTGACACGGTGTCTTCAGACTCCCCCTCTCAATCTGCTGGGATCGTAGTCTGGAATTCACAGTTTCATTCTAAGATCGTGATCAGGCTCTCATCTGGTTCAGGATCGTCACCAGGCACAAATTTACCTGCACAATCTCTATCTACACATAAGTTTCTTTTAAAGATTAAATCCTTTAACAATTTAGAAACTATGCAAGAAACTACAGAAATGATTTTGCATTCAGGATCTTTTATTGGCTCTTTATCAAATAAACCTAACAACTTCACATACTCTCTCCCAAACCTGTTCTTCATGTTTAGCACTTGGAACTTCAAAATCAGCTTCTCAACACCAGTCGTCGAAAATCTTTTTGAATTTTTCAAAAATTTATGCTAAAACACACTAAAATCTTTTTGGATTTTCTGAAAGAAAGTAACTGACACCACTTGTACACTCAAGAAAAATGCAGAAATGAAATATTTACAGACAATATTTTTGTGAGTTCGTGCAAGAGGATCATATAAGTTTTTAAGACATATCACCAACACCGTTAAGCTTGATTTCATTTTAAGCTCTAAACAATTCACCTAGATTGTCAGTATATTTGTCCACTTAAATTTTCACACAAACTTCAACTGTTTCGATATACGCAATTAATGTCTTAATTACTTAAACTTATTCGTGTGTCCCACCACTTGAATATACTCCCGTATCCGGATCCCAATATTCAGTCTTACAGGTGAGTATACCACAGATGATATCTGTAAAGGGGTTATGTGCGAGGGCCATGAGAGCTCAGGTCGATACTTCCGTATACGCAGAGAGATGACGGCTTCAACTTTCGGTGTGTCCCCTTTAGAGGATCTTTTAATTACAACAACAGCGACTATCAATTTTATTGTTTCATCAGCTTGCTGAGGGCGATGCTGTATTTCAAGCATTTGCGGAAAGCATTATCCGGGGACTAGGTCAGTATTTCCATACAACAGAAGTCCCGGGATAATACCCCAGATATCACTGAGCATAAAGACCTAGTATCTCAGAATACGGGATCTTTCAAACAAGATTTCGGGGGTTACCCATATATCCAAGAATAGTTACCCACGAATTAAGCAAGTTTGATTTTAGGTTTATATCTCAACTCAGTTTACTGAATGTGCGAAAACCTACTGACTCATCCGCAGTAAGATTGTTTATCACATTTTGACTTTACATTTCTTTAGCATGTTATGATAGTCCACTGATGTACAATCATTTCCTCTTTTATGCAACAAAAACTCATTTTTCATTTTATCATGTTTTTGACTTTTTCAATTTTTCTGATGTTTTTGGATTTTCTAAAATTTCTTACTCCCCCTAAAATTCAAATACATCTAATGAAAATTGAAACGAACTGTACAGAAATGTGACAACTAATATCGAATTGCTTCAATTCTCCATTCATTTGGCTTAACAATCAGAACTCCCCCTCTCAACAAACTATTTTTCCATAATGATTTCAAAACACTCAAGTTTGTTTTAATCAGAATGGTTTTTCTTGAAAATAAGTTTTGTTGATTTTACCACTTGTAAAATTGGGGCAAAATCATTGTTATGGGTGAAATTCTGAGCCCATATCCTGGGAAATATCTTGATTTATATCTTGATTGTATGATAACTGCTCATATCCGGGATGCTCATTTAGGATATTGGTAACATCCTGAATGGTATCCTCAGGATTACTAACGGGTTGTGTGCAGGAGTACGCGTTTAGTTGCCCAACGTTCATGAAGACCTTTTCTACGGGAGACTCGGTCCAAGTCGTTCACATGAAGCCGTTGAAGCCGCATTACTCGGTCTACAACGTTCATAATGGAATATTCGGAATTTCCATGTTTATAGGAATTATAGTTACTATTTCATTACTATAAATAGACGGGTATACCAGATCGAATAGGACATCACGGCTACACCCACTTCACTTACACACTTGTTCTCTCGCAACTTGTACTCTCACACAAAGCATTGTAACACTTAGCGATCTGGTCAATATCCTGCACTGTATCCTGATATTTGAAGCAATAGAAGAACTAGGCAGCTGCGATTGTCAGCTCCCGAGGTTTTATGCCGGCAATCTAGATTGATCAAGGGCTTTCCTCGTACATCTCGTGTCAACCCCTTTACGTTTTGCTCATTGTTTGATTGTAGATACAACTCAATATCCTGAGCCGTATCCTGAACACTGTTTTTCCAAACAACATAACCAGCATATTTTCAACACACTTTTTAGCACACTACCTCACTTAACTAATTTGATCACTTAATTGCTTCTGTAATTTTTGACCAAAACAATTTGGCGCCCACCGTGGGGTAAGTGGTGCTCTCTTTACTAGAAATTTTTGTGAAATCGCTAATCAATTTTCTATTTTCAAAACTTTTTGCCACTTTGTCCATAATGGCCTCAAGATCAAACATGAGTTCCTCTACTGTGTCTGCTATGACTTCTGCCACTACTGGTTCGGTGCTTCCACCACCTCCTCCAAGGACGTTAGCCTCTTCACGACCTCAGGATATTATCCCTACCCGCAGTGTTCAGGAATCTGCTCCCGTTCTAGCTTCTAATGATGAAATTCTTACTTTATTTGGAAGTGTGCAGGAACAAATGAGGCAGCAACTCCTGAAGTCCGGCTCGAGCAGACCTGCTGAGAATATCGTCACTCCGTTACAGCCCAGAGCTTTGAACTTTAGTTCAGCCGTGTATACTGAGGATAATAGGGGGAATATTGTGCCCAGTCTCCCTCAGAATCCTACTCCTGAGATACCCTCCTCGGTTAGGATGTCAACCGTGAGGAGCTCAGGATATGTTTCGGGATATGGGCAGAATCCTCCGACTGGTAACGTGTCTAATAATAATAATGCTATTGCCACTAACAGTGTTGGATCTTTGCAGGATACAACTGTAACGTCAGAATTATCCAGGGAGCTTCAGAAATTAAAAGATATGATATCCAGTGTACCTGGGGTGGTACAGCCAATTCCTGAAGTATCCCAGGATAGCCACAGGATATCTCGGTTCATGCATCCTATATGTGATGCTGAAATCCCAAAAAGATTTCAGACTCCGAACATGAAGCTTTACGACGGAACCACGGATCCTGAAGAGCATATTGCCCAGTATAGGGAAAGGATGGAGATCAACCCTATCCCTCCAGATCTCAAGGAAGCTTGCCTGTGCAAGGGTTTCGGTTCTACTTTAACAGGATCAGCCTTGAAATGGCTGTTAAATGTTCCTCCACATTCGATTACATCATTTGCCCACTTAGTGAATTTATTTAATAGCCAATTTTCTTGCAGTCGGAGTTTTGAAAAACTAACCAGTGATCTTTACAGGATAACTCAAGGACCTCAGGAATCCTTGAGGGATTATGTGAACAAATTCAGTCGAGAATCCTTGGATATCCCACATCTTGATGTTGCAACGGCTGTGCAAGCCTTTAAGATGGGGTTGCAAAAGGACTCTCAGTTCTATTAGGATCTTGTAATGAATCCCTGCAGGAATCTTGACGAAGCTCGTAACAGGGCTCTGAGATATATTCGATTGGAGGATGACAAGAAAATGCAAGAAAGGATGAATGCATCCTCAACATACGAATCGACTAACAGGAAATCGGAATCCTCATATAAGCCATATCGCTCCAAGCCATATGGCAGAAATGATAACAAGAGAGTGAATGCTGTTGAAGACGAGGATCCTGAAGAATATCCTGAATTATCTGAATATTGTTTTTCTGTTAATATACCTGAACTAATGTATGCTATGCAGGGTTTGGGAGATAAGGCTAGGTGGCCTCGAAAGAATCAACAAAAGGCTGATTGGAAAGATAAGCCAAAATAGTGTGCTTTCCACGAAGATTTCAGACATGTAACTGAAGATTGCATTGCTCTAAGAAAAGAAATAAGCTATCTTCTAAGCAAGGGATATCTGAAAGATCTCTTGGGAAGAAAGAAGAATAAAGGTCAGGATACTGAGAAGGATCCTGAGCGAGCAGCATCACCTCCCGCGGATGCCAAGATAATTAACTTCATTTCGGGAGGATCCGACATTTGTGGAACTTCGTATTCGGCGGCAAAGAGACATGCAAAAGAAGCTAAGGCCGAAAGGGGAGACAAACCTGTCAGGATGACTACCCTCACAACTGACAAAGTGATCACTTTTGATGCAGATGACAGGGATACTGTCCAGGATCCTCACCATGATGCTCTGGTAATAACGTTATATGTGGCTAACCATTTTGTACGCAGGATACTGGTTGATAATGGCAGCTCCGTCAACATAATCCAACTAGAAACTCTGAAGAGAATGAATGTGTCTCCAATGGATATCACTTCAAAGTCTACCGTGCTTCTTGGGTTCAGCGGGGAGGCTAGAAACACAGTGGGAGAGATAAAGTTGCCGGTATACGTTGAAGGAGTCAACAAGATGCAACGTTTCTGTGTGATGGATTCTCTATCCTGCTATAACATCATCCTCGGAAGACCGTGGATTCATGATATGAAGGCCGTTCCATCAACATATCACCAATGCATTAAGATTCCTACCCCTTGGGGAGTTGTCAAAATCGATAGTGATCAGCAAGAAGCGAAGGAATGTTACTCATCCTCAATGAAATCCTCGGCCAAACCAAGTCCAGCATATCAATTAAAGATGCGGGCCCAGGATATCATGGAGTCTTCGGAGCAGGATGTGAAAAGAGTAATCCTAGACCAGGATAATCCTGATATCTCGGTGCTCGTAGGAACCAATATTCCTCAGGATATTGAAGAACAATTAACTAACTTTCTGAAATGCAGGATGTCTACATTCGCGTGGAAGCATGAGGATATGACAGGTATATCAAAAGACATTATTACTCACAAGCTTGGAATTGACAGGTCATTCAAGCCTATACAACAAAAGAGAAGGAAATTCGCCCCTGAGCGGAATGCAATTATCCAAGAGGAAGTTGAAAGATTATTGAAGTCCAGGATGATTAGAGAAGTCAAATTCCCTAGATGGCTAGCAAATGTGGTAGTGGTTCAAAAGAAGAATGGGATGTGGAGAGTCTGTGTAGACTACACAGACCTGAACAAAGCTTGTCCAAAAGACCCATTCCCTTTGCCTCATATAGACTCGATGGTGGACGCCACTGCCGGCCACGAAATGTTAACCTTCATGGATGCATCCTCAGGATTCCAGCAGATTCAAATGGAACCTTCAGATCAGGAGGATACTGCTTTCATGACACCAACAGGTATTTACTGTTACACTGCTATGCCTTTCGGTTTAAAAAATGCAGGTGCAACGTACCAGAGATTGGTGAACATGATGTTTAAAGACAAACTGGGGGACACCATGGAGGTGTACATTGACGATATGGTGGTCAAATCCAAGAAAGCTGAGGATCATCTTCAGGATATTAAAGGAGCATTCGATATCCTGGACTAGTATAATATGAAACTTAATCCTGCAAAGTGCCATTTTGGAGTGGGGGCAGGAAAGTTTTTAGGATACATGGTGACAAAAAGAGGGATAGAGGCAAGCCCGGAGCAGATCAAAGTTATCTTGGATATAAAGTCACCCTCGAATATGAAGGATGTTCAATGATTAACAGGATGAGTGGCAGCCTTGAATAGGTTTATTTCAAGATCCTCGGAAAAGTGTAAAGAATTCTATGATATCCTGAAAAAGAATAAGAAGTTTGAATGGGGCGAGAAGCATGAAGCAGCCCTGCAGGATTTGAAGCAGTATCTCTCAACCGCGCCTCTATTGATGAAGCCTGAGGATGGTGAACCACTATCCCTGTATCTAGCAGTATCAGGGAATGCAGTAAGTGCAGTACTCGTAAAGGATCACGAAGGTCAGCAGTATCCTGTTTATTATGTTAGCAAAAGTTTGTTAAATGCTGAAACTAGATATTCTCACCTGGAAAAGCTAATATTGGCTCTAGTAATGGCATCAACAAAGCTTAGACATTATTTTGAAACGCATAGGATTCATGTTAAAACTAATTATCCTGTTAAGAATGTGCTTAGAAAACCGGAGATGTCGGGTAGAATGGCTAAGTGGTCGGTAAAATTAAGTGCCTATGATTTAATATATGAACCTAGAAATGCAATAAAGTCTCAGGCTCTAGCAGACTTTGTGGCTGATTTCAGTAGTGATATTCAAAATGAAGTAGACCTAGAAGTACAACAATTAGGAGAAAATTTAGAATCCTGGATATTATATACTGATGGTGCATCTAATGTAAGGGGTGTAGGTTTAGGTATACTACTAAAATCGCCACAGTGGGACATAATACCCCAGGCTGTTAGATGTGAATTCCCTGCTACTAACAATGAGGCAGAATATGAAGCTTTAATTGCAGGATTAGAATTGGCTAAGAATATGAATATCAAGAATTTGCAAGTATATGTTGATTCCTTGTTAATTACTAATCATTTTAATGGATCCTATGCAGTCAAAGGTGAGAAACTAATTGAATACCTCGGTATTCTTAAAAGATTAGCAGGATATTTCGATATTTTTACACTTGAACAGGTACCAAGAGAGGATAACGCCGAAGCAGACGCATTGGCAAACTTGGGATCATCAATCAGGATACCAGAAGGAATCCCAATACCGATATTACATATCCTGCATCCTGCAACGGATCCTCAGCATAAGGAAGTAGCAAGTATTCAAAATCCTGAAGTGGTGTATCCTGAAGAGGATCCTAAATCCTGGACAACTCCAATTATGAGATATCTCAAGGAAGGACATATCCCCGAAAATGAAAATCCTAAGGCATTTAGGATGAAGGTATCACGATTCACTATTATAAATAATATTTTATACAAGAAATCTCTTGCAGGACCATATTTGAGATGCTTGGAGGATCCTGAAGCCAAAGACATGAAGGGGATTGTGGTAACCATACTGGGGGCAGGTCATTATTTTCGAAAGTACTAAGGACAGGATATTATTGGCCAACAATGAGGAAAGATGCCACAGAATATGCTCGAAGATGTGACGCATGTCAGAGACATAGTAACATACTGCATCAACCTGCTGAACCATTGTATCCTATTGTTTCCCCTTGGCCATTTATGAAGTGGGGTATGGATATAGTGGGAAAACTACCAAAAGCTCCGGGAGGAAAATTTTTTATGCTAGCAATGACGGACTATTTCTCTAAGTGGGTCGAAGCGGAAGCATTTGTTCAAGTTAGAGACCAAGAAGTAGTATCCTTCATAAAGAGGAATATCCTGACCAGATTTGGAATACCAGCTGAAATAATCTGTGACAATGGTTCTCAGTTTATAAGCAAGAGAACTACTGACTTTTGCAAGAATTGGGGAATCAAAATGGTAACATCTACTCCAGTACATCCTCAAGCAAATGGACAAGCAGAATCCTCAAACAAGATAATTGTCAATAACTTAAAGAAAAGACTTGGTGCCAAAAAAGGAAGATGGGCAGAAGAATTACCCTTTGTTTTATGGGCTGATAGGACAACAGTAAAGAATGCAACAGGCCAAACCCCATTTTCCTTGGTATTTGGAGCAGAAGCAATGATTCCGACAGAGATGACGATACCCACTGCAAGATCTACCCTAAGTGATCCTGAGCTGAATCCTGAAGCTTTGAGTCAGGATTTAGACACTATAGATGAGAAGAGAGATGCGGCAAGGCTACGAATGGCAGCATATCAACAGAGAATATCCAGGGCATATAACAAGAACATTAGGAGCAGAAGATTTAAGGTTGGAGATTGGGTGTTAAGAAAGGCTTTTCAGAATACTACCAATCCTGCCGATGGCAAGTTAGCTCCAAAATGGGAAGGACCATACGAAGTTGAATCAGAAGCAGGGAAAGGAGCATACAGACTCAAGAATATGGAAGGGGATATGCTACCGAGGTCTTGGAATGCTATACACCTAAAGCTCTATTTCAAGTGAGTTTAGAGTTTAATTTCTAACTCAGGATGGTATGAATTCTACCTTTTTTAAAATATGTTTGGTTAAATTTGTTCTTTGTAACCCAATACTGACTTAAGCATCGGAGGGGTGTTAGCCAAGCTAACACCCACCTTAGTTTACAATTGTTTTGCAATGTATGTTTCAGGATACAGCTCCAGGATATGTACTCAGGATAACTCGGAAGATTAGAGGATTGCCCCCCTCTCTCACGGTTAAGGGATACTGATCCCTTCACAGGTTTAAAGGTATTCACCTTTCTCCCGAATTGGGTTAGAACACCCCGCCTGGAGCGCAAGTTATTCAGGGATAGTTCAAGGTGGCGGGACCAGTCCATGTAAAAGTGGCTGACAATTTCGTTACTATTGGCTATATCCTGAATCCTAAAGGTATATGAGGATTGATCACCCTCTCTCACGAAAGGGTATTTTCATACTCTCTAAGGTTTAAAGGTTTTCACCTTTCTAAGTCTTGGAGTTTATACACTCCCGCCTGTAGCGCATGAAACTCAGGTTTTATCCCCAGGATATTAAGGGTTTACCCCAGTATGTTGAGGATTCATTTCAGGGTAACAAGGTTTTTGCCTCGAGGTGTTTGGAATTTATTCGAGCCAGAACTTGAGTACATTTGCATTCCTATGTCACATGCAGGGGACATATATTATATTACTCAAAGGTTGGATCCAAGATTATAACTGTGCACTGGGGACATTCCTAAGGTGGAAGATTAGACTCTCCAAGAGTCTTTGGTATGATCTCTCCTTTTCTCAAAAGACTTAAGTTTTCTAAGTTATATGGTGATATCCTGACCAGGATATCTCTTAAAATACTTATCAGGATATTCTTAGATGATGTTCCCATAATATTTCCAAGAGTTCTCAAACAAAACAATTTTCATAAGTAAAATTCATGTAATGGAAGGAATGAAGCCAAAAAAGGGTTATATTATTAACATAGCAAAAGATTATGCTCTTGGCTTCGTCTCAAACCGAGACCCATCCACCAAAAGCAGGGTTAGTTTTCCAACATATTTACTTAACAAATGAAGGCTTCGTCTTGGAACCCAAGATACCTCCACCTTCACTTGTTAAAACCGTTCAAAATAAACCGTACTAATTGATGACCAAGGGCTTCGTCCTGAAACTCAGGATCCCTCCACCTTTGGCCATCATATTGTCTACGTGCAGGAAATTAAAATTGTTCAACAAACAAGAAAAGTAAATTGTTCGAAACATCAGCCATCGAATCTAAAAAAGTGGGCTCCTGTCACACCCCCAAAATCCACACGCGGAGTACCACCGCTAGGAGGCGTGACATGACCATGATCAAGCCACCAATCATATCGAACATGTAATTAATATCAAGTATAATAAATGTAAACCAATCATTCAATACGATAGGTGTTCAAAACATAATCATAGTTTCAAAGTATAGCGGAAGCATAAGTATGAAAACCCAATGTGTAACATAAGTTCAAATGTTTAAATGTTTTAACATGGCATCCACGATCCATGCTCCACAACGACCTGCTCCTCCCTGTGCAAGCTCCATGTATCTAAGGTCCTGCAAGGCATGTAACAGAGGATCAACAACTAGTTGAGCGAGTTCACAGTTAACAGTTCAGTAATAGTATAGTGTGAGTAGTCGTATGTTCGTTCGTTATGTCATGTATCGTATTAGTTTCCATCGCGGCCTCCCAGGCAGGTATGTGAAGATATTAGGGGATGTTCATCCCGAGTATTCTAGACTAGGTTTATCTGTATCGCGGCCTACCAGGCAGGTGTGCGAAGATTAGTAAATTTCAGTTCGCGGCCTTCCAAAGGCAGGTGTGCAAAGTCAGTCATAATATCGCGGCCAACCCTTGGCAGGTGTGCGAAGATCAGTTCAATAAGTGTTACTAGTCTAGTCGTTGTTCTATCAGCGGAGTATGTACAATAGTTCATCAAATCCCATTCCCACCTGGGAACCCCATGCCTTGGCTGTGTGAACTCACCTTGGTTTGCTCGGTATGCTAGGTTATGCACTCACAGGTAATCAGTCAAGTCCTATTTTGTGCATGTATAATAATCAGTTTCGAATTCGCAATATTTCACATGTAATCTATGTCACAAAGTGTGTTCAAGCAATCATCGTCATGCAACTCCTAACAGTTATATTTCACATTCATCCAAATATGCATCATATGGTAGAGTGCTTGATCATTTCTAACGTAGTTAATCAATAACACGCTTTACGGATCATCAGGTTAACAACAGTTGCATGCTTTACATGTCTGACGATTATCACGTATACAGTTCAATCAACATCGCACCATTTATGTTCGACAGGGTTATCATGCAATTTACATACTTCATTCAGTTAACGCACTTAACGGAACTCATACACTGGCAATGTTACATGTCTAACAGGACATAATTGGCTAACGTGTTAACAAACGTTAAATGCACTTCCTTAACCAAGTCACGTAATGAAAGAGTTAAATAATTTAGCTAATTAAACAACCTACCAGATGTTTATAGACTTAACAGGATTAACCATTAAACTCGGACTCACATAATAACCAAACTCGGCCAAGTGCTATCTTAGATCAAAAGCTCGGACACACTTGTTACAAGCAAAAACTCGGGAAACAAGGACATGAAAAGTCGGACCAGGGTAGAGCACCAAAGAGTCGGACCCCCCCTTGATTACAATAACAAAGGTCGGACCTTTGATTCCATTACAAAAATTCGGACCTCCTGATATAATAAAAGTCGGACTCCCATATAAAAGAAAGTCGGACCATGTTGGTGTTTAATCAAAAATCGGACAAGATCACTTGACAAGGTCGGACTATGCTTTATGTTTTAAAATTCGGATAACATCCACACTCCTTAAAACTCGGACCAGGTTGCAATATACAAAAATCGGACATTATGTGTCCCTTATAATACTCGGACAAGATCCCTTCCCTTAAAACTCGGGCAACATTTGATGAAGAGAAATTCGGACTTATGTGTTTGTATCAAAAAGATCGGACCAGGTAGCTTATCAAGAAACTCGGACATCATAGACGGTTAACCAAAGTCAGGCATTCACAACATATCAAAAACATCGGACCTATCCCCTTACATAACAAAGTCGGACTATGTCCATTACTAAACAAGGAAACTCGGACCAATTCATATCCAAAAACTCTGACTAATAAGTATGCGTGAATTCCAATCATTGCACAGAATCAAAAGGATCAGAACAGTTACGTTTCTACAAGGTTACGTTTCAATGATCATTCCAAACCCTAGTTCATGATTTTCACATTGCAAGATCATATCAATCAACCGATACTTAACAACAACAATCATCATAAGAACAATCTATCAAACATACAACTAATCATCATCATCATCATCAATAATTCAGAATCAAATCAAAATCACAGAAGTATCATATGAGAGCTAGGGTTTACAAGTGTTCTAATAATCATGAATTGATACAATCAAACAATCAATAAACAATAATCATTTACCTTGTGTTGATTCTAGAGAAAATGTGGAAATCGAAAGTGATGAATAGCTTGCCAATGATGATGTGATGATTGCCAGAGAAAACCAAAGAATGAAAGTACGTGCCTTGTTTCTTGTGTGAGGTTTAGTGAATGATTTAGGGTTAAGTATTATTTATGTTTCACTAATGACTCTTTACACCCTCTATTGTTATATTTTACACAAGTACACCATCTCACAACAATTTCACAGTTTCATCACCAAGTTATATATATGACAAATCTTTCATAATTAACAAACAACCATGTACAATCACACACTACGATTTATTGCACCAAAGCGTATACAATTCCATAGCAACTAGTTGTGCAAATAAACAACTAACAATAAATGAACGTGCAATAAATGCGAAATATGAATCTTAGAAATTCGAGTTGTCACATTATCCCCAACTTGAAAGAAATTTCGTCCCGAAATTTGGTACGCACTCACTGAGGAAGCTAGGTAAGCCGTATTGTTTACTGGTTTTCCTGGGTGTCACATCATCCCCTCGTTGATTTGGAATTTCATCCCGAAATTCTGCAGTAGTAGCTTCAGCCTCAGTAGTGGTTGCACGGTTTGCGAATAACTGGGGGCACTTTTCTGTCATCTGGTCTTCACGTTCCCAGGTGTAATCTGGGCCACGTTTGGAGTTCCAACGAACTCGGACAAGAGGGATTCTCTTGTGTTTGAGGACCTTAACATCCCGGTCCGTGATTTCAACTGGTTCCTCGACGAACTGCAACCGCTCGTCGATAGTGAGTTCCATAAATGGAATTATGAGGGTCTCATCTGACAGGCACTTCTTCAGATTCGACACGTGAAATACATTGTGAACTGCACCGAGTTCAGCTGGTAGGTTCAGCTTGTAGGCCACTGGGCCTATTCTTTCAGTGATTTCGAACGGTCCAACATACCGCGGATTTAGTTTGCCTCGCTTACCAAATCGAACCACACCCTTCCAGGGTGAGACTTTAAGTAAAACCCGGTCCCCGACCTGAAATTCCAATGGCTTCCTACGCTTATCCGCGTAGGCTTTCTGACGATCGCGTGCTGCCGCCATGCGTTGTCGTATTTGTGCAATCTTTTCTGTGGCGTCCACTACAATCTCTGGACCCGTAATCTGACTATCCCCCACCTCTGCCCAACAGAGAGGTGACCGGCATTTACGTCCGTACAATGCCTCGAATGGAGCGGCTTGAATGCTGGTGTGGTAACTGTTATTGTACGAAAACTCCACTAAAGGGAGGTGTTTTTCCCAGCTGTTGCCGAAATCGATAACACATGCCCGAAGCATGTCTTCTAGGGTTTGTATTGTTCGCTCAGACTGCCCATCCGTCTGAGGATGATATGCTGTGCTCATGTCTAATCGTGAGCCAAAAGATTTGTGCATCGCTTGCCATAGCTCTGACGTGAATCGTGCATCCCGATCCGAGATGATGGAGGTGGGCACCCCGTGCCTTGAAACAACTTCTTTAAGATAAACGTCTGCGAGGGTGGAGAACTTATCCGTTTCCTTAAGAGCCAGGAAGTATGCAGACTTGGTGAGTCGGTCCACGATCACCCATATAGTATCATTCCCACGCTGGGATCTGGGTAGGCCTGTAACAAAATCCATGGAAATTTCTTCTCATTTCCATTGCGGTATCCTGGGTTGCTGAAGTAGGCCCGCTGGTTTCTGATACTCCACTTTGACTTTTGCACATGTCAAACATTTGCCGACGTAGGTTGCAATGTGGGCCTTCATGCTAGGCCACCAGTATGTAGTTCTGATGTCGTGGTACATTTTATCCGACCCTGGATGTACCGAGTAGCGAGACTTGTGAGCTTCGTCCATTACAAGCTCTCGTAAGCCGCCATAAAGTGGGACCCAAATACGCCCCGTTACATAGTATGCACCGTCTTCCTTTTGTTCCATTCGTTGCCTTGAGCTGCGTAAAGCTTCAGCTTTGACGTTTTCGGGTTTCAATGCTTCCATCTGAGCAGTTCGTATCTGTGCAGGAAGACTGGACTGGATAGTGAGCTGCAAGGCTCGTACGCGCCTAGGTAAGGTGTCTTTTCGACTAAGAGCGTCAGCCACAACATTGGCTTTGCCTGGATGGTACTTGATGGCGCATTCGTAATCATTAAGTAACTCGACCCATCATCGTTGACGCATGTTCAATTCCTTCTGCTTGAAGATATGCTCGAGACTCCTGTGATCGGTGTAAATTGTGCACTTGGTACCGTACAGGTAGTGTCGCCATATCTTGAGCGCAAAAACAACAGCTCCCAGCTCTAAATCGTGCGTCGTGTAATTCCGTTCATGAACCTTGAGTTGCCGCGAAGCGTAGGCAATAACTTTATCACGCTGCATCAATACACAACCAAGCCCCTGTATCGATGCGTCACAATAGACCACAAAATCATCCGTGCCTTCTGGCAATGAGAGAATAGGTGCGCTGCAAAGCCTATCCTTTAAGTACTGAAAAGCGTTTTCCTGGGAATCTCCCCAACGGTAGGTGACACCTTTCTGTGTCAGTAGCGTAAGCGGCTATGCGATCTTCGAAAAGTCTTTAATGAATCGTCTGTAGTACCCCGCCAAACCCAAGAATTGTCGTATCTCTGTTGGTGTACGCGGTGCAGGCCAGTTCCTGATCGAATCTACCTTGGATGGATCGACATGAATCCCATCCCTGTTCACCACATGGCCTAGAAAGTGGACTTCACGAAGCCAGAAGTCACATTTTGAAAACTTTGCGTACAGTTGCTCCTTTCGAAGAAGTTCCAAGATAAGTCGTAAGTGCTGCTCGTGTTCCTCCTGACTCTTGGAGTAGATCAGAATGTCGTCGTTGAAAACGATGACAAACTTGTCTAGATAGGGTTTGCACACCCTGTTCATAAGATCCATGGAAACTGCAGGCGCGTTCGTAAGCCCAAATGGCATGACTAGGAACTCGTAATGGCTGCAGCGAGTTCTGAATGCTGTCTTGGAGACGTCCTCATCCCGGACTCTCAGCTGATGATAACCAGACCTTAGATCAACCTTGGAGTAGTAACTCGACCCTTGCAATTGGTCGAATAAGTCGTCAATGCGTAGAAGAGGATAACGGTTCTTCACTGTGACCTTGTTCAGTTCACGGTAATCAATTTCACATCCTGAAGGTGCCATCCTTCTTTTCCACAGATAATTGGTATCCAAGAGTTCTTGTAGCTCCCCAAGGCGAAGAGATAGGTCGGATAAATCCCTTATCCAAGATTTCTTGTAGCTGCGTCGATAGTTCTTCCGATTCTGGTGGAGCTAAGCAATACGGTGCTCGAGCTATGGGTGCTGCTCCTGGAGCGAGCTCGATTTGAAATTCGACCTGACGATGAGGCGGTAGACCAGGTAAATCTTTAGGAAACACCTGAGGAAAGTCGCGTACAACTGGATGGTCTTCCAACTTCTTTTCTTTCGCTGATGCGTCAGTAACAAGAGCCAAAATTGCGGTGTGGCCCTTCCACAAACATTTCTGAGCCTTCAAGAAAGAGGTGATGCCAACCACAGCACCACTCTTATCGCCTTGAACTTCGAGAGGTTCTTGACCAGAACGAGGAATGCGAACAATCTTTTCTTTGCATAGGATTTCTGCTTGCTGTTGCTGCTGGCGATTCCGATTTGCAGGCCGTGGGCTCCTGAATTCTTATCTTCATGGCCCATCTTGAGACACCTCTGGCAACGTCCCTCGTTGCACTAACCACCGTGGTGTCTGTTGCATTAGTTACACATTGGGTGAATTCCCCGATATCCACCCTGCCCCTGACCACCAGAAGTTGGCTGACTCGGCTCTGGTGATCACTATTCTTGCGCTGCTGCTGTGCTTGAGACCGAACGGTAGCTGAACCCTTGCTGGAATACCCATCCCATTTCCGCTTGTTGTCACTAGGAGTAGCGGGAGTAGCAGAAGTGGTAGCGGTAGTAATAGCGCTGATACAACTAGGCAGCCTGTTCTGTTCCACTGCCTGATCCGCGAGGCGATGAGCAAGACGCTGAATGTCTTGGATATTGTCGAGGTTAGCCGATGTAGCATGGCTCTGAATCTCTGAGGCTAGACCCTTGAGGTACAATTCGATACGCTTGCTTGGAGGGTCCACCATGGTTGGACACAAGATGGCCAGTTCGTTCGACCGTTTCGTATAAGCATCAATTTCCTGACCCCGTCATTTTCAAATGGTAAAGCTCCACTTCCAACTTGTGGATGTCATCACGCGTGCAGTATTCCCTTTTAATGCGTTCTTTGAATTCGTTCCAAGGGGTGGCGTTAGCAGCTGCCAGCCCTAATATCTGAACTTGCGCATTCCACCAGGTTAGCGCGATTCCTTCCAACGTAACAGTGGCGTACTTAACCCTGCGAGCCTCAGGGCATTCACACATCTCGAATACCGACTCGAGCTTCCCAAACCAATGGAGTAGTCCCACTGCTCCTTCTGTGCCACTGAATGTGCTTGGACGACAGTCCATGAAGTTCTTGAATGTGCAGACAGGTTGCTGTGCGTTCTGACCCGTTGCGCGAGAAAGATAGGTCAAGGTTAAGCGCGAGAGTTGGGTCACGAGGGTAGGATCTAACATCCTAGGATAGGTTTGGAATTGCAGGTTATACCTCCTGCTTGTGCGGCTGCAAGCGCCGCAGCAACTTGTTCGTTAATGAGAGCCGTCAACTGGGCTTGAGTCATGTTAACACGTCCAGACATGATCGAACAGTAAAGGTAGCATAAGTATGAATGGTTCGCGAGTAGTGCGATGACAGAAAAGTGTAGGCACATAGGTGTTCTCAAGCAGTAACAAGTAGTGAGCAAAGTAATGTAAGCATACTACGAGCAAATTTCTATGCAATTCTAGCATGTAGGAAATAAACATAAACCTTATTACCTAGGATGTCGAGTCTTGCACGTGGAGCGAAGCGTCGTTGTGGATCGTTGAGAGCATTGTTCTGGTTATAGTCTGGTTTTAATAAAAACGTTTTTCCCATATTAAAACCAAGTTCTCTATAACCAATGGCTCTGATACCAATCTGTCACACCCCCAAAATCCACACGCGGAGTACCACCGCTAGGAGGCGTGACATGACCAGGATCAAGCCACCAATCATACCGAACATGTAATTAATATCAAGTATAATAAATGTAAACCAATCATTCAATACGATAGGTGTTCAAAACATAATCATAGTTTCAAAGTATAGCGGAAGCATAAGTATGAAAACCCAATGTGTAACATAAGTTCAAATGTTTAAATGTTTTAACATGGCATCCACGATCCATGCTCCACAACGACCTGCTCCTCCCTGTGCAAGCTCCATGTATCTAAGGTCCTGCAAGGCATGTAACAGAGGATCAACAACTAGTTGAGCGAGTTCACAGTTAACAGTTCAGTAAGTATAGTGTGAGTAGTCGTATGTTCGTTCGTTATGTCATGTATCGTATTAGTTTCCATCGCGGCCTCCCAGGCAGGTATGCGAAGATATTAGGGGATGTTCATCCCGAGTATTCTAGACTAGGTTTATCTGTATCGCGGCCTACCAGGCAGGTGTGCGAAGATTAGTAAATTTCAGTTCGCGGCCTTCCAAAGGCAGGTGTGCGAAGTCAGTCATAATATCGCGGCCAACCCTTGGCAGGTGTGCGAAGATCAGTTCAATAAGTGTTACTAGTCTAGTCGTTGTTCTATCAGCGGAGTATGTACAATAGTTCATCAAATCCCATTCCCACCCGGGAACCCCATGCCTTGGCTGTGTGAACTCACCTTGGTTTGCTCGGTATGCTAGGTTATGCACTCACAGGTAATCAGTCAAGTCCTATTTTGTGCACGTATAATAATCAGTTTCGAATTCACAATATTTCACATGTAATCTATGTCACAAAGTGTGTTCAAGCAATCATCGTCATGCAACTCCTAACAGTTATATTTCACATTCATCCAAATATGCATCATATGGTAGAGTGCTTGATCATTTCTAACGTAGTTAATCAATAACACGCTTTACGGATCATCAGGTTAACAACAGTTGCATGCTTTACATGTCTGACGATTATCATGTATACAGTTCAATCAACATCGCACCATTTATGTTCGACAGGGTTATCATGCAATTTACATACTTCATTCAGTTAACGCACTTAACGGAACTCATACAGTGGCAATGTTACATGTCTAACAGGACATAATTGGCTAACGTGTTAACAAACGTTAAATGCACTTCCTTAACCAAGTCACGTAATGAAAGAGTTAAATAATTTAGCTAATTAAACAACCTACCAGATGTTTATAGACTTAACAAGATTAACCATTAAACTCGGACTCACATAATAACCAAACTCGGGGTAGAGCACCAAAAAGTCGAACCCCCCCTTGATTACAATAACAAAGGTCGGACCTTTGATCCCATCACAAAAATTCGGACCTCCTGATATAATAAAAGTCGGACTCCCATATAAAAGAAAGTCGGACCATGTTGGTGTTTAATCAAAAATCGGACAAGATCACTTGACAAGGTCGGACTATGCTTTATGTTTTAAAATTCGGATAACATCCACACTCCTTAAAACTCGGACCAGGTTGCAATATACAAAAATCGGACATTATGTGTCCCTTATAATACTCGGACAAGATCCCTTCCCTTAAAACTCGGGCAACATTTGATGAAGAGAAATTCGGACTTATGTGTTTGTATCAAAAAGATCGGACCAGGTAGCTTATCAAGAAACTCGGACATCATAGATGGTTAACCAAAGTCAGGCATTCACAACATATCAAAAACATCGGACCTATCCCCTTACATAACAAAGTCGGACTATGTCCATTACTAAACAAGGAAACTCAGACCAATTCATATACAAAAACTCTGACTAATAAGTATGCGTGAATTCCAATCATTGCACAGAATCAAAAGGATCAGAACAGTTACGTTTCTACAAGGTTACGTTTCAATGATCATTCCAAACCCTAGTTCATGATTTTCACATTGCAAGATCATATCAATCAACCGATACTTAACAACAACAATCATCATAAGAACAATCTATCAAACATACAACTAATCATCATCATCATCAATAATTCAGAATCAAATCAAAATCACAGAAGTATCATATGAGAGCTAGGGTTTACAAGTGTTCTAATAATCATGAATTGATACAATCAAACAATCAATAAACAATAATCATTTACCTTGTGTTGATTCTAGAGAAAATGTGGAAATCGAAAGTGATGAATAGCTTGCCAATGATGATGTGATGATTGCCAGAGAAAACCAAAGAATGAAAGTACGTGCCTTGTTTCTTGTGTGAGGTTTAGTGAATGATTTAGGGTTAAGTATTATTTATGTTTCACTAATGACTCTTTACACCCTCTATTGTTATATTTTACACAAGTACACCATCTCACAACAATTTCACAGTTTCATCACCAAGTTATATATATGACAAATCTTTCATAATTAACAAACAACCATGTACAATCACACACTACGATTTATTGCACCAAAGCGTATACAATTCCATAGCAACTAGTTGTGCAAATAAACAACTAACAATAAATGAACGTGCAATAAATGCGAAATATGAATCTTAGAAATTCGAGTTGTCACAGCTCCGGCCTAGGCATCAATATCCATCATCGCCCAGTCAGATGCCCTCACACAGCGGCATCCTCTCCAGCCTTCCCCGGCTTCTCAGCACCAGCATCCTGCCCAGCATCCTCACCAGCATCCGCTCCAGCATCCTTCTTGTCCCCAGCCTGATCCACCACCTCTGCTGACTTAGAGGACTCACCGGCTTCTACAGGGAGTGGCACAGCTTTTCCTCCAAGCTCCTTTAGTTTGGCCACCCAAGAGTCAACCGGCCAAGCTGGGCACACGAGGCCTGTCTCCTTGGCCTCGTAGGCCATCTTGATGCGGGCTTGTAGCAAGGAGACGATGGCAGAGGCCTTGATCCCTTCCCGGAAAGAAACCATGGCCTGCTCGTGATCCATTTCTGCGGTGGCAAGTTTGAGCTCAGCCTCTTGAGTGACCTTCTTCATCAAGCTCTCGTAGTGCCGGGACTTTGCTTCGGCAATGGCACCTTGATCAGCAACAATGCTTTCAAGCTGCTTGATTCTGGCTTCGTGGAGTGCAACAGTACCGCAGGCATCATTATACAGGTGGAGCAGATGCTGAAGACCCTTCACATTAAATTCAGGTATGGGTTAGAATATATTAATCAGTATATCCTGTTAGGATATATATGCAGGATATGTAGCAGGATGTTACCTTGTTGAGGAAGGATGTCATTGGCTCTAAGGAGTCAGAAAAGCTGAGTTCATCGTAGGAGAACCCCTCGGAGCCAAGGGCACTGATTTCGGAGCCCTTCCTCTTCTTTGCTGTGGAAGCACGGGTCCTAGGGTTAGCCTTGGGGGCCGGCAGTGGCTTGGAGCTGGTAGCAGCAGGTGTCTCTTTCTTGACCATGACAGGAGTAGGATAACTGTCAAGCTCATCAAGGTCAAGGAGGATCGGAACTTTGCTGGAGTCTGCACACGGGGAGAAAAAAATTCTTTCCTAAATATTTCAAAATAAGAACGTGTATGCAGGATATTGAACAGGATCCTTACCAGACATGTTTACACTAGAAAGAGGACTTGGAGACGGTGGAGACGGGTTAAAACTTCTTTCAGCTTCAGTAAGGAGTCTGATAGCGTCAATCCTTTTTTGTGAATCTGCAAGGGGAGGTGCTAGCTTCCTAAAATCAGCTGTGTACAAGAAAACGACAAAGTCAGTACAGAATATACGGCAGGATATAAGACAGGATTTTCCTAAAAACCTAGGTCCTACCCTTCTTCAACCATTTCACCGGGTAATCCGCCCCACCAGGGATTGAATCTCTTTTTACAAAAAAGAATTTGGATTTCCATTCCTCTTCATTCCTGGTGGCTCGGAGGATTAATGGGTCACTGGAAGTAGAGTAAAACAAGAATCGACAGGAGCCGTGGCACCTAAGTCGGTATGCTAGAGGAAGGTCATGAACAGAAAGATCAGGGATATGGTTGTTCTTGATTTGATCAAGAACAGACAAGACTCGCCAAAGCATTGGCATTGTCTGACTAAAGCAGATTTTGGTGACGTTAAAGAACTCGGTGATGAAGTCCGAGAAAGGAAATTGCAACCCTAAGGTAAAAGGAAAGGCATTGAAGCACAACCACTCGTCGAAAACCATACCTGATCGGATTTCCCGATCAAACGGCCGGAACACCGTCCCTTTTGGGAAGATGCCGGAGGTTTTAAGGGCTGACAAGTGTGCACTATCAAAGGTGCATATTTCTTTCTCAAGATCGTGGAGAATATTTTGGTGGATAAACGTGGGAGCAGAATCGCCGGAGCTGGATCTTGTCTGCCTTGCCATATTGTTACCGGAATATTGGGAAGAATGAAAGATGAAGTTGAGAGAGAAATGTTTACCTTTTCCTCCTCGGTAAAGGTTAAATGATGATAAGGATGAGAAGTTATAGGGATGAAATGAGTAGTTATAGGCTGCGCGGTTACAACTAGTCACATCAAGGTCTTATCTCTTAATTACCTCGTTGTTTGTGAAAAAATGTAACCGTTAGTATCAGGATACTTAACGGTAACATTTTTGGGGACAATTGTTATGGGTGAAATTCTGAGCCCATATCCTGGGAAATATCTTGATTTATATCTTGATTGTATGATAACTGCTCATATCCGGGATGCTCATTTAGGATATTGGTAACATCCTGAATGGTATCCTCAGGATTACTAACGGGTTGTGTGCAGGAGTACGCGTCTAGTTGCCCAACGTTCATGAAGACCTTTTCTACGGGAGACTCGGTCCAAGTCGTTCACATGAAGCCGTTGAAGCCGCATTACTCGGTCTACAACGTTCATAATGGAATATTCGGAGTATTCCATGTTTATAGGAATTATAGTTTCTATTTCATTACTATAAATAGACGGGTATACCAGATCGAATAGGACATCACGGCTACACCCACTTCACTTACACACTTGTTCTCTCGCAACTTGTACTCTCACACAAAGCATTGTAACACTTAGCGATCTGGTCAATATCCTGCACTGTATCCTGATATTTGAAGCAATAGAAGAACTAGGCAGCTGCGATTGTCAGCTCCCGAGGTTTTATGCCGGTGATCTAGATTGATCAAGGGCTTTCCTCGTACATCTCGTGTCAACCCCTTTACTTTTTGCTCATTGTTTGATCGTAGATACAGCTCAATATCCTGAGCCGTATCCTGAACACTGTTTTTCCAAACAACATAACCAGCATATTTTCAACACACTTTTTAGCACACTACCTCACTTAACTAATTTGATCACTTAATTGCTTCTGTAATTTTTGACCAAAACAATCATCACTTTGTTTCTTTCTCTTTGAATTGATCCCCATATTTAATCACTTGAATATGGATTACATCAAGTTCAACTTAATGACCTTGAATAACCACTTGTAGCATCAACTGGATTCAAAACCTGAACCACTTGTATCAACCACAAACATACAACCACTTGTATGATTAACAATTAAGCATTTCAAACCTGTTTTTCAACCAATTACCATCTGTTGGTTGAATTCTCAAGGTGCCGATTCCTACTCCACGCTTACAAACCTGGGAGTTCTGGCAAGTCCTACAAATCTTCTCAAACACATTATACAAACATCATAAAGAATGATGCCGATTCATGATCCACAATTACCAACTTGGGATCTCCGGCAAGTCAGGTTTTTATTCTTTGAAAAAAATATCCACCCAAGCCTGACCTTCCTTGGGTGTAACAATTTCTTCCTCATCTTTACTCTTAACAGACTTGTGAACCCCTCTTTTGGCAGCGTAAAATTCTTTAACACTTTTGGCCTTACCATTGACCATTTTGCCAAAAATACGTTTCACATTTCCGTTGAAAGTCTTTTCAACATCAAATTTCTTCTTGTCAGAATAAAATTGATTTGAAATTTCTACTTTTCCAACTTTCTTCAAAAAATTTTCAGCACACAACGGTGGAAAATTTTCATCGTTCATAGTTGGAACCAATTTTTCAATCTTTTTCTCAACACATGGCTCCTCTGATTTTGTGCAATCAGATTCATTACCAGAATTGTTACCTGAACCTTTCACAACCCATTTTTGATTTATAATATTTTCTTTTCTTTTCAAAGCACTCTTTGAACATTCTCCTTTTTCAAAAGTTGAATTTTCAAAGCCAGTAAACTTTCGGGTTGAAAGTTCAGTCTTCTCGACAACCTTTTCTTTCATTTTACCAGAGATTTCCTGTTTTGGCTTGAATGTCTTCGGACAATTTCTAGCAACATGACCAACAGTTTTACACTGAAAACAGGTTCTCTTTTCAATCTTCTCCTGAACAACATTCTTCTTCAACTCTTCTTGCTTCTTGGCAAGGAATTCCTGATTTGTCTGCTTTCTGAATGATTGTTCTTTCTCAGCCTCTGTAGTTTTCCCTGAAACAAACACAATTTTTGGTTTATAAACTTTTTCATTTTTATAGTTTTTCGGTTGATTAAATCCTAATCCTTTCTTTTTGAAATTACGATTATGATTTGGTTTCTTTTGGAAACTATAACCACAATTGTAACCCATTTTCTTGTTAATTCTTTGTTGTTCTCTTGAAGTGTATTGTTTAGGTTTTCCGATAAGATTTAAATCTTTTATTTCAGAAATATTAATTTCTGTAATTTTGAAAACCTTTTGAATCATTTGAAATCTGACACTTCTTATTGGAAAACTTTCATCAGAATATAATTTGTCATAATCTTTCAAAGTATATGCCACTTTGAATGATTTATCATTCAAATTAGATTTTGATAACAAAAATTGTTTGTCATAAACCCGTTTGTCCTTTTTGATTGATGGCTTTGACGAATCGGACACAGACTTTAACTCGGGTTTGGACTCCATGTTTGACTCCTCACTGTCATCTTTATCTAACACCTGATCGACCACACTTTTTATCAACTTTGACTCATGATCAGTGTCGGATGACGTGTATGTGACATCAATATTTTCTGGCAAGTTATCCAACGGCCCAGACTCCCATTGTAAGTTTATTACCTTTTCGACTCTTTCGGAATTTGGATTTCGAGGTGAATATCCATTTTCGACTGGGGGCGGACATCTATTGTAGACCACACTTGGTTTCTTACCAGAAGTCTTCACATTATCTTCATCTTTTGTCACGAATTTCTTTTCTTTGGACGTCTTCACTTCTTCAAACGTCTTTAATTCCTCCACGATCAGATAAATCCTGTCAACAACAAAAGTAGAACATGAGTAACTTTCTAATAACTTGTTGACTCTCTCAGTTTCTATCTTTTGTGTTGCCAACTTCAACTCCAGATCAGCACATTTCTTTATGTGAAAGTTGACATCATCAAGCTGCCTCAGGTACGCTCTCTTCAGCATATTCATTGCCACAACTTGTTCACCATTTGAATCAGTATACTTGTTGATTTCTCTGTTCATTGTATCATAGGATTCTTTCAATCTGTTTATGTTATGCAGCGACTCATTGTTCTGCTTGATTAAAGAATCACAGTTCATGCATTTTTCAGGAACTTTGACAGGTTCTGCATCAATTTTGACTTCAAATTCAGGAACATCCTTGACTATTCTGTTTGATTGTAAAAATTCAGCTCTTCTCTTTTTCTCGGCTTCAGCTTCAGCTTTTAATCTCTCTTCCTCTTCTTCCTCTTCTTCAAGCTTTCTCCGTTTTGCTTCAGCAGCTTCCATGACTTTTCTGCACTTTTCAGCACATTTCAAATCGTAAGCATTTGCAATGAAAGCATTAACATTTGAAGTGTTTTTGGACATCTCTTTAGCCATAAGTTCCTGATCTGGGCATGTAACACCTCGAATTTTTGTGTCCAATAATGTGTTAACACGTGTTATTTGTTTACACGTGGCATTGATAATAAATAAAGGACTGATTTTGACAAACCTTGAAAGTATATAAATTCGAGGGTTATAAACGTCAACAAGGGTAAATATACTGTATAGTAACCCTAAATAACGCTTGTACCTTCAAACGAATAAATCATAAATCGTACGGAAGCGAAACGCGGAAGAAAGTGAGAGATTACGAACTACAGGGGTTAACTGTGTCAACATGTTTAATTATACCTCTGAGTGACCCTTTAACGTTCCCAAGACTTCGTAACAGTATTATACGCTCACTAGAATATACTGTATAAATTCCGCGAAGTTCCGTCTTAAAACGAAAGAGTTATACTCAAATTCGTATGAGAAGGGTTAAAAGCGTCAACAGTGGAAATTAAGGCTTTCCAAATAATTAATAAACTAACCGGGGACTTAACAACGCGGGTAAATAACACGAGGCCCCTATCGGTAAATAACCGAGGGCCAAACCGCAAAGTTACCCCTTCAAACCCGAAAGGTCAGGTAAATCATTACGAAAGATTTCGTTATTAATTACCAGGATTTCGCAATCATGACAAAAGATTTAAAATTTCTGAAATCTTAACCTCTCGCGACCCGCGTGAAGGTTAGGCTTAAGTGTAGGCGGGCCGCGAGCCTCCTAAATAACACGCCTGATATTTGAACTTTAGGCGACCCGCGTTAAAGGAGCATGGAACTTCCATGCGGGTCGCGTAAGGTGCCCAGATGCAGAATTGTTGTAGTTACTTGCCTTTTGGAGCCTTTGAACGATCAAACCTCAATCAATGAGGCATGGGCACCCTACACTTGACCCATAGCTCTCAGGGACACCTACCCATCATCTCTGGACTATTGTGAGTGTTTGCAATGATCATAGTTGCTTGGCATTTGCTATAAATAGCCACCTTATGCACATAACATTCACAACATCAAAAACACACATCTCTGATCATTGCAAGAGCTCTCAAGTCCTTTTCTCTGCTCTATAAGCAAGAACACAACTTCTGTAAGTGATCTAACCCTTTGTGGTTTCACATTTCCTTAGTAAATGGCTAAGAACCAAACCGTCGTAACTACGGTTTGACTTTACAATAAATCAGTAATGGTTCAGTCTTATGACGAATCAAAAGTGGTTATGAGTTGGTATTTATGTGGGTAATAAACCTCTAAAATGGTTCCCCCTGATCACCACTCTAACTATGTCAAATGTCGAGTCAAACATGCGGTTAAAAAGTCAACAGAAAGCTATTTTAGCGATTTATGCATAATCTGTAATGTATATGTTATGGAACCTGTTTTGATAATCATAAAACATGATAATAAGTATATAAACTTGTTTGCGCTCGTTTGAATCGATCATTTGCTATATTGAGCCGGTTCGGAGCCGAATGTCGCAAAAGTTTGACTTTTGCTTTGACTTCAGTTCTGACCCGTTTTAGTGAGGTATAGATATACCTTAGGACTCTCTTAGGACCAGGTCACATGTTGGTATAAACCTCTGTGATCGGTTCATGAGTTATCCGAGTCTTTTGCGCAATTCCGTCATTCGCCTAGAAGTTGACCGTAACGACCTTTTAAAATTAAAACGAGTATTTCGGACACGTGAACGGACCAAAACTTTGCTTATTGAATTATAAGCATGTCCTTAAAGTTTCACGTCAATCCGAGGTCTAGAATGAGAGTTATGCTAATTAGCGCAATTTAAATAAACTTTAGTAATTAACGGCGCAAATAGCATAACGCCTATCTAAACCAAGATTTCGTCACCAAATCTTTTACCCACTGTTATTAATTAATATTTTGGGAATTTTAAAGATTTTTAATAATTTTTACCTTGCTCATAACCTGCGGTTATGGCTACGGTTCGGTTAATACCGAATATGCCCTTTTCGGCCAAAACATGAGTTCTACAAGGTCTTTTGACCCGATTCCAGTTGCTACTGGTTTTAAATAATAAATAAAGTATTTTAAGCTTTATAAGCTGTTCGGGAAACTCAGATTTCCTGTAGAACTCGAAAAGCCCTTTTAAAGTCTTTAAAATGACCGAAAAGCCCCTACGGGGCATAATACTAACTTAAACTCGTTACGGGCGTCACGGAAGGTATCCTACTGATACCACAACCCAATTAAGGCATATTGACTTAGGAAATAAGCGTACGACTCTCATAGTTAACCGTTTCGCATATTGCGCGCACGGTTCGGCTTATGAAACTAGTTTTCATAATTTAGCCGATACGGGTCAAATAATATCATTTGAACCCCAAAATCCAGAGTGTGAACCATTAACCCATATAAAACAAGTCTCTGAACTTGTTGGGTCAGAATCACACTCCATTCTCGGTTTTCGCCTTTTCGCGCGATTAAACCATATCTATATATATCGGAACCAACCGATCTAGGCTACGGCCATTATAACGACCCGTTAGGATTCTAAGAGGTTAATTAAAACCTTCGTTCCAGATTAGGAGCCCCAGTAAAAGCTATCGGTGATTTAATCCAAAATAAGGAAATATACTTGCAAAGGTAAATACTTTAACTTATTTCCCCTATATGGGCTTGGGTTACGGTATATTAATACCGCTTGATTGAGCATTATATAATTCCATCGCTTAGGTGGTTAATTGATTAAATATGATCGGCTCATTTAAACAGTTTTGTTGCTTATAAGCCTTTGGGGGGTTTAATGACCGTTGTCCCGGATATCCTTGGCATCATTTTACGAAATGGCCACGACCATCGACATCCCGGTGTAGGCGTACACCCGGTATAAAGTGTCGACATTAAAATTAAAAGACGTAGCCGTTGGTTTTTATACTACGGTTTTACGCAAACGTGGTGTGTCTATAAATCTTTAACCCGGCATGACCCGGGCTACTGAACGCATAAAAGAGCATGTAAAACGTTCACAAGATTTTATTATAATTTTCCCAAGTTATAAAAGAGTTTGTGCCTTGTGCCTTCAAATCAATTTTAATAAACATTTTCAAATGTGTCAGTTGAATGTATTTACCAGTGTAAACTGACGTATTTTCCCCAAAAAGATTAAGTGCAGGTACCTAAACGTAAATTGGCTGGTATTAGCTCCCTAGCGTCGTGATAAGTCTCGCAAGCTTGATTGCAGTATCTGATGGAACAAATACTTTATGTTTATTTACGATCCACTGTGGATATATTCAACCCCTGTAATACATTTGATATTGCAACCAGAGGTTGAGTTTATATATTTATCTTATGCTTCCGCTGTGCATTATATAATTGTGTGGTTTGACTATATTGTTGCCAACATCGTCACGGTAATCCCCCACCGGGCCCACCGGTGAGACACGTGGAAATCGGGGTGTGACAGGTTGGTATCAGAGCCAACATTGAGTGAATTAAACACCATCCTATTGTGTTTAATCTCAATGACACAATTGCACATACTTGAGTCTAGACAATAACTTAGGACAAATTCGGATTATTACTCCTTTTTGTCTTTATTTTCGATTCGATTTTTAATAAGTTTTGGAGCAGGAAAATGCCACCTGTTATATTCCGAGGAAGAGGAAGGGGAAGAAGAGGCCGAGGAGAAATCGTGACACATCACGATAACGAGGCTGGACCATCTGGTACAAGACATCCTTCGATGACACGGAGCGAAGAGCCACAACGATGAAGAGATCTTTACGAACCCGCGAGGCATTCCACTTCGCACAGCTCGACGCCATCCTACCGGCACTCCTTTGGGCCAGATTCAGAAAATGATCCCAACAACCCACAACCTTCCTTCATACCTCTACAACGTTCGGTTTCGCACCGGAATTATGACGACCCTACTCCCTACTACATAGGTCAGTTTAATCCGGCTGACTACATACAGGAACCTTCAGGTTTTCTTCTGCTTGGCCCACAAGACCACTTTTCTGAAGATCCCATGGAGGAAGATGAGGATCCAACTGAACCTGCGCGCGGTACGCCCACGCATCCGATAGAAGTTTCTGATGGGTCATCCTTCCATGGAACGCCCTATCAAGGACCTGACAGTTTCCAAGCGATGTTTGACCGACATGAGTGGTACTACACGCCACCTCAACAGACATCTCAACAACCGAGACATCCACAGGATCCCTCTGAGGATTCACGCTTTGAGGCAGTTACGCCACCACCTCCGCCACCGGCACAACCAGTAATACCTGATCCGCTGAGGCGTAGGAGGACAAATGCTCGTATGTCTACACGAGGAGGAGGGGGTATCCACTTCAGCACTCCTCGACATTCTAGTAGTAGCCACTACCCGCCGCTACAAGAAGAAGGACCTTCAAGTCCTATACAGGAGGCGAACTCCGCACCAGCTGCACAAAATTCGCCACCATTTGGGTATGACCAACCCATACCTGCTTATACGGGTCCAACGGCTTACAACCCGTTCGAACCGTCACAAGCACAATACAACTACGGCTATGAGCGCGACCCATATGTGGTGTCGGCAAGATATAATGCGCGCTACCCTGACGGAGCACATGGAACCATGGGACCACCGGACTACTCAGCTCATGGGTATCCAATACCTCCCAGACCTCCTGTTCCGCATCAAGCGCCACAACCACGTTTCTCTCCTCCTGAACAGGAAGAAATACTCCATCGACTAGATCGTGTGGAGAGGGAGTTCGAGGAAGAAAAGAAAAGCCACCGAGGATTTCTCAAAGGCTTGGCGAACCTACTAAAGGGCAAAAAGAATAAACGTGACCACTAGCCCTTAATAGTTGTACTAATGTAATTTCTACTTTGAAATAAGTCCCTGCGTGGACAACTTATGGTATTCAGTCCCTACGTGGACTTATCTTTAGTCCTTGCATGGACACCTATCTTGTATTAGTCCCTGCGTGGACTTATCACTTATTTTAAACCTCTATGGAGGTATGTACTATTTAAAAGACCCGTTTAGGGCAGTATGTAACTGTATTTGAGATTTTGGAATGTATGTTACGAGTTTTGTTTTAATATATATAAAATAAATCAAAACCATTCCTTTTATATTGATCTGCCTAAATAAAGAATCTTGAAAGGTGAAACCTAGCTTGGTGTCTTTTAAGATCCAGTCAAGATGGTATGACCTAATTGAAAAGATTCTGATTCCCTGTTAACCCCTGTACGCATGTTAACAATCATGGCAGATGTGATTAGTTAAAATCACGCACGTCATTTTTATACAATAATCCTTTAAGGATTTCAAAACCCAACTAAATGATTTATGAATCGTGGGTTAAATCACCAATGAAGGTGACCAATACTATTAAAACATCCATTAGAGATGTAGTGCCTACGGGCCAGTATTATAAAAACATCCATTAGTGATGTAGTGCCTACGGGCCAATATTATTAAAACATCCATTAGAGATGTAGTGCCTACGGGCCAGTATTATTAAAACATCCATTAGAGATGTAGTGCCTACGGGCCAACTATATTAAAACATCCATTAGAGATGTAGTGCCTATGGGCCATAATAATTGTCTTATAAAGACAAAAGACAGTGGTAGTCTATGACTCTCTGTCAGAAAGAGATAAAAGGACTACGGTTCAAATCTCTATGCCTTTGATTCTCTGAAATCTCGACTAATATTATAAAACATCATCATGATTAGGCTTTATGCCGCCAATACTATTTATATAGCTGAAATAGGATATATTCAAATCCTAGCATGTAATAGAATAAAAAGTTAACCAAATATGGTCTCTGTACCATGGTTGACAAATTGTCATAAAAGACAATTATATAATAATCTCCTAAATAAAATTTTGTTATCTTCTGTAACAGATTCAAGTTACAATGGCGGATCCCAATGGAGAGAACAACCACACAAATGAAGATGACTACGACAATGCGTCAGTGCATTTGACAGGCGCACAACTGAAGGCTCTGATTGACAATGCTGTTCAGGCAGCTATCGATCGTCAATATACTGAGTCCCAAGGCAGAACCGTGTCAAAACCACCCTCTAAACCAAAGACACACTCCAAACCACCCTCTGAACCCAAGAAAGATGACGACAAACACTCGTCCACTAAGCACAGCGTTCATCGCGATAGAGAATATACTGATGCATCCAGTGCTAAGGGTTGCACCTACAAATACTTTGTATCATGTAAGCCCCGGGAATTTACAGGGGAGAAAGGTGCGGTTGACTGTATCACCTGGCTAGACGAGATGGACACTATTGTGGACATCAGCGGGTGTGCAGCGAGGGATGTGGTGAAGTATGTGTCGCAGTCATTCAAGGGCGAGGCCCTGGCATGGTGGAGGGCGTTGGTGCAGGCATCTGGTAAGTCTGCTTTGTACAAAATGACATGGGAGGAATTTATTGCTCTCATTAAAGAAAACTACTGCCCTCAGCACGAGGTTGAGAAGATTGAGGCGGATTTTGTCTCACTAGTGATGACAAACCTGGATTGTCAAGCATATCTGACAAGCTTTAACACCATGTCACGCCTGGTGCCATATCTTGTGACACTAGAACCTCGAAGGATTGCCCGTTTCATTGGGGGCTTAGAGCCGGCGATCAAGGCCAGTGTGAAGGCCTCTAGGCCGACGACCTTCAGGTCAGTTACTGACCTTTCCTTGTCTCTTACACTTGATGCTGTCCGTCTGAGGACACTAAGGAACAAGGAGGCTGAAAAGCGAAAACGTGAGGATGATACCTCACGAAAGTCTGGGAAAAAGCACCGTGGAAACGGTGAGGGCAAGAGAGGGTCGGAGGCAAAGAAGGAGGGGCAAGCTGATGGAAGACCTCACTGCAAGGTCTGCAAGAAACCTCACTCCGGGAAGTGTAGGTTTGCGTCTGGTTCACAGTCGCAACAAAAGACTACATCCTGTGGGCTATGCAAGTCCAAGGATCATAAGACCGTGGAGTGCAAAAAGATAAAGGATGCAACCTGCTATGGTTGTAATGAAAAGGGGCATATCAAGAGTAATTGCCCAAAGTATGCCAAGAAGGCGGAAGAGACGAAGAAGTCGAATGCGAGAGTTTTTCGCATGGATGCAAAGGAAGCGGTTAAGGACGACAATGTGCTTACAGGTACTTTTCTCGTAAATAATATATTTGCAAGAGTACTATTCGATTCTGGCGCTGATAAATCCTTTGTAGACCAGAAATTTTGCCAATTACTAAATATGCCGATCAAAACCCTTGACGTGAAGTACGAAGTAGAGTTAGCAGACGGCACGATAGAAACCGTCTCTACTGTTCTAGAAGGATGTGAAATGTCCATTAGGAACCATTCTTTTCCTTTATCTCTACTTCCTTTCAAACTTGCGGGTTTTGACATTGTGCTAGGCATGGACTGGTTATCTCGTAATCAGGCCCAAATCATTTGCGGCAAGAGGCAGATAGTGCTAAAGACTCCGAGTGGTGAATCACTTACCATTCGAGGGGATACGCAGTACGGATTGCCCGAAGACGTATCTATGCTGAAAGCTTCAAGGTGTTTGAACAGAGGCTGTGTAATTTACATGGCTCAGGTGATAATAGAAGAACCAAAGCCGAAGATCGAGGATCTTCCCGTCATTTCTGAATACCCCGAGGTTTTTCCCGAAGAACTACCTGGTTTGCCGCCAGATAGACAAGTGGAGTTCAGAATTGACATCATTCCTGGAGCAGCTCCGATAGCAAGAGCACCTTACAGGCTAGCTCCAACGGAAATGAAAGAACTGAGGACCCAGTTGGATGAACTGTTAGCGAAGGGTTTTATCAGACCTAGTTCATCTCCCTGGGGAGCTCCTGTCCTATTTGTAAAGAAGAAGGACGGATCGATGCGGTTGTGCATCGACTATAGAGAACTAAATAAAGTTACCATAAAGAATAGATATCCTTTACCAAGGATCGATGATCTATTCGATCAGCTGCAAGGAGCAAGCTACTTCTCCAAGATCGACTTAAGGTCGGGTTATCATCAGCTAAGGGTCAGAGATGAAGATGTACATAAGACAGCATTTAGGACTCGCTATGGTCATTACGAGTTCCTAGTGATGCCTTTTGGGCTCACAAATGCACCGGCTGCGTTCATGGATCTCATGAATCGCGTTTGCAAGCCGTACTTGGACAAATTCGTCATAGTCTTCATCGACGATATCCTTATTTATTCCAAGAACCAAGCAGATCACGAGAAGCACCTTCGTTGCATTCTCGAATTACTACAGCGTGAGAAACTCTACGCCAAATTCTCGAAATGTGAATTCTGGCTACGAGAGGTTCAATTTTTAGGTCACGTTGTGAGCGAGCGTGGTATCCAAGTGGATCCCGCTAAGGTAGAGGCGGTTATGAACTGGCAAGAGCCAAAGACGCCTACCGAAATCCGTAGTTTCCTAGGATTAGCAGGATACTACCGGAGGTTTATTGAAAATTTTTCAAGGATTGCTGCGCCCTTGACTTCCTTGACCAAGAAGAAAGAAAAGTACATTTGGGGCCCAAAGCAGCAAGAGTCCTTCAAAATCCTGAAGCAGAAGCTAAGCAACGCTCCTGTGTTAACATTACCAGAAGGTACTGATGAGTTCGTGGTTTACTGCGACGCATCACATACAGGCATGGGGTGTGTGCTTATGCAGAAGGGCAAGGTGATTGCCTATGCTTCAAGGCAATTAAAGGTGCATGAAAAGAATTACACCACCCATGATTTGGAGTTGGGTGCCGTTGTATTTGCACTTAAGTTGTGGAGGCACTACCTTTATGGCATTAAATTTGTGATTTATTCTGATCACAAAAGCCTCCAGCACCTGTTCAACCAGAAAGAGTTGAACATGAGGCAACGCCGTTGGATGGAAACCCTGAATGATTATGACTGTGAAATCAGGTACCATCCCGGCAAGGCGAATGTGGTCGCCGATGCCTTGAGCAGGAAGGAAAGGGTAAAACCCATTCGAATCAATGCCAAGAGCATTGAGGTTAAGAATAATTTGATGGAAAGGATATTAGCTGCACAGCGAGAGGCTGTGTTGGAAGCTAATTACCCTAATGAAAAGCTAGGAGTAACTGAGGAGCAGTTGACTCTTAGCAAGGATGGAATCTTGAGGCTGAACGGACGTATATGGGTTCCGATTTATGGAGGACTACGAGATGTTGTTCTCCAGGAAGCCCATAGTTCCAAATACTCGGTCCATCCTGGTGCTGACAAAATGTACCAAGACTTAAAGGCAAATTATTGGTGGATAGGCTTGAAAAAGTCTGTAGCCGCCCACGTAGCAAAGTGCTTGACTTGTGCTCAAGTCAAGGCCGAGCACCAAAAGCCATCTGGCTTGCTACAACAGCCTGAACTTCCCGAGTGGAAATGGGAATGCGTAACTATGGACTTCATAACCAAGTTACCCAAGACCAGGAAAGGAAACGATACAATATGGGTCATAGTCGATAGGCTGACTAAATCAGCTCATTTTCTACCCATCAAGGAGACGTATAACTCCGATATGTTAGCCCAACTTTATGTTGATAAGATTGTAGCCTTACACGGCATACCTGTGTCTATTATCTCCGACAGGGATACTAGATACACATCTCACTTCTGGAAAAGTTTCCAGCAATCTTTGGGCACGCGTTTAAACTTTAGTACGGCTTACCATCCACAGACGGACGGTCAAAGTGAGCGTACTATCCAAACACTAGAAGACATGCTTCGTGCATGTGCGATCGATTTAGGTGGTAACTGGGATAAGAACCTACCCCTGATCGAATTCTCCTACAATAATAGCTACCACACCAGCATAAAGGCTGCGTCTTTTGAGGCATTATATGGTAGGAAATGCAGATCGCCTGTTTGTTGGGCGGAAGTAGGGGAGGTCCAACTATCAGGACCAGAGATTGTTTTCCAGACAACGGACAAGATTGTCCAAATCCGGGAACGTCTCAAGGCTGCCCGCGATAGGCAGAAGAGCTACGCTGATCCAAAGCGTAAGGATTTTCACTTCGAAGTGGGTGAAAAGGTATTACTTAAGGTATCACCCTGGAAGGGGGTGATGCGTTTCGGCAAGAAGGGCAAGCTGAGTCCGAGATACATAGGGCCTTTTGAGGTCATTGAACGAGTCGGGTCAGTCGCCTATAAGTTGAACTTACCTGAAGAGCTCAATGGAATTCACAACGTGTTCCACATCTGCAATCTCAAGAAGTGCTTCGCCGATGAATCGTTGGTGATTCCACATACAGATGTGCATATAGATGAGAGCTTAAAATTTATAGAAAAACCTTTGTCGATTGAAGATCGACAGGTAAAGAAGCTTCGCAGAAAGCACGTACCGATTGTAAAAGTCAAATGGGATGCTCGTAGAGGTCCTGAATATACGTGGGAAGTCGAAGCTACAATGAAAGAAAAGTACCCCTATTTATTTGAGTAAATCTCGGGTCGAGATTTATTTTAAGGGGGTGAGGATGTAACACCTCGAATTTTTGTGTCCAATAATGTGTTAACACGTGTCATTTGTTTACACGTGGCATTGATAATAAATAAAGGACTGATTTTGACAAACCTTGAAAGTATATAAATTCGAGGGTTTTAAACGTCAACAAGGGTAAATATACTGTATAGTAACCCTAAATAACGCTTGTACCTTCAAACGAATAAATCATAAATCGTACGGAAGCGAAACGCGGAAGAAAGTGAGAGATTACGAACTACAGGGGTTAACTGTGTCAACATGTTTAATTATACCTCTGAGTGACCCTTTAACGTTCCCAAGACTTCGTAACAGTATTATACGCTCACTAGAATATACTGTATAAATTCCGCGAAGTTCCGTCTTAAAACGAAAGAGTTATACTCAAATTCGTATGAGAAGGGTTAAAAGCGTCAACAGTGGAAATTAAGGCTTTCCAAATAATTAATAAACTAACCGGGGACTTAACAACGCGGGTAAATAACACGAGGCCCCTATCGGTAAATAACCGAGGGCCAAACCGCAAAGTTACCCCTTCAAACCCGAAAGGTCAGGTAAATCATTACGAAAGATTTCGTTATTAATTACCAGGATTTCGCAATCATGACAAAAGATTTAAAATTTCTGAAATCTTAACCTCTCGCGACCCACGTGAAGGTTAGGCTTAAGTGTAGGCGGGCCGCGAGCCTCCTAAATAACACGCCTGATATTTGAACTTTAGGCGACCCGCGTTTAAGGAGCATGGAACTTCCATGCGGGTCGCGTAAGGTGCCCAGATGCAGAATTGTTGTAGTTACTTGCCTTTTGGAGCCTTTGAACGATCAAACCTCAATCAATGAGGCATGGGCACCCTACACTTGACCCATAGCTCTCAGGGACACCTACCCATCATCTCTGGACTATTGTGAGTGTTTGCAATGATCATAGTTGCTTGGCATTTGCTATAAATAGCCACCTTATGCACATAACATTCACAACATCAAAAACACACATCTCTGATCATTGCAAGAGTTCTCAAGTCCTTTTCTCTGCTCTATAAGCAAGAACACAACTTCTGTAAGTGATCTAAACCTTTGTGGTTTCACATTTCCTTAGTAAATGGCTAAGAACCAAACCGTCGTAACTACGGTTTGACTTTACAATAAATCAGTAATGGTTCAGTCTTATGACGAATCAAAAGTGGTTATGAGTTGGTATTTATGTGGGTAATAAACCTCTAAAATGGTTCCCCCTGATCACCACTCTAACTATGTCAAATGTCGAGTCAAACATGCGGTTAAAAAGTCAACAGAAAGCTATTTTAGCGATTTATGCATAATCTATAATGTATATGTTATGGAACCTGTTTTGATAATCATAAAACATGATAATAAGTATATAAACTTGTTTGCGCTCGTTTGAATCGATCATTTGCTATATTGAGCCGGTTCGGAGCCGAATGTCGCAAAAGTTTGACTTTTGCTTTGACTTCAGTTCTGACCCGTTTTAGTGAGGTATAGATATACCTTAGGACTCTCTTAGGACCAGGTCACATGTTGGTATAAACCTCTGTGATCGGTTCATGAGTTATCCGAGTCTTTTGCGCAATTCCGTCATTCGCCTAAAAGTTGACCGTAACGACCTTTTAAAATTAAAACGAGTATTTCGGACATGTGAACGGACCAAAACTTTGCTTATTGAATTATAAGCATGTCCTTAAAGTTTCACGTCAATCCGAGGTCTAGAATGAGAGTTATGCTAATTAGCGCAATTTAAATAAACTTTAGTAATTAACGGCGCAAATAGCATAACGCCTATCTAAACCAAGATTTCATCACCAAATCTTTTACCCACTGTTATTAATTAATATTTTGGGAATTTTAAAGATTTTTAATAATTTTTACCTTGCTCATAACCTGCGGTTATGGCTACGGTTCGGTTAATACCGAATATGCCCTTTTCGGCCAAAACATGAGTTCTACAAGGTCTTTTGACCCGATTCCAGTTGCTACTGGTTTTAAATAATAAATAAAGTATTTTAAGCTTTATAAGCTGTTCGGGAAACTCAGATTTCCTGTAGAACTCGAAAATCCCTTTTAAAGTCTTTAAAATGACCGAAAAGCCCCTACGGGGCATAATACTAACTTAAACTCGTTACGGGCGTCACGGAAGGTATCCTACTGATACCACAACCCAATTAAGGCATATTGACTTAGGAAATAAGCGTACGACTCTCATAGTTAACCGTTTCGCCTATTGCGCGCACGGTTCGGCTTATGAAACTAGTTTTCATAATTTAGCCGATACGGGTCAAATAATATCATTTGAACCCCAAAATCCAGAGTGTGAACCATTAACCCATATAAAACAAGTCTCTGAACTTGTTGGGTCAGAATCACACTCCATTCTCGGTTTTCGCCTTTTCGCGCGATTAAACCATATCTATATATATCGGAACCAACCGGTCTAGGCTACGGCCATTATAACGACCCGTTAGGATTCTAAGAGGTTAATTAAAACCTTCGTTCCAGATTAGGAGCCCCAGTAAAAGCTATCGGTGATTTAATCCAAAATAAGGAAATATACTTGCAAAGGTAAATACTTTAACTTATTTCCCCTATATGGGCTTGGGTTACGGTATATTAATACCGCTTGATTGAGCATTATATAATTCCATCGCTTAGGTGGTTAATTGATTAAATATGATCGGCTCATTTAAACAGTTTTGTTGCTTATAAGCCTTTGGGGGTTTAATGACCGTTGTCCCGGATATCCTTGGCATCATTTTACGAAATGGCCACGACCATCGACATCCCGGTGTAGGCGTACACCCGGTATAAAGTGTCGACATTAAAATTAAAAGACGTAGCCGTTGGTTTTTATACTACGGTTTTACGCAAACGTGGTGTGTCTATAAATCTTTAACCCGGCACGACCCGGGCTACTGAACGCATAAAAGAGCATGTAAAACGTTCACAAGATTTTATTATAATTTTCCCAAGTTATAAAAGAGTTTGTGCCTTGTGCCTTCAAATCAATTTTAATAAACATTTTCAAATGTGTCAGTTGAATGTATTTACCAGTGTAAACTGACGTATTTTCCCCAAAAAGATTAAGTGCAGGTACCTAAACGTAAATTGGCTGGTATTAGCTCCCTAGCGTCGTGATAAGTCTCGCAAGCTTGATTGCAGTATCTGATGGAACAAATACTTTATGTTTATTTACGATCCACTGTGGATATATTCAACCCCTGTAATACATTTGATATTGCAACCAGAGGTTGAGTTTATATATTTATCTTATGCTTCCGCTGTGCATTATATAATTGTGTGGTTTGACTATATTGTTGCCAACATCGTCACGGTAATCCCCCACCGGGCCCACCGGTGAGACACGTGGAAATCGGGGTGTGACAGGGCAAAAATTGTCCCAACAGAAACCTTCAGCCAACTTTTCATCATCTTGTTCTGCCAAACACACTTTGCTATTTGTTGGAAGATACTTATTCCAGGTAAAATTATCATATTTGCCCTGATTAACTAGACATGCTCTTTTTGAACCTTCAATCACATCTCTCCCATGTGCAGTTTGTGCCTGATGCGGTGCTGGTGGTGTGACTTGATGATAAATCGCCTTTTTGTGATAATCATTGTTTCCAAAAGGATTCTGGGCTCCACTAGCTTCACGATTTTTGCACTCTCTCTTGAAATGCCCCTTTTCCCTGCAACAAAAATATGTAACTTTAGATTTATCAAAGCCTAAAGTTGAAACATTTGCATCACGGAAATCATCTCTTCCCGTAATTTGTTTAAATTTCTTAGCTCGTCTCAACACGCTAGCCATGCACCATTTAATGTCCATCAATTCCATTTCTTCCGCATCAATTTGATCGTAATCCTCTTTCGTGAGCATTGGATTACCCATCTTTCCGGCCACAAAACTACTATAGGATTCCAATACCATTCCCAACAAAGACATTTGATTTTTGGCAACTTCTTCAGAATAATCTTGATCTTTTTCAAGATTTAATACAATATTGCATTGAAGTTTTCTTCCATTCTTTGTTGCAGAAATGTTTGGATCGAATGATGAAAATCTTGTGCTGCTTGATCCCTGAGATGATTTCTTTTCAGAAGAATCTTTCACACTGAAAGCATTTTCAATTTTTGGAGAATGATTTGTAGTTCCAGTAACACCACTTTTGTAATACAAGCTGATGTCCTGTTCTCCATCATAGTTCTTCATCCTGGCTATCTAACTCTGCTCCATCTCTTGAGCTTCCAGGTGTTTGGTGAAATCTCCCAGTGTCATATTTTTATAATCTTTTCTGTTGGATCTCAGCATCATCAGAAACGTTCCCCAAGTTTCATGTGGTAGCGCATCTGCAAGTTTTTCAATCAATTCATCAGTATCCTTTTTAATACCAAGTTTTGTCATATTTCTCACCAAGTTACAGTATCTATCAATTATTTGCTTGGTGTTTTCAGATTTTAAACCACGGAATAAATCAAATTCTTTCTTCATGAGAGACATTTTATTTTTGAGCATATCATCACTTCCAACAAATTTTGCTTCCAATTCTGTCCAGATTGAGTAAGCAGTTCCATCATGTTGAAGCAGTATCTGGATATCTTCTTTTATTGCTTGCTGAAGCAGACTCACCATCAATTTGTCGTCTCGGTATTTCTTTTTATCTTCCGTACTCATTTCTCTAATTGTTAACTGCACACCATTTGTCGTGGGTCTAACATATGGTTCCTCAGTGTGTTCCCATGCATCCAAATGATAAGCTTCAACCCAATTTCCAAACCGTTTGGACCATGCGTTGTAATCATCAATATCCATGAGTTTAGGCGGTTTCTGAGACGTCCCGGTTTCGTTCTCAAGCAAAGCATTTTGCGTGATTGTGATCGGGCTAGCAAATGCGTTATAGAATTCGTTGTCCATTGTTCAAAGTTCACAAGTTCACAAATTTCCAAGCTTAGACAAAATTGATCCTTAGAGCGAAACCCTAACTGTCACAATGAGCGAAACCTTAAATTGTCACTGGGGTGAAACCTCAAGTGTTCCTTGGAGCGAAACCTCAGTTGTTACAATAAGCGAAACCTCCAAAGTGTCGTATGAGCGAAACCCCTAAGTGCCTCTGGAGCGAAACTACAAGTGTCACAATAAGCGAAACTACTCTTGATGGTCACAAGAGCGAAACTAGCTTGATCCTTGGAGCGAAACCAACTAAAAAGTGACCTTATGAGCGAAATCACATGTGAACTATGAGCGAAACCACTGATGACATCATCATTTTCACGAGTCCATAAGAGTGAAACCTCGAAAATCCTAAGTTCTAGGTCGATTTTAGCTTTGAAATTTTCAAGGGTTTATTAATGCATGATTCCGAGTGCTGTGTGTAAATTTGAGCTGGTTTTACTGTGAAAAATTTTGTAATTTTGAAGAAAGTGTAGAAAATCAGAATAAATGCAGCTGAAATGGCAAGAACTCTTCCTCCTGAGCTCTGATACCACTTGTAGGATCGTATTCGGCCCTGTTTGAGTCGATCAGAAGAATTCCTATCCAAAACAAGAGGCGGAAACTAATGTTCTGGTTCGATTTCAGCAGTATTCATTTTAAACTGTTGTTGTATTGATCTTGATGACGATTACAACTCCTGACAACACTTCGGCAGCACTTCGTGGCTCACCGGAAGACAACACCTACAACTATATTCCAGGTTTCGCTCATACAACCTATTTATAGGTGAACTGATTTCGCTCATACATACATGTCCGTATGAGCGAAACCTCCACATGACATATAAGCGAAACTATCTATTTGACACAAGAGCGAAACCTATCTTATGACACATAAGCGAAACCCTGTCTACCATATGTTTCTTGAATTTCGTGCCATATTCTAACCTATACACTACTAGACTCGATACAAGACGTAGTCGACAAATGTAGTGCACCAACAGTTATGGATCCTCATGATCTTGAATCCAAGATTTACATAGGATCAGGGATCCTTGGCAAAATAGAAGAGGACTTAGTATCCTTCCTCAAGAGGAGAAAAACTACCTTCGCATGGAAACACGAAAGATATGACAGGTATATCTAAGGATATAATTACTCATAAACTTGGCATTGACAGGTCATTCAAACCAATCCATCAAAAGAGGAGGAAGTTTGCACCAGAGAGAAATGCCATTATCTAGGAGGAGGTAGAAAAATTACTCCGAGCAGGTATGATTAGAGAGGTCAAGTATCCAAGATGGTTGGCCAATGTGGTTGTTGTTCAAAAGAAAAATGGAAAGTGGAGGGTATGTGTCGATTTCACTGATTTAAATAAGGCATGTCCCAAGGATCCTTTCCCATTGCCCCACATTGACTCCATGGTGGATGCTACCGCGTTGTGACAACTCGTAACTTCAGGTTAATGCTTTAACTTAACACAATTAAGTTAGTCTCACAATCTTTAGCATGGCGTGGAACTATACATTACTTTATGCATTATTTGACTTATATGAGAACTTTGTGCCTTGATTGTAAACTATATTGTGATGTGTGTGTTTTATGTAAAAGATGATACTTAGGGGTGAGTAGAGTAGTTAGTGAAATCTAAATAACTCTTAACCCAAACCTCCCTCACAAATTATTATACGTATTTTCAACCTTTCTCTACAATCATCTCCTACAATCATCTTCTTCATCATTCTTGGTGGCACAAGCTCTCAACCATCACTTTTGATCTCTCTCTTCATCTAGAATCAATCTAAGGTAAACGTTTAATGACTATTTGTTGTTAATCCTTGATTATTTGATTCATGCAAAACCCTAGTTCTCCAAACAATGACTCTGTGTTTATTGAAAATCCTGATTGTTTTTGCAATGGTTTGTGGATAGTTGTGTAATCAAATGCCTGACAATAGGATGCCTGATATGTTAGAATTGTTTGATTGTTGATTAGATTACAGCATTGCCAAAGTATGAAGATTAGGGTTTTTGATCGTAACCTGCAAACGTAACTGTTCCATTGAAAACTGTGAATTGGTTTTGAATATTCGCATGATTGTTAGTCCGGGGATTGTGTCAGGGTTTTGTGAAGCCACAAGTCCGGGTTTTTGTTAAAGAAACACATAGTCCGAATTTTTGATAATGTAACACATGGTCCGAACTTTATGAGGATGTTTGGATCCGAGCTTTGGTTATTATGTAATGTCCGAGTTTTGTGAATAAGCATGGTCCGAGTTTTTAGTTGATTTTCTAGTCTGAGTTTTATATTGAAACATGGTCCGAATTTTTAAGAGGTGATGTGTGGTCTGAATTTTTAAGAGGTGATGTATGGGTCCGAGTTTTAAGAGGATGTTTGGGTCCGAATTTTTGTAATATGTGTGATCCGAGTTTTGTGTTGCTTGTATGGTCTGAGTTTTATTGATGCACAACATGTCTGAGTTTTATGGAATGCCATAAGGTCCGAATTTCATGAATAATGTATTGTCTGAGTTTTTGATTGAGCACATGATCCGAATTTCTAGTAATGATGCATGGTCCGAACTTTAATGATGTTGTAAGGTCCGAGTTTTTGTAAACAACACACGTGGTCTGAGTTTTCAATCATTAAAGGGGTCCGAGGTTGTTGTTTGGTTCATAAGTGTTACTGTATATATTACTGTATGCCACTGCATGTTACTGTATGTTACTGTATATGTTACTGTATGATACTGTATGTATGTGTAATCTATGTCATGTCAATCTGTAAACAATTATCACACGGAACACAGTCGTTTGGACACCAAGGAATCGTAAACCTTATTTGAACGTAAACACTTACATTGAGTTTATGTGCAATGTACCTTTGGCCGTGGGTAACGGACCTAACCCTTAATTAACACTAGAAGCAATAACAAACCGAGCAAACCAAGGTGAGTTCACACTCTTACCAAGGTATGGGATTCCCGGGGATTGGGAATGGGTTGAATGATGGGATTGAACAATTACTCGTACTTACACGACTACTAGACTATCTACCATCGTCCTCGGGTTAAGCAGGGCACTTACGTAAAACCTACGTAAACAAGTACTTACCACTGTCCTCAGGTTTCGAGGGACACTTACGTAAAACCTACGTAAACTCACACATGCTACTGTCTTCCCGGTTAGGAAGGACACTTACGTAAAACCTACGTAAACCCCCCCGCGTACCACTGTCCTCGGGTAAAGAAGAGCACTTACGTAAAACCTACGTAAACCTTGTACGTACTACTGTTCTTGGGTTAAGAAGAACACTTATGGTTACAAATAGTCTAGTGTATATACAAATATGGGAAGCCCCCACTAATAGAACATACTATCGGCCTAGTAGAGCCACATGTTACGAAAAGAACTTACTATTACGAACTTACTTACTGTGAACTCACTCAACTAGTTGTTGACTCTCTGTTACATGCCTTGCAGGTCGTTAGGTATACATGGAGCTTGCACTGGGAGGCGCGGTTGTTGTGGACAAGGATCGTGAATGCTTTGATTAAACATTTGACATTTCATACTTTACTTATGTTGGGCTTTTACTCATATGCTTCCGTTAAACGTTGAATTCATACTTATGTTTTGAACACCTTTCATATGGATTGGTTTGGTTAAATTACATTTACTTTTACTATTTACGTTGTTCTATATGAATGGTGGCTTGATCCTGGTCAGTCACGCTCCCAAGCGGTGATACTCCGCGGGTGGATTTTGGGGGTGTGACAGATTGGTATCAGAGCCATTGGTTATAGAGAACTTGGTTTTAATATGGGGAAAACGTTTTTATTAAAACCAGACTATAACCAGTACAATGCTCAACGATCCGCAACGACGCTTCGCTCCATGTGCAAGACTCGACATACTAGGTACTGCTATTCATGTTTAAATTGTCTACTTACTAGAATTACATAGAACTTTGCTCGTGGTATGCTTAGATTACATTGCCTACTATTCGTTATTGCTTGAGAACACTTGTGTGCTTACTCTCTTCTGTCATCGCACTATTCGCGAACGCTCTCTCATTCATGTTACCTTTGCTATGAAGATCATGGCTGGACGCATTAACTTGACACAAGCCCAGTTGACGGCTCTCATTAACGAACAAGTTGCTGCGGCACTTGCAGCCGCACAAGAAGGAGGTATACCCTGCAGTCGTAACTCACACTAGGATCTTTAGATCCTACACTCCTAAACCAACTCTTGTGTTTAACCTTGTCCTATTCTTATACACAATAGGTTAACACGCTCAGCCACCTGTTTGCACCTTCAAAAATCTCAAGGATTGCCGACCTAGTACCTTCAGTGGTACTGAGGGAGTTGTAGGCCTCCTCCATTGGTTCGAGAGGCTCGAAACTGACTTTGAGGTGCGTGATTGCCCTGATTCTCGTAGAGTAAAGTTTTCTACTGGAACACTCGAAGGTGCTGCATTAACCTGGTGGGAAGTACAGGTTCAAATGTTAGGGCTGACAGCTGTTAATGCCACCCCCTGGAACGAGTTCAAGGACCTAATTAAGGAAGAGTTTTGCAGTCGGGAGGACATCCACAAACTGGAGGTGGAGTTCCTCAACTTGCAGATGACGGGGTCTGAAATTGAGGCTTACACGAGGAGATCAAATGAATTAGCCACATTGTGTCCCACTATGGTAGACCCTCCCACTAAATGTATCAAGCTGTACCTCAAGGGTCTGGTGCCAGAAATTCAGAGTCATGTGACTGCGGCTAATCTTGGCACTATCCAGCAAGTCACTCGGCTTGCTCATCGTCTCACAGACCAGGCTGTAGAACAAAACAAACTACCGAAACATGTTAAAGCTGCTACTACATGTGCTTCTAGTGACAAAAAACGCAAGTGGGATGGAAACCTGAGCAAGGGATTAATTCCGGTTCAGTCTCTGGCGCAGCAGCAAAAGATAGATGACTACCAGAGTCCCAGTCAGTAGTTTTTTGGTAGTCGCGGACAGAGTGGATATCGAGGAAATCATCCAAAGTGTAACAGATGCAATAGGCACCACAGCGGTCAGTGCAACAAGGGTCGTTGTCAGAGGTGTCTCAAGATAGGTCATGAAGCTAAAGATTTTCGAAGCTCACGTCCTGTAACTCAAGAACAGCAACGGCCGCCTCAATCTCCACAGAATCAGCAGCAACAACAGAGTTTTAAAGGATGTTTTCAGTGTGATGCTAAAGATCACTACAAGAGACATTGTCCACAAATAAATCAGGACCAGACTCAGAACCACGACCATGGAAACAGGGACGACAATGGGGATAGCGTTGGGGGAAACAATGGAAACAATGACGCGGGGCCGCGTGTACGTGATTGGTCAGGGTGACGCAAGGAACGATCCTAACGTAATAATGGGTAAGTTTCTTCTTGATGACTTTTATGTTACTGTATTGTTTGATTCGGGTGCGGATACCAGTTATGTATCTTTGAAAGTTAGCCAAATGTTAAAACGTGCACCAACTCCCTTAAACACCAAACATGTCGTAGAGTTAGCTAATGGTAAAAGTCTAGAGGCCATACACATAGTTCAGGGTTGTAATCTTATCCTCACTGGTCAGACTTTCTCTATCGACCTCATTCCAATAGTTCTGGGTAGTTTCGATATCGTCATTGATTGGTTATCCCAGCAGCAAGCAGAGATCCTATGTAAGGAGAAGATCATTCGTATTCCCCGTTCTGGTAAAGAACCTCTCGAAGTTCAAGGCGACAAGAGTGGTGCTGTGGTTGGCATCATCTCCTTCCTGAAGGCTCAGAAATGTTTACGAAAGGGGCACACTGCCATTTTGGCACTAGTTACTAATGCATCAATGAAAGAGAAAAGAATAGAGGATATCCCAGTTGTACGCGATTTTCCTCAAGCGTTTCCTGAAGATTTACCTGGGCTACCGCCTCATCGCCAGGTCGAATTTCAGATCGAACTAGCTCATGGAGCAGCACCAATAGCTCGCGCACCGTACCGATTAGCTCCAACCGAACTGGAAGAACTGTCAAAGCAATTGCAAGAGCTCTTGGATAAGGGCTTTATTCGTCCTAGCTCTTCGCCGTGGGGAGCTCCAGTATTATTCGTGAAAAAGAAGGACGGTACCTTCAGGATGTGCATTGATTATCGCGAGCTCAACATGGTGACAGTGAAGAACCGCTATCCTCTGCCACGTATTGATGACTTATTCGACCAGTTGCAAGGGTCGAGCTACTACTCCAAGATTGACCTGAGGTCAGGTTACCATCAGCTGAGAGTCCGGGATGAGGACGTCTCTAAGACAACATTCAGAACTCGCTACGGTCACTACGAGTTTCTAGTCATGCCATTCGGGCTAACGAACGCGCCTGCAGTTTTCATGGATCTAATGAACAGAGTGTGCAAGCCTTACCTGGACAAGTTTGTGATCGTGTTCATAGACGACATCCTGATCTATTCCAAGAATCAGGAAGAACACGAGCAGCATTTGCGACTTATTTTGGAACCTCTTCGGTCAGATCAGCTGTACGCCAAGTTTTCAAAATGCGACTTCTGGCTTCGTGAAGTCCATTTTCTAGGCCATGTGGTAACCAAGGATGGGATTCATGTTGATCCATCCAAGGTAGACTTGATCAGGAACTGGCATGCACCACGTACACCAACGGAAATATGCCAATTCTTGGGTTTGGCGGGTTATTATAGATGGTTCATCAAAGACTTCTCAAAGATCGCACAGCCGCTTACACTACTGACACAGAAAGGTGTTACCTATCGTTGGGGTAATACACAAGAAACAGCTTTTCAGCACTTAAAGGATAGACTATGCAGCGCACCTATTCTTTCATTGACAGAGGGCACGGACGATTTTGTGGTTTATTGTGATGCATCCATTCAGGGTCTTGGATGTGTGCTAATGCAGCGCGACAAAGTCATTTCCTACGCTTCGCGCCAACTTAAGGTTCACGAACGGAATTACACGACGCACGATTTAGAGCAGGGAGCTGTTGTTTTCGCGCTTAAGATATGGCGACATTACCTGTACGGTACCAAGTGCACCATCTACACCGATCACAGGAGTCTCGAGCATATCTTCAAGCAGAAGGAATTGAACATGCGTCAACGTCGATGGGTTGAACTACAGAACGATTACGAATGTGCCATCAAGTACCATCCAGGCAAAGTCAATGTTGTGGCTGACGCCCTCAGACGAAAAAATTCTACGCCTAGACGTGTCCGGGCATTACAGCTTACTATTCAATCTAGTCTTCCTGCACAGATACGAGATGCTCAGCTAGAAGCATTGAAACCAGAAAACATCATGGCTGAAGCCCTACGCGGCTCAAGGCAACGATTAGAACGGAAGGAAGACGGCGCCTACTATGTAACGGGGCGTATTTGGGTCCCATTTTATGGCAACTTACGCGAGCTTGTAATGGACGAAGCACATAAGTCTCGCTACTCGGTACATCCAGGTTCGGATAAAATGTACCACGATCTTAGAACTACGTACTGGTGGCCTAGCATGATGGCCCACATAGCAACTTACGTCGGCAAGTGTTTGACCTGCGCGAGATTCAAGACGGAATACTAGAAACCATCAGGCCTACTTCAGCAACCAAAGATACCACAATGGAAATGGGAGGAAATTTCCATGGATTTAGTTACTGGCCTGCCTAGATCCCAGCGTGGGAACGATTCTATTTGGGTGATCATGGATCGACTCACAAAGTCTGCTCACTTCTCGGCTGTCAAGAAAACTGACAAGTTCTCTACATTAGCAGACATTTACTTGAAAGAAGTTGTTTCGAGGCATGGAGTGCCAACCTCTATTATCTCAGATCGTGATGCACGATTTACTTCAGAACTGTGGCAAGCAATGCACAAATCTTTTGGCTCACGGTTAGACATGTGCACAACATATCACCCTCAGACGGATGGGCAGTCTGAGCTCACGATTCAAAACCTAGAAGACATGCTTCGGGCATGTGTTATTGATCTCGGCAACAGCCGGGAAAAGCATCTCTCTCTAGTGGAGTTTTCATACAATAACAGTTACCACACCAGCATTCAAGCCACTCCATTCGAGGCATTGTACGGACGTAAATGCCGGTCACCTCTCTGTTGGGAAGAGGTGGGGGATAGTCAAATCACAGGTCCAGAACTTGTAGTTGATGCTACTGAACGAATTGCACAGATACGACAACGCATGGCGGCAGCTCGTGACCGTCAGAAAAGTTACGCTGATAAGCGTAGGAAACCACTCGAGTTCCAAGTTAGGGATCTAGTGCTACTCAAAGTCTCACCCTGGAAGGGTGTGGTTCGTTTTGGTAAACGAGGCAAGCTCAATCCACGGTATGTCGGACAGTTCGAAATCATAGAAAGAATAGGCAAAGTGGCCTACAAACTGAACCTACCAGCTGAACTCGGTGCAGTTCACAATGTATTTCACGTGTCGAATCTGAAGAAGTGTCTGTCAGATGAGACCCTCATAGCTCCTTTGAAGGAGCTCACTATCGACGAGCAGTTGCAATTCGTCGAGGAACCAGTTGAAATCACGGATCGGGATGTTAAGGTCCTCAAGCACACTAGAATACCTCTTGTACGAGTTCGTTGGAACTCCCGTCGTGGCCCAGAGTTCACCTGGGAACGAAAAGACCAAATGAAACTCAAGTATCCTCAATTATTCGAAAACCGTGCAACCACTACTGAGGCTGAAGCTACTACAGAATTTCGAGACGAAATTCCAAATCAACGGGGGGATGATGTGACACCCCGGGGAAACCAGTAAACGATACAACTCAACTAGCTTCCTCAGTAACCGCATGCTAAATTTCGGGACGAAATTTCTTTCACGTTGGGGATAATGTGACAACTCGTAACTTCAGGTTAATGCTTTAACTTAACACAATTAAGTTAGTCTCACAATCTTTAGCATGGCGTGGAACTATACATTACTTTATGCATTATTTGACTTATATGAGAACTTCAATGCCTTGATTGTAAACTATATTGTGATGTGTGTGTTTTATGTAAAAGATGATACTTAGGGGTGAGTAGAGTAGTTAGTGAAATCTTAATAACTCTTAACCCTAACCTCCCTCATAAATCATTATACGTATTTTCAACCTTTCTCTACAATCATCTCCTACAATTGTCTTCTTCATCATTCTTGGTGGCACAAGCTCTCAACCATCACTTTTGATCTCTCTCTTCATCTAGAATCAATCTAAGGTAAACGTTTAATGACTATTTGTTGTTAATCCTTGATTATCTGATTCATGCAAAACCCTAGTTCTCCAAACAATGACTCTGTGTTTATTGAAAATCCTGATTGTTTTTGCAATGGTTTGTGGATAGTTGTGTAATCAAATGCCTGACAATAGGATGCCTGATATGTTAGAATTGTTTGATTGTTGATTAGATTACAGCATTGCCAAAGTATGAAGATTAGGGTTTTTGATCGTAACCTGCAAACGTAACTGTTCCATTGAAAACTGTGAATTGGTTTTGAATATTCGCATGATTGTTAGTCCGGGGATTGTGTCAGGGTTTTGTGAAGCCACAAGTCCGGGTTTTTGTTAAAGAAACACATAGTCCGAATTTTTGATAATGTAACACATGGTCCGAACTTTATGAGGATGTTTGGATCTGAGCTTTGGTTATTATGTAATGTCTGAGTTTTGTGAATAAGCATGGTCCGAGTTTTTAGTTGATTTTCTAGTCTGAGTTTTATATTGAAACATGGTCCGAATTTTTAAGAGGTGATGTGTGGTCCGATTTTTAAGAGGTGATGTATGGGTCCGAGTTTTAAGAGGATGTTTGGGTCCGAATTTTTGTAATATGTGTGATCCGAGTTTTGTGTTGCTTGTATGGTCTGAGTTTTATTGATGCACAACATGTCTGAGTTTTATGGAATGCCATAAGGTCCGAATTTCATGAATAATGTATTGTCTGAGTTTTTGATTGAGCACATGATCCGAATTTCTAGTAATGGTGCATGGTCCGAACTTTAATGATGTTGTAAGGTCCGAGTTTTTGTAAACAACACACGTGGTCTGAGTTTTCAATCATTAAAGAGGTCCGAGGTTGTTGTTTGGTTCATAAGTGTTACTGTATATATTACTGTATGCCACTGCATGTTACTGTATGTTGCTGTATATGTTATTGTATGATACTGTATGTATGTGTAATCTATGTCATGTCAATCTGTAAACAATTATCACACGGAACACAGTCGTTTGGACACCAAGGAATCGTAAACCTTATTTGAACGTAAACACTTATATTGAGTTTATGTGCAATGTACCTTAGGTCGTGGGTAACGGACCTAACCATTAATTAACACTAGAAGCAATAACAAACCGAGCAAACCAAGGTGAGTTCACACTCTTACCAAGGCATGGGATTCCCGGGGATTGGGAATGGGTTGAATGATGGGATTGAACAATTACTCGTACTTACACGACTACTAGACTATCTACCATCGTCATCGGGTTAAGCAGGGAACTTACGTAAAACCTACGTAAACAAGTACTTACCACTGTCCTCAGGTTTCGAGGGACACTTACGTAAAACCTACGTAAACTCACACATGCTACTGTCTTCTGGGTTAGGAAGGACACTTACGTAAAACCTACGTAAACCCCCCCGCGTACCACTGTCCTCGGGTAAAGAAGGGCACTTACGTAAAACCTACGTAAACCTTGTACGTACTACTGTTCTCGGGTTAAGAAGAACACTTATGGTTACAAATAGTCTAGTGTATATACAAATATGGGAAGCCCCCACTAATAGTGTCACACCCCGGCCACGTTAAAACAACAAACCGCGACGAAAATGCCGGGGAGTGAGGCGACAGAATTATTGTTCCACAACCATGGTAACCAAATGTTTCGTTTTATTCAATTATTAGGTAATGTACATTGTCTTTAAACCAAAAGAAACAAAACTACACATCGTTTATAACTGTTTTTAAGTCACTAAAGCCTTGTCCAGGTCCTATGTGACACAAGCTTCCTAGCAAGCAACATCAAGCAATACCACCTGAAACATATGTAAAAATAAAGTCAGCAAAGAAAATGTTGGCGAGTACATAGGTTTTATGGGAGTATCGGATTCATGGCTCGTTTATATGTTGCAGTACCTCGTTAGACTACAAGAGTCAAAATACAAACCTCGTTTTGAAAGTGTATTGCAACATAGTTAACCAACTCAAATCGAATTGATTATAGTTTATAAAATCTCGTAGCCATGATTCTTAACCCAAAAACATTTGTTTTAGTAAAACAACTTGTAAACATCTCGTAAAAACTCATTAATAAAACTCGTATGGTTTATATCGTTTCGAAAACCTCGTTGTGTGACATTGTTTCAAAATCGTTTCCCCAGTGAACTAAATAATGACACGCAATGTAATATGATAGAAGAACTTATATATAAGATGTACCAGCGGCGTATCTACCATGATTCTATCATACTACACCCGTCCCATTATCTAATCACTACCCAAAATCAATCGTTTAATTCGTTTAACTCGTTTCAAATCGTGTATCTCGTTTCAAATCGTTTAACTCGTCCCAAAATCGTATTCATTTTAATAGTGAAACTACTTTTGGTCGTCTCGTTAACAACATTCAAACCTTCGTGACTCGTCTAACTCGTTTCCCGTTTCTCGTATTAACAAACCACCAAAGGGTAAGTTAACAATCATCAGGTTCGGTCGTTACCTACATAACCCCCACACATAACCATGGGTGTAGTCTGATAACGGGATTTGTCAGATCCTATGGTACCATAACCTAATACTGGTCGGCTCGGCCAAAGCTAATGAATGTCATTCGTTATGTAATCACAACCAACAAGTCTTGTTCACCTTATTGAAATCGTTATTAGTTTAGTATAAACCATCTTAATCGTTTTTGAAATCATCGTTTAAACCATGTAATTCGTTTTGTACATATGAATCACCCCAAAACAATTGAAAACAGTAAAATAGGGGAACTATGTACTCACTTGAGATTGTAGGGTATCCCTGATTTAGTGAACTATCAATGCTCGGGCAATCAAGGAATCAAGTGGTACCTAGTATCGGATCGCTAGTCAAACAAAAGACGCCTAAAACGGAACATCGGAAAGAATGAGGTCTTGTAAACCAAATGAGTATAGGAACTCATATGATATGGTTTAACAAAGCCTACATTCTAAATCGGAACCTAACCTAAGTGCTTTCAACCCATCGCGACCCATTAAGGTAGCTTACGCTACTTTAACGTGTCGTGCGCGCAAACACGCGTTCGAGACGTCTAACTAGTCCTATGACAAGTATTATATGCCTAAACATGTTTAAATAGGTTGCATAATTAGTTATGTGACAAAATTTTAGGTTACATAGGCTTAAAATCCAATTATGCATGAAAAGGGCATTTTGGTAATTTACCTAAGGCATATAATTCGCCTATCATACAACTACTTAAACTCGGTGACCATAAGGTATAACCTCGGAAGGTTATTCCCTATACAACTATGGTCACTAAACATGCTTGGTCGGATCCTAAAGATCGACCAAACGGGTCGACTTCGGAAGTCTAAGCGGTGGTTTAGACCGCTCGACTTACGACTCTAAACAAGCACAAACTATTAGTGACGAGTTAAACATGCCAAAGCATGTTTAACCTACTGATTTGGCATCAAAACAAAGTGTTTTGATAATAGTAGTCCCGTTGCAAAATGCGTGCTAAAACGCATTTTGACCGAAACTTTGACTCGTCACTACACCTAGTCAACGTTGTAATCAATTGGTATAGTCACTAAGGACTATAACCAACGTGATTACGCTCACGTTGCGAAGTTCAAACGAACTTCTCGTTGACCAACTCGTGGTCAAAGCTGAAAGTCAAACTATATTTGACTTTCAAACTAGTAAAACAATAAAAGAATGAAAGAATGCTCACAATGGGTCCTTGCTATCTTATCTACAAGAAAACCAAGTTCCCAAGAAGATTAGAAAGCTCCAAACACTTTGGGAAGCTCTCCAAATCAGATTTAGAGACGAGGAGGAGTAAATGAGCAAGGAAAACAATGAAGGTGCTTGGATATTATACTTGTTGCAACTCAACAAGACCATGCCAAGTTTTTGTGGGGCCAACAAGGAATAATCATGGCCCTACACTTGTTAGAAGCTGATTAGTAACCTTGGTGATCACTTAAACTTGCCCATCACACAAAAGAATTACCATAACAGCCCCTAAACTATCAAACAGTTGCTGAAATCAAGTTTTTGGTCGCTGGGCAACTCACGCGGCCCGCGTAAGGATAGGCAGGGGGCTTACGCGGCCCGCCTGGCCTCCCCAGATCAGCAAAGTTTGTAAATTGGCAGATTAGGTCCCTGCATGTGTTTGAGCTCATTTCAGGCCTTTTTGACCCCCGTTAAGCCACTTTCAAGGCTCTACAAGGTCAATAAAGTTTAGAGGACTCAAAATATGCTTGGAACATTCTCGGATGTCGGCTCGTTTGGTCGTACGGTCGCGTTGTTCGTTAAATTACGACGAAACTCAATCGGACGTGAAAACGATCCAAATTAAGCGACGAATGGAATTTTTGCATGCCGATCACTAAAACAAAAATATTTTAGTGTGTACAAAAATTTTGGATGTCCAGATGTGAACAGAACGTAAGATATGCGCGAAAATGCAAACTTACGTCGTTTTTGACACTTTTAGTCCCTGTAAGATCAAATAAGCATGTTTTCGCACACCGAACCCTTCAAAGCTTATGTCTAAGCTATGTTTAGGTTATTTATGGTATGTTTAGCTTATGATCAAGTTTTGGACTGTTCGAAATCATACGAATCGGTATAGTTTCGCAGTTTGACACAAATAGTCCGTGTGATCGAACAAACTTGTTTTCGACACACCAAACCATCCAAAACTTATTTCTAAGTTATGTGAAGGTTATTTAAGGTATGTTAAGCCTATTTCACTATCCCGGAGTGTTTTTCGCGTTTAACTGATTGCGTTTAACTGATTGCGTTCACGCACCAGTTTGCGTATAACTTTCCAGAAAGCGATTTAAAGCTTGGAATCGGAATCGAATCGAATTGTAAAATCACCAACACATAAAACACATATAATAACACCAAAACACATTGTATTATAAATAATTAACATTGTTTTGAATTGTTCATCGATTAAAGAGCACACTTGTCATAGTCTCCCCTACTTTAGGAAATTTCGTCCCGAAATTTTAACTAGAGGAAACTTGTGAGAAGAATTGTGGATATTTCGCCTTCATTTGGGCCTCACATTCCCAAGTAAATTCTGGGCTACGTTTGGACTCCCAATGAACTTTGACTAATTTAATCCGTTTGTTTTTCAACTGTTCGAATGTACGGTCCATTATCTCCACAGGTTTCTCGACAAAGTGCATCGTTTCATTGATTTGGATCTCGTCGAGAGGAATGTGAAGATCAGCGTCAGCTAAACACTTTCGCAAATTGGACACGTGAAAAGTCCGATGAATATTTCCAAGCTCTGGAAGTAGCTCTAGTCGATAGGCAACCTTTCCAACTTTTTCAACAATCTTAAATGGTCCAACATATCGTGGTGCAAGTTTTCCTTTCTTTCCAAATCTCACCATTCCTTTTCAAGGTGACACCTCGAGTAGGACATGGTCTTCGACTTGAAATTCTAAGGGCTTGTGTCGTAAATCCGCATGACTCTTTTGACGGCTTCTAGCTGTCACAAGATTATCGCGAATTTTCTTGACTTTGTCTGTCGTTTCCAGAATGAGCTCAGGTCCAGTAAGCTGAGCCTTACCGACCACATTCCAACAGACAGGTGAACGACATTTTTGTCCGTAAAGAGCTTCGAATGGTGCCATATTGATGCTAGCATGATAACTATTGTTGTAAGAGAACTCGATCAATGGTAGATGAGAATCCCAATTACCACCAAAGTCTATCACGCATGCTCTAAGCATATCCTCCAAAGTTTGAATCGTCCTCTCAGATTGTCCATCTGTTTCAGGATGATAAGCAGTGCTTAGATTTAGTTGGGTTCCCATAGCAGATTGTATGGTTCTCCAAAAATGAGATGAAAGTCGAGCATCACGATCGGAAATGATATCTAAAGGAACACCATTCGTGATACAATCTCATTAACATAAATCTTTGCAAGTTTATCAGCAGATAGATCCTCGCGAATCGCAATCTTAGAGAAGTTCGTAATGAAACGACGATAATAACCAGCGAGACCAAGAAAAGAACGAACTTCTGTGGGTGTCGTAGGTGTATTCCAATCCTCAATTGTTGCAATTTTGGATGAATACCCTGCTCGTTGACTATATGTCCCAAGAACTGAACTTCTTTAAGCCAGAATTCACACTTGGAGAATTTAGCAAAAAGTTGTTCCTTCTTTAGGAGTTCGAGAGTCAAACGAAGGTGTTGCTCGTGGTCGGCTCGAGACTTTGAATAAATAAGAATATCATCGATGAACACAATGATGAACTTGTCTAAATAAGGTTTACAGACCCTATTCATTAAGTCCACAAAGATAGCTGGAGCATTTGTCAAACCAAAGGCATGACAGTAAACTCATATTGTCCATATCTCGTGCAGAAAACAGTTTTGGGAATATCTTCTTCGAATACACGAAGTCGATGTTACCCAGAACGCAGATCAAACTTGGAAAAACAGGTAGCACCTTGCAGCTGATCAAAGAGATCATCGACTCGAGGTAGGGGATATCGATTCTTGATGGTAAGCTTATCAAGCTCACGATAATCGATACACATTCGAAAAGATCGTTTAAGGTTTTTAGGGAGATCACAAGTGATTATGGAAATGATAAAACCACACGAGTAGTTTGTCTTTGCGTTGACATCATAAGGTTGCATTAAACATTCATATAATTGCAATAGTTTAAAATAAAATCACAAATTTTATTTATATAACAACCGCATTGTCTTTAAATGTTAAAAGATAACACCCAAAAGAAATACAAAATACTAATTGTTTATTGCTGCATCATCGATTGCCTCGTTGATGTTAAACACTCGTCCACGAGCGGGATTCACATTCACGTTCGCGTTCGGATTTAGGTTAACATTCGCATTCGCATTCGCATTTACCAATCTCGGGCAATTGTTGCGGAAATGACCCATTTCTCCGCAATTGAAACACGAACCAGGTGGGAATCTCGCAACATTCCCTTGAACTTGTGCTGGAACCTGGGCAGCCTGATTTTGACCAAAACGACAAATGTTGGCCAACACGTAGCACAGTGTTTACAGTCCTGTTGGGCAACATGGTGACCATTACATCGAGTGCAGTGAGGTGCGGTACCAGCATATGCTTTCTTTGCAGGAGGTTGAGTCGGTGGGTTCTAAGGCTTTTGAGCAGTTTGATTGGTGACAGCAAAGTTTTGGGAAGCCTTGCGCTTCCTTAACTTTTTCGAAGACTCACCCTGCTGCTTACCCTTACCCTTTTCCTCATCAGAATTAGTTGACTTCTTTTTATCACCCTTGCGGGTGAGTTTACCCTTCCTGACTTGGGACTCAGTCAGGGTAGCAGACAACTCGATTGCTTGACGAACGGTAGTAGGATTAACGCCAGTCAGGATGTCCTGAATGGAATTGGGTAAACCATCGATATACCTCTCGATTGCCTTATCCAACGGGGTAACCATCGTGGGACACAACAAACTAAGCTCCTCAAATCGATCCGTATAAGCACGGTGTTCTCCCCCGACTTGTTTTAAATCGTCAAATTCTCGTTCCAAAAGTCGAATCTCGTGACAGGGACAGAACTCTCTCATCATGAGAGCTTGGAGCTCTTCCCAAGTTTTTTCTAGTGCCACTTCGGCACTCCTATCACGCATCACTCCGTTCCACCATGTAAGAGCTCGCTTCTCAAACACGCTAGATGCAAACTCAACTTTGCGTGCATTCGAACACTGCACATGTCTGAATGTGCTCTCGATACTCTCAAACTACTGTAGGAGCGCGGTTGCTCCTTGTGACCCAGAAAACTTAAGTGGCTTCGCAGATATGAAATTCTTGAAATTACACGGTGCATTGTTGTTGTTATTATTTTTATTGTTGTATAACTCGTGGATTTGGGTCACAATGCCTGGAGGTACAGCAGCCATTTGCTGAGAGACAGGGGCTGCGACTTCCTCAGTAGTAAAAGTTTGAGCATCACGTCGAGGAGGCATTGTCTTAAAAGGAAACATGGGAAACGAGTAAGGTTGACAATTGGAGGAACAAAAGAGGCATTGAAAACACCGACAAAACACAAGGAAGGCGATCATTCGTTCGTTACCTTGAACAAACAAATGAAACGCAGTGACAAATCAAAGTAAATAAGTCATAATAATGTATCGCGAAGACATGCTCGCCTATAAGTGAACACTCACCCCAAGAGTTCCCAGGTAAGAGTGACTGGTCCGATAATGCGGATTTGTACGAACACTCTAGCCTTAGACAGAAAACTCAGGGTACAGGCATTCACTCTTCCAGTTTGCACGTGTTCACATTATTAAGACCCAAACTTTGACGGGATTTGGAAAACTCAAAAGGTACTAAGCCAAAGATGGATCAAACCAGAAGGGTTCAAAACCATATAACAAAGGGTTCAAAACCTTATAACAGAAGGTTCAAAACCTAGTAATCAATCATCCAAGGATAGATGATTAATTTTCGAAGCGGATTCGTTATTGTGTTCTCGTTGTGGTTATCACCTAAGGATAGGTGACGATATTGTTTTAAAATTCTAAACACAAGTAAACTTGTGTTGGGGGTCCTAGAAAGTTATAGTCTAGGTCAAAGCATTGCTAATAACCTAATTCCCTATAACCATTGGCTCTGATACCAACTCTTCTGTCACACCCCGGCGTTTCCGTCGCGGTTTGTTGTTTTAACGCGGCCGGGGTGTGACAGAAGAGTACTTTAGGGTATCAAAACACTTTGTTTTGATACCAAATCAGTAGGTTAGACATGTTTTGACATGTCTAACTCGACACTATTAGTTTGTGCTTGTTTAAGGGTCGTAAGGTAAGCGGTCTAAACAACCGCTTATACTTCCGAACCCGACCCGTTTGGTCGATCTTTAGGATCCGACCAAGCTTAGTTAGTGATCATAGTTGCATAGGGAATAACCACTAAGGTTATACCTTATGATCACGTAGGAATGGTTAGTTGTATGCTAGTTAGCTTGTATGCCCATAGGAAATGACCAAAATGCCCTTTTGAAGCATAAATCCGTAATTTGACTATGTGAACATAATTTTGACATATAATCTGATTTAGTAACATGTTTAGGGATAATTGGGCATGTAAGACTTGACATAGCACATAGTTAACCATCCGGGCATAGTTTTACGCTAACGACGCATTATAGTAGCTTATGTTACCATAATGTGTCGAAACAGGTCAAAAGCACTTAGGTGGACTTTCCAATCATAATGTAGGGCCTATTAAATCATACCATATGAGTTCAATTACTCATTTGATTTATAGAACCACATTCTATCCTATGTCCCGATTTAGGAGCCGATTTATTAACATAGTTATCTATACTAGGTTGATTCTGTGATACTTGGAGCTTAAATTGGTCTTATTCTCAAGACTAATTAGCAATCCCAAGTGAGTACATAGTTCCCCCCTTTTACCGTTTTCAAATATTTTGGGGTGATACACATGTACATACATGTTACTTTTGTGCATTTCATGCTTTTATGACATAAACATGTTAGTTTCACCTAGTACATATTTAGTACATGCTTTCACTATGTTTTGCTATGTATGTTAAGCATGCTAGCACATTGATTTGTTACACATTTGTTGCATGGAACACATTGTTTTACATGACATTTCTGCTATGTATGTTTACTGAGCATGCTAGCACATTGTTTTACATGAACATTTCTACTAGGCATGTTTACTTAGCATTCCTAGTACATGGTTTTTATAGCATGCTTACATTGGTTATGAAATTTGGTATGTTAAATCGGGACAATAATACATTCATTAACATTGATCACGCCGCTCGGACTTATGTAATGGTACCATAGGAATTGACAACTCCCGTTTCCGACTTCCTAGGTTTGTTTGGAAGTTGGGAATGACAGAATCCGACTACATAATTTAGATAAACCTTTAATTCGTTTAAGGGTTTGTCGCCACAGTCGCAAGGCTTGAATGTATGCGATTAACATTACTATATAAATGTTTGTAATCATAAAGCATTGTTTTCTGCAAAACGTAACATTTGATTTAAACTTAGGTTTATTCAAAAACATTGTTTTGTACATTTTCTATGGGGTTGAGTAGCTTCTAGTTATTCACCATACATGACACAGTTTATACATTGACATCATCACATAGTTTAAGTAGATGATTTCCTACTTACTATGCATTTCATTTGGTTATATATGAAACATTTCACACAGGACATGGTACATGGTTTACACATACACATTTTTGACATTGAACAAAACATTTTGGTTGGTTATTGATAAGTGACTTATGTAATGGGGCTATGTGTTATATGATAAAAGCATGGTGGATACGCCGCTGTTACTTCCTATATATAAGTGCTTTTATTGTATTATACATTGTTGCGTTATATGAATCACTTGGGCAAGACATGAAACATTTTATACAAGAACAAGACATTGTTTTACAAAGTACACATTTTATCCAAATTCATTTTCACTTGGTTATTCATCTAACCATGCATTATCATTTCATCATTATTTGATTTTCATATCGATTTTCACATGGTTTTACAAAGGAAAACATTTTACAAGATTCATGACTACATTTTATTAAACACTTCTTTTAAATACAAGTCATGAATCTGCATAAACAAAACCTATGTATCTCACAGGCATTTTTATGCTGACGTACCTATTTTTACATGTGTTTCAGGTGCTAATGCATGATGGTGTTTGTGCTTCACTTAGGCGGACTCGGGCCTTAGTGACTTAAAAGACAGTTATTATGTTAGTTTAGTTTGAACTCAAAGACAATATAACTTTAATTTTAATAATATATAACTTTAATTGCCATGGTTGTTGAAACAATAATTCTGTCGCCACTCACCTCCCCGGCGTTTCCGCCGCGGTTTTGTTGTTTTAACGCGGCCGGGGTGTGACAGAAGAGTTGGTATCAGAGCCAATGGTTATAGGGAACTAGGTTATTAGTAATGCTTTGACGTAGACTATAACTTTCTAGGACCCTAACACAAGTTTACTTGTGTTTAGATCTTAAAACAATACCCATCACCTATCCTTAGGTGATAATCATAACGAGAACACAATAACAAATCCGCTTTGAAGATTAATCATCTATCCTTGGATGATTGATTATATGGTTTTGAACCCTCCCGGTTTGATTCATTTTTGGCTTTATGCCTTCTGAATTTTAAATCCCGTCAAAGTTTTGGGTCTAAATAATGTGAACACGTGCAAACTAGAAGAGTGAATGCCTGTACCCTGAGTTTTCTGTCTAAGGCTAGAGTGTTCGTACAAATCCGCAGTATCGGACCAGTCACTCTTACCTGGGAACTCTTGGGGTGAGTGTTCACTTATAGGCGAGCATGTCTTCACGATACATTATTATGACTCATTTACTTTGATTTGTCACTGTGTGTTGTTTGTTTGCTTTGTGGTAACGAACAAACGACCACCATCCTTGCTTTTTGTCGATTTTATTGTTATCTCATTTTCATCACATCATCTCACTCGTTTTCTCTCATGTTTCCTCTTTTAGAATGCCTCCTCAACGTAACGTTCCTCAACCTGATGCCGAACTGGCAGCTATTATAGCACAGTAGATGGCTGCTATGCTACCTGGTCTCATAACTCAAATAAACCAAGCCACAAATAACAATGTTAATGCACCTGCTCCATGCAACTTTAAACAGTTTAACTCGGCTAAACCGCTCAAGTTTAGTGGTACTGAAGGAACAACAGGGCTCCTATAGTGGTTTGAGAGTCTTGAGAGCACGTTTCGCCATGTTCAGTGTCCGAAACCGTAAGGTCGAGTTTGCTTCTAGTATGTTTCAAAAGAGGGCCCTTACCTGGTGGAATGGGGTAATGAGAGACCGAGGTGCTGATGTTGCTTTGGGTCAGACTTGGGAGGAACTCAGGGCTCTCATGATGAGAGAATTTTGTCCTCCACACGAGCAGAGGGCACTCGAAGATGAGTTCAATGATCTGAAGCAAGTCAGTGGTGAACACCGGACTTACACTGACAGATATGAGGAGTTAAGCTTGCTCTGTCCGACTATGGTCACGCCTTTGGATAAGGCTATTGAGAGGTACATAGACGGGTTGCCAGATCCTGTTCAGGATATTGTCACTAGCAGTCACCCTACTACCGTCCGACAGGCCATTGAGCTAGCTGCTACCCTTACTGAATCCCAAATCAAGAAGGGTAAACTCCACAGGAAGGGTGACAAGAAGCAGAAACAGTCTGATAGCACCAAGGATAACAAGAGCAAGAAGGCTGTTGAGTCTTCTAAGAAATCTAGGAAGCGTAAGGCTTCCAAGAATTTTGCTGTTACCGCTCAGACTAACCAGGCTGCTCCTAATCAGACAGCACAGAATCAGGCTGCACAACCTGCTGCCAAGAGGCAGTATGCTGGTAATGCACCTCCGTGCAACAAATGTAACAGCCATCACCAGCCACAAATGCAATGCCGCATCTGCACGAGTTGTGGCAAGTCTAGTCATCTTGTGAACACCTGCCGTTTTGCTCCTAATCAGAATCAGGCAGCTCAAAACCCAGCAGTACAAAACCCTGCCCAGAATCCTGCAGGACCTCACTTTCCGCCTGGTTTATGTTTCAACTGTGGGGATCTGACCCACTACAGGAACAACTGCCCGAGGTTGGCAAATGCAAATCAGGCACCGGCTCGTGGTAGAGCTTTTAACTTGAATGCCAATGAGGCGCGTGCAGATAACGAAGTGGTGAACGGTACGTTCCTTGGTAACAACCATCCTGCTTCTGTTCTATTTGATTCGGGTGCCGATAAGAGTTTTGTGTCCTTAGTATTTGAGCCTTTGCTTGCGATGACTAGAACAAAACTAGTGGTGAACCTGTAGTCCTCGACTCTGTTCTTCGAAATTGCCAGTTGAATCTCAATAACCATGTTTTCCCTATCGACCTCACACCGATGCAACTCGGGAGCTTTGATATGATAGTTGGAATGGATTGGTTATCCAAGTACCATGCTGAGGTGATATGTTTTGAGAAGTTGGTCCGTATACCGCTTTCGACTGGTGAGATCTTAGAAGTTCGTGGGGAGAAACCTGCTAGTAGCCTTAAACTCATGTCATGTACCCAAGCCCACAAATACCTACGAAAGAACTATGTTGCTTTCTTAGCACATGTTGTAGAGGATAAAGGCAAGGGTAGACTATCCAAGATATCCCTGTTGTTCGGGATTATCCAGAGGTATTTCCCGAAGAATTACCTGGTTTACCCCCCTGTACGCCAAGTTGAGTTCCGCATTGATCTCGTACCTGGTGCAAATCCCATTGCTAAGTCACCTTATCGTCTTGCACCGTCTGAGATGCAAGAGTTATCTAAGCAGCTTCAGGAGCTATCTGACAAAGGATTCATCCGTCCAAGCTTTTCCCCTTAGGGCGCTCCTGTCCTATTTGTGAAAAAGAAAGATGGATCTTTCAGGATGTGTATCGATTACCGTGAGCTTAACAAGCTTACCATCAAGAATCGATATCCCCTACCTCGCATTGATGATCTCTTTGATCAGCTACAGGGTGCTACTTGCTTTTCAAAGATTGATCTACGTTCTGGGTATCATCAACTTCGAGTTCTCGAAGAAGATATTCCCAAGACAGCTTTTCGTACGCGTTATGGTCATTATGAGTTTACAGTTATGCCCTTCGGTTTAACTAATGCTCCTGCTGTTTTCATGGACTTGATGAATAGGGTTTGTAAGCCTTATTTGGACAAGTTCATCATCGTCTTCATTGATGATATTTTGATCTATTCTAAGACTCGTGCTGTCCATGAGCAACATCTTCGTCTTACAATGGAGCTTCTAAAGAAAGAACAACTTTTCGCCAAATTCTCCAAGTGCAAATTCTGGCTTAAGGAAGTTCAATTTTTGGGGCACATTGTCAACGAACAAGGTATACATGTAGATCCCGCCAAAATCAGTGCGATTAAGGACTGGGATACACCTACTACTCCTACCGAGGTTCGTTCTTTTCTTGGTCTAGCGGGTTATTACCGCCGTTTCATTGAAAACTTCTCCAAGATTGCGGTTCCTCTCACTGCTTTAACTCAGAAAAGCAAACCTTTTGAGTGGGGATCCAAACAGGAAGAAGCTTTCCAGACCTTGAAACAGAAACTCTGCGATGCACCTATTCTATCTTTGCCCGAGGGTAATGACGATTTTGTTGTGTACTGTGATGCATCCAACTTAGGCCTTGGCTGCGTTCTTTTGCAAAGAAACAAAGTTATAGCCTATGTATCAAGACAGCTGAAAGTGCACGAGAAAAACTACATGACTCATGATCTTGAGTTAGGTGCAGTAGTCTTTGCTTTCAAAATCTGGAGACACTACCTTTACGAAACAAAGTGTGTAGTGTTTACTGACCACAAGAGTCTCCAGCACATCTTCAATCAGAAAGAACTAAACATGAGGCAACGACGTTGGGTTGAACTCCTAAACGACTACGATTGTGAAATTCGCTACCATCCTGGTAAGGCGAATGTCGTGGCTGACGCATTGAGTCGTAAGGAACATGTTAAGCTTCACTGTGTTCAGGTTCGATCTGGCATTCAATCTCGCATAATTCAGGCTCAACATACTTGTGTTGCACAGGACTTGATGGGTAAAGAATTACCGTGTCATACTAATCCTGAGCTTGAACTGAGAGATTTTGGGATCTTCTATTACATGGGACGTTTGTGGGTCTCAAGCATAGACAATATTCGCACCTTGCTAATGGATAAAGCTCACAAGTCTCGTTATTCTATTCATCCTGGTGCAGACAAAATGTATAAGGATCTTCGAACCCAGTATTGGTGGCCGGGTATGAAGAAAGACATTGCCTTATATGTTTCCAAATGCCTTGTCTTAAGGTTAAGGCAGAACACCAACATCCCTCTGGATTATTGGAGCAACCAGAGATTCCGGTTTGGAAATGGGAAAACATTTCTATGGATCTCATTACCAAGCTGCCGCGCACTAAAAGAGGTCATGACGCCATTTGGGTTGTTGTTGATCGTCTAACAAAGTCAGCACATTTCTTGCCGATCCGTGAGGATCTATCTGCTGACAAGCTTGCCAAAATCTATGTTGATGAGATTGTATCTCGACATGGGGTTCCTTTGAACATTATATCTGACAGAGATGCTCGATTCTCGTCTCGTTTTTGGAGAACCATGCAATCTGCCATGGGTACTCAACTTCATTTGAGCTCAGCGTACCATCCGCAGACTGATGGTCAATCTGAGAGAACAATCCAGACACTGGAGGATATGCTTAGAGCATGTGTGATGGACTTTGGTGGTAGTTGGGATTCGCATCTACCTTTGATCGAATTCTCCTACAACAATAGTTATCACTCTAGCATCAACATGGCTCCTTTCGAAGCTTTATACGGTCGAAAATGTCGTTCACCGGTCTGCTGGAATGAGATAGGTGAAGCTCAGCTTACTGGACCTGAACTCATTCTAAAGACTACAGATAAGGTCAAGAAGATTCGTGATAACCTACAGACAGCTAGAAGCCGTCAGAAGTGTTACGCGGATCGACGACACAAGCCCTTAGAATTTCAAGTTGGTGATCACGTCCTACTCAAGGTATCCCCTTGGAAAGGTGTGATTAGATTTGGAAAGAAAGGAAAACTTGCACCTCGCTATGTTGGACCATTTAAGATCGTTGAAAGAGTCGAAAAAGTAGCCTACAGATTAGAGCTACCTCATGAACTTGGAAATGTTCATCCAACATTCCACGTGTCCAATCTCAGAAAGTGTTTAGCTGATGAGAACCTCCACATACCACTTGATGAAATTCGTGTTGATAACACGATGCACTTTGTTGAGAAACCTGTGGAGATAGTGGACCGTTCATTTAAACAGTTGAAGGGCAAGCGAATTAAATTGGTCAAAGTTTGCTGGGAATCTAAACGTGGCCCAGAGTTTACTTGGGAACGTGAAGATCAGATGAAAGAGAAATATCCGCATCTATTCTCACAAGTTTCCTCTAAATAAATTTCGGGACGAAATTTCCTAAAGTAGGGGAGACTGTGACATCTGTGCTTGTGATATCATTTTACAAACTCTGAACAATACAATATTAATAAAATAGTGTGTTTTGATCCCAATGTTTGTCATTTATGTTTGGTTTTGTGCCCATGTTGATTTCTGATCGATTTTGAACTCTATATCGCTTTCTGGAGAGTTATACGCAAAGTGGTGCGTAAATACGATCAGTTTAACGTGACAAACACTCCGGGACATCATCATAAACTTAACATACCTTAAATAACCTTTACATAACTTAGAAATAAGTTTTAAAGGCTTTAGTATGGCAAAAACAAGTTTATTCGCTCTTAGGGACTATTTGCGTCAACTTGCAAAAGTCTGCCGTTTCGTAAGGCAACGTACAGTCCGGAACTTGATCATAAGTTAAACATACCATATATAACCTAAACATGGCTTAGAAATAAGCTTTGATAGGTTCTGTGTGCGAAAACATGCTTACATGATCTTACAGGGACTAAAAGTGTCAAAAACGACGTAAGTTTGCATTTTCGCGCATATCTTACGTTCTGGACACATCTGGACATCCAAAATTTTTTGTACACACTAAAATATTTTTATTTTAGTGATCGGCATGCAAAAATTCCATTCGTTGCTTAATTTGGTTCGTTTTTACGTTCGTTTGAGTTTCGTCGTAATTTAACGAACAACGCGACCGTACGCCCAAACGAGCCGACATCAGAGAATGTTCCAAGCATATTTTGAGTCCTCTAAACTTTATTGACCTTGTAGAGCCTTGAAAATGGCTTAACAGGGGTCAAAAAGGCCTGGAATGTACTCGATTGCATGCAGGAACCAAAACTGTAAATTTTCAAAGTTTGCTGATCTGGGGAGCTCAGGCGGGGCGCGTAAGCCCAGCCCCAACTCTTACGCGGGGCGCCTCAGCAGCCCAGCGACCAGAAACTCAATTTTAGCAATCTGTTTGAAGTTTAAGGGCTGTTTATGCCATTTTTTGGAATGTTAAGCAATTTTAGTGACCACCAAGGCTTTGTACCTGCTTGTGACAATTGGAGGGTCAAGATTTATTGCTTAATGGCTAAACAAACCACTTGTGATGATCTTGTTACTTCACAACAACTATAAATAGCCATCCAAGTTCACTTCATTCCTTGCTCATTCCTTCTTTCTCTCCTTCACATCTGCTTAGGGAGCATTCTCAAGTTGATTGGGACTTTGTCTTATTTGTAGAAAAGATAGCAAGGACCCTAAGTGAGCTTCTTTCATTCTTTTTATTGCCTTTTTCCTTATGTAGTGCAGAAAGTCAAACATTTGGCCAACAGTTTGACTTTCGGTTTTGACCATCAATTGGTCAAGTCAAAGTTCAATTGAACTTTGAAACGTGATTGTAATCACGATAGTTATAATCCTTCGTGATTATAGCCGCTGATTACCACGTTAGCTAGTTGTAGTGTCGAGTCAATGTTTCGGTCAAAATGTGTTTTAGCACGCATTTTGCCTCGGAACTACTTTAGGGTATCAAAACACTTTGTTTTGATACCAAATTAGTAGGTTAGACATGTTTTGACGTGTCTAACTCGACACTATTAGTTTGTGCTTGTTTAAGGGTCGTAAGGTAAGCGGTCTAAACAACCGCTGATACTTCCGAACCCGACCCGTTTGGTCGATCTTTAGGATCCGACCAAGCTTAGTTAGTGATCATAGTTGCATGGGGAATAACCACTGAGGTTATACCTTATGATCACGTAGGAATGGTTAGTCTTATGCTAGTTAGCTTGTATGCCCATAGGAAATGACCAAAATGCCCTTTTGAAGCATAAATCTGTAATTTGACTATGTGAACATAATTTTGACATATAATCTGATTTAGTAACATGTTTAGGGATAATTGGGCATGTAAGACTTGACATATCACATAGTTAACCATCCGGACATAGTTTTACGCTAACGACGCATTATAGTAGCTTATGTTACCATAATGTGTCAAAACGGGTCAAAAGCACTTAGGTGGACTTTCCATTCAGAATGTAGGGCCTATTAAATCATACCATATGAGTTCAATTACTCATTTGATTTATAGAACCACATTCTATCCTATCTCCCGATTTAGGAGCCGATTTATTAACATAGTTACCTATACTAGGTGCCGGTTGATTCTGTGATACTTGGAGCTTAAATTGGTCTTATTCTCAAGACTAATTAGCAATCCCAAGTGAGTACATAGTTCCCCTATTTTACCGTTTTCAAATATTTTGGGGTGATACACATGTAGATACATGTTACTTTTGTGCATTTCATGCTTTTATGACATAAACATGTTAGTTTCACCTAGTACATATTTAGTACATGCTTTCACTATTGATTTGTTACACATTTGTTGCGTGGAACACATTGTTTTACATGACATTTCTGCTATGTATGTTTACTGAGCATGCAAGCACATTGTTTTACATGAACATTTCTACTAGGCATGTTTACTTAGCATTCCTAGTACATGGTTTTTATAGGATGCTTACATTGGTTATGACATTTGGTATGTTAAATCGGGACAATAATACATTCATTAACATTGATCACGCCGGTCGGACTTATGTAATGGTACCATAGGAATTGACAACTCCCGTTTCCGACTTCCTAGGTTTGTTTGGAAGTTGGGAATGACAGAATCCGACTACATAATTTAGATAAACCTTTAATTCGTTTAAGGGTTTGTCGCCACAGTCGCAAGGCTTGAATGTATGCGATTAACATTACTATATAAATGTTTGTAATCATAAAGCATTGTTTTCTGCAAAACGTAACATTTGATTTAAACTTAGGTTTATTCAAAAACATTGTTTTGTACATTTTCTATGGGGTTGACTAGCTTCTAGTTATTCACCATACATGACACAGTTTATACATTGACATCATCACATAGTTTAAGTAGATGATTTCCTACTTACTATGCATTTCATTTGGTTATATATGAAACATTTCACACAGGACATGGTACATGGTTTACACATACACATTTTTGACATTGAACAAAAAGTTTTGGTTGGTTATTGATAAGTGACTTATGTAACGAGGCTATGTGTTATATGATAAAAGCATGGTAGATACGCCGGCGTTTCCGCCGCGGTTTGTTCTTTTAACGCGGTCGGGGTGTGACAGAAGAGTTGGTATCAGAACCATGGTAACCAAATGTTTCGTTTTATTGAATTATTAGGTAATGTACATTGTCTTTAAACCAAAAGAAACAAAACTACACATCGTTTATAACTGTTTTTAAGACACTAAAGCCTTGTCCAGGTCCTATGTGACACAAGCTTCCTAGCAAGCAACATCAAGCAATACCACCTGAAACATATGTAAAAATAAAGTCAGCAAAGAAATGCTGGCGAGTACATAGGTTTTATGGGAGTATCGGATTCATGGCTCGTTTATATGTTGCAGTACCTCGTTAGACTACAAGAGTCAAAATACAAACCTCGTTTTGAAAAGTGTATTGCAACATAGTTAACCAACTCAAATCGAATTGATTATAGTTTATAAAATCTCGTAGCCATGATTCTTAACCCAAAAACATTTGTTTTAGTAAAACAACTTGTAAACATCTCGTAAAAACTCGTTAATAAAACTCGTATGGTTTATATCGTTTCGAAAACCTCGTTGTGTGACATTGTTTCAAAATCGTTTCCCCAGTGAACTAAATAATGACACGCAATGTAATATGATAGAAGCACTTATATATAAGATGTACCAGCGGCGTATCTACCATGATTCTATCATACTACACCCGTCCCATTATCTAATCACTACCCAAAATCAATCGTTTAATTCGTTTAACTCGTTTCAAATCGTGTATCTCGTTTCAAATCGTTTAACTCATCCCAAAATCGTATTCGTTTTAATAGTGAAACTACTTTTGGTCGTCTCGTTAACAACATTCAAACCTTCGTGACTCGTCTAACTCGTTTCTCGTTTCTCGTATTAACAAACCACCAAAGGGTAAGTTAACAATCATCAGGTTCGGTCGTTACCTACATAACCCCCACACATAACCATGGGTGTAGTCTGATAACGGGATTTGTCAGATCCTATGGTACCATAACCTAATATTGGTTGGCTCGGCCAAAGCTAATGAATGTCATTCGTTATGTAATCACAACCAACAAGTCTTGTTCACCTTATTGAAATCGTTATTAGTTTAGTATAAACCATCTTAATCGTTTTTGAAATCATCGTTTAAACCATGTAATTCGTTTTGTACATATGAATCACCCCAAAACAATTGAAAACAATAAAATAGGGGAACTATGTACTCACTTGAGATTGTAGGGTATCCCTGATTTAGTGAACTATCAATGCTCGGGCAATCAAGGAATCAGGTGGTACCTAGTATCGGATCGCTAGTCAAACAAAAGACGCCTAAAACGGAAGATCGGAAAGAATGAGGTTTAACAAAGCCTACATTCTAAATCGGAACCTATATGATATGGTTTAACAAAGCCTACATTCTAAATCGGAACCTAACCTAAGTGCTTTCGACCCATCGCGACCCATTAAGGTAGCTTACGCTACTTTAACGTGTCGTGCGCGCAAACGCGCGTTCGAGACGTCTAACTAGTCCTATGACAAGTATTATATGCCTAAACATGTTTAAATAGGTTGCATAATTAGTTATGTGACAAAGTTTAGGTTACATAGGCTTAAAATCCAATTATGCATGAAAAGGGCATTTTGGTAATTTACCTAAGGCATATAATTCGCCTATCATACAACTACTTAAACTCGGTGACCATAAGGTATAACCTCGGAAGGTTATTCCCAATACAACTATGGTCACTAAACATGCTTAGTCGGATCCTAAAGATCGACCAAACGGGTTGAGTTCGGAAGTCTAAGCGGTGGTTTAGACCGCTCGACTTACGACTCTAAACAAGCACAAACTATTAGTGACGAGTTAAACATGTCAAAGCATGTTTAACCTACTGATTTGGTATCAAAACAAAGTGTTTTGATAATAGTAGTCCCGTTGCAAAATGCGTGCTAAAACGCATTTTGACCGAAACTTTGACTCGTCACTACACCTAGTCAACGTGGTAATCAATTGGTATAGTCACTAAGGACTATAACCAACGTGATTACGCTCACGTTGCGAAGTTCAAACGAACTTCTCGTTGACCAACTCGTGGTCAAAGCTGAAAGTCAAACTATATTTGACTTTCATACTAGAAAAAAAATAAAAGAATGAAAGAATGCTCACAATGGGTCCTTGCTATCTTTTCTACAAGAAAACCAAGTTCCCAAGAAGATTAGAAAGCTCCAAACACTTTGGGAAGCTCTCCAAATCAGATGTAGAGATGAGGAGGAGTAAATGAGCAAGGAAAACAATGAAGGTGCTTGACTATTTATACTTGTTGCAACTCAACAAGATCATGCCAAGTTTTTGTGTGGCCAACAAGGAATAATCATGGCCCTACACTTGTTAGAAGCTGATTAGTAACCTTGGTGATCACTTAAACTTGCCCATCACACAAAAGAATTACCATAACAGCCCTAAACTATCAAACAGTTGCTGAAATCAAGTTTCTGGTCGCTGGGCAACTCACGCCGCCCGCGTAAGGATAGGCAGGGGGCTTACGCGGCCCGCCTGGCCTCCCCAGATCAGCAAAGTTTGTAAATTGGCAGATTAGGTCCCTGCATGTGTTTGAGCTCATTTCAGGCCTTTTTGACCCCCGTTAAGCCATTTTCAAGGCTCTACAAGGTCAATAAAGTTTAGAGGACTCAAAATATGCTTGGAACATTCTCGGATGCCGGCTCGTTTGGTCGTACAGTCGCGTTGTTCGTTAAATTACGACGAAACTCAATCGGACGTGAAAACGATCCAAATTAAGCGACGAATGGAATTTTTGCATGCCGATCACTAAAAAAAATATTTTAGTGTGTACAAAAATTTTGGATGTCCAGATGTGAACAGAACGTAAGATATGCGCGAAAATGCAAACTTACGTCGTTTTTGACACTTTTAGTCCCTGTAAGATCAAATAAGCATGTTTTCGCACACCGAACCCTTCAAAGCTTATGTCTAAGCTATGTTTAGGTTATTTATGGTATGTTTAGCTTATGATCAAGTTCTGGACTGCTCGACATCATACGAATCGGTATAGTTTCGCAGTTTGACACAAATAGTCACTATGATCGAACAAACTTGTTTTCTACACACCAAACCATCCAAAACTTATTTCTAAGTTATGTGAAGGTTATTTAAGGTATGTTAAGCCCATTTCACTATCCCGGAGTGTTTTTCGCGTTTAACTGATTGCGTTCACGCACCACTTTGCATATAACTTTCCAGAAAGCAATTTAAAGCTTGGAATCGGAATCGAATCGAATTGTAAAATCACCAACACATAAAACACATATAATAACACCAAAACACATTGTATTATAAATAATTAACATTGTTTTGAACTGTTCATCGATTAAAGAGCAGAGTTGTCACAAATAGAACATACTATCGGCCTAGTAGAGCCACATGTTACGAAAAGAACTTACTATTACGAACTTACTTATTGTGAACTCGCTCAACTAGTTGTTGACTCTCTGTTACATGCCTTGCAGGTCGTTAGGTATACATGGAGCTTGCACTGGGAGGCGCGGTCGTTGTGGACAAGGATCGTGAATGCTTTGATTAAACATTTGACATTTCATACTTTACTTATGTTGGGCTTTTACTCATATGCTTCCGCTAAACGTTGAATTTATACTTATGTTTTGAACACCTTTCATATGGATTGGTTTGGTTAAATTACATTTACTTTTACTATTTACATTGTTCTATATGATGGTGGCTTGATCCTGGTCAGTCACGCTCCCAAGCGGTGATACTCCGCGGGTGGATTTTGGGGGTGTGACACGCGGGTCATGAACTGTTGACTTTTATGGATGCTTCATCTGGATTTCAGCAAATTCAGATGGAACCATCTGATCAAGAGGATACAGCCTTTATGACCCCAACTGGTATTTATTGTTATATTGCTATGCCATTTGGACTAAGAAATGCAGGTGCTACTTATCAAAGGCTAGTCAATATGATGTTCAAGGATCAAATTGGACACACTATGGAAGTCTATATAGATGACATGATGGTTAACTCTAAAAAAGCTGAGGATCACCTTAGAGACTTGGAGGAAGCATTCAATATCCTTGATAAATTTAATATGAAACTAAATCCTTCCAAGTGTCATTTTGGTGTAAAAGCAGGTAAATTCCTAGGGTATATGGGGACAAAAAGAGGCATTGAAGCAAGTCCAGAGCCAATTAAGGCTATCATGAACATCAAATCTCCTGCTAATGCCAAGGATGTGCAAAGATTAACAGGGAGGATCGCAGCCTTAAACAGGTTCATATCCAAATCCTAAGAAAAATGCAAGGAATTCTACGACATTTTGAGGAAGAACAAAAAATTTGATTGGACTGAAAAGCACGAAAATTCTCTCAAAGCTCTTAAGGATTACCTATCCTCAGCTCCTGCCTTGATGAAACCAGAAAAAGGGGATGTGCTATCCTTATACCTCGTAGTATCATCTAAAGCAGCAAGTGCCGTCCTTGTTAAGGATCATGAAGGTACACAACATCCTGTCTATTATGTAAGTAAGAGTTTGCTTGATGCTAAATCCAGGTATTCACATTTAGAAAAAACTTATTCTTGCTTTAATTATGGCATCTACTAAATTTAGACACTATTTTGAAACTCATGCAATTACTGTTAAGACTAATTTTCCAATTAAGAATGTTCTCAGGAAACCTGAAATGTCAGGAAGGATGGCTAAGTGGGCAGTGAAGCTCAGTGCTTATGATATAAGATATGAACCTAGATCTGCCATTAAATCCCAAGCCTTAGCTGATGTCACACCCCCATTTCCACGTGTCACCGGTGGGCCCGGTGTGGGGTACAGTGACGTAGTTGGCATCGTCATAGACAATCAACACAATATAATAATGCACAGCGGAAGCAGAATAGATACATTTCAACTTTTAAATAAAATGACATAATAACATCATAAGTAGTTGAAACGGATCCACAGGCGGATCAATAAAATAAGATAAAATAGTTCAACAGATAATTGTCGTCCGAGCTTGCGAGACTATAGTGGACGCTCTTTAGGAAACAGCCAGCCTATTTCGTATAGTACCTGCACTTAACCTTTTGGGAAAAATACGTCAGTTTACACTGGTAAATACAAATCGACTGACTCATTTTGAAAATGATTGAAAATTGATTTAAATGCACAAGGCATAAATATTTTTATTAACTTGGGATATTTATAAAATATAAACTTGTGAACGATTTACATGCACTCATATCTCTGGTGGCCCGGGATCTACTGTCCGGGCTAGAGATTAAATGACACACCACATTAAAGAGTTATACACGACGGGTGTACGCCTACACCCCGTGCTCTGGTCGTGGCCATCTCGTAAGATAATGCCAAGGATATCCGGGACATGGTCAATAACCCCCCAAAGCCTTTAAGTAAGACAAGACTGTTTAAACGAAATCACACAAGCTATTCAAGACTGTACACCCATAGGGCGCAGGACTTGTGCGCCCGATCAAGCGGTATTTTAAATACTGTACCCCAAGCCCGTATAGGGAAAATAAGTCAAAATGTATTTACCTGAGCAAGTATAAGTCACAAACGATAAGTGTTGGTAGCTTTTACCGTGCCTCCTAATCTGGAACAAAGGTTTATAATTAACCTATTAGATTCCTAACGGCCTTTTATTTAAGCTTAAGCTTTGACCGGTTAGTTTTAGGAATGATACGGTTTACGCACGATTAAGCGAAAGACCGGATAGAATGTGATTTAGACCCGACAAGTTTGAATACTTGTATAATATGGGTATACTAAATACATTCTGGATTTTGAAATAAAAATGATATCGTTTGACCCGTTTCGGTCAATTTACGCAAACTAGTTACGTAAACCGAACCGACGCAAAAAGGGCGATACGGGTAGTCAATGATTCAAATGCAAGTTCCCTGAGATAATATGCTTAAAATATGATATTATATCAGTAAGTTATGTTCTATATTGCCCGGGATAATTTTAAACTCGATTTATGCCTTAGAAGGGCATTTTGGTCATTTAAAAGATAATAAAAGGATAAAATTAGAAATCTGAGTTTCGGGTCTGGTTCATACAGTAAATATACTTAATATAACATATTATATCAGTAGGGTATGACCCATATACCAAATTTATCAATTCAAACCAAACTATGCACCGTAGGGGTATTTTAGTAATTTCACAAGGGCTAAAAATGCCAAAACTGGAAATCTGAGATCATATACTTATACTTACTGTTACTATATGAAAATATGCTAAACACATCAGTAGGTATAGGTCTTATATGTTTAAAACAAGTATAACGCTTTACTATGCGTTAAAAACGCTAAAAATACGATTTAAGGGCGTTTTCGGGTTTTCACAATAAATCTGAGATTTTTATATTTCCAGAATACTTAAAATAATTTATTCATCATATAAATTTAGTAGAAAAAGGTTTCGGGTCAAAAGGATGTGTAAAACTCATTTTATGGCTAAAACGGTCAAAACCGACATAAGCCGAAATGACTAGGCAACCTAGGATCCGTTCAGCCAAAAATTAATTAAAAATCATCAAAATTCCCAGAATATTATAATACATCAGTTGGTAAAAAGTTTCGTATCAAAACGTGGCCAGAAACGGGTTCTATGCGAAAAGGACCGTTTATGTAAATTTATAATATAGTTTTACGCTAATGGCCATAACTCACAATCTGGACCACCAACTGATCCGAAATTTTCGGTGCAAGTTCATATATTAAAAATAAAGATTTCCATCCTTTCACTTTTCCAAAAATCCCGTTTTAAATCAAAAAGGGCAAAATAGTCAACTTTATGCATAAATCGGAACATGCATTCGAATAGGCTAAGCATAGACTCAATCAAAGAAAATTCCAGAAAGTTTAACTAAAATAAAAAAAAATAGTCAAAAATACTTTCCAATACAGATCTCGAACATGCATGTACGAATCCGAATCGATAGTCTACGAAATAATCGTTTTACAAGACTTTCGGTTCCGATTCGTGGCTATACTATAGATTGTCGAGTTGATGATGATTAAAACACATTCTTATATGTAATACAAGTTATTTATGATGATCAATCAGATTGCATGTCTAATATATTAACATCCAAGCTTATTTTTGCGAAAATCAATTCTGTTGACTTTTTAGAACCATGTTTGACTCGACAATTAGCATGCATATAGTGGGATTCAGATAGTGCCCCTTAGAGGGTTTGTTTCCCACATAAATACCAATCTATAACAAGTTTCAATTCGAGAAATGACTGAAAGAAATCCGTTTAATCGGAAAGTCAAAGGTTATGAACACCCAGTTTGACTTTTACTAATAATCAAAGCAAAAACGGATTATAGAACGAATTGAAAGCTTACAAGAGTCCTATAGAGGTTTAGTGAACACTAGAAGTCGGCCTTGTTGCTCAGATTGTCTCCAGGAATCTGCCTTGAAGTTCTTGAATGTTGAGAGCACTTGGTTACTATGAAAAATGATCAAGAAATGGCCTTTCAATCTGATTTAAAGAGTGAAATTCGTGGGTTACTGTTGCCTAGCCATGCATGGCTTCTAATTGGTGCAAAAGGAGGCAAGAACCAGCTGTATCCAACCCAAAATCGGACCCAAATCAACCCAAAACGAATTTCTGGTCGCTGGCAGCCCCACGCGGCCCGCTTGGGCTTTACCAGGCGGGTCGCCTGACCCTGGTTCAGCCAAAACAAGTTTTAAACTTGACAGCTTTGGCCCCTGGACTTGTACGCGATGTTTCGGCTACTTTTCTCGACCCGTAAACCCCCAAACTTGGTTTCTAAGAACCTTAGGACTTTTACCAACATGGTAATGCCCTCGGATAACTTTGCGCTCAACCGAAAAGCCCTGAAATTCGACGTTGACGCTTTTAGTCCCTTAAGTACGGTTTTGGCCATAACTTTCTCATACGTTGACAAAACTTCATGAAATTTTTACCACATATTCTAGTGAGTATATTTTAGCTATACAAAGCTTCGGGTCTGCCAAAAGTTCACTCAGAGGTATAAATTAAACATGTTGACACTTTTGGCCCCTATAGTTTACAATACTTCACTTTTGTGCAATTTCCGTGTCGTATGATCCATGAACCATCCGTTTAAGGTTATAAACATTATGTGGGGTTATCATAGAGCCTATTTATCCATTGTTGACACTTTGGACCCTTACGTTCCACAGTTTTCACTGTTTGTCACTTTTAGTCCCTCTAAAGTATGTTTTCACATAACGGAACCTTATGACACGTGTCAAGACATTATTGGACGAAATTTTTCGAGGTGTTACATCCTCACCCCCTTAAAAGAAATCTCGACCCCGAGATTTATTCAAACAAATGGGGATATTTCTCTTGCATCGTGGATTCCACTTCCCGCGTGTATTCGGGACCTCTACGGGCATCCCACTTGACCTTTACAATAGGCACGTGCTTCCTTCGAAGCTTCTTTACCTGTCGATCCTCAATCGACAAAGGTTTTTCAACAAACTTTAGACTTTCGTCTATGTGTATATCTGTATGCGGTATAACCAGTGAATCGTCAGCGAAACACTTCTTCAAATTACAGATATGGGACACATTATGAATAGCACTAAGCTCTTCAGGCAAGTTTAACTTGTAAGCGACTGACCCGACACGTTCGATAATCTCGAAGGGTCCTATATATCTCGGGCTTAGCTTGCCTTTCTTTCCAAATCGCATTACACCTTTCCAAGGTGACACTTTTAGCAATACTTTTTCACCTACATCGAAGTGAAAATCTTTGCGCTTAGGATCCGCATAACTTTTCTGCCTATCCCTGGCAGCTTTCAAACGATCACGAATCTGAACGATCTTGTCTGTCGTCTCAAAGACGATATCTGGTCCAGACAACTGGACATCTCCAACTTCTGCCCAGCAAATGGGCGATCTACACTTTCTACCGTATAGGGCCTCAAAAGGCGCAGCCTTTATGCTGGAATGGTAGCTATTGTTGTAGGAGAATTCAATCAGTGGTAGGTTCTTATCCCAACTACCACCTAAGTCGATCGCACATGCACGAAGCATGTCTTCCAAAGTTTGAATAGTACGCTCACTCTGACCATCGGTCTGAGGATGGTAAGCCGTACTAAAATTCAAACGAGTGCCCAACGATTGTTGGAAACTCTTCCAAAAATGTGACGTATATCTAGTATCGCTATCGGAGATAATAGATATAGGTATACCATGTAGCGCTACTATCTTATCGACGTATAATTGTGCTAACATATCTGAGCTATACGTCTCCTTGATGGGTAGAAAATGAGCTGACTTAGTCAGTCTGTCAACTATGACCCATATGGTATCATTTCCCTTTTTCGTTTTCGGCAACTTGGTGATAAAATCCATTGTCACCATTTCCCACTTCCATTTGGGAATTTCAGGTTGTTGAAGCAAACCTGACGGCTTCTGATGCTCAGCCTTGACTTGCGCACAAGTCAAACATTTGGCCACATACTCGGCCACGGACTTTTTCAAACCAATCCACCAGTAGTTTGATTTCAAATCCTGGTACATCTTATCAGCTCCAGGATGAACGGAATATTTAGAGCTGTGGGCTTCCTGGAGGATAATATCCCGAAGTCCTCCATATACTGGAACCCATATTCGTCCGTTTAGGCGTAGCATTCCATCTTTGTCGTGGGATAACTGCTCCTCAGTTACTCCCAACTTCTCTGCAGGATAGTTAGCTTCCAGCACAGCTTCCTTCTGTGCAGCTAACACCCTTTCATTCAAGTTATTTCTTATTTCAATGCGCTTGGCATTGATTCTGATTGGTTTAACCCTTTCCTTTCTACTTAAGGCGTCGGCAACCACATTTGCCTTGCCTGGATGGTATCTTATCTCACAGTCATAATCATTTAGAGTTTCCATCCATCGCCTTTGACGCATGTTCAATTCCTTCTGATTGAACAGATGCTGAAGACTCTTGTGATCCGAATAAATTATGCACTTGGTTCCATACAAGTAATGTCTCCATAGCTTCAATGCAAATACAACCGCACCCAATTCCAAATCGTGGGTGGTGTAGTTCTTCTCGTGCACCTTTAGCTGGCGAGAAGCATAGGCAATGACTTTGCCTTTCTGCATGAGTACACAACCCATGCCCGTATGCGATGCATCACAATACACCACAAATTCATCTATACCATCGGGCAATGTCAACACTGGCGCATTGCTCAGCTTCTGCTTCAGAATGTCAAAGGATTCCTGCTGCTTAGGGCCCCAATCAAACTTAATCTTCTTACGGGTCAATGAGGTTAGGGGCGCAGCAATCCTTGAGAAGTTCTCGATGAATCTCCTATAATATCCTGCCAATCCGAGGAAACTGCGAATCTCGGTAGGAGTCTTCGGCTCCTGCCAGTTCACGACTGCTTCTACTTTAGCGGGATCTACTTGGATACCACGCTCACTTACAACATGTCCAAGGAATTGGACTTCTCGAAGCCAGAATTCACACTTCGAAAATTTGGCATAAAGCTTCTCTTGATACAGAAGTTTGAGAATACAACGAAGGTGTTTCTCATGGTCAGCTTGGCTCTTTGAGTAGATAAGGATGTCGTCAATAAAGACGATAACGAACTTATCTAAATAAGGTTTGCAGACGCGATTCATGAGATCCATGAACGCGGCTGGTGCGTTAGTGAGCCCAAACGGCATCACTAGGAACTCGTAATGTCCATAACGAGTCCTAAACGCGGTCTTGTGTACGTCTTCATCCTTGACCTTCAACTGATGATAACCTGACCTCAGGTCAATCTTGGAGAAGTAACTTGCTCCTTGCAACTGATCGAACAGATCGTCGATCCTGGGTAACGGATATCGATTCTTGATAGTGACCTTATTAAGCTCACGGTAATCGATGCACAGACGCATCGAACCATTGTCACACCCCGACCACGTAAAACATCAAATCGTGGCGGAAACGTCGGGGAGTGTTGTAACAGAATTATTGTTCCACAACCAAGGTAATTAAAATATTATCTTATTCATCACCCGAGGGTGGAATTCATTGTTCAAACAAGAACCAACAAGCCACATTGTCTTAAAACTACAGAAATAAAGAGCACATGACGAAATCAAACTACGTCTAGTTTTGTTTTATGTCACTAAGGCCCAAGTCCACCCTAGCGTATCACGATCAAGCTATGCATTAGCTCCTGAAACACATGTGAAAATAAAGTACGTTAGCATAAAAATGCCAGTGAGTAACATAGGTTTTGTGAAAATAGGATTCATGACTTAGGTCTTAGAAAAGGGTTGTTTAACAAAGTCAGTCATGATCCTTGTAACATGTTTTGTTTTATAAATCATTCGATAAGCGATTATAAAGTAGATGATATGTGAAAAAGTAATGTAAGGTTAAATGAGTAACTAAGTAAAATGAGTTTGTATATATATATCGAACAGTGTTGTAAAACAATGTCTTGTGAAAAATATGTTATTTGTAAGAAAAATGAATAAGTCCAAGTTGAATGACTTAAATAAACCACCCAATGAAAGTTGCCCATGTCTAAACCATTTGCCCAATGTTATTGTGAAAACCATGTTAAAATGTATATATCAATATCAACATTGTCTATGTCAAATACCAATCATGTAATGTGTAATCAAAATGTCAATGTATGGTTAGTGAAATATGTATCAACTAAACCATAGGAAAAATGCACAAAACAGTGTATTGAAGTAAAACATGGTTTAAATCAACGCTATGTTTTGTGGAAAATGCATGCTATAATGAATACAAACATTTATGCGGTATTGTGAAAATGCATACATTCAAGCCTTGCAACTGTGGTGATAAACCTTTAAACAAATTAAAGGTCTATCTGTCTAAATGTTTTAATCGAATTCGGTCATTCCTTCCAATCCAAACATACCCAGGATTTCAGGAACGGGAGTTGTCAATTCCTATGGTACCATTACCTACTAACGAGCGGCGTGATCAATGTTAATGAATGTATATTGTCCCACTTAAACAAACCAAATGTCATACCCAAAATGTAAGCATGAAAATGTCATGTAAAACAAATGCACTAAGTATGATGAACATACATAGCGTGAAAATGTCATGTAAAATAAATGCACTAAGTATGATGAACATACATAGCGTGAAAATGTCATGTAAAACAAATGTACTAAGTATAATGAACATACATAGCGTGAAAATGTCATGTAAAACAAATGTATTAGTGAACATAGCAAGTATATGATATGAAAGCATGAAAAGAATGAAAGTAACAAGTAGGCACATGTGTTTCACCCCAAAATGTTTGGAAAACAGTAAAAGAGGGGACTATGTACTCACTTGAGATTACTTAGAAGTCGTAGAACAACCACCAAGCAATGCTAGAAGATCACGGAATCAAACGGCACCTATAAAGGCACCTACATTAATAACCGGACCTATCGGAGGATCGGGTAGTACGAGGGTTCGAAAACCAAATAAGTGTGGGAACTTATGTAATATGGTTTGACAAAGCCTACATACTAAAACGAAACTTATCCTAAGTGCTTTTGACCCGTTACGACCCGCTTAGGTAGCTTATGCTACTTTAACGCGTCGTTTGCGTAAAACGCGCTTGAAACGCCTAACTAGCCCTATGACAAGCAAGATATGACTTAACACACTTAATATTGTTGCTAAATCAGTTTAGGTGTCAAAATTTATGTTACATAAGTTTAAAATGAATTTTAGTGTAAAAAGGGCATTTTGGTAATTTACCTAAAGCATAAGAACCACTTGTCATACAACTACTCAAATGGCGTGACCATAAGGTATAACCTTGAAAGGTTATTCCCTATACACTATGGTCACCTAATGCGTTTGGTCGGATCCTAATGATCGACCAAATGGGTCGGGTTCGTAAGTATAAGCGATTGATTAGATCGCTTACCCTTACGACCCTAAACAAGCACAAAACTAAAAGCGACGAGCTAAACATGCTAGAACATGTTTAGAAAATAGGTTTGGTATTAAAACAAACGGTTTTAATACCCTAAAGTAGTTTGGTTACAAAATGCGCAAGAAAACGCATTTTGACCGAAACTACGACTCGTCACTAAGCCTAGATAACGTGGTAATCAGTAGGTATAGTCGCTAGGGACTATAACCAACGTGATTACGCTCACGTTATGAAGTTCAAACGAACTTCGCATTGACCATAAACTGGTCAATGCAGAAAGTCAAACAAAGTTTGACTTTCGGACTCGAAAAGCAATAAAAGAACGAAAGAATACTTACAACGGGTCCCCGCAAGATTGAATTCCGAGTACTCTCAGGTATGAAGTGTCAAAGCACCCCAACTTAGAGAGCAACCTCTGAATTCAAGTGTGAGGGAAATGGGCAAGACATGGAGGGGTATATATAGGATTTGGTGAACCGTTAAGATCGTTCCTCGCAAAGCGTGCTTCGATCTTGGCCATCCATGTGTACCCATAGTTTTTAAAAACCATTTGAGCCCATTATTTCAGTCCCCTGATTTGAAAATACCATTTGCAATGGGTTTAGAGGTGCAAGACAGCTGCATATAGCTGTTTTCAACAATTTTTCGTATCTGGGGACCTCACGCGGCCCGCCTAAAGTTTGGGGGAATCCTTACGCGCCCCGCCTGAGCAAACTTTGACAGATTTGTCAGTTTTGGTCCCTGCAGCTTAGAAACATGCGTTTTGGCCCATTTTTGACACGTTTAAGCCCCGTTAACCTCATTTCAAGGCTCTAAAATGAAGTTAAAGTATAGGGGACTCAAAACATGCTCAAAAATATCTCGGATGTCAGTTCGTTTGGTCGTACGATCGCGATGTTCGCTTAATTACGACGGAATGCGCATAAGCGCGAAAAACGATCCAAATTGCGCGACGAATGGATTTTTTTTATGCCAAACATTAAAACATAATATTTTAAATGCTTACATAAATTTTTTGGATGTCCGGAAGTAATCAGAACGTAAGATATGCGCGAAAGTGCAAACTTATGCACTTTTTGACACTTTTAGTCCCTGAATGAGCATAAAGTTTATTTTAGCACACCGAACCCCTCAAAGCCTATTTCTAAGCTATGTAAAGGATATTTAAGGTGTGTTTAACTTATGATCATGTTCCGGAATGTTTGTTACAGTTCAAATCGGCATACCTTCGCAGTTTGTCAATTTTAGTCCCTGTAAGCGAATTAACTGGATTTTGCCATACCAAAGCCTTCAAAACTTATTTCTAAGTTATGTAAAGGTTATTTAAGGTATGTTAGGCATAAATTGATGTTCCGGAGTATTTGTTGCATATAACTGATTACGTTTTCGTACCAGTTTGCATATAATCCTCCAGAAAGCAATATAGAGTTTGAAATCGAATAAAAGCCAAAACATGAAAAACATTAAACATAAAGAAGCAAGCATAGGGATCAAATAACTTTATTTCATTGATAACCGAACTGTTTACAATGATTACAAGCACAAATGTCACAGTCTCCCCTACTTGTGGGAATTTCGTCCCGAAATTCGTTTAGAGGAAACTCGTGGGAATAGATGTGGATACTTCGCCTTCATTTGATCTTCACGTTCCCAAGTGAACTCAGGTCCACGTTTAGATTCCCAGCGAACTTTAACCAACGGAATGCGCTTGCGTTTAAGCCATTTGACTTCACGATCCATAATTTCCACAGGTTTCTCAACAAAGTGTAGTGTTTTATCAACACGAATTTCGTCAAGTGGTATGTGGAGGTTCTTATCAGCTAAGCACCTTTTGAGGTTGGATACGTGGAAAGTTGGATGAACATTTCCAAGTTCAGGAGGCAATTGAAGTCTGTAGGCTACCTTACCGATTCTTTCAATGATCTGGAATGGTCCAACGTATCTAGGTGCAAGTTTTCCTTTCTTTCCAAATCTGATCACACCTTTCCAAGGTGAGACCTTAAGTAACACACGATCACCGACTTGAAAATCCAAGGGCTTGCGTTTTAGGTCCGCGTAACTCTTTTGACGGCTTCGAGCTGCCTGTAAGTTATCACGAACTTTCTTTACCTTGTCAGTTGTCTCCAGAATGAGGTCAGGTCCAGTAATCTGAGCCTCACCTATCTCATTCCAGCAGACTGGTGAACGACATTTTCGACCATAGAGAGCCTCGAAAGGAGCCATGTTGATGCTGGAGTGATAACTGTTGTTGTAGGAGAATTCAATCAATGGAAGATGTGAATCCCAACTACCACCAAAGTCGATCACACAAGCTCTAAGCATATCCTCCAGAGTCTGGATTGTTCTTTCAGTTTGGCCATCAGTTTGTGGATGATAGGCTGTGCTCAGATTGAGTTGGGTCCCCATAGCAGATTGCATGGTTCTCCAAAATCGAGAAGAGAAACGAGCATCCCTGTCCGAAATAATGTTCAAAAGAACACCATGTCGAGATACAATTTCATCCACGTAGATTTTAGCCAAATCTTCAGCAGAAAAATCCTCACGGATTGGCAAGAAATGCGCTGATTTAGTAAGACGGTCCACGATTACCCAGATGGCATCGTGACCTTTCTTAGTGCGCGGAAGTTTAGTAATGAGATCCATAGCGATGTTTTCCCATTTCCAAACTGGAATCTCTGGTTGCTCCAAAAGACCATAAGGATGCTGGTGTTCGGCCTTAACCTTAAGACAAGTAAGGCATTTTGAAACGTATAAGGCAATGTCTTTCTTCATACCAGGCCACCAATACTGAGTACGAAGATCCTTATACATTTTGTCTGAGCCAGGATGGATAGAATAACGAGATTTATGGGCCTCATCCATAAGCAAAGTACGAAGATCATCTTGGCTTGGGACCCACAAACGGTCCATGAAATAATACGACCCATCTTCCTTCAGAACAAGATCAGGCTTAATGTGATAGGGTAATTCCTTACCCATCAAGTCTTGTGAAACACAAACATGCTGAGCCTGAGAAATGCGGGCTTGAATATCGGATCGAGCTTGGATAGCAGTTTGATCACGAATACAATGAAGCATAGTACGTTCCTTACGACTTAATGCGTCAGCCACGACATTCGCTTTACCAGGATGGTAGCGAATTTCGCAATCATAGTCGTTTAGGAGTTCGACCCAACGTCTTTGCCTCATGTTGAGTTCTTTTTGATTAAAGATGTGCTGGAGACTTTTGTGGTCAGTGAAAACCACGCATTTTGTACCGTACAAATAGTGTCTCCATATTTTGAGAGCAAAGACAACTGCACCCAACTCGAGATCATGAGTGGTGTAGTTTCTCTCATGTACCTTCAATTGTCTAGATGCGTAGGCTATGACTTTGTTCCTTTGCATTAGAACACAACCAAGACCCAATTTCGATGCATCACAGTAGACAACAAAATCATCGTTGCCTTCAGGCAAAGTCAGAATAGGTGCATTACAAAGCTTCTGCTTCAAGGTCTGAAACGCTTCTTCTTGCTTAGAACCCCATTCAAAGGGTTTGTTTTTCTGAGTTAGAGCAGTTAGGGGAACTGCAATCTTCGAGAAGTTTTTAATGAAGCGGCGGTAGTAACCCGCAAGACCAAGAAAAGAACGAACCTCAGTAGGAGTAGTTGGCGTATCCCAATCCTTAATCGCACTGATCTTGGAGGGATCTACATGAATACCTTGTTTGTTGACAATATGTCCCAAAAATTGAACTTCCTTAAGCCAAAATTCGCACTTGGAGAATTTGGCAAAAAGTTGTTCTTTCTTTAGGAGTTCCAGAGTAAGACGAAGATGTTGCTCGTGATCAGCTCGCATCTTAGAATAAATCAAGATATCATCAATGAAAACGATGATGAACTTATCTAAATAAGGCTTGCAGACCCTATTCATCAAGTCCATGAAAACAGCAGGAGCATTGGTCAAACCGAATGGCATGACTGTGAACTCATAATGCCCATATCGAGTGCGAAATGCTGTTTTGGGAATATCCTCTTCATGCACACGAAGTTGATGATACCCAGAACGAAGATCAATCTTCGAAAAGCAAGTAGCACCCTGTAACTGGTCAAAGAGATCATCAATGCGAGGTAGGGGATATCGATTCTTGATGGTAAGCTTATTCAGCTCACGATAATCGATACACATTCTGAAGGATCCATCCTTCTTCTTGACAAAAAGAACGGGAGCACCCCAAAGAGAAAAGCTAGGACGGATAAAACCTTTGTCAGAAAGCTCCTGAAGCTGCTTAGATAGCTCTTGCATCTCAGATGGTGCAAGGCGATACGGAGCTCTGGCAATAGGATTTGCACCAGGTACAAGATCGATATGGAACTCCACTTGGCGTGCTGGGGGTAGACCAGGCAATTCTTCAGGAAACAGCTCCGGATAATCCCGAACAACAGGGATATCTTGAATAGGCTTACCTTGGTCTTTATCTGCCGTAACATGTGCCAAGAAGGCCACATAGTTCTTTCGCAGATACTTCCGAGCTTGAGAACAAGACATAAGCTTGAGGCTACTAACAGGTTTGTTACCACGAACCTGTAGGATCTCACCTGACGGGAGCGGCACACGAACGATCTTCTCAAAACAAACCACCTCTGCGCGATGCTTGGCTAACCAATCCATACCCACAATAATGTCGAAACTTCCAAGACGCATAGGCGTGAGGTCAATAGGAAAAAGATGGTTGCTAAGGTTTAATTGGCAGTTGCGAAGAATGGAATTAAGAACAATGGGTTCACCATTCGCAACTTCAACAGTCAAAGGTTTACCTAGTTTTGTTCTAGACACGCGAAGCAATGGTTCGAAAGATAAAGACACAAAACTTTTATCGGCCCCCGAATCAAAAAGAACAGACGCAGGTTGATTATTAACTAAGAACGTACCGTTCACCACCTCGTTGTCTGCCTGCGCCTCAACAGCATTCATATTGAAAGCTCGTCCACGAGCCTGAGCCTGAACTGGATTTGCATTAACCAGCCTTGGACACTGGTTTCGATAATGAGTCAGGTCTCCACAATTAAAGCATGAGCCGGGAGGGTAGTGAGGTCGTGCAGCTTGCTGTTGAACAGGTGGTTGAGCTACCTGATTTCGAGCAAAACGACAAACTTCTGCAAGGTGACCCGACTTTCCACAGTTGGTACAGAAACGACACGGAAGTTGTTGCTGATGATGACTATTGCACCTATTGCACAAAGGTGCATTCCCTTCATACCGTTTCTTCGCGGGAGGCTGCGCTGGCTGATTGGGAGCTGCCTGGTTCTGTTGGGCAGTGATGGCAAAATTTTGGGAAGCCTTTCGCTTCCTAGAGCCCCTTGATGAGCCAGAATCCTTCCCCTTCTTACCTTTCTTGCTATCCCCTTTGTCAGAATCCTGCTTCTTACCCTTGTCACCCTTCATATGCAATTTACCCTTTCTGACCTGCGATTCTGTCAATGTCGCAGCTAACTCAATTGCCTGACGGACAGTGGTAGGCTTACTCCCAGTAACGATGTCTTGCACAGAATCAGGTAGACCATCGATGTATCTTTCGATAGCCTTGTCAAGTGGGGTGACCATTGTTGGGCATAGCAAACTCAACTCTTCATATCTATCAGTATACGCCCGGTGCTCACCACTAACCTGTTTCAGATCGTCAAACTCCCTTTCCAACTTTCGCAATTCATGACGAGGACAGAACTCACTCATCATGAGAGTCCTTAACTCAGCCCACGTTTGTGCTAAAGCGACTTCAGCACCACGATCTCTCATAACCCCGTTCCACCATGTCAACGCCCTCTTCTGAAAGACACTTGAAGCAAACTCAACCTTGCGATTATCAGGACACTGAACATGACGAAAAGTATTCTCAATGTTCTCAAACCATTGAAGAAGCCCAGTTGCTCCTTCGGTACCACTGAACTTGAGTGGTTTAGCCGAATTGAAACTCTTAAAGTTACAAGGAGCGTTCTGATTGACGTTTGCTTGGTTAAACTGAGCAATAAGATTCGGGAACGCCGCAACCATATGCTGTGCGATGATTTCCGCCAGTTCGGCATTGGGTAGCTGATTTTCGCGTCGAGGAGGCATGCTAAAAAGAGGAAAAACACGAGAGGAATGAGTGAGAAGATTAGATGAAAAGAACGAGATGAAACAAAATCAACAAAGCAAGGATGGTGGTCATTCGTCTGTATCACAAAGCAAACAAATGACGCACAGTGACTAATCAAAGTAAATGGGTCCATAAACAATGCTTAACGAAGACATGCTCGCCTATAAGTGAACACTCACCCCAAGAGTTCCCAGGTAAGAGTGACTGGTCCGATTATGTGGATTTGTACGAACACTCTAGCCTTAGACAGAAAACTCAGGGTACAGGCATTCACCCTTCCAGTTTGCACGTGTTCACATCATTTAGACCCAAACTTTGACGAGATTTTGAAAACTCGAAAGGCACAAGGCCAAAAGAATCATTAAAGCAAATGATAAATTTCCAAAATCAATTTGAAAAGTCAGAAGGGTTCAAAACAATAAAATAGATCATTTGAAAAATAGAGGATTGTTTTTCAAAAATCGTTTTAGAAATCTGGGTTCTTGTTTTGATGATCACCTAAGGATAGGTGAAGTGCATGTTTTAAAATCTAAACACAAGACAACTTGTGTTGGGGTCCTAGAAAGGTTATAGTCTAGGTCAAAGCATTACTAATAACCTAATTCCCTATAACCATTGGCTCTGATACCAACTCTTCTGTCACACCCCGACCACGTAAAACATCAAATCGTGGCGGAAACGTCGGGGAGTGTTGTAACAGAATTATTGTTCCACAACCAAGGTAATTAAAATATTATCTTATTCATCACCCGAGGGTGGAATTCATTGTTCAAACAAGAACCAACAAGCCACATTGTCTTAAAACTACAGAAATAAAGAGCACATGACAAAATCAAACTACGTCTAGTTTTGTTTTATGTCACTAAGGCCCAAGTCCACCCTAGCGTATCACGATCAAGCTATGCATTAGCTCCTGAAACACATGTGAAAATAAAGTACGTTAGCATAAAAATGCCAGTGAGTAACATAGGTTTTGTGAAAATAGGATTCATGACTTAGGTCTTAGAAAAGGGTTGTTTAACAAAGTCAGTCATGATCCTTGTAACATGTTTTGTTTTATAAATCATTCGATAAGCGATTATAAAGTAGATGATATGTGAAAAAGTAATGTAAGGTTAAATGAGTAACTAAGTAAAATGAGTTTGTATATATATATCGAACAGTGTTGTAAAACAATGTCTTGTGAAAAATATGTTATTTGTAAGAAAAATGAATAAGTCCAAGTTGAATGACTTAAATAAACCACCCAATGAAAGTTGCCCATGTCTAAACCATTTGCCCAATGTTATTGTGAAAACCATGTTAAAATGTATATATCAATATCAACATTGTCTATGTCAAATACCAATCATGTAATATGTAATCAAAATGTCAATGTATGGTTAGTGAAATATGTATCAACTAAACCATAGGAAAAATGCACAAAACAGTGTATTGAAGTAAAACATGGTTTAAATCAACGCTATGTTTTGTGGAAAATGCATGCTATAATGAATACAAACATTTATGCGGTATTGTGAAAATGCATACATTCAAGCCTTGCAACTGTGGTGATAAACCTTTAAACAAATTAAAGGTCCATCTGTCTAAATGTTTTAATCGAATTCGGTCATTCCTTCCAATCCAAACATACCCAGGATTTCAGGAACGGGAGTTGTCAATTCCTATGGTACCGTTACCTACTAACGAGCGGCGTGATCAATGTTAATGAATGTATATTGTCCCACTTAAACAAACCAAATGTCATACCCAAAATGTAAGCATGAAAATGTCATGTAAAACAAATGCACTAAGTATGATGAACATACATAGCGTGAAAATGTCATGTAAAATAAATGCACTAAGTATGATGAACATACATAGCGTGAAAATGTCATGTAAAACAAATGTACTAAGTATAATGAACATACATAGCGTGAAAATGTCATGTAAAACAAATGTATTAGTGAACATAGCAAGTATATGATATGAAAGCATGAAAAGAATGAAAGTAACAAGTAGGCACATGTGTTTCACCCCAAAATGTTTGGAAAACAGTAAAAGAGGGGACTATGTACTCACTTGAGATTACTTAGAAGTCGTAGAACAACCACCAAGCAATGCTAGAAGATCACGGAATCAAACGGCACCTATAAAGGCACCTACATTAATAACCGGACCTATCGGAGGATCGGGTAGTACGAGGGTTCGAAAACCAAATAAGTGTGGGAACTTATGTAATATGGTTTGACAAAGCCTACATACTAAAACGAAACTTATCCTAAGTGCTTTTGACCCGTTACGACCCGCTTAGGTAGCTTATGCTACTTTAACGCGTCGTTTGCGTAAAACGCGCTTGAAACGCCTAACTAGCCCTATGACAAGCAAGATATGACTTAACACACTTAATATTGTTGCTAAATCAGTTTAGGTGTCAAAATTTATGTTACATAAGTTTAAAATGAATTTTAGTGTAAAAAGGGCATTTTGGTAATTTACCTAAAGCATAAGAACCACTTGTCATACAACTACTCAAATGGCGTGACCATAAGGTATAACCTTGAAAGGTTATTCCCTATACACTATGGTCACCTAATGCGTTTGGTCGGATCCTAATGATCGACCAAATGGGTCGGGTTCGTAAGTATAAGCGATTGATTAGATCGCTTACCCTTACGACCCTAAACAAGCACAAAACTAAAAGCGACGAGCTAAACATGCTAGAACATGTTTAGAAAATAGGTTTGGTATTAAAACAAACGGTTTTAATACCCTAAAGTAGTTTGGTTACAAAATGCGCAAGAAAACGCATTTTGACCGAAACTACGACTCGTCACTAAGCCTAGATAACGTGGTAATCAGTAGGTATAGTCGCTAGGGACTATAACCAACGTGATTACGCTCACGTTATGAAGTTCAAACGAACTTCGCATTGACCATAAACTGGTCAATGCAGAAAGTCAAACAAAGTTTGACTTTCGGACTCGAAAAGCAATAAAAGAACGAAAGAATACTTACAACGGGTCCCCGCAAGATTGAATTCCGAGTACTCTCAGGTATGAAGTGTCAAAGCACCCCAACTTAGAGAGCAACCTCTGAATTCAAGTGTGAGGGAAATGGGCAAGACATGGAGGGGTATATATAGGATTTGGTGAACCGTTAAGATCGTTCCTCGCAAAGCGTGCTTCGATCTTGGCCATCCATGTGTACCCATAGTTTTTAAAAACCATTTGAGCCCATTATTTCAGTCCCCTGATTTGAAAATACCATTTGCAATGGGTTTAGAGGTGCAAGACAGCTGCATATAGCTGTTTTCAACAATTTTTCGTATCTGGGGACCTCACGCGGCCCGCCTAAAGTTTGGGGGAATCCTTACGCGCCCCGCCTGAGCAAACTTTGACAGATTTGTCAGTTTTGGTCCCTGCAGCTTAGAAACATGCGTTTTGGCCCATTTTTGACACGTTTAAGCCCCGTTAACCTCATTTCAAGGCTCTAAAATGAAGTTAAAGTATAGGGGACTCAAAACATGCTCAAAAATATCTCGGATGTCAGTTCGTTTGGTCGTACGATCGCGATGTTCGCTTAATTACGACGGAATGCGCATAAGCGCGAAAAACGATCCAAATTGCGCGACGAATGGATTTTTTTTATGCCAAACATTAAAACATAATATTTTAAATGCTTACATAAATTTTTTGGATGTCCGGAAGTAATCAGAACGTAAGATGTGCGCGAAAGTGCAAACTTATGCACTTTTTGACACTTTTAGTCCCTGAATGAGCATAAAGTTTATTTTAGCACACCGAACCCCTCAAAGCCTATTTCTAAGCTATGTAAAGGATATTTAAGGTGTGTTTAACTTATGATCATGTTCCGGAATGTTTGTTACAGTTCAAATCGGCATACCTTCGCAGTTTGTCAATTTTAGTCCCTGTAAGCGAATTAACTGGATTTTGCCATACCAAAGCCTTCAAAACTTATTTCTAAGTTATGTAAAGGTTATTTAAGGTATGTTAGGCATAAATTGATGTTCCGGAGTATTTGTTGCATATAACTGATTACGTTTTCGTACCAGTTTGCATATAATCCTCCAGAAAGCAATATAGAGTTTGAAATCGAATAAAAGCCAAAACATGAAAAACATTAAACATAAAGAAGCAAGCATAGGGATCAAATAACTTTATTTCATTGATAACCGAACTGTTTACAATGATTACAAGCACAAATGTCACAACCATCCTTCTTCTTAACGAACAAGATTGGCGCTCCCCAAGGAGATGAGCTAGGCCTAATAAAACCTTTGGCTAAAAGCTCATCTAACTGCGTCCTCAACTCCTTCATCTCCGTTGGTGCCAATCTGTATGGTGCTCTTGCTACAGGTGCTGCACCTGGTATGATATCTATCCGAAACTCTACTTGCCTATCCGGTGGCAAACCAGGTAGCTCTTCAGGAAATACTTTAGGATATTCCGAAATAACAGGAATACCTTCAATCTTCGGCTTCGGCTCATCAATGGTAACTTGTGCCATATAAATGACACATCCTTTCTGCATGCATCTAGATGCCTTGAGCATGGACACTTGCTCCGGCAATCCATGCTGGGTGTCTCCTTGAATAGTAAGTGACTCACCAGACGGAGTCTTAACTATTACTTGCTTTCTATTGCACAGAATCTGGGCTTGGTTACTCGACAACCAATCCATGCCTATCACTATGTCGAATCCAGCTAACTTAAAGGGAAGCAAGGATAACGGGAAAGAATGATTCCTAATGGATATAACACATCCATCTAGAACAGTTGAGGCGGTTTCTAAGGTTCCATCGGCTAATTCCACCTCATATTTCACGCTCAAGGTTTTAACAGGAAGGTTCAACAGTTTACAAAACTTATCATCTACAAACGACTTATCAGCTCCTGAATCAAACAAGACTCTAGCAAAAACATCATTTACAAGAAACGTACCGGTAATGACGTTATCGTCAAGGACTGCTTCCTTTGCGTCCATTCGGAAGACTCTCGCATTAGTCTTCTTCCCTTCCTCGGCCTTCTTTGCAAACTTTGGACAGTTGGGCCGAATGTGACCTTTTTCGTTGCAACCGAAACAAGTTGCATCCTTCATTTTCTTGCAATCCACAGCTTTATGATCTGTGGACTTGCAGATTCCACATCGTTTCTCCGAAGACTGGGATTTTGTTTCTAACCGACACCTCCCAAAGTGGTGTCTCCTACAGATCTTGCATCTGGGTTTCTCACCCGACTGATGATCACTCTTCCTAGACCCCGACCCTTTCCTGTGGTCGTTGTTCCCTCTATGTCGCTTTTCAGATCTTCGTGAGGTGTCATCCTCACGTTTCCGTTTGTTCTCCTCAGAGCTCTTCATGGCTCTCAATCTTACCACGTCTTGAGTGAGGGAGAGGGATAGATCAGCTACGGATCTAAATGTTGTAGGCCTTGAAGCTTTGACGCTTGCTTTTATCTCCGGTGCCAGACCCCCAATAAATCGAGCAATCCTACGCGGCTCCGGGGTCACCAAGTAAGGCACTAAACGAGACAACGTGTTGAACGTAGTAAGATACGCTTGACAATCGAGGTTCTTCATAACTAAGGATACAAAATCCGACTCGATTCGCTCGACCTCGTGCTGCGGACAGAAGTTCTCTTTAATCAGGGCCACAAACTGTTCCCATGACAAACCGTACAGTGTGGCCTTACCGGCAGCTTGTAGGAGTGACTTCCACCATGCTAACGCATCTCCCTTAAATGACTGGGACACGTACTTCACGACGTCCCTATCAGCACATCCGCTGATATCAACCACAGTATCCATCTCGTCAATCCACGTCATGCAGTCGACGGCTCCCTTTTCCCCAGTGAAATCTCTGGGCTTGCAGGATACAAAATACTTGTACGTACAGGACCTGCTGTACGTGTCATGTTTCAGCTTAATCTCCTGCTTTGGGACGCTGCTGTGGTTGGAGGAATGATTATCATCCTCAACTTTCTTTGGCTCACTCTTTTTAGAGGGTGGCTTACTATGAGCCTCAGAATGAGTCTTGGGCTTTGCGTGCGTCTCTGTTCGGGTCCTACTCCGAGTACCACTAGATTCCTTGAACTGCCTATCCATAGCTTTGGCGACATCGTTATCTATCAGTGCTTGTAACTCTGCACCGGTAACGTGAATCTTTGCATTATCTGAGTGTTCCCCAGAATGACTGTTGGTTTCTTCCGATTTGGCCATCGTAGCTTTAAGCTACACTAAAGGACAAGGTCTAATTTAGAACCTAACAGTATTATCGTTCTAGACGATTTATTAACCATGGTATCAAGAACCTTAGCAGTTAATTTAATAAATTTCATTCAGGCTCTTATTAGCAATCAAGGAATGAAAATATATATATTGGCACCATAGGCCTAGTCACAACGGACAATTACTAAATTATAAATTTAGATTTTTATAGGATTATAAATTGTATAATTAAACAAATAATCCTTTACTAGACAGAGAGTCATAAGCCACAACTGTCACTATATAACATAGTTATAACCCGTAGGTATCAAGCCGTTAATAGACTTGTGTACAGATAAAATCTGTAGATATTTCTTTACTAGGCAGGGGGTCATAGACCACAACTGCCACTATATGACATAATCATAACCCGTAGGTATCAAGTCATTAATAGACTTGTATACAGATATAATCTGTAGATAATTTATTAAAAAGGGTGACATGTGTGATTTTACGAATCACGCTTAGTCAAGAATGTTAACATGTTCTCAGATGTTAACAGGGAGTTGAATCTTTTCAACCAGGTTTTACCATCAGGGCCAGGCCTGTTAATAAGGCATTCAAGCTAGGTTATACCTTACTAAGATTCTTATAAAATGGCAAATCAAATAAAAATTGATATTTTCCATTATTTTAATATTATTCATGCATATAAATAGAACGAGAAATTTAAATTAACCAATTCAAATTTCAAATAAAATACCAGTACATATTTGCCCTAAACGGGACTTTGAAATAACATGGATAACATGAATAACATGCCCGCGCAGGGGCTAAACAAGTAACAACAATAACTAAATAAAGCAAACCCACGCAGGGGTTAACAGGATAACATACCCTCGCAGGGGTAGAATAAGATAGATATACCCACGCAGGGGTAGAGTACAAGGATAGATGTCCACGCAGGGACATGAGTACATGAGACAATAATCGAAGGATTCAATGATCCCTCTTGCTCTTACCCTTGAGCAGGTCAAACACCTTCCTGAACATGCCACGGTTGTGACGGCGATCATTTTGCAACTCCCGTCGCATGCTATCAATCCCATGCAGGATTTCCTGAACCTGCGGCGGCGACATCATAGGCGCCGGTGGCGGTGGCTGGTAGTGCTGCGGCTGCGGCGGCTGGTACGGCTGCGGCTGCGGTGGCTGCTGGTAACCCGGAGGGTAACCAAAAGTAGACTGCCCAGCAGTCCAAGTGTCTCCCAATGGACCACTGGGTGGGAGTGAGCTGTAGTTCACAGCTTGCCAATACGGGTCTCCTGTGTAATCATAACCCTGAGGGAATACATGCTCGAACGGGTTAAACTGAGCGGCACTAGCATAAGCCGGAATCGGCTCTCCATAGTTCTGCGGCGGCAGAGGCGGGATCGGTACAGAAGTAACCTCCGATACGGGATGCTGAGACTCCCCTGTCTCGGACTCCCCGGGAAGAGACGTGTAGCGGCTGCTACTAACATGTGGAGGGGTGTCTATGCGAATCCCTCCGCGCGTAGACATGCGCGCGTTCCTCCTAGGCCTCTGAGGCGGAGGAGGTAAGACTGGTGGCGGCGGTGGTGACGGAGTGATCACGTCACGCCATAGGGCCTCAAATAGGTCCTGCGGTAGAGGCGGCTGCTGCTGGAGCTGCTGCTGCTGCGAGTGGTGCTGCGAGTGCACCGGTGAAACCTGGTGAGACTGGAGCATAGGAGAGTTGTGGCTGGGGGTGAAGTACCAATCATGCTGCTTAAACCTCTCCTGAAAGCTGTCCCCACCATTGTAGGGTGATCCCCTAAATGGCGACCCATCCGATATCTCAATCGGATGGTTAGGTGTACCTGACGGCGGTAGCGAGGGGTCCGTATCCTCGTCGACGTCCATCTCGTGACCACCAGAAAAGTGGTCCTCCGGTCCAAGTGGGTTATGACCCACTGGCTCATCCGCAAAAGCATTAGGGTCATATAAACCCTGGTAGACTGGCGCTGGATACTGGTGCGGTGACTGGTGCAAAGGTATGTAGGATCCATGCGAACCATGGGGCCCATTCTCCGAGTGGGGCCCAAACGAGTGGGGTAATGACGGTGAAGTGCTCGCGGATACCGAGTGTCTAGCAGGCTCGGCGAAAGACCTCCAAAGGTCGTTGGCGGCTGTGTTGTGCGTGGCGGATGGAGCTCGCCTATGTGAGGGCCCTGCCTCATGGTCGTGAGATGTAGCAAATCCTCCTCGACCTCTCATACGGGGCGGCATAGTGATCCTGTCAAAAGTCAAACAAGTTGCACAACAAAATATATAAGACAAAGCAAAATAATAAAAATAAATTAAACGAAATGTTGAACATTTCCTAAGTTCTTTGTCTAGACTCGAAAATCGAGGAATGTGCAATTGTGTAACTGAGATTAAACACAAAAGACTAGTGTTTAATTCACTCAGCGTTGGCTCTGATACCAACCTGTCACACCCCCATTTCCACGTGTCACCGGTGGGCCCGGTGTGGGGTACAGTGACGTAGTTGGCATCGTCATAGACAATCAACACAATATAATAATGCACAGCGGAAGCAGAATAGATACATTTCAACTTTTAAATAAAATGACATAATAACATCATAAGTAGTTGAAACGGATCCACAGGCGGATCAATAAAATAAGATAAAATAGTTCAACAGATAATTGTCGTCCGAGCTTGCGAGACTATAGTGGACGCTCTTTAGGAAACAGCCAGCCTATTTCGTATAGTACCTGCACTTAACCTTTTGGGAAAAATACGTCAGTTTACACTGGTAAATACAAATCGACTGACTCATTTTGAAAATGATTGAAAATTGATTTAAATGCACAAGGCATAAATATTTTTATTAACTTGGGATATTTATAAAATATAAACTTGTGAACGATTTACATGCACTCATATCTCTGGTGGCCCGGGATCTACTGTCCGGGCTAGAGATTAAATGACACACCACATTAAAGAGTTATACACGACGGGTGTACGCCTACACCCCGTGCTCTGGTCGTGGCCATCTCGTAAGATAATGCCAAGGATATCCGGGACATGGTCAATAACCCCCCAAAGCCTTTAAGTAAGACAAGACTGTTTAAACGAAATCACACAAGCTATTCAAGACTGTACACCCATAGGGCACAGGACTTGTGCGCCCGATCAAGCGGTATTTTAAATACCGTACCCCAAGCCCGTATAGGGAAAATAAGTCAAAATGTATTTACCTGAGCAAGTATAAGTCACAAACGATAAGTGTTGGTAGCTTTTACCGGGCCTCCTAATCTGGAACAAAGGTTTATAATTAACCTATTAGATTCCTAACGGCCTTTTATTTAAGCTTAAGCTTTGACCGGTTAGTTTTAGGAATGATACGGTTTACGCACGATTAAGCGAAAGACCGGATAGAATGTGATTTAGACCCGACAAGTTTGAATACTTGTATAATATGGGTATACTAAATACATTCTGGATTTTGAAATAAAAATGATATCGTTTGACCCGTTTCGGTCAATTTACGCAAACTAGTTACGTAAACCGAACCGACGCAAAAAGGGCGATACGGGTAGTCAATGATTCAAATGCAAGTTCCCTGAGATAATATGCTTAAAATATGATATTATATCAGTAAGTTATGTTCTATATTGCCCGGGATAATTTTAAACTCGATTTATGCCTTAGAAGGGCATTTTGGTCATTTAAAAGATAATAAAAGGATAAAATTAGAAATCTGAGTTTCGGGTCTGGTTCATACAGTAAATATACTTAATATAACATATTATATCAGTAGGGTATGACCCATATACCAAATTTATCAATTCAAACCAAACTATGCACCGTAGGGGTATTTTAGTAATTTCACAAGGGCTAAAAATGCCAAAACTGGAAATCTGAGATCATATACTTATACTTACTGTTACTATATGAAAATATGCTAAACACATCAGTAGGTATAGGTCTTATATGTTTAAAACAAGTATAACGCTTTACTATGCGTTAAAAACGCTAAAAATACGATTTAAGGGCGTTTTCGGGTTTTCACAATAAATCTGAGATTTTTATATTTCCAGAATACTTAAAATAATTTGTTCATCATATAAATTCAGTAGAAAAAGGTTTCGGGTCAAAAGGATGTGTAAAACTCATTTTATGGCTAAAACGGTCAAAACCGACATAAGCCGAAATGACTAGGCAACCTAGGATCCGTTCAGCCAAAAATTAATTAAAAATCATCAAAATTCCCAGAATATTATAATACATCAGTTGGTAAAAAGTTTCGTATCAAAACGTGGCCAGAAACGGGTTCTATGCGAAAAGGACCGTTTATGTAAATTTATAATATAGTTTTACGCTAATGGCCATAACTCACAATCTGGACCACCAACTGATCCGAAATTTTCGGTGCAAGTTCATATATTAAAAATAAAGATTTCTATCCTTTCACTTTTCCAAAAATCCCGTTTTAAATCAAAAAGGGCAAAATAGTCAACTTTATGCATAAATCGGAACATGCATTCGAATAGGCTAAGCATAGACTCAATCAAAGAAAATTCCAGAAAGTTTAACTAAAATAAAAAAAAATAGTCAAAAATACTTTCCAATACAGATCTCGAACATGCATGTACGAATCCGAATCGATAGTCTACGAAATAATCGTTTTACAAGACTTTCGGTTCCGATTCGTGGCTATACTATAGATTGTCGAGTTGATGATGATTAAAACACATTCTTATATGTAATACAAGTTATTTATGATGATCAATCAGATTGCATGTCTAATATATTAACATCCAAGCTTATTTTTGCGAAAATCAATTCTGTTGACTTTTTAGAACCATGTTTGACTCGACAATTAGCATGCATATAGTGGGATTCAGATAGTGCCCCTTAGAGGGTTTGTTTCCCACATAAATACCAATCTATAACAAGTTTCAATTCGAGAAATGACTGAAAGAAATCCGTTTAATCGGAAAGTCAAAGGTTATGAACACCCAGTTTGACTTTTACTAATAATCAAAGAAAAAACGGATTATAGAACGAATTGAAAGCTTACAAGAGTCCTATAGAGGTTTAGTGAACACTAGAAGTCGGCCTTGTTGCTCAGATTGTCTCCAGGAATCTGCCTTGAAGTTCTTGAATGTTGAGAGCACTTGGTTACTATGAAAAATGATCAAGAAATGGCCTTTCAATCTGATTTAAAGAGTGAAATTCGTGGGTTACTGTTGCCTAGCCATGCATGGCTTCTAATTGGTGCAAAAGGAGGCAAGAACCAGCTGTATCCAACCCAAAATCGGACCCAAATCAACCCAAAACGAATTTCTGGTCGCTGGCAGCCCCACGCGGCCCGCTTGGGCTTTACCAGGCGGGTCGCCTGACCCTGGTTCAGCCAAAACAAGTTTTAAACTTGACAGCTTTGGCCCCTGGACTTGTACGCGATGTTTCGGCTACTTTTCTCGACCCGTAAACCCCCAAACTTGGTTTCTAAGAACCTTAGGACTTTTACCAACATGGTAATCCCTCGGATAACTTTGCGCTCAACCGAAAAGCCCTGAAATTCGACGTTGACGCTTTTAGTCCCTTAAGTACGGTTTTGGCCATAACTTTCTCACACGTTGACGAAACTTCATGAAATTTTTACCACATATTCTAGTGAGTATATTTTAGCTATACAAAGATTCGGGTCTGCCAAAAGTTCACTCAGAGGTATAAATTAAACATGTTGACACTTTTGGCCCCTATAGTTTACAATACTTCACTTTTGTGCAATTTCCGCGTCGTATGATCCATGAACCATCCGTTTAAGGTTATAAACATTATGTGGGGTTATCATAGAGCCTATTTATCCATTGTTGACACTTTGGACCCTTACGTTCCACAGTTTTCACTGTTTGTCACTTTTAGTCCCTCTAAAGTATGTTTTCACATAACGGAACCTTATGACACGTGTCAAGACATTATTGGACGAAATTTTTCGAGGTGTTACAGCTGACTTTGTGGCAGATTTCAGTAGTGACATGCAAAGGGAAGCTGAATTGGAAGTCCAACAGCTAGAGGAAACCAAGGATCCTTGGATACTCTTCACTAATGGAGCCTCCAATGTCAAAGGAACTGGGCTTGGAATTGTAGGACCGGTTTTGATACCGTTCGATTGCGTAACGAACGTTCGACGTGCGGAATCCGTGAACGTGCGTGACCGAACACACAATAACGTACTAGAAACGTGATTTTATTGAAGATATGATGTGTACAAGCCAAGAATCACGTGGAGAGTACTTTCTCTCTCTAGACTTTCTCTCTCTAGACTTGAATCACCAAAATCACCAAATGGAGCCAAAGTCTTAAATGTGAACCCTAATGGTTCTATTTATAGGCCAAGGCTTTTAATGAGATTTCTCATTAATTACATAATTGCCACCTTGCCTTTTACTATCTAAATGTAACAATAAAAGCTTGATTTCTTCGGTTTCTCGCTACGGCTCGAATTGACGAAGGCGATAGACATTAATGCACTAACAATCTCCCCCGTGGATATTGCCGCAGTCAATCTCGTAGCGTCTTGTCTTTCTCTTTCTCGAACAGAATCCCTGTGGATCTGTCTTCAAGCTTCCGTTGCTCTTCCTATCGATCAGACTTCTTTTCTTCAGGCTCCCCCTTTCGTCAGGCTTCCGTGCTTTTAGGATCGACGCCTGGCTTTCCGTAGCAACAGAATCAGAAACCTACACATCTCAAACACTCTATTACCAATCAACAATGTTGTGATTCAACTTAATGAATCAACTAAACATTTGAGAATCTTTCACATTTAAAATTTAACAAAATTTGAAACATTTCAAATTCTGATTCAACATTTCAAACTAATTAACCAATCCAACTGTTCATCTTGTTTAGCCTTTGAGATTTTGAATATCAGCTTTTCACCATCAGTTGTCGAAAATCTTTTTGGATTTTTCATACTATGAAACATAAATGCAATAGCAGAAATTAAATGCAGAAATGAAATATGTACAAACATATTTTTGTGAGTTTGTGCAAGAGGATCATATCAGTTTTTGAGACATATCACCAACACCGTTAAGCTTTTAAACATTTCAAGTTTTAAACAATTTACCTAGATTGTCAGTATATTGGTCCACTTTAAATTTTCACACAAATTTCAATTGATTCGAGATACGATATTAATGTTTTAGAAACTTGAACTTAAATATGTATCACTCCACTTGAATATACTCCCGTATCCAGATCCCAATGTTCAGTCTTACAGGTGAGTATACCACAGATGATATCTGTTAAGGGGTAAATTGCGAGGGCCGTGAGAGCTCAGGTCGATACTTCCATATACGCAGAGAGATGACGGCTTCGACTTTCGGTGGGTCCCCTTTAGAGGATCTGTTGTTACAACAGCAGTGACTATCAATTTTATTGTTTTATCAACTTGCTAAGGGCTGCGCTTATATTTCAAAGCATTTTGCAGAAAGTATTATTCGGGGACTAGGTCAGTATTTCCATACAGCAGAAGTCCTGGAATAATACCCCAGATATCACTGAGTATAAAGACCTAGTATCTCAGAAAGAGGGATCTTTCAAACAAGATTTCGGGGGTTACCGATATATCCAAGAATAGTTACCCACGAATTAAGCAAGTTTGAATTTAGGTTTATATCTCATTTCAATTTACTATGTGTGCAAAAATCTACCGACACATCCGTAGTAAGATTGTTTATCACTTTTAAACATTACATATCTTTAGCGTGTTGTGATAGACCACTGATGTACTATCATTTCCTCTTTTATGCAACAAAAACTCATTTTTGATTTTTCAATGTTTTTTACATTTTCAAATTTTCTATTTTTTTTTAAATTTTACTCCCCCTAAAATCAAAATATGTTTCAATTTTGACTTTCTAGGAAAATTTGAAAACAAACTATACAAACTTGACAACTTGATGAGAATCACTTCAATTCTCTGTCCACCTGGCATAAACAATCAGAACTCCCCCTCACAACAAACTATTTTCCCATTATGATTTCAAAACACTTAAGTTTGTTTTAATCAAAATGGTTTTTCCGGAAAATTAGTTTTGTGTGTCATTTCATAAACTCGGGGTTTCATCACCCTGTTCTTCAAATTACCATTTGTAGGAAAAATGAATTAAGTACAACTTAATGTCCTTAATTTATCTTCTGAAAGTCGAAATATCACTGAAATGAATTTCTCAAGAAAGATGCCGATTCCTACTCCCCAATTACCAACCTGGGAGTTCCGGCAAGTCAGGTTTTTCAGTTAAAGAGATTCACCCAAGCCTGACGGTCCTTGGGTGATTTCGAATTCTTGTTCAACAATGGTGGATAGTTTGCATCATCCATTGTTAAACCAGAATTCTCAACTTTTACTTCAACACGTGGCTCTTCTGGCTTTACCACACCAGATTCATTGCCTAAATGTGGCTTGTCTGACTTTGATGAGTCAGATTCATCGCCGACATGTGGCTCCTTTGTTTCCAAAGAAACAGATTCATTGCCACCAACTTTTACCTTCTTCTTTTCCTCTTTCGTCCTCAGATTTGTATCTGATGAATTCATCTTGCTTGACTTTGCAGTCGAGGGAGTTGATTCATCAGAACTCTTATTCGAACTGACCGGTGAACCCGAGGACAAAATCTTCTCTAGATACTCTCTCGCCTTCTTCCTCTTCTTTCGCAGTCTGTCTTTCTGCCCTTGAGAAAGCTTCACTTTCTTTTCTAGAACTTTAGGTTCTTGAACCTTCTGTTCTTTGACTTTCTGTTCTGAAACTTTCAGTTCCTTGGGCTTTTCTTTGACTTTGACTGACTTTATCACCCTTTTCTGAGATATAGCCCTCGGTCTTTCATTTGATCTCATTGGGCAATCTCTGGCAATATGACCTTTGATTTGACAGTTATAACATCTTCTTGTCTCAAATCTCTGTCTCTGGCAGTTAACAGCAATGTGTCCTTGAAAACCACATTTGTAGCACACTCTGTTATCGTACCGTTCACCACTATCATACCAAACACTCAAATCATAACACTGATTTGATTTGTAGTACTCATGACTTCTCCTATAAGCTTGATTTGACGCTTGAGCATTGTGGTCAAACCTGCACCACTTATTACCAACAATTTTTGAGTTTTCATTTATTTACTTTTTGTAATTTTTCATTGCGATTGGATGATCGATCTGATGAACTTTTATTATCTTTTTGAATATTTTTCTCATTTTTAATTTTTTTGTTTCTGTTCCACTTTCTTCTTCAAAGGTTTTTGCTTAGAGCATTCACCTTTTTCAGTTGATTGTAGAAAAGTTTTCTGAAATTTTTCTTTTAATTTCAATTTTTCAAAATTTTTATTTTCACCATCCGATTTCTCATCACAATCTTCAACTTTGACATTGTCAAAGTTTGTGACATCGTCACTTATTGGAACTGAATTGATCGGTTTTGGACATGGAATATTCAAATACTCTGAAGAAGTCACAAAACCTTTCAATTTCGTTTCAAGCTCGTTGATTTTCTTTCGAGCTTGTTCTCATTCTTTTTCAAGTTGAATAATCTTCTGAAGATGAGAATTTATCATTTTTTGCTTTTCGATGTTGTTTTTGCTAAACACATCTCTCCCATCTTCAAGAATTTTTATTTGACTTTGAAATTCTTTTTCCATTTTTAATTTTTCATTTTCTAAATTTTGTTTTTGATTTTTTAAAACATTTTCTGAATTTTTAAAATTATTGTTTTCTAATGTCAAACTCTCTAAATCCCTCAAGAGTTTGTCATTTTCAGATTTCAGATTTTCACAAATTAAGCACTTCTCGATCATCTTTTCAGCTTCAGCTTTCGTCTCCACCTTGATAGCTGAAATTTCTTTAACCTGCTCCTCTACCTCTCGAGTTGAATTTTGCTTCATCAGTTGCTGCTTTACTCTTCTCTCTTGAATCAGACTTCAATTTTCTAATCTTTTGAAATTCAAGTTCTTGAGCTTGAATCTTTTCAACGAACAAGCTCAAATTGAAACTATAAAATTAACCGCTCTTCTTCCAGGCTAACAAATACGTACCCCACTCATCTCTTGGTAAAGCATTCGCTAACTTTTCAACCAACGTCTCATCCATTTTGCTAATGTTCAAACGCTTCATCTCTAAGTATAACTTGACATACCTTTTGATCAACTCTTCTGTAGACTCTCCCTTGATACCTGTAAAATGATCAAACTTGTTCAGTGCAGTATAAAACTCAGAATCCATGTTTCGGTATCAAAAGATTCACAATGACGAATTTTCAATCAATTATAAAATTCACACAGTTAAAACCAATTCAATCACTTTGTTAAATCACTGAATCAGATGAATATCCGATTTAGTGACAAAAAACAAGCAACAACGGATCGGTTGGAGATTTGCTTGGATGGGTATCCGATGTTTGGCAAACCACGTTTCTCCTGCAAACAAACGTACAAATGATCAGTTCAAAACGAAATGAATACGTAAAAGTATACGTTTGATGAAGTCAATCTAAGACTCGTTGTCGAAGATTCGCGAATTCGTTTTCACTGTTATTCAAGTGAAGATCACTGAATGAATGAATTTTGCCAAAAAGATATGAATTCAATTGAGCCGATTAAACTTGATATAGAACACTTTCAACTGGACTGATAACTAACAAATGATTGGGCCGTTAATGATGATGAAACTTGGGCTTGAGCTGAATACTGATGTGAATTGAATTTGGTGTGGACTGACTTAAAACTTGTGTGACACCCCGGGAAAACCAAGAAAAACCACGCAACCTAACTAGCTTCCTCAGTAACTACGTGCTAAATTTCGGGACGAAATTTCTTTCAAGTTGGGGATGATGTGACAACCCGAACTTTCAAGGTTAGCGTCATTTAGCTTAGCGATTCTAAACCCTCATTATTTCTTTCATTATGCATTGCTTGAATTAAACACGTTAAATGTTTTGTGTTAAACCTGTTAAATGTAAACGCAACTTTGGGCTGCACGTACACACACTCTTGTTACCCTTTATGTATTTCGGCCTACACTAGTGTCAAACCTGATTCACTCAAGCCCAAGCCATCACATGCATTATTCAGCCCCAAACATGAGAATTAGAAGCCCACTCAGGATCTAAACCAATACATGTGGGTTCGGCCCACACTTATTCCGAATTGTTATAGGTGCACGTCCATGCATCTTTTTCATTATCACAAGAAATAAAACTCAAAACCAAAAACCCTACCTAATTCCTAGTTGTGTACAGCAGTGGAAGACCCCCCCCCCCGTTCGAGACATCATTCTATTGAATCTTGTGTGCGGTTAGTAAATCTATAATTACGTTAATCCCTACTTGATGGTTTCTTTATGTGATTTTGATTAGCAAAAAGTATTATGATATGTGATCATGTATCAATCTGTATAGACTAAAGCATAATCTTAGAATTTGTTCATGAATGTTATTGGATCTGATATATATATATATATATATATATATATATATATATATATATATATATATATATATATATATATATATATATATATATATATATATTGATGTGCTGTTAAACAATTGTTGTGGCTCGATATTAGTAATCTATACACAATGTGTTTATAATAATGATTGATGTGTGATTCATAACAGACTTTATATAACAGCAGCTAATCGGTCCAATCAGGTTGCCTTAAGTGTTCGGCACATATCTCAATTAATTAATTAGAATGCATGTGATAGATCAAAAATGGTCCAATTAAAGGAGTTGTTGGCAAATTTTCGGTCCAATCAGTTTAGCCCTATTAATTGATTGAGATTCAATTGATAATTGAGAATTGAATTCAAAAGCATGTCTGACATATACATGTGAATTCGAAATTTGTATGATGATTAGTTTTTTTTTATGGTGACTCACGTGATGCTTAGAATGTGAAAGATTGTGTGATGATTTCTATTTTTTTATGCTGAATTAGTGGATGAATTATATGATTATAACTTCTTATGAGGAACTGTTAATTTGTTTTAGAAATTGCCATGATCATGAAATTCATATAAGTGATAAATATGGTTCCGATTATGTGGTTAATGATAATTAGAGGTCTTAGGTTTAGTGGAAAATTGTTTGGGTGAGTTTGGTGTCCAATAAAACAATCGGCCCATTCCGTTATTTATTTAGATTATTGTTGGGCCATAGTCAGGTTGGGCCGCACGCCTTCTGGGTGGTGATGAACTGGGCCTCGCGGTAAAGCCCAAAACTGAGAAGAGTAATAGCTGATTGTGTTTTGGGTTGGGCCGGTTGGGTTAAGCTTTACTGAAATGGGCCGTTTAACGAGACCAGAGTGAGTAAATAGTGTGTGCGGGCCAGAATGTTTTGGGCCGCCACACGTCTGATGCGGGCCAGGCTTCATGGGTTAAACAGTTGGGTTGGGAACGATATTGAAAGACGCAACGCATGGGCTGTTTTTGGAAGCTGGGTCACCTATTACCTGATTGGGCCTTGCATAGATAATGGGCCGCACATGTTTAATAACTAGACTTGAAGTGTATGGGAGTAAATTATGTGTGTATGTATGTTGTACATTTGAGCTATTACATGTTAAGCGATTATTAGATGGCACTAGATGAATGGATGAACTATCATGACTGGGATTGCATGTGTGCGTTACATGTACGACAATGTGCTTTATATGAACAATGAATACGTGAGATAATCGTACGTGAAAGATGTGGTTCATGTGAATACAGAACTGATTGTTATTGATAAATCATGTTAGGGCATGCTTGATTAATTGATAAACAAAGAAACTAGTCATACCGAGCAAACCAAGGTGAGTTCACACTCTTACTAAGGCATGGGATTCCCGGGGATAGGGAATGGGTTGAATGATGGAATTGAACAATTACGCGTACTTACACGATTACTAGACTATCTACCATGGTCCTCGGGCTAAGCAGGACACTTACGTAAAACCTACGTAAACAGGAATATGCTACTGTCTTCCGTAGTTAGGAAGGACACTTACGTAAAACCTACGTAAACAATAACATGCTACTGTCTTCCGGAGTCAGGAAGGACACTTACTTAAAACCTACGTAAACCCCACGCGTACCACTGTCCTCGGGTACAGAAGGACACTTACGTAAAACCTACGTAAAGCTTGTACGTACTACTGTTCTCGGTTGTGAACAACACTTATGGTTACGAATAGTCTAGTGGATATACAACATGGGAAGCCCCCACCAATAGATCATACTATCGGCCCAGTAGAGCCACCTGTTACAAACGGACTTACTATTACGCATTTACTTTCCGTGAACTCGCTCAACTAGTTGTTGATCCTCTGTTACATGCCTTGCAGGTCGTTAGGTTGATGGAGCTTGCACAGGGAGGAGCTGGTCGTTGTGGGCACGGATCGTTAATGTTTCATTAAACACTTTATGACATTTCATACTTTACTATGTTGGGTTTTATTTATACGCTTCCGCTAAACAGTGATCACATTCTTACATTTTGGAACACCTTTCATATTGGTGGTTGAATGGCATTTACTTTTACTTATTAATTACATGTTCAATATGATTGGTGGCTTGATCCTGGTCAATCACGCTCCCAAGCGGTGATATTCCGCAGGTGGATTTTGGGGGTGTGACAGATTGGTATCAGAGCCATTGGTTATAGAGAACTTGGTTTTAATAAGGGGAAAAACGTTTTTCTTAAAACCAGACTATAACCAGTACAGTGCTCAACGATCCACAACGACGCTTCGCTCCACGTGCAAAACTCAACATCCTAGGTAATAAGGTTTATGTTTATTGCCTACTTGCTAGAGTTACATAGAACTTTGCTCGTGGTATGCTTAGAATACATTGCTCACTATTTGTTATTGCTTGAGAACACTTGTGTGCTTACACTCTTCTGTCATCGCACAATTCGCGAACCTTTCTCACTTATGTTACATTTGCTATGAAGATCATGGCCGGACGTATTAACTTGACTCAAGACCAGTTGACGGCCCTCATTAACGAACGAATTGCTGTGGCACTTGCAGCCATACAAGCAGGAGGTCAACGCACTCAGCCACCTGTTTGCACCTCCAAGAATCTCAAGGATTGCCAACCTAGTACCTTTAGTGGAACTGAGGGAGTTGAAGGCCTCCTCCACTGGTTCGAAAGACTTGAAACTGACTTTGAGGTGCATGATTGTCCTGAGTCTCGTAGAGTAAAGTTTGCTACTGGAACACTCGAAGGTGCTGCCTTAACCTGGTGGGAAGCACAGGTTCAGATGTTAGGGCTGGCAGCTGCTAATGCCACCCCTGGAACGAGTTCAAGGACCTAATTAAGGAAGAGTTTTGCAGTCAAGAAGACATCCACAAACTAGAGGTAGAGTTCCTCAATTTACAGATGGCGGGGTCTGAAATTGAGGCTTATACGAGGAGATCAAATGAATTAGCCACATTTTGTCCCACTATGGTAGACCCTCCCACCAAACGCATCGAACTGTATCTCAAGGGTCTGGTGCCCGAAATTCAGAGTCATATGACCGCAGCTAATCTTGGCACTATCCAGCAAGTCACTCGGCTTGCTCATCGTCTCACAGACCAGGCAGTAGAACAGAACAAACTACCGAAACGTGTTAAAGCTGATACTACATGTGCTTCTAGTGATAACAAACGCAAGTGGGATGAAAACCTGAGCAAGGGATTAATTTTGGTCCAGCCTATGGCGCAGCAGCAAAAGATAGATGACTACCAGAGCCCCAGACAACAGTTTTCTAGTAGTCGTGGGCAGAGTGGATATCAAGGAAATCATCCAAAGTGTAACAGATGCAATAGACACCACAGCGGCCAGTGCAACAAGGGTCGTTGCCAGAGGTGTCTCAAGATTGGTCATGAAGCTAAGGATTGTAGAAGCTCACGTCCTGTAACTCAAGAACAGCAACGGCCGCCTCAATCTCCACAGAATCAGCAGCAACAACAGAGTTTTAAAGGATGTTTTCAGTGTGATGCTAAAGATCACTACAAGAGACATTGTCCGCAAATAAACCAGGATCAGACTCAGAACCACGACCATGGAAACAGGGACGACAATGGGGATAGCGTTGGGGGAAACAATGGAAACAATGACGCCGGGGCCGCATGTACGTGATTGGTCAGGGCAACGCAAGGAACGATCCTAACATAACAATGGGTAAATTTCTTCTTGACGACTTCTATGTTACTATCTTGTTTGATTCGGATGTGAATACCAATTATATGTCCTTGAAAGTTAGCCGAATATTAATACATGCACCAACTCCCTTGAACACCTAAACATGTCGTAGAGTTAGCAAATGGTAAAAGTCTAGAGGCCACATACATAGTTCAGGGTTGTAATCTTATCCTCGCTGGTCAGACGTCCCCTATCGACCTCATTCCTATAGTTTTGGACAGCACCTATAGCTCGCGCACCGTATCGCTTAGCTCCATCAGAATTGGAAGAACTATCGACGCAACTACAAGAGCTCTTGGATAAGGGCTTCATTCGTTCAAGCTCTTCGCCTTGGGGAGCTCCAGTACTACTTGTGAAGAAGAAAGACGGTACTTCCAGGATGTGCATAGATTACCGCGAACCGAACAAGATGACAGTGAAGAACCGCTACCCTCTTCCTCGCATTGACGACTTATTCGACCAGTTGCAAGGGTCGAGTTACTACACCAAGATTGATCTAAGGTCCGGCTATCATCAGCTGAGAGTCCGGGATGAGGACGTCTCCAAGACAGCATTCAGAACTCGCTACGGTCACTACAAGTTTCTAGTCATGCCATTCGGGTTAACGAACGCGCCGGCAGTTTTCATGGATCTTATGAACAGGGTGTGTAAACCCTATCTAGACAAGTTCGTCATTGTCTTCATCGACGACATCCTGATCTACTCCAAGAGTCAGGAGGAACACGAACAGCACTTATGTCTCATCTTGGAACTTCTTCGAAAGGAACAACTGTACGCCAAGTTTTCAAAATGCGACTTCTGGCTTCGTGAAGTCCACTTCCTAGGCCATGTGGTAAACAGGGATGGGATTCATGTTGATCCATCCAAGGTAGATTCGATCAGGAACTGGCCTGCACCGCGTACACCAACGGAAATACGCCAATTCTTGGGTTTGGCAGGGTATTACAGACGATTTATCAAAGACTTCTTAAAGATCGCACAGCCGCTTACAATGCTGACATAGAAAAGGTGTTACCTATCGTTGGGGTAATACACAAGAAACGGCTTTTCAGTACCTGAAGGATAGGCTATGCAGCGCACCTATTCTCTCGTTGCCAGAGGGCACGGATGATTTTGTGGTCTATTGTGACGCATCGATACAGGGGCTTGGTTGTGTATTGATTCAGCGGGATAAAGTTATTGCCTACGCTTCGCGACAGCTTAAAGTACATGAACGGAATTACACAACGCACGATTTGGAGCTGGGAGCTGTTGTTTTCGCGCTCAAGATATGGCGACACTACCTGTACGGTACCAAGTGCACTATTTACACTGATCACAGGAGTCTCGAGCATATTTTCAAGCAGAAGGAATTGAACATGCGTCAACGACGATGGGTCGAGCTGCTTAATGATTACGAATGCGCCATCAAGTACCATCCAGGCAAAGCCAATGTTGTGGCTGACGCTCTCAGTCGAAAAGACACTTTACCTAGGCGTGTACGAGCCTTGCAGCTCACTATTCAGTCTGATCTTCCAGCACAAATACGAGATGCTCAGGTAGAAGCATTGAAACCAGAAAACGTCAAGGCTGAAGCCTTACCTGGCTCAAGGCAACGATTAGAACAAAAGGAAGACGGCGCCTACTATGTAACAGGACGTATTTGGGTCCCACTATATGGCGGTTTATGAGAACTTGTGATGGATGAAGCTCATAAGTCTCGCTACTCGGTACATCCAGGTTCGGATAAAATGTATCACGACATCAGAACTACATATTGGTGGCCTAGCATGAAGGCCCACATAGCAACATACGTCGGCAAGTGTTTGACTTGTGCGAGAGTCAAGACAGAATACCAGAAACCCTCAGGCCTACTTCAGCAACCCAAGATACCACAGTGGAAATGGAAAGAAATTTCCACGAATTTTGTTACTGGTCTGCCTAGATCCCAGCGTGGAAATGATACTATTTGGGTGATCGTAGATCGACTCACAAAGTCTGCTCATTTCTTGGCTATCAAAGAAACGGATAAGTTCTCTACATTAGCAGACATCTACTTGAAAGAAGTTGTTTCGAGGCACGGAGTGCCAACCTCTATTATTTCGGATCGGGATGCACGATTCACTTCAGAACTATGGCAAGCAATGCACAAAGCTTTTGGCTCTCGATTAGACATGAGCACAGCTTATCACCCTCAGATGGATGGGCAATCTGAGCGCACGATTCAAACTCTAGAAGACATGCTTCGGGCATGTGTTATTGATTTCGGCAACAGCTGGAAAAAGCATCTCCCATTAGTGGAGTTTTCGTACAATAACAGTTACCACACCAGCATACAAGCCGCTCCATTCGAGGCATTGTACGGACGTAAATGCCGGTCACCTCTCTGTTGGGCAGAGGTGGGGGATAGTCAGATTACAGGTCCAGAAATGGTAGTTGATGCTACTGAACGAATTGCACAGATACGACAACGAATGGCGGCAGCTCGTGACCGTCAGAAAAGCTAAGCTGATAAGCTCAGGAAACCACTCGAGTTCCAGGTTGGGGATCGAGTACTACTTAAAGTCTCACCTTGGCATACGAGACAAACTCAACCCGTGATATGTTGGACCTTTTGAAATCACATAGAGAATTGGCAAGATGGCCTACAGATTGAATCTACCCGAAGAACTCAGTGGAATTCACAACGTATCCCATGTGTCGAATCTGAAGAAGTGTCTGTCAGATGAAACCCTCATAGTTCCTTTCAAGGAGCTCACCATCGACGACCAGTTGCGATTGTCGAGGAACCAATGGAAATCTTGGACCGGGAGGTCAAGATTCTTAAACGCACCAGGATACCTATTGTTCGAGTTCGTTGGAACTCCCGTCGTGGCCCAGAGTTCACCTGGGAACGAGAAGACCAAATGAAACACAAGCATCCCCAATTGTTCGAGAGAAGTACAACCACTACTGAGGCTGAAGCTACTGCGGAATTTCGGGACGAAATTCCAAACAACGGGGGGATGATGTGACACCCCGGGAAAACCAAGAAAAACCACGCAACCTAACTAGCTTCCTCAGTAACTACGTGCTAAATTTCGGGACGAAATTTCTTTCAAGTTGGGGATGATGTGACAACCCGAACTTTCAAGGTTAGCGTCATTTAGCTTAGCGATTCTAAACCCTCATTATTTCTTTCATTATGCATTGCTTGAATTAAACACGTTAAATGTTTTGTGTTAAACCTGTTAATGTAAACGCAACTTTGGGCTGCACGTACACACACTCTTGTTACCCTTTATGTATTTCGGCCTACACTAGTGTCAAACCTGATTCACTCAAGCCCAAGCCATCACATGCATTATTCAGCCCCAAACATGAGAATTAGAAGCCCACTCAGGATCTAAACCAATACATGTGGGTTCGGCCCACACTTATTCCGAATTGTTATAGGTGCACGTCCATGCATCTTTTTCATTATCACAAGAAATAAAACTCAAAACCAAAAACCCTACCTAATTCCTAGTTGTGTACAGCAGTGGAAGACCCCCCCCCCCCCCCGTTCGAGACATCATTCTATTGAATCTTGTGTGCGGTTAGTAAATCTATAATTACGTTAATCCCTACTTGATGGTTTCTTTATGTGATTTTGATTAGCAAAAAGTATTATGATATGTGATCATGTATCAATCTGTATAGACTAAAGCATAATCTTAGAATTTGTTCATGAATGTTATTGGATCTGATATATATATATATATATATATATATATATATATATATATATATATATATATATATATATATATATATATATTGATGTGCTGTTAAACAATTGTTGTGGCTCGATATTAGTAATCTATACACAATGTGTTTATAATAATGATTGATGTGTGATTCATAACAGACTTTATATAACAGCAGCTAATCGGTCCAATCAGGTTGCCTTAAGTGTTCGGCACATATCTCAATTAATTAATTAGAATGCATGTGATAGATCAAAAAAGGTCCAATTAAAGGAGTTGTTGGCAAATTTTCGGTCCAATCAGTTTAGCCCTATTAATTGATTGAGATTCAATTGATAATTGAGAATTGAATTCAAAAGCATGTCTGACATATACATGTGAATTCGAAATTTGTATGATGATTAGTTTTTTTTTATCGTGACTCACGTGATGCTTAGAATGTGAAAGATTGTGTGATGATTTCTATTTTTTTATGCTGAATTAGTGGATGAATTATATGATTATAACTTCTTATGAGGAACTGTTAATTTGTTTTAGAAATTGCCATGATCATGAAATTCATATAAGTGATAAATATGGTTCCGATTATGTGGTTAATGATAATTAGAGGTCTTAGGTTTAGTGGAAAATTGTTTGGGTGAGTTTGGTGTCCAATAAAACAATCGGCCCATTCCTGTCACACCCACTCATAGCGAAAGCGCGAGGTGTGATCTGATCGGTTCGGTTCTCATTGCATAACAATATAAGTGAACATACTAAATGAATAAAAACAAGCTCCAATGCCATTGTCATAATCGTTTCAAAAGAACGCAACATAAGTTAAATGTATTGGTTACAAACCATAGAATGAAATTAAGTTGTCATTGTTTTATACATCAAGATGTAAGTCTTAAAATGTCAAGGCTTTAACCACTATATCACCGCAAAGAGGCGGTATATAACGGGCAAACCCTTCAAATGGTGGCATGGAGTCTTGATACTTGTTTTCCTTGACAGAAATGTCTGCATGGTCCACTAATTTCCTGAAATACATGTTAAGTTTGAAAACATCAACAAAAGTTGGCGAGTTCATGCAGTTTAGTTGTATGAGATGTATCTGTAAAATGTGAGTTGTATAAAATGTATCCATAAAATGTGAGTTGTATAAAATGTATCCATAAAATGTGAGTTGTATAAAATGTATCTGTATGTAATGATGTAGTATGTAAAGCGTCAATGAAATCGTTGATCATTAATGTTTCGCGAGGACATTAATATGTGTGACGAAAAAGGAAGCAATCCAACCCTAGACGATTTTATGCCGATTCCTATCGACTGGGACACAAAAGCACTCTTCCGTATGGGTCCACGACCAAGAGTGGGGCTCGCCAAAACCCATTAGATCTAACCACTTGTACCTAGGTCCAAACTGGATTAATGGTGCTTAGATGTATAACCCTAATTCGCACATGATCTAAGGTGTTTCATTCCCTAACTTTAACATACGTTGAACATGTATTTTCCCCGATAGTTGTAAAGTTGTAAAACATTTAAATGAATAGGGGACATGAACTCACAGAATTGCGTCCGTGAATGGTAAGTAACTGTGATCTGACATACGGTCGTCCTGAATAGTGTCACGACCTACAAACGTTCTATATTTGTTAGACACTTCGGTCTTTGTAAATAACTTGAGTACAAGTCTTCTGTCTTAAATATGTGTAAGACTTGTATGTCTTTATTGTTCGTTGAACTGTGTATTAGATGAATGAATTATTATACTGTTATATATATTTCACCAAATATATATATGTAATCTTGTATCTTGTGAGTTGTATCATCGGGTCTTGTCTTCTTGATTTCGTGTCTTTGTATAAGTAAATTATATAATTGTGTTTTTATCAATTATAAGTCATTGGGCTTAATCCAAGAATTCATGTTATTGGGCTTAAATAGTGTTGGGCCTCAATAGTGTTGGGCTTAAATAGTGTTGGGCCTCAATAGTGTTGGGCCTCAATAGTGTTGGGCCTAAATAGTGTTGGGCCTAAATAGTGTTGGGCCTTGGCCCATATGTTTGATAAGCCCATTATGAAGTTAAGCCCATTTATAAATAATAGCCCATTTATAAAAGATAGCCCATTTGTATAAACTAGCCCATTAAGAAGTGTAAGCCCATTTGAAAGTATAAGTCTTCCATTTTTATAAAAACATTTTTTTATAAAAATAACTAAGTATACTTTTTAGTTAATAAAAACATAATAGTTTTTATAAGTTTCAAAATGTCCGAATTTTGTTAATGGTAACGTAAATTTTGTGTCCGCGTCGAAAGATCGCCTATACGTCGTAGTAAGTCCTAAGATTGGCGATATGTTTATAGATCCGCCCGTCGTCCGTTTTGACCATAAGTTGTGTCTGAAAGCTCGGAATGTCCGTAGGTTGTTTTCAAGTGTGTCTATATGTATTCTTGTAAGTCTTTAGTTGTAAGTATGTCTGGTATTTATTTGTGTCATTGTTATCAAGTCTCTAACTTTTATATATAACTAATACAAATAATAACACACAACACATACTTGATATGTTCAATAAATATGTATTTTACCAAAATATATATTTATGTCAATTTTTATGTTTAGAAAGACCAACTTTCTAATCTTGTAAAGACTTTGTAAAAAAAATGATAGTTTTTCTAACATATGATTTCTAAGAAAAGTTGGCCATAGTTCCTTTGTAATATGAACTTTGCCATGTTTATTTACATATCATTTTCTTTTCAAATCATCAACAATTTCTCATATCATTTATACAAAAAAAAAAAACACATGAGATTTATAACATAACCTCATTAAGATGATCTCAAAATCATGTAGGATTTTATACATGATCATAACATATGCTAACTAGTTCAAAAACCAAGTTTAATTCTAGTTTTAACAACTTTTATAAAAATCTCAAGTTGTATGTTACTTCTTGTAAAAGTATTGTTTTTAGTAAAAAACCTCAAATACTTTCACAAGATCAAATGTTATGATCATCCCTTTAAACCTTTATGTTAAAAACCCTTTAACATAAACATGTATAATTGTTAGATCATATTTTTAAAACATCCTCTAGCAATTTATTTATATCATAATCATCATAACAAGATCAAATATGCATATAACAAGTCTTAGATCACAATATAAACCAACATAAATATATTATGATTATTATTTTTGCTTCTTTGTATTTTTCATGTTTATTTTGTATGATTATTTAGTTATTTATTAGTTATAATAACAATCATAAACATAATATAAGTATGAAAAAAAATAGATCTTGAAGCTTACTTCTAGCACTTGGCTAGGGATGATCTTAGAAGATGATTAAGAACTAAGAAGATGAAGATCTTGATGGTAGAATACTCTTGAATGGATGAAAACCCTTCCTTTTACTTACAAAAGCTTTAGATCTTCTTATATTACTTGGAAATCCATTTTGATCAACAAATAAAAGACTAAAGTGAAGTGGGTTTTTGGTGTTCTTGGTAAGATGGATGAAGATGATGAGAGAGTTTTAGCGAAAGTAATAAAAGATGAAAAAAAATGAGTGTAATGAGCTAGATTACTTAATGGTTAAGTAATATAATCATCCACCAACTTAACCACTTGCAACATAATAAAAATATCTAGATATTTAACACAAAGTTAAGGGTGTGGGACCCTTTAAAAACGTGAACATGAGGGAGGGGTGGGTCTTGTATTTGTTTCAAAGTGTTAAGAAATTTATACTTGATAAAAATGTGGTAAAAATATTAGATGTTTAAGGGTTCAGGTGTTTGAAATTTTTCAAGATGCTTCAAGGTGTTAGGTGATTATAACTAGACCAAAATGATCCACATAATGATAGATAGTTGCTAAAAAAAAGATTAGATATCGTTCAAAATATTCGTTTGGCATTTGTTCCGCAAGTAACTAGTCGAATGGTAAACTTGTGGAAGTTGTAGGGAAAATTTCGGTTATGTGTGTAATTGATATTCCCTAAGTATTTTCATATGAAATTTGTGTTTAAACAACACTTTTGCATCTTGTAGTAAAAATAATACTGCTGAATTTTGCGGAAAGTTATTGAAATGGTAAGTTTTAGCGCTTTTGGGCAGTTTTCGAGCTGTTTTTGGTGCTACCGGACATTGGTAACATATTAAACCAAACCCTTGTATTCCCATATAGGGCTTAATGTATATTTGATGTTGGACTTTCGTCTGAGTCCTAAAGATGTCTTTTAAATGGTTTTTGCGGATCCTGAGTTTTTGTCAGCACACTAGTTTACTAGGTACTACTCTAGTTGTTTCGATGCATTGTTTGCACTATTTCAAATGTAACAAATAAAAATGAATAATGTGCACCATAAATGAATATTCCATGAGTGTTCTAAGATGTATATCATGAAATCATGCAGTTCGAATATTCAAAACACCTATTTGTATAATGTAAGTTATTGTTTTAAATGTAAGTAAATTACCCGAAACTGGCAGTTGTCACATTCTCCCCCTGTTATTGAGAATTTCGTCCCGAAATTTAAGCTGAGTCGTTCTTTGCAGGAGTATTCTCGAACAGGTGGGGGTATTTTGGTTTTGATTTGATTTTCACGTTCCCAAGTATATTCGGGTCCGTGTCGAGAGTTCCAATGAATTTTTGTTAATATTGTTATCTATATGAACCTCATCCTCCGGGATGAAAACTGTTTCTTGCGTTGAACTCTTCTTGAGATTCGACAAATGAAATATGTCGTGTAGTCTACTTACTTCTTCTAGTAACTTAAGTTGGTAGGAAACGATGCCAATATTTTCCAAGATTTCAAATGGACCTACTTAATAGGGGTTAAGCTTTCCACGCTTACTGAATCTGGCCACGCCCTTCCAAGGCCAGACTTTCAACAAGACCTTGTCTCCGACCTCGAAGGATAATGGCTTCCGTCTCTTGTCTGCGTAGCTCTTTTGTCAATCACGAGCCGCCTTGATACGTTCTCTGATCTGGAAACTTTATCTGTAGTCTCTTGGACTAACTCTGGACCGATAAGTTGTTTATCGCCCGCTTCCGCCCAACATAGCGAAGAGCGACACTTTCGACCGCAGAGAGCTTCGAACGGTGCAGCCTGTATACTTGTGTGGTAGCTGTTATTTGTAGGAAAACTCCACCAATGGTAAGTGAGTATCCCAGTTGCCGCCCAAATCCATAGCACACGCACGAAGCATACCTTCAAGTGTTTGGATTGTGTGTTCGCTCTAGCCATCAGTTTGTGGATGAAAGGCCATGCTTAGATTTAGATGAGATCCAAAGGCCTCTTGAAATGACTTCTAAATTCTTGAAATGAAGTGACCGTCTCAGTTTGAAATGATTGAAATAGGCACTCCATGACAAGCCACTATTTCTTTGAGATAGAATTCTGCTAGTTTCTCTATGCTATCCTTCTCCCAAATCAGCAAGAAGTGTGCAGACTTTGTCAATCTATCGACGATTACCCATATCATGTCGTGGCCTCTTGAGGTCCTGGGTAACTTTGTAACGAAGTCCATTGATATTTGATCACATTTCCAGACGGGAATCTTGGGTTGTTAGAAAATCCAAGGGTTTCTGATATTCTGCCTTGACCATTGCGCAAGTTAAGCATTCCCGACATAAGTCACGATATCCTTTTTGAGGTTAGGCCACCAATAGTACTCTTTCAAGTCTTAGGCCTATGTGCTTCCTCAAAATAACATCTCGAAGGCCGCCAAAGAGTGGAACTCAAATTCTACCCACAGAGTATAAAGTTCCATCTTTTTTCGGTACTAATTGTTTTTCTGTGACTCAAAGTGTTTCTGCTCGAATATGTTCTTCCTTGAGCGTTTCTTATTGTGCATTATGAATTCGTTTGGTAACATCTGTGTGAATCTTCATCTCTAATACTCGAACTCTCAAAGTTCTAACTCGTTCCTTGCGGCTTAAGGTGTCTGCTACAACGTTCGCCTTGCCCAGATGGTACTTTATTTCACAATCATAGTCGTTCAACAATTCAATCCAACGCCGTAGACACATATTTATTTCTCTTTGATTGAATAGATGTTGAAGATTTTTATGATCTGTGAAAATTGTACACTGAGTACCATATAAATAATGTTGCCATATTTTCAAAGCGAATACCACCGCGCCTAACTCAAGGTCGTGAGTGGTGTAGTTCTTCTCGTGAACATTTAGTTGATGTGATCCGTACGCAATAACTTTTTCTCATTGCATGAGCACGCAACGCAATCCTTGATGTGAAGCATCACAATATACTACAAAGTCATCGGTACCATCGGGTAGTGATAAGATTGGTGCATCGCACAACTTATCCATGAAAAGTTGAAATGATTCTTCTTGTTTCTCGATTTGGGTGAGGGAGGTTAATGGTTGAGAAATTTTAGAAAGATTCTCTATAAATCTCCGATAGTACCCTGCTAATCCCAAGAATTATCGGACTTCAGTTGGAGTCTTGGGCGCTTCCCAGTTCTTAATTGCTTCGATCTTGGAGGTGTCTACTTGAATGCCTTTCTTGTTCACTATCTGCCCGAGAAATTGTACTTCAAGGATCCAAAACTCGCATTTGTGTCTCCTTCTTGAGTAGTTCTAAAATGGTTCTCAAATGTTGCCATGCTCAGCTGCTGATCGCAAGTATATCAAAATGTCGTCAATGAACACTATGACGAATTTGTCGAGATACGACTTGCACATGTGGTTCATTAAATCCATGAAGACCGCTGGTGCGTTCGTTAAACCAAAAGGCATAACGTGAAACTTGTAATGACCATAACGAGCTCGAAAAAAAAACGTTATCGGTACGCTTTCCTCTTGTATTCGAAACTGGTTATACCCCGATCGTAAGTCTATCTTGGAGTAGAAGCTTGAACCTTGTATTTGATTGAATAAGTCATCGATCCTCAGTAGTGGATACCGATTCTTGATGATGAGTTTATTCAACTCTATGTGCTCCATGCACATTCTGAACGTTCCGTTCTTCTTATTCACAAATAGGAATGGAACTCCCCAAGGTGAGAAGCTTGGTCTAGTGAATACTTTATTCAACAACTCTTGAAGTTGTGTGGGTAACTCTTGCAATTCAGAAGGTGCTAATCTACATGGAGATTTGGTTATGGGTGCGGTTCACGATACCAAGTCGATATGAAACTCGACGTGTCGATATGGTTATAGTCCCGACAAGTATTCAGGAAATATTTCAGGAAACTCTTTTACTACTGGAATATCTATCAGTTGTGGCCCAACGACCTTCTTGTCGACAACATGTGCTAGAAAGGCAATACAACCTTTCCGTAAGCCCTTCTGTGCCTTCTTGTAATTAATGATCTGCAATGGTGTGTCGTGCTTCTCTCCGTGAATAACAAGTGTCTCTTTGTTTAGTGGTGGTAGGCGAATGACATTCTCATGGCAAAAGACTTCGGCTTGGTTATCGGATAATCAATCCATGCCAACCACTATGTTGAAACTACCCAACTCAATGAGTAAGAGATCGATACTGAATCTTCGCTCGCCAAGTTCCAAGGAACATTCTCTAACAACTTTCCCTGACTCGACTAGTTTACCGTATGTCGATTCTATATAATGAGGGGACGTCTAGCTTACTTGGCTCTAGGCCAAGTACATGTTAAATCATGTGTGGCGAGGACTTCACTATATAGTTTTAGGAACCCTATGTTTAAATGTAGGATAACCCAATCCATATGTTTAGATGTAGGATAACCCAATCCCTAATTGTAGCTAGGACAATCCCGTCCTAGCCATGAAACTCATTTCACATGCATAAGTTTGATTGGTAAGAAACGTGTCGGGTAACTACTATTTGAGTGATCGAGGTAGGGTGGGATAATGCGGTCATGCCTCGGATCTCAGAGGCTAAACCCTAAAGGGTAGCATTCAATGTGTTTGAATTCGGGTGTTACCTAGTATGGAACAACCTTTGAGAGATCGTGAAAGCCTCGAGTGTAACCAACAACCTTGGCTCTAGTCATGATCGAGTTCTAGAATTTTGTTTCCAACCTTTGAATTTAAATCAGCGAGCAATACTTTTCTTGTATAAGATCCTTGAGTTCTTCCCCTGACAACCTCTTCACTGTATCCCTTCCTAGCATTTGTACCTGGAGATTCCACCAAGTTAAGGTTGCATTCAGCAGGAGACTCTCTGTGTATCTAATTGTCTACTTAGGAATGTATTTCCTAGTATGACTAACCAACTTTATTGTCTTTACGTGGTAGACAGAACGTACCAAACCTCTCGTATTAACGAGGTCTTGCCGCTTACAGTCCGAAAAGTCTTAAAATTAAGACCTTGTGTGGTCGCATCTTCTGGTGTGGCATTGCTACTCATTCCCGATCCATCGAGATTTGAATCACTTGAACTACCAGTACCGTCACTAGTGTCGTCCCGATTAACCGCATGTTGTGCAATTTCTTCACCCTCGTGTTGTTCTATAAGAACTTTAGTTTGACTGTGAGATGTTGATTAGTTTACCCCTTTTTGGGTGTAGACCTTCCTCCTGGCGCCATGATCTTTTTAAGATACAACATTAAAAGAATCTAGACATATATTTTGGATAAATATAGTCTATCATGTGCCCAAGAATGAAGAAGGAGATTGGTCATAGAATCCTCAAGATCGTATTGTTCATACATGTTTGAATAAATGATAATGTGGATAACCGAAACCAAAATGCGTAGCGCCTCTTGCGTGTATTGGTAAAATGTCTAAGTGGAAGAAGAAATAATTTGTTGAGGAGGGGAAACCAACCAGTGGCCTCCGTCCATATAGTATGCATTCCATACTCCATAGGCTTTGATCATCTGAAGTAGAGAAATTCCTTTGTCGTACTTGTTCGCGTCACGAATATGGTAATGGTGCTTGAGCTTCACGAGCTCCAACGAGATCATTAAAATCTCCATAGATGTCGAATAGAATGTATTGAGGGAGTTGTAGCATGGCTCATGCCATACTATCCCTTTGGATAAGACAAATGTCAAAATGACGGAATTTATTATATCCATTTCCAATAAATAAGATAAGGTGGCGTAGACACCAAAGAATCAACTCATGTACAAGAATTCTAGAATGTTGAGGAAAGATCCTCCATGAGTGGTTAACGAGTTTTGTTTGTTTAGATGACTAGTCTCGAACAACTCGTGTTATAGGTCAGATGTTTAGACGCGAATGAATACGTATCGTCTTCATGTATTGTATTGTAGGGTGTTATAGTAACCATCCCGGTTAGTGTTCTACTAGATAGAAACTTTAACACTTAAGAATTTTGAATGGATAATGATCATTAGCTTGACCCGCAGAGTCCACCAGAATTTCCATGCACTACAAGTTGTTATTACGTGGGCCCCCGTAATAATAAATTGTCTTGCATGGTCACCCTAGCATTCTCTCGTTTAGAGCAGGCGATCAGTCAGAGAGAGGACACTATTGTCTATATACCTTCAACATAGAAGGAAACTTCATGATATTTCACGTGTCAACGTCCGTTGTCATTGCTCGCAGAATGACACGACATTAAATGAAATAAAAAGAGAGAGAATTTGTAAAGATAACCACTGGGGGGCACCTTCAAGATGAGTGCTTCATCTTCCTTGACTAGACAAGGGTTTCGTCAATCATGATTTGTATGAGCCACAGGGACCTCGTCCCAATAACGGAGTTGTTGTCCAAGGCTGCCACTTCCGCGTTATCGTCACTACTGAAGTCAGGCATCTCAGCATCCAGGAGAAAGCAACCATTCTTCCACGGGATCAATGCTCTATGGTCTCACTTAGGAACCACATTCGTCATAAGCTCCGCAATAGACGTGAGGTCGATATTCTCATGGAAGATGTATTGTATAAAATATGTCATGTTTGAAAATAGAGTATCATATCTTGTGTAAAAGATGTCGTGTCTTAACCATGTTATGTGTGTCAAGGATGACAATGGAATTCGGAGTCGAAGGCATTTTGTTTTTGCCAAATATTTCATGCAACACATATATGAATAACCTATATATATAATCATGTAAAATCCTATCAATCAAGGATTTCTATCTTGTATAAGCTGAACTTGTGAACTGTTTATAATGCGTAAACTGATAATGTAATGTATTGTAGGCACATAGTATGTTAATGTAATGTGTCTACTTCTCATAGACTTCACCCATGGAAATGTCCTCGCTTGATTTATGTGAAGTGAATTTTTGTTGTAGTGGACCTTGAAAAATGTTTATGCAATGAAAACCTTTTGACCTGTCCAATTTTATTTACAATCTGTTCAACATGAACAAGAGGTTTTCGTGAGAGGTCCCTAGTGATTGTAGACTTAGACTCGAGAAAGAATCCTGGTTCACTACAATCGATGCTCTGATACCAATCTGTCACACCCACTCATAGCGGAAGCGCGAGGTGTGATCTGATCGGTTCTCATTGCATAACAATATAAGTGAACATACTAAATGAATAAAAACAAGCTCCAATGCCATTGTCATAATCGTTTCAAAAGAACGCAGCATAAGTTAAATGTATTGGTTACAAACCATAGAATGAAATTAAGTTGTCATTGTTTTATACATCAAGATGTAAGTCTTAAAATGTCAAGGCTTTAACCACTATATCACCGCAAAGAGGCGGTATATAATGGGCAAACCCTTCAAATGGTGGCATGGAGTCTTGATACTTGTTTTCCTTGACTGAAATGTCTGCATGGTCCACTAATTTCCTGAAATACATGTTAAGTTTGAAAACATCAACAAAAGTTGGCGAGTTCATGCAGTTTAGTTGTATGAGATGTATCTGTAAAATGTGAGTTGTATAAAATGTATCTGTAAAATGTGAGTTGTATAAAATGTATCCATAAAATGTGAGTTGTATAAAATGTATCCATAAAATGTGAGTTGTATAAAATGTATCTGTATGTAATGATGTAGTATGTAAAGCGTCAATGAAATCGTTGATCATTAATGTTTCGCGAGGACATTAATATGTGTGACGAAAAAGGAAGCAATCCAACCCTAGACGATTTTATGCCGATTCCTATCGACTGGGACACAAAAGCACTCTTCCGTATGGGTCCACGACCAAGAGTGGGGCTCGCCAAAACCCATTAGATCTAACCACTTGTACCTAGGTCCAAACTGGATTAATGGTGCTTAGATGTATAACCCTAATTCGCACATGATCTAAGGTGTTTCATTCCCTAACTTTAACATACGTTGAACATGTATTTTCCCCGATAGTTGTAAAGTTGTAAAACATTTAAATGAATAGGGGACATGAACTCACAGAATTGCGTCCGTGAATGGTAAGTAACTGTGATCTGACATACGGTCGTCCTGAATAGTGTCACGACCTACAAACGTTCTATATTTGTTAGACACTTCGGTCTTTGTAAATAACTTGAGTACAAGTCTTCTGTCTTAAATATGTGTAAGACTTGTATGTCTTTATTGTTCGTTGAACTGTGTATTAGAAGAATGAATTATTATACTGTTATATATATTTCACCAAATATATATATGTAATCTTGTATCTTGTGAGTTGTATCATCGGGTCTTGTCTTCTTGATTTCGTGTCTTTGTATAAGTAAATTATATAATTGTGTTTTTATCAATTATAAGTCATTGGGCTTAATCCAAGAATTCATGTTATTGGGCTTAAATAGTGTTGGGCCTCAATAGTGTGACAACTCGTACTTACCGTCTATTATATACGTGTAACTATATGAACTATTGCGATTAAGCGATTGATTGAATGATACGTATTACGTGAATTATGTGATTTAGTGTTATAATTATCGAACCACACCGAACACAAACCCACTCGGTCCATTTAGTGGACTCGAGATCATGAGAAAACCCATGTGGGGTTTCGGCCCACATCCCCTCTACGTATTTATACACATACACATCTTAGGGTTTTAGTTTTTACAATCTTTGCAACCACAAAACAACAACACACACAAGCTCTCTCTCTCCCTCTCGTTGCTTGGAAACCGACGGCACAAGAACCAACTTCCCATTCGGATCACACTCCTTTACTTGTAACCGGTTAGTATGATTGATTATGTTCTTGTACGATTTATGTGGTTTAGGTTGTGTCCTTGCAAATCGTTTGTTCACCATATGATTGTAATCAGATGAGTTAAACTGATTAAGAGACCTAGGTTATCATAACCAATCTGCTTGTATGTAAATCGGCTCTTATGTATGTTCACACAAACCGGGTTGTATGATAGAAGCCTAACAGTGATTCGTGATGTTGATTGTAAATCGGTTGCATGTATGTGTTAATCGGTTAGGATGCATGATAGGGTTGCAAGATTTAAAACCAACCGATTGCTATATGTTTGATTATGATCCGATTGTTTATTCTTGATACTGTTATGCATTTGTTAAAGATGAACACGTTGAATATGATATAAAAATCTGCTAATTACTAGGTTTGATCTGAATTGTGAAACTGCTAAGTTGTTTTGCTAGAATCACGGAAAGATTGTTGCAGGAATTATGGAAACCAGTTACACACACGGTTGCGACTCGGTATCACTCATTGCGAGTCGGTACCCCACTCGAGACCACATAACAACATCAGCCGCAATCATGGTTGCGAGTCAGGTTGTGACTCGTAACCGGACCATGACGAACCGAGACCACCTGTTGCGACTCGTAACCCGGTTGCGACTCGAGATCATTAGTTGCGACTCGTAATCCCAGTTGCGACTCGAGACCAACATGCACGTACACTATTTTGGGCCTACACTGTCACGGGCCCAATCTTATGACTGTTATGTTATTGGACTGCTTATCTGTTTGGGCCGAACACTTGGATTCTGTTTAACTGATTGTTATTGGACTGCTATGAAATATGTGTGAATTGCCATGATCAATACGTGTTAGAAACCCACGTGCTTTATACGAACCTAACTTGCATAAGTAACCATTGATAGGACGTGGTTGATCTCTTACTTGTATACTTGAGCATTTTATTGTCTGCCGAGCAAACCCAGGTGAGTTCACACCCCTACTAAGGCATGGGATTCCCGGGTCGTGGGAATGGGATAAAGGTTACAATTGACTAAGAACGTACATATGCTTTTCCTAGACTATCACCTACCATGATCCTCGGATGTCAGGACGGTTCCGTAGGTTAGAATAACACCTACGTGGTCATATGCCAATCACTGCCTCGGATGTCAGGCACGCACGTAAAACCTACGTGTACGCATTACTTACTTCTATCCTCGGTACAAAGGATACGTACGTGAAACCCATGTACACCCCCGCGTCTCCTATCCTCGGTTGTGAAGGATACGTGCGTAAAACCTACGTACACCCCATACGCGCTACTGTTCTCGGAAGAAGAACAGGGATGATACGAGTAGTTGATACGAATAGTCTAGTGGTCACATAACATGGGAAGCCCCCACCTATACAACCTACTATCGGCCCAGTAGAGCCACCCGTTACTTACTGTTACGCACTTACTTACTGTGAACTCGCTCAACTAGTTTGTTGATCATTCTGTTACGTGCCTTGCAGATCGTTAGGTACATGGAGCTTGCACAAAGAGGAGCCGGTCGTTGTGGACAAGGATCGTATTACTTTGTTAGACACTTATGACATTTCAGTATTTTAACTAGGGTTTACAACAATGCTTCCGCTACTTAAACAATGCTTGGTTTTGAAACATCAATCATGTCATGATGAACTACTTTAATGACTTTTATTATTATTAAATGCTATGTTTGATATGATTGATGGCTTGATCCTGGTCATGTCACGCTCCCAAGCGGTGGTACTCCGCGTGTGGGATTTTGGGGGTGTGACAGATTGGTATCAGAGCCATTGGTTATAGAGAACTTGGTTTTAATACGGGAAAAAGTTTTTATTAAAACCAGACTATAACCCGAACAGTGCTCTCAACGATCCACAACGACGCTTCACTCCACGTGCAAGACTCGACGGTTTAGGTAATAAGGTTTATGTATATTGCCTACTTGCTAGAATTACTTAGAACTTTTCTCGTGGTATGCTTAGACTACAATGCTCACTATTTGCTATTGCTTAAGAACCCTTACGTGCTTACACTTTTCTGTCATCGCACTATTCGCGAACTTTTCTCACCTATTTCGCCTTTGACATGAAGATCAATGGCTGGAAGAATTAACATGACACAAGCCCAGTTAGAGGCTCTTGTTCAAGCCCAAGTTGTTGCGGCAGTTGCAGCAGCTCAAGCAGGTAGTATATCCTGCAGTATAGGCACACACTAGGATCTTTAGATCCTACATTAACTCTCATATTTAACTTTGCCCTATTCGTACACAATAGGTCAACACGCGCAGCAGCCTGTCTGCACTTTCAAGAACTTTATGGACTGCCGTCCCGGCACGTTCAGCGGCACAGAAGGAGCGGTTGGACTCCTCCACTGGTTCGAGAAGCTAGAATCAGTATTCGAAATGTGTGAATGCCCTGAGGCACGCAGGGTGAAATACGCCACCGGCACTTTAGAAGGAATCGCGCTAACCTGGTGGAACGCGCAGGTGCAAATTCTGGGGTTGGCAGCTGCTAACGCCACACCCTGGAACGATTTTAAGGAACTTATCAAGAGAGAGTATTGTACGCGTGAAGATATTCACAAGCTAGAAGACGAGCTGTATAATCTGAAAATGGTTGGGTCGGAGATTGAAGCGTATACCAAGCGGTCAAACGAGCTGGCCGTGCTGTGTCCAACTATGGTAGACCCTCCATACAAGCGCATTGAGATGTATCTAAAGGGGTTGGCACCAGAAATCCAGAGCCACGTTACCTCGGCTAACCTCGACAACATTCAGGAAATCCAGCGTCTCGCTCATCGCATCACCGATCAGGCAGTGGATCAGAATAAACTGCCTAAGCGTGTCAGCGCTACTGCTACAGTCACTCCTTCAGCTACTCCCGTTACCCTCAGTGACAACAAGAGGAAATGGGAGGGGGATTCAAGCAAAGCATCAGTTTCGGTTCAGTCCCAGAATCAGCAGCGAAAGACTGACAACTATCAAAGCCCTAACCAGCAGTCGTCAGGTAGCCACAGGCAGGGTGGATATCGCGGAAATCTTCCAAAGTGCAACAACTGCAACAGACACCACAACGGCCAGAGTACCAAGGGTCGTTGTCAAAGATGCCTCAAGATGGGTCACGAGGCCAAAGACTGTAGAAGCCTTCGTCCTGCGAACCAAAATCAGCAGCAGCCTCACGCTCAGCCTAACCAACAACAGGGCAATAAGGGATGCTACAATTGTGGTGCTGAAGGCCACATCAAGAGACACTGCCCACAGCTCAACAGGAACCAGAACAACAACAACAACAACCAGGGCAACGACAACAACAACGGAGGAAATAACAACGGCAACGAAGCTCGGGGACGTGCTTTTGTGCTAAGTCGAGGTGACGCAGTGAACGATCCCAACGTTGTTATGGGTAAGTTTCTCCTCGACAATATTTACGTTACTGTCTTATTTGATTCGGGTGCGGATACAAGCTATATGTCTGTGAAAATGTATCAACTGCTAAAACGTGCACCAACACTTTTACCCACCAAACATGTAGTAGAGTTAGCTAACGGTAAAAGTCTAGAAGCCACGTACGTAGTTCAGGGTTGTAATCTTATCCTAGCGGGTCAAGCCTTCTCTATTGATCTCATTCCCATAGTTTTGGGAAGTTTCGACGTCGTGATTGGGATGGATTGGTTATCCCAACACCAGGCAGAAATCTTATGCAGTGAGAAGATCATTCGTATTCCACGTTCTGGTCAAGAACCTCTCGAAGTCCAAGGCGACAAGAGTGGTGCTGTGGTTGGCATCATCTCATTCTTAAAGGCTCAGAAGTGCTTATGTAAAGGTCACACAGCCATTTTGGCTCTTGTTTCAGACGCATCAGTAAAGGAAAAGAAATTGGAGGATATACTAGTCGTACGTGACTTCCCTCAGGTGTTTCCTGAAGATTTACCTGGCTTACCGCCTCATCGTCAGGTTGAATTTCAGATTGAGTTAGCTCCTGGAGCAGCACCCATAGCTCGCGCACCATATCGTCTAGCTCCATCAGAATTGGAAGAATTGTCAAAGCAGCTACAAGAGCTCTTGGAAAAGGGCTTCATTCGTCCAAGCTCTTCGCCTTGGGGAGCTCCAGTACTTTTCGTGAAAAAGAAAGACGGTACGTTCAGGATGTGTATCGACTACCGTGAACTCAACAAGGTGACGGTGAAGAACCGTTATCCTCTTCCGCGCATAGATGACTTATTCGACCAGTTGCAAGGGTCGTGTTACTATTCGAAGATAGATTTGAGGTCGGGGTACCATCAACTGAGAGTCCGGGATGAGGACGTCTCCAAGACTGCATTCAGAACTCGTTATGGACATTACGAGTTTCTTGTCATGTCGTTCGGGTTAACGAACGCGCCTGCTGTATTTATGGATCTTATGAACAGGGTGTGCAAACCCTATCTTGACAAGTTTGTCATAGTATTCATCGACGACATTCTGATTTACTCCAAGAGTCAGGAGGAACACGAGCAGCATCTTCGCCTTATTTTGGAACTCCTTCGGAAGGAACAGCTGTACGCCAAGCTTTCTAAATGCGACTTCTGGCTTCGTGAAGTCCACTTCTTAGGCCACGTGGTAAACAAGGATGGGATTCATGTCGATCCATCCAAGGTAGATTCGATCAGGAACTGGCCTGCACCGCGTACACCGACAGAAATACGCCAATTCTTGGGTTTGGCAGGCTACTACAGACGGTTTATCAAAGACTTTTCAAAGATCGCGCAACCACTTACACTACTGACACAGAAGGGTGTCACCTACCGTTGGGGCAACACGCAGGAAACTGCTTTTCAGTATCTAAAGGATAGGCTTTGCAGCGCGCCTATTCTCTCGTTGCCAGAGGGCACAGAAGACTTCGTAGTATATTGTGATGCATCCATCCAGGGTCTTGGATGTGTGTTGATGCAGCGGGATAAAGTGATAGCCTACGCTTCTCGTCAACTAAAGGTTCATGAACGGAACTACACGACGCACGATCTAGAGCTGGGAGCTGTTGTTTTCGCGCTTAAGATATGGCGACACTACCTGTACGGTACCAGGTGCATGATTTACACCGATCACAGGAGTCTCGAGCATATCCTTAAGCAGAAGGATTTGAACATGCGTCAACGACGATGGGTCGAGTTACTTAACGACTACGAATGCGCCATCAAATACCATCCAGACAAAGCCAATGTTGTGGCTGACGCCCTCAGTCGGAAGGACACTCTACCACGGCGCGTGCGAGCGCTACAGCTTACGATTCAGTCTAGTCTCCCTGCACAGATACGAAATGCTCAGGTAGAAGCATTGAAACCAGAAAACGTCAAGGCTGAAGCCTTACGCGGCTCACGACAACAAATGGAGCAGAAGGAAGACGGCGCCTACTATGTAACGGGCCGGATTTGGGTCCCTCTCTATGGCGGTTTACGCGAACTTGTAATGGATGAAGCTCACAAGTCTCGCTACTCGGTACATCCAGGGTCAGATAAAATGTACCACGACATCAGCACTACTTATTGGTGGCCTAGCATGAAGGCCCACATCGCTACGTACGTTGGGAAATGTTTGACCTGTGCGAGGGTCAAGGTCGAATACCAGAAACCAGCTGGTCTACTTCAGCAGCCTAAGATACCTCAATGGAAATGGGAAGAAATTTCCATGGATTTTGTTACAGGCTTACCTAGATCTCAGCGTGGGAACGATACAATATGGGTCATAGTTGATCGACTCACCAAGTCTGCACACTTCCTGCCGATTAAGGAAACGGACAAGTTCTCCACTCTCGCAGACGTCTATCTTAAAGAAGTTGTTTCGAGGCACGGAGTGCCCACCTCTATTATTTCGGATCGCGATGCACGATTCACGTCAGAGCTATGGCAAGCAATGCATAAATCTTTCGGCTCACGATTAGACATGAGCACATCATATCATCCTCAGACGGATGGGCAGTCTGAGCGAACGATTCAAACACTTGAAGACATGCTTAGGGCATGCGTTATCGATTTCGGCAACGGCTGGGAAAAGCACCTCCCATTGGTGGAGTTTTCGTACAATAACAGTTACCATACCAGCATTCAAGCCGCTCCATTCGAGGCATTGTACGGACGTAAATGCCGGTCACCTCTCTGTTGGGCAGAGGTGGGGGATAGTCAAATTACGGGTCCAGAGATAGTAGTGGACGCCACAGAAAAGATAGTACAGATACGACAACGCATGGCGGCAGCACGCGACCGTCAGAAAGCCTACGCGGACAAGCGTAGAAAGCCTTTGGAATTCAGGTCGGAGACCGGGTATTACTGAAAGTCTCACCCTGGAAGGGTGTGGTACGTTTTGGCAAAAGGGGCAAACTGAATCCGCGGTACGTCGGACCATTCGAAATCTTAGAAAAGATTGGCAAGGTAGCCTACAAGTTGAACCTACCAGCTGAACTCGGAGCAGTTCACAATGTCTTTCATGTATCGAACTTAAAGAAGTGCCTATCAGATGAAAACCTCATCATTCCTTTTAAGGAACTCACTATCGACGAGCGGTTGCAGTTCGTCGAGGAACCAGTTGAAATCACGGACCGGGATGTGAAGGTCCTTAAAAGTAAGAGAATCCCTCTTGTTCGAGTTCGTTAGAACTCCAAACGTGGCCCAGAGTACACCTGGGAACGCGAAGACAGGATGACAGAAAAGTACCCCCAGTTATTCGAGACCAATGCAACCACTACTGAGGCTGAAGCTACTACTTCGGAATTTCGGGACGAAATTCCAGATCAACGGGGGGAGGATGTGACACCCCATGAAAACCAGTGAACGCTATAACTTACCTAGCTTCCTCAGTGAGTGCATACCAAATTTCGGGACGAAATTTCTAATTAGTTGGGGATAATGTGACAACTCGTACTTACCGTCTATTATATACGTGTAACTATATGAACTATTGCGATTAAGCGATTGATTGAATGATACGTATTACGTGAATTATGTGATTTAGTGTTATAATTATCGAACCACACCGAACACAAACCCACTCGGTCCATTTAGTGGACTCGAGATCATGAGAAAACCCATGTGGGGTTTCGGCCCACATCCCCTCTACGTATTTATACACATACACATCTTAGGGTTTTAGTTTTTACAATCTTTGCAACCACAAAACAACAACACACACAAGCTCTCTCTCTCCCTCTCGTTGCTTGGAAACCGACGGCACAAGAACCAACTTCCCATTCGGATCACACTCCTTTACTTGTAACCGGTTAGTATGATTGATTATGTTCTTTTACGATTTATGTGGTTTAGGTTGTGTCCTTGCAAATCGTTTGTTCACCATATGATTGTAATCGGATGAGTTAAACTGATTAAGAGACCTAGGTTATCATAACCAATCTGCTTGTATGTAAATCGGCTCTTATGTATGTTCACACAAACCGGGTTGTATGATAGAAGCCTAACAGTGATTCGTGATGTTGATTGTAAATCGGTTGCATGTATGTGTTAATCGGTTAGGATGCATGATAGGGTTGCAAGATTTAAAACCAACCGATTGCTATATGTTTGATTATGATCCGATTGTTTATTCTTGATACTGTTATGCATTTGTTAAAGATGAACACGTTGAATATGATATAAAAATCTGCTAATTACTAGGTTTGATCTGAATTGTGAAACTGCTAAGTTGTTTTGCTAGAATCACGGAAAGATTGTTGCAGGAATTATGGAAACCAGTTACACACACGGTTGCGACTCAGTATCACTCATTGCGAGTCGGTACCCCACTCGAGACCACATAACAACATCAGCCGCAATCATGGTTGCGAGTCAGGTTGCGACTCGTAACCGGACCATGACGAACCGAGACCACCTGTTGCGACTCGTAACCCGGTTGCGACTCGAGATCATTAGTTGCGACTCGTAATCCCAGTTGCGACTCGAGACCAACATGCACGTACACTATTTTGGGCCTACACTGTCACGGGCCCAATCTTATGACTGTTATGTTATTGGACTGCTTATCTGTTTGGGCCGAACACTTGGATTCTGTTTAACTGATTGTTATTGGACTGCTATGAAATATGTGTGAATTGCCATGATCAATACGTGTTAGAAACCCACGTGCTTTATACGAATCTAACTTGCATAAGTAACCATTGATAGGACGTGGTTGATCTCTTACTTGTATACTTGAGCATTTTATTGTCTGCCGAGCAAACCCAGGTGAGTTCACACCCCTACTAAGGCATGGGATTCCCGGGTCGTGGGAATGGGATAAAGGTTACAATTGACTAAGAACGTACATATGCTTTTCCTAGACTATCACCTACCATGATCCTCGGATGTCAGGACGGTTCCGTAGGTTAGAATAACACCTACGTGGTCATATGCCAATCACTGCCTCGGATGTCAGGCACGCACGTAAAACCTACGTGTACGCATTACTTACTTCTATCCTCGGTACAAAGGATACGTACGTGAAACCCATGTACACCCCCGCGTCTCCTATCCTCGGTTGTGAAGGATACGTGCGTAAAACCTACGTACACCCCATACGCGCTACTGTTCTCGGAAGAAGAACAGGGATGATACGAGTAGTTGATACGAATAGTCTAGTGGTCACATAACATGGGAAGCCCCCACCTATACAACCTACTATCGGCCCAGTAGAGCCACCCGTTACTTACTGTTACGCACTTACTTACTGTGAACTCGCTCAACTAGTTTGTTGATCATTCTGTTACGTGCCTTGCAGATCGTTAGGTACATGGAGCTTGCACAAAGAGGAGCCGGTCGTTGTGGACAAGGATCGTATTACTTTGTTAGACACTTATGACATTTCAGTATTTTAACTTGGGTTTACAACAATGCTTCCGCTACTTAAACAATGCTTGGTTTTGAAACATCAATCATGTCATGATGAACTACTTTAATGACTTTTATTATTATTAAATGCTATGTTTGATATGATTGATGGCTTGATCCTGGTCATGTCACGCTCCCAAGCGGTGGTACTCCGCGTGTGGGATTTTGGGGGTGTGACAAATAGTGTTGGGCTTAAATAGTGTTGGGCCTCAATAGTGTTGGGCCTCAATAGTGTTAGGCCTAAATAGTGTTGGGCCTTGGCCCATATGTTTGATAAGCCCATTATGAAGTTAAGCCCATTTATAAATAATAGCCCATTTATAAAAGATAGCCCATTTGTATAAACTAGCCCATTAAGAAGTGTAAGCCCATTTGAAAGTATAAGTCTTCCATTTTTATAAAAACATTTTTTTATAAAAATAACTAAGTATACTTTTTAGTTAATAAAAACATAATAGTTTTTATAAGTTTCAAAATGTCCGAATTTTGTTAATGGTAAAGTAAATTTTGTGTCCGCGTCGAAAGATCGCCTATACGTCGTAGTAAGTCCTAGGATTGGCGATATGCTTATAGATCCGCCCGTCGTCCGTTTTGACCATAAGTTGTGTCTGAAAGCTCGGAATGTCCGTAGGTTGTTTTCAAGTGTGTCTATATGTATTCTTGTAAGTCTTTAGTTGTAAGTATGTCTGGTATTTATTTGTGTCATTGTTATCAAGTCTCTAACTTTTATATATAACTAATACAAATAATAACACACAGCACATACTTGATATGTTCAATAAATATGTATTTTACCAAAATATATATTTATGTCAATTTTTATGTTTAGAAAGACCAACTTTCTAATCTTGTAAAGACTTTGTAAAAAAAATGATAGTTTTTCTAACATATGATTTCTAAGAAAAGTTGGCCATAGTTCCTTTGTAATATGAACTTTGCCATGTTTATTTACATATCATTTTCTTTTCAAATCATCAACAATTTCTCATATCATTTATACAAAAAAAAAACACATAAGATTTATAACATAACCTCATTAAGATGATCTCAAAATCATGTAGGATTTTATACATGATCATAACATATGCTAACTAGTTCAAAAACCAAGTTTAATTCTAGTTTTAACAACTTTTATAAAAATCTCAAGTTGTATGTTACTTCTTGTAAAAGTATTGTTTTTAGTAAAAAACCTCAAATACTTTCACAAGATCAAATGTTATGATCATCCCTTTAAACCTTTATGTTAAAAACCCTTTAACATAAACATGTATAATTGTTAGATCATATTTTTAAAACATCCTCTAGCAATTTATTTATATCATAATCATCATAACAAGATCAAATATGCATATAACAAGTCTTAGATCACAATATAAACCAACATAAATATATCATGATTATTATTTTTGCTTCTTTGTATTTTTCATGTTTATTTTGTATGATTATTTAGTTATTTATTAGTTATAATAACAATCATAAACATAATATAAGTATGAAAAAAAATAGATCTTGAAGCTTACTTCTAGCACTTGGCTAGGGATGATCTTAGAAGATGATTAAGAACTAAGAAGATGAAGATCTTGATGGTAGAATACTCTTGAATGGATGAAAACCCTTCCTTTTACTTACAAAAGCTTTAGATCTTCTTATGTTACTTGGAAATCCATTTTGATCAACAAATAAAAGACTAAAGTGAAGTGGGTTTTTGGTGTTCTTGGTAAGATGGATGAAGATGATGAGAGAGTTTTAGTGAAAGTAATAAAAGATGAAAAAAAATGAGTGTAATGAGCTAGATTACTTAATGGTTAAGTAATATAATCATCCACCAACTTAACCACTTGCAACATAATAAAAATATCTAGATATTTAACACAAAGTTAAGGGTGTGGGACCCTTTAAAAACGTGAACATGAGGGAGGGGTGGGTCTTGTATTTGTTTCAAAGTGTTAAGAAATTTATACTTGATAAAAATGTGGTAAAAATATTAGATGTTTAAGGGTTCAGGTGTTTGAAATTTTTCAAGATGCTTCAAGGTGTTAGGTGATTATAACTAGACCAAAATGATCCACATAATGATAGATAGTTGCTAAAAAAAAGATTAGATATCGTTCAAATATTCGTTTGGCATTTGTTCCGCAAGTAACTAGTCGAATGGTAAACTTGTGGAAGTTGTAGGGAAAATTTCGGTTATGTGTGTAATTGATATTCCCTAAGTATTTTCATATGAAATTTGTGTTTAAACAACACTTTTGCATCTTGTAGTAAAAATAATACTGCTGAATTTTGCGGAAAGTTATTGAAATGGTAAGTTTTAGCGCTTTTCGGCAGTTTTCGAGCTGTTTTTGGTGCTACCGGACATTGGTAACATATTTGTTGGACTCTATATGCCCAAGACACATATTAAATTGATGTGGCTAGTACGTTATGATCCAAGTCGGGTCATACCCAATAACAAGCTAGACAAACACCTACAATATTTATTTATGATATGATCAAACAAATAAATATTAACACTTACAATATTTAGAAATCGGTTTTCTAAATAAATTGCACTTGACAAGCTAGTAAATTATATGGATAATTTATTTTGAGAGAATATTTTATTTGTTATTTAATGGGTTAAATAACAATTTTAAAAGGTTGCATAAGTCTTGTAAACATGAGATGTTATATTTTATAAAAGGTTATAAAATAAACAAGACTTAAATTTATAAAAGATTTTTTTTTTTAAATAAAAGCTAGGGGCCGCCCCCCCCCCCCCTCATGGGAACTCACACCTTTTTTTTTGGTCCAATCATAGTCCATGCATTTTGCATATATAGATGCTCCTTGATTGGCCATTGTGAGGGGCAACTATCTCTCTCATCCTTTTAAGAAAAAGGAGTTCCAAGACTTGTAATCAATCTATCATTTTACAAGAATTCAAGTGCAAGAACACACAAGAACTCTCTCTCAAATTTTCGGCCAAAGTGTGTTGATCAAGAGGGATTCTTTTGTGTTTCAAGTGTAGAAATCCTAGCAACATAAGGTGTTCGTTGGAAGCTTGGGGTATGCGAGCTTGAGATCTTCTCCTTTGAAGATTTCCATTCAAGTATATCATCCTCTTCATATCACCTTGCTCTTGGAATGGTAGTATTCTAAAACACCCTATGGTTGTATTTTTGATAGCATGCATTTCATATATGGATCCGATTTTGGGTTTTCGCATTTAAAATGGTTTTAAATCTTGCAAAGTAACATGTTTTAAATAGATATTCCGCTGCGTTTTAATTTTATTCGGATAAAATTACTTTGATAAACATGTGAAAAACCCTACAATGGCATCTAGAGCCGCTTATATGAGTGCTTGCTTCATCGGATTTAAAGATTTTCGGGTTTTCGGGCTTGAAGAAACCCAATAGCCGAAATTTTATCCATGGTTTTCCTTTTGTTTTTTCAAGATTTATTTCCTACATGCATAAAGGAATCTTGAAAAAATTATGTCATATGGATGATTTGTTTTGTTTGGACAAAACCTCACATTTTTCGGTTTTTCATTCTTGGCCGAAAAATATAGGTTATAAAAGGAAACCATTTTGCTCTTGAAATTAATATATATTTGGATATATATTTTGGTGTTCATAACCTAGCCATGACCTTGTGTGAATATATATTTGTGTTTGTGACTTTATTATTCAATGGGTTGTAATAATTATTATTTTGTCTTCCATTTGTAAAAATATGTAATTTATTTATTTTCATTTGGTATGTAAGTAAATAGATTAGATGCATTTTATTTTACTAGAAAAAAATGTATTAGGATACTTTTATGTAAAAGAAGATGCACACAAAAATGCGGTTTTGGGTTTTGCCATTTTCGGGCATAAAGGACTTCATAGTTCTTAATGGGATTTTAGCCCGATAACCAAAACGCATTTTTGAAGTCCAAAGGAGTTTGGAGCTGAATATTAAAGACATTTGGAAGCTCAAAGAATGTGAAGAAATCACAACACAAGATGAAGACTTTAAGCATTTGGATGCGGGATCAAGTGGGAGTTCAACGACACTTTTTTTGTGTCTATATTCAACCTTAGGAAGGACCTTTTGACAACACTTGTTTCGGCTAACAAGTATGGTCAAAATAGTTGGCTATGGTTATGCACCTATTAATATGTGTGTTGTGCTTGTGTGGTTGCCTATTTTATTGTTTGGATGATATTTGGATATGCATGCTTAACAACAAATAATCCGGAACAAGCTTAAAACTGGTTCTTTAAAAATCATTAAAAGAGGTTAATAAAAGGTTATTAAAAATTAATGATTTTATAATAAAATGGGTTTTATTAAAAGAACCTTGAAAATTGGTTTTCACTAAAGTACCATTGATTTGAATGCATGCAAATATATGGTACATAAAATTTTTCTAAACTAGAATTTTGAAAAATAAAAATCCCTTTTATAAAACAAGTCAAACACCATCCTTTTATACAACACTCGAATTACTTGGGAACTCTTTGTGGGATAAAGGTCACCTAACCACATTTGAGGAAACTTGTATATTTGAGGTGAGTTCACCATGTTTGTGGGATAAAGGTCACCTAACCACTTATGTGTGTAAACTCACATGTGTGTGTAAGTTGGACGACTTGATTTGGAAACCATGAACTTAGGGTCACCGAAGCATGGGGAACAAAGGTGTTGATGGGATTAAACATGCCAACTAAACATAAAGATGTTTAACCGATCCCATATAGCTAGAAGTTGCAAAGGGTTGCAATTGTCAAACGTTGACTACCTTGTTAATTTAAATAATGGGATAAAGGTCACCTAACCAATATTTAAATGTAACGTTGGATTCTAGATTTTAATTATTAATTGTCTATGAGACATTAAAAGGGTATTAATGATTAAAATTTTAATAATATCGAAAATACTAAAATTGAACTTTGTCAAATTTTGTAGATGGCCGCTAACAATGCAAACCCGATTACCCAAACCGTCCGTAACCTATCACTAAGAACCATCCTTGAAAAGGATCGTCTCAACCATAACAACTTCATGGATTGGTTTCGAAACTTGAGAATTGTTCTCAAGCAAGAAAAAATATCCTATGTGTTGGACGATCCTATTCCCGACCAACCTGACGAGGAAGATGTAGAAGCCTACAATGATTGGGTTAAGTATACCGAAGACTCCATGCAAGCCTCATGCCTCATGTTGGGAACTATGATTCCCGAGATTCAAAAGGACTTTGAACATCATGGGGCATACGACATGATTACCCAATTGAAGGAAATGTTCCTACAACAAGCAAGGGTAGAACGCTTCGAAACGGTTCGAGCGCTTCATGCATGTCGAATGGAGGAAACCCAATCAGTCTCATCTTACGTCCTTAAGATGAAAAGCCACATTGATCGCCTCGAGAGGCTCAATTGTCCCGTCTCTAAAGAGTTGGCTACGGATTTGATCCTCAACTCTTTAACAAAGAAATTTGAGAGTTTTGTTATGAACTATAACATGAATGGATGGGACAAGAGCATTGGTGAGCTTCATGCAATGCTCAAAACGGCCGAAGCGGGAATGGGTAAAAAGGCTTTACCCGTTCTAACGATCAATGAGGGAGGCAAGAAAGGGCATCACCCCGACTCCAAGGCAAATGTTGCCAAGGGTAAGGGACACGTCAAAGGGAAAGGAAAAAGAAAGGCAAAAGCAGAACCACCAAAACCAAAAGAGAAGAAGACAAAAGTTGCTACAACCGATCCATGCTTTGAGTGTGGAGAGATAGGACATTGGAAAAGGAATTGTCCAACCTATCTCAAAGAGTTGAAAAACAAGAGGGATGCAGGGCAAACCTCAGGTACAATCTTTATGATACATATTGATCTAAATGTTATTTCTTCTAACACATGGGTATTAGATACCGGATGTGGAACTCATATTTGCAATTCGTTGCAGGGGTTCAAAAGAAATAAGCATTACAAGAAGGGAGACACTAGTCTCTTCATGGGCAATGGAGCAAAAGTTCAAGTTGAAGCCCAAGGAGACTATATTTTAAAACTTCCAAGTGGTTTGGAAATATGTTTGAAAAATGTTTTGTATGCTCCTAGTTTAACTAGGAACATTATTTCAGTTTCCCTTTTAAGACAATATGGATTTGATTTGAAGTTTGTGAACAATGAAATTTATGCTTTGATGAATGACATGTTCTACTTTAAAGCTACGCCTTCAAATGGTATTTATGAATTGGTTCATGATAATACATCATTTGATAATTCGATGTACCAAGCAAACACCAAAAAACTCAAAATGGATTTGAGTGAGACCTATCTTTGGCATTGTCGTCTTGGTCATATAAACAGAAAACGCATGCAAACACTTCAAAAGAATGGTCTTTTGGAAACAAATGAAATTGGTTCATTTGATACATGCGAATCTTGTTTACAAGGAAAAATGACCAAGAAACCCTTTAGTGGCACAAACCAAAGGGCAAAAGATTTATTAGGCATCATACATTCAGATGTATGTGGTCCTTTTAAGCCAATGACTAGGAATGGTGAAAAATACTTCGTAACTTTTACCGACGACTTTAGTCGTTATGGTTATGTGTACTTGCTAAGACACAAAGATGAAGTGTTTGAAACGTTCAAAGTCTTCCAAAACGAAGTAGAGAATCAACTCACCAAGACAATCAAAGTTCTTCGTTCCGATAGAGGAGGTGAATACCTTAGTGATGCCTTTCAAGATCATCTTAGGAGCTGTGGGATCATCTCACAACTCACTCCACCTGGAACACCACAACATAATGGTGTGTCTGAGAGGAGGAATCGAACTTTATTGGATATGGTTCGATCTATGATGGCTAGAAGCACATTGCCTCTATCATTTTGGGGTTACGCTTTGCTCTCCGCGGCTCGTATATTAAATATGGCCCCAACCAAGAAAGTGGATAAGACACCTTTTGAAATATGGCATGGAACAATTCCATCATTATCATATTTGAAGGTATGGGGTTGTGATGCTTATGTGAAGCAATACACCCCAAACAAGTTAGAAGTACGATCCATTAAGTGTATCTTCGTAGGATATCCTAAAGATGATATAGGATATTATTTCTACGATCCAACAGAGCAAAAGGTATTTGTTGCTCGAAAGGGTAAGTTCTTGGAGGATAAGTTCCTAATGGAAGGAACTAATAGAACAGTGGAACTTGATGAGGATCAAGAACCACAACCCGATACACGTTTGGTTGATACTAGCACTCAACAAGAGGTTGTTGAAAATGATCAAATGGTTGATCAACGTACACAAAACGTTCGCAAATCTGGTAGAATTAGTAATCCACCTGAAAGATATGGATTTTTCATGGATGGATGCTATGTGGTAGATTCAGATGAACCAACCACATACCATGATGCAATGTCAAAATCTGATTGTGACAAATGGCTTGAAGCCATGAACGTAGAGATGCAATCCATGTATGACAACCAAGTTTGGGAATTGGTTGTGCCACCTCTTAACTCCAAAGTAGTTGGAAGTAAGTGGGTTTTCAAGAAGAAAACTGATATGCATGGTAACTTGGATACTTATAAAGCGAGACTTGTAGCAAAAGGTTTCACTCAAACTCAAGGGGTTGATTATGATGAGACCTTCTCGCCAGTGGCGATGCTAAAGTCGATTAGGATATTATTTGCCATAGCTGCATATTATGACTATGAAATTTGGCAAATGGATGTCAAAACGGCTTTTCTCAATGGATATCTTGATGAAGATGTCTATATGGTTCAGCCTGAAGGTTTTGTCGATCCAAAACATCCTAACAAAGTGTGCAAGTTAAAGAAATCAATCTATGGATTGAAACAAGCATCGAGAAGTTGGAATCACCGTTTTGATGAAGAGATCAGGAATTTTGGGTTCATCAAGAACGGGGATGAAGCTTGTGTGTATAAGAAAGCTAGTGGGAGCACCGTCACTTTCTTAGTATTGTATGTCGATGACATTCTACTATTTGGAAATGACATTCCAACAATGGAAGGTGTAAAAGCATGGCTTGGAAGATGTTTTTCCATTAAAGATCTTGGAGAAGCTGCCTATATTTTGGGAATAAAGATCTATAGGGATAGATCAAGGCGCTTGATAGGTTTAAACCAAAGTGCGTACATTGACAAGGTCTTGAAAAGGTTCAAGATGGAGAACTCTAAGAAAGGTTTGGTACCTATTCAAAAGGGGACGATATTGAATGTAACTCAATGTCCAAGCTCAAAGGATGAGCAAGAAAGAATGAAAGGAATCCCATATGCGTCTGCTATTGGATCCATAATGTATGCAATGATATGTACTAGACCGGACGTGTCATGCGCCCTAAGCATGACAAGCAGATACCAGCAAAATCCAGGTAACAGTCATTGGATGGCTGTTAAGAGCATATTTAAATACCTTAGGAGGACTAAGGATATGTTTCTAATATATGGATCTGGTGAAGAGGAACTCGTTGTAAAAGGTTACACGGATGCGAGTTTCCAAACTGATCGAGATGGTTCTCGATCACAATCTGGGTATGTCTTCATTTTGAATGGAGCTGCAGTCTCTTGGAAGAGCTCGAAGCAGGATGTTGTAGCATTGTCCACTACAGAATCAGAATACATCGCCGCCTCATTGGCAGCACAAGAAGCTGTGTGGTTAAAGAAGTTCATTGCCGACCTAGGGGTAGTCCCTACCATTCAAGACCCCCTAGAGATCTTTTGTGATAACGAGGGTGCGATTGCTCAAATCAAGGAACCTCGTGCACATCAAAAGACAAGGCACATTGAGCGGAGATTCAACTACATAAGGGATGAAGTTGAAAAGGGAAAGATATGTATTCGCAAAGTACACACCGATCAAAACATTGCGGATCCACTCACGAAGCTCCTTGAACGGCCAAAACATGAAGGTCATACTTGTGCCTTAGGACTTCGATATTCTAGTGATTGGATTTGATCTATTTTGTATTTGGATATTGGAACAATTGTTATTTAACTCTTTATGGTATTTTGAGTTATGTTCCATTTTAGCATGTTTAAATCCATGAATAAATTAATTATTCTAAATGTCCGTAGTCGATCATGCTTGTGGGAACAATATGAATGTAAGACTATTATGAACTTGGATTGGTGGATATTCATTAGGTATGAATATAGAGCAAAGTGTTGCTGCCAAAGTTCATAGATATTTGTGGGATACAAATATTGGACTGACCCGCTCTCAAATCTTACTGCATGGAATCTTTTATGATTGATCATAAGTAAATTTGAGCAAAGGCGAACATCATAGTATCCTCTGACCTGAGATACATATTGGGTCTTGATATTTACCAAATATTATACCTTGACTTAGTTCTTCGCTGTCTGTAATAAGACAGTACATAAGACTAAGCTCAGGTATAGTACGAGATGATTGTGAGAGACGTATGTAGTCAAGAAGGGATTTGTTCCTCTTATTCGTTGAGAGTAAGATGTCTAAAGGCCTGCATAAGTTAAATCAACAGAGAATGATCACACTGTGTCTCTGGATTTGACATGACATCTGTAACGAAAGGATAAATGATAGATTCACCTAAATCATGTTCAAGTAAGGGACTTGAAGGAGATGATGTTATTGAATGGCACTTCGTCATACGTATTAGGGGTAGTAAACCGTTGTTAGGCGTCATTTACTGCTTGCATCAATCTTCTATGTATCTTGTGCAAGTGGGAGATTGTTGGACTCTATATGCCCAACACACATATTAAATTGATGTGGCTAGTACGTTATGATCCAAGTCGGGTCATACCCAATAACAAGCTAGACAAACACCTACAATATTTATTTATGATATGATCAAACAAATAAATATTAACACTTACAATATTTAGAAATCGGTTTTCTAAATAAATTGCACTTGACAAGCTAGTAAATTATATGGATAATTTATTTTGAGAGAATATTTTATTTGTTATTTAATGGGTTATATAACAATTTTAAAAGGTTGCATAAGTCTTGTAAACATGAGATGTTATATTTTATAAAAGGTTATAAAATAAACAAGACTTAAATTTATAAAAGATTTTTTTTTTAAATAAAAGCTAGGGGCCGCCCCCCCCCCTCATGGGAACTCACACCTTTTTTTTGGTCCAATCATAGTCCATGCATTTTGCATATATAGATGCTCCTTGATTGGCCATTGTGAGGGGCAACTATCTCTCTCATCCTTTTAAGAAAAAGGAGTTCCAAGACTTGTAATCAATCTATCATTTTACAAGAATTCAAGTGCAAGAACACACAAGAACTCTCTCTCAAATTTTCGGCCAAAGTGTGTTGATCAAGAGGGATTCTTTTGTGTTTCAAGTGTAGAAATCCTAGCAACATAAGGTGTTCGTTGGAAGCTTGGGGTATGCGAGCTTGAGATCTTCTCCTTTGAAGATTTCCATTCAAGTATATCATCCTCTTCATATCACCTTGCTCTTGGAATGGTAGTATTCTAAAACACCCTATGGTTGTATTTTTGATAGCATGCATTTCATATATGGATCCGATTTTGGGTTTTCGCATTTAAAATGGTTTTAAATCTTGCAAAGTAACATGTTTTAAATAGATATTCCGCTGCGTTTTAATTTTATTCGGATAAAATTACTTTGATAAACATGTGAAAAACCCTACAATATTAAACCAAACCCTTGTATTCCCATATAGGGCTTAATGTATATTTGATGTTGGACTTTCGTCTGAGTCCTAAAGATGTCTTTTAAATGGTTTTTGCGGATCCTGAGTTTTTGTCAGCACACTAGTTTACTAGGTACTACTCTAGTTGTTTCGATGCATTGTTTGCACTATTTCAAATGTAACAAATAAAAATGAATAATGTGCACCATAAATGAATATTCCATGAGTGTTCTAAGATGTATATCATGAAATCATGTAGTTCGAATATTCAAAACACCTATTTGTATAATGTAAGTTATTGTTTTAAATGTAAGTAAATTACCCGAAACTGGCAGTTGTCACAATTCCGTTATTTATTTAGATTATTGTTGGGCCATAGTCAGGTTGGGCCGCACGCCTTCTGGGTGGTGATGAACTGGGCCTCGCGGTAAAGCCCAAAACTGAGAAGAGTAATAGCTGATTGTGTTTTGGGTTGGGCCGGTTGGGTTAAGCTTTACTGAAATGGGCCGTTTAACGAGACCAGAGTGAGTAAACAGTGTGTGCGGGCCAGAATGTTTTGGGCCGCCACACGTCTGATGCGGGCCAGGCTTCATGGGTTAAACAGTTGGGTTGGGAACGATATTGAAAGACGCAACGCATGGGCTGTTTTTGGAAGCTGGGTCACCTATTACCTGATTGGGCCTTGCATAGATAATGGGCCGCACATGTTTAATAACTAGACTTGAAGTGTATGGGAGTAAATTATGTGTGTCTGTATGTTGTACATTTGAGCTATTACATGTTAAGCGATTATTAGATGGCACTAGATGAATGGATGAACTATCATGACTGGGATTGCATGTGTGCGTTACATGTACGACAATGTGCTTTATGTGAACAATGAATACGTGAGATAATCGTACGTGAAAGATGTGGTTCATGTGAATACAGAACTGATTGTTATTGATAAATCATGTTAGGGCATGCTTGATTAATTGATAAACAAAGAAACTAGTCATACCGAGCAAACCAAGGTGAGTTCACACTCTTACTAAGGCATGGGATTCCCGGGGATAGGGAATGGGTTGAATGATGGAACTGAACAATTACGCGTACTTACACGATTACTAGACTATCTACCATGGTCCTCGGGCTAAGCAGGACACTTACGTAAAACCTACGTAAACAGGAATATGCTACTGTCTTCCGGAGTCAGGAAGGACACTTACGTAAAACCCACGTAAACAATAACATGCTACTGTCTTCCGGAGTCAGGAAGGACACTTACGTAAAACCTACGTAAACCCCACGCGTACCACTGTCCTCGGGTACAGAAGGACACTTACGTAAAACCTACGTAAAGCTTGTACGTACTACTGTTCTCGGTTGTGAAGAACACTTATGGTTACGAATAGTCTAGTGGATATACAACATGGGAAGCCCCCACCAATAGATCATACTATCGGCCCAGTAGAGCCACCTGTTACAAACGGACTTACTATTACGCATTTACTTTCCGTGAACTCGCTCAACTAGTTGTTGATCCTCTGTTACATGCCTTGCAGGTCGTTAGGTTGATGGAGCTTGCACAGGGAGGAGCTGGTTGTTGTGGGCACGGATCGTTAATGTTTCATTAAACACTTTATGACATTTCATACTTTATTATGTTGGGTTTTATTTATACGCTTCCGCTAAACAGTGATAACATACTTACATTTTGGAACACCTTTCATATTGGTGGTTGAATGGCATTTACTTTTACTTATTAATTACATGTTCAATATGATTGGTGGCTTGATCCTGGTCAGTCACGCTCCCAAGCGGTGATATTCCGCAGGTGGATTTTGGGGGTGTGACAACTTGGGCCGAAGATATATTGAACTTTATTAATGATTGGGCTGAACAACACTCAAAATTATATGGATTTTAATTTGGGCCACATACAAAACACTTAGTGGACGATGTATGGGCCGATATAAAATGGACAGTCAACGCATTTTTGTTTAATACATCACATGCAACCAACACCTTTCCATGTAATACAAATTCTATTAGGCCGTTCAATATTTATCACATGGACACCGACAATTCAATTAATGCTCATCTGTGGTTGGGCCAAAAAAACCACTAAACCGTTATAATATTGGACCTATTAATTGTAGTTCATTCACATGCAAAGGCTTTGATTGGGCCTCCCTTCCAATAAGCCGGCAACATTAGATACAACGATTCAATTTTTTAATTCGCATGCAATAACCTTCAATTATTGGACCGATTTATAAGATGGGCTGTCAACAATTTATTTGATTGGACCTTAAAAGTTCATGCAAGACATAGATTGGGTCATGTGAAGGACTGACAACCATTAACTTGTTGATTTAAATGCCGACAAACATAATTCACAACTTAAATTCTCATTGGGCCGCTGTTCAATATTTGGATCGGTTTTTCTTGGGCTAACAAACTTTAATGCTCTTTAATTGTTGTTTGTCTACTGTTGCTTTGATTGGACCAAACTCAATCCAAATTCAGCTGATTTGAACGTTCAATTGGCATCATTCTGATTGGGCCTTCACGTTTTTTAGTGGGTTTTTTAAAATCACTTATGTAAACTGACAACTTTAATATGCCTTAAAAATCTGATTGGACCTAAAAGTTTGACATTATGTAATACCACTCAAATTCTATTGTAGCCGACAACTTCATTAAATGTATATCACACCCTCAGTTAATCAAAAATTCACATGGCCGACAACTGTTTTGTTTAATTGTTCAAACACAATGATGACGATGACAGCGATGACTAATAAGCGAAACCTATTGAACCAAATAAGCGGAACCTACGAGCGGAACATGATTGTTTGAATAAGCGAAACTTGATTATAACTGAATAAACAAAACCTCAAGATATTTCAAGCGGAACCTCAAGGTCTTTCAGGCGGAACCTGCAACTATGATAGCGAATTCGAACAGAAAAACTTAGATTTCTCCTAAACGGTTACGAATTTGGATCTGAAACTTGGTAGGGTTATAGATCAGGTGTTTACGCACAACATATTAAAAAATCAGATGATTTGGACCATAAAAACCCGTTCAATTTGACGAATTTCAGTAAAAAACGTGAAAAATGAGTAGAAGATGAAGAAATGATGAAATTCGGATCTAAAATGGCTGAAATCTGGTACGAATCAATGTGTTTGATCGTGCAATCGAGCTCCTAGCTCTGATACCACTTGTAGGACCGGTTTTGATACCGTTCAATTGCGTAACGAACGTTCGACGTGCGGAATCCATGAACGTGCGTGACCGAACACACTATAACGTACTAGAAACGTGATTTTATTGACGATATGATGTGTACAAGCCGAGAATCACGTGGAGAGTTCTTTCTCTCTCTAGACTTTCTCTCTCTAGACTTGAATCACCAAAATCACCAAATGGAGCCAAAGTCTTAAATGAGAACCCTAATGGTTCTATTTATAGGCCAAGGCTTTTAATGAGATTTCTCATTAATTACACAATTGCCACCTTGCCTTTTACTATCTAAATGTAACAATAAAAGCTTGATTTCTTCGGTTTCTCGCTACGACTCGAATTGACGAAGGAGATAGACATTAATGCACTAACAGGAATACTACTAAAATCGCCACAGGGGGACATAATACTCCACTCTATAGCTTGTGAGTTCCAAACTACTAACAATGAGGCTGAATATGAAGCCTTGATAGCTGGTTTGCAAATTGCTAAGCATATGAGGATCAGGTATCTTGAGGTACATGTAGATTCATTATTAATCACTAACAACTTTAATGGATCCTATGCTGTTAAAGGTGAAAAGCTAATCAAACATTTAGAGATAGTCAAAGATTTGGCACTCTCTTTTGTTTCCTTTAGTTTGACACAGGTACCCAGAGAAGAGAATGCGGAAGCTGATGCATTAGCCAATCTGGGATCATCCTTGAAAATCCCAGAGGATATCAAGATCCCTATTATCCATATCCTAACCCCTGCTATTGAGGATCATGTGGCTATGGAGATAGGAGAAGATTCTGCAATTATCCCTAGAGATGACACATGATCTCATTCAGGATCATGGATCCTTCCAATTATGAGATATATCCAACACGGAGAGATCCCTACAGGAGAAAACCCCAGGGCTTTCAAAATTCAGGTATCTCAGTTTACAATATTGAATAATATGCTATATAAACGATCTCTTGCAGGACCATATCTAAGATGTATTGAGGATCCTGAAATCCAAGAAGTCTTAAAAGATCTTCATGAAGGAGATTGTGGAAATCACACTGGGGGCAGGGCATTATTCTCAAGGATCCTGAGAACATGATACTATTGGCCTACTATGAAGAAGGATGCTGTGGATTATGCTAAAAGATGTGATCCTTGTCAGAGACACAGTAATATCCTTCACCAACCAGCAGAGCTCTTGCATCCTATATCCTCTTCTTGGCCATTTATGAGATGGGGGATGGATATAGTTGGTAAACTTCCCAAGGCACCTGGTGGAAAAGTGTTCATGCTTGCTATGACTGACTATTTCTCATATTGGATAGAGGCTGAAGCCTTCGCTCAAGTCAGAGAAAAAGAAGTGATATCCTTTATCAAGAGAAATATTATTACTAGATTTAGTATCCCTTCTGAAATTGTATGTGATAATGGATCCCAATTTATTGGGAGTAGAACTACTAACTTTTGTGACAGCTGGGGGATTAAGATGATAACATCAACACCAGTCCACCCACAAGCTAATGGCCAGGCAGAATCATCCAACAAGATCATCATCAACAATATGAAGAAGAAGCTTGGATCCAAGTAAGGAAAATGGGCAGAAGAGCTACCTTATGTATTATGGGCTGACAGAACAACTCCCAAGAATGCTACTGGTCAAACTCCATTCTCTTTGGTATTTGGGGCAGAATTAGTGATCCCTAGAGAAATGGTGGTTCCTACTGCAAGAACAAGCATTCGTGATCCTGAAGGAAATGCTGAAAACTTGGTTCAAGACTTGGATACTATAGAAGAACTCAGGGATTTGGCAAGGATAAGGATGGCCAGTTATCAACAAAGGATGGCTGGAGCTTACAATAAGAATGTCAGGATCAGGAAATTCCAAGTTGGTGATATGGTACTGAGGAAAGCATTTCAGAATACTACTAATCCTGCTGATGGAAAGTTAGCACCAAAGTGGGAAGGCCCTTATTTGATTGAAGCTGAAGCAGGAAAGGGGGCATATCGGTTGCTAACAATGGAAGGTGATTTGCTGCCAAGAGCTTGGAATGTTGTCCACCTGAAAAAATATTCATGTGATAAGGATCCATGATCCTTAGCCGATAATGATCCTTGAAGGATCCTTGCAAAACGGAGGATCCTCGTTATGGTAATAATTTAATCTCAAACTGTTTAACTCTTCATATATCATGTACTTAAGGATAAGGATCCTGGATCCTTTATCCTCCTTTCACTTGTTTCTAAGTTTTGCAAAAGTTTTGGGTATCCTTGGCAGAGGATAAGTCTCCACAGAAGTATCCAGTTATTTGGGCTTGACCCCAGTTATTTGGGCTTGACCCCAGTTCTTTGGGCTAGTCCCCAGTTTGGGCCTGTCCCCAGTATCGCCAGCAGCGCACGATGATCCTGGTACAGTTCATGGCAATGGGACCAGTACTCCCTTTAGGGGCTGACAATTTCATTGGACTGGCTGTATCCGGGATCCTACGTATAATGGTAGACGTACCATACATCCGTTCCTAAGGTTTCTAACGTTTTCATGCTAGCTAAGGTTTTGGCATTTTCATGTCACTAAGTTTGGATAGTCGCCAGTGAGGGCCATACTCCAGTTTACACAAGATCCTTTGGGCTTGTCCCTAGTTATCCTTTGGGCTTGTCCCAAGTTATCCTTTGGGCTTGTCCCCAGTTATCCTTTGGGCTTGTCCCCAGTTATCCTTTGGGCTTGTCCCTAGTATATTGGGCTTGTCCCAAGAATTGTTGGGCTTGTCCCCAGTTACTATCTTTTCTCTTATATTGGCTTAGTCCCAAGTTATATTCTATTTTAGGTTTTTGAAGCTAAACAAGCAAGGATCCTTGATCCTTACCTTCTACTAAGGTTTGTCTTTTGATTATCCTGATTATAATTGTTAAGGAATTAGGATCCTAACTTGGATTCTCAGTTCTGATCCTTGTTCATTTTTATTTTATCTATATAAGTGACCCTTATTCTTTGACAACAGAACTAATGATCCTTAAATTGCATAACCTTTCTGAACTTATCGACTTTAGGATATTTGATCCTTGATCATATCCTAAAACTTTTGAAACATAATTTGTTCTATTTTTCTTCTTTACTTAATAAATTCAAACAAAATGTGTAACAACAGTTGGAAAGTAAAGAATTCATAAGGATAACAACACGAAAAATAGCCAAAAGTTAAAGTTTTATTTATTCACAAAGTTAAACATTTTAAGTGTTAAGGGAGGATTTTCCAATGATCAGTGATCCTCAATTACTGTTGGGTTTAGTGATCCTCACTTCTGTCAGAATTAGTGATCCTCAGAAGTATTGCAGGATCAGGATCATAGATCATCATAAGGATCCTTATACTAACGGTTGTCTGCTTTAAATATGATGTTGTTTTGCAGGAGTACTGTGACACTTCGGGTTTTCCCGAGCAACCATCTCTGTATTTAATCAACGTGTATATATATTATATTGAATGAAAGTTTGTGATTCTAGTTGTGATTCTCCGTGACGTGCTAATTATCGATAACATGTATGTATTATATATATATTTATATAGATAAAGTGTGTGAGTGTGTGCATGTGTGTGAGGTGAGCCGAAACCATGACCCATCTCGAGACCCCTTGGTCTCGAGTGAACAGTGACAGTTGGGCCGGTTAGGGCCTTGTGACCGAGAGGCCCAAAGTCGGAACCCCTAAGCCAACTCGAGATCCTATATAACCCAACCCTCACACCCCTTTTGCCTCTTTTACTACACTCATCTCACTCACCCTCATCATTCTTCTCCAAAACCCTTACAAACACCAACATCCACCATCACCTTCTTCCTCCTACTCGGAACCAAGCTCTCGGATCAACCAACAACAAGAACACCTCGGCTCTAGCTCGGAATCACCAACCGGAAGCTCACTCATCGATCCATCATACCCACACACCTTGAATCTCTATCGGTTAGTGTTATTATGTTCACTAGGTGTTTTGTTGCATAATGATGATAAATTGCCTTGACATGTTTGCATGATTGTTGGTTATTTAGTTGATGTTGTTGATTGTTACTCTTGTTTGAGAAAATAGTGTGTTTTCCGGTTGTTACGATGTTTGGTTAAATGCTTGGTTAGATCGATTATTGTTATATGTTTCGGATCATGTTAATAAATAAAAGGATATGTTATAGTGTTTAGGTTGAATGGTTTTGTATTCCGAATGATGTTAAGGGTTTGGTTAGAGGGTTTATACATAAATTTTGGGATGATTATTGATGAATGTGGTTTGAATGTTGCTTGAATGTGAAGAACACGGTTGAAGATCATAAGATATTTTGAAAATGCTTTGTTTGATCCGATTTAGACACAAAATAGACAAACAGACATGTTAGTGTGGATAGTACACAATTTACATGAAAATGCAATCCTATTGGTCAGTACATTGCAGGTTCTAGAAGAGTTTGTTGTGCACGTAATCACGGTTGCGAGTCGCAACCTTTGGTTGCTACTCGAGACCACATCAAGCCTTGTCGAGACCTCCCAGTTGCCAGTCGCAATCAACACGAGTCGAATCCGGTTGCGAGTCGTAACCACTGTTGACAAGTCGAAACCGCCGGTTGCGAGTCGGAACCTCTGGTTGCGAGTCGTAACCAAAACGTGATGAACCGAGACCTCGGTTGCGAGTCGTAACCTCGGTTGCGAGTCGCAACCACCTTTGTCTCGACTGGGCTATTTTGGTGTTATTGGGCTTGGACTGTTGGGCTTTCTGTTGACTGGACTACGTGTTATTGCTGCTGATTTTATGTTAGGGCTGACCCAATAACCCAACTGTTTGTGTATTTGCATGCTATACGTGTTTGTTATGTGTATTGCCATACGTGTTCGCTATGTGTTTACTTGTACCCGACTTGACCCATATCTGGTAACCATGTTAGGACGTGGTGACCAACATACTTGACCGGGTAAAATAATCTACCGAGCAACCCAAGGTGAGTTCACAACTTAAAAGCATGCGTCCCGGTGGTTTGGGACACGAGACTGAAACAACCCTATCCCCTTGTAAAGGAGATACCATTTACATTCCTTCCCTAGTTATTGGGAACAAACTTACTTTTCCTTCCCTTGTCATTGGGAAACCTTTTAGTTAATTACTGTTTATACGGAATGCAACCAAACGGCACTAAACGCAACTCTATCACTCAAGTCCCTACTACATAATACCGATTAGTCGCCGGGGCCAGGCGAACGGGTTATTAGTTGATAGCGCTATTTAGGTTTTACCAACCTCACACCGTGCCATGGTATGGGATCGGTCGTGAACTAATGTACTCAGGCATCTGTCAATGATGATAGAACATTGACATCGGGGCATCCTGCGGAAACGCAAACGGTTACCTAGTGTTCGGTATTGGAAAAACAGTTTAGTCGCTAACTTTTGGGGTAGCTCCCCATGGCATGTATAAACGGATAAATTAACTGGTGAAACAAGTTTTTGGTAATTAAAACTGGACAACTAGTGAACTCACTCAGCATTATTGTTGACCCCTTACTGCATGCTTTGCAGGTAACCAGTGACGAAGGAGCTTGCTGCTTGGGAACGAGTAGTGTCTGTCCACCCTTGTGTTGGGTGTTACCTTATTTTGAACTATGAACTTTGTTTAAACTACCTTACTTATGCTTCCGCTACTTATTACTGTTTGAACTTGAATCCTTAAACTCTGAACTTGATATTTGCTAATCTCATGGTTAGTGAGTATTACTTTGATTATCAACTTAATTATTCAGTATAATTGGTGGCTGGATCCTGGTCAGTCACGCCCTCGAAGCGGGTGTTATCCGCAGGTGGAATTTGGGGGTGTGACAGATTGGTATCAGAGCCATTGGTTATAGTGAACTTGGTTTTAAAAAGGGGAAAATCTTTTTGAGAAAAACCAGACTATAACCCGTGACTCGTGACGACACTACACTCCAAGTGCAAGGCTCGACTTATCTGACCTCATAGCTCGGACCCATATTTACTTGCTTATTTGTCTTATGCTTTCTGCTTTGCTATACGTACTAGTTTGCCTGATTAGATAGATACGCCTCCCCTCTTCTATCTTATTCTCGCTATGTTACGACACCACACTCATACTATGTTTTCTGGTTATGAAGACAATGAGTGGACGCGGACGAGGAAACGTCAACATGACTCAGGCTCAGTTCACTAACCTGCTCAACACTGTGGCTGCAGCTTTCGCAGCTCACCCTATAGGTAAGCTCGTTGTTTTAGGATGTTTAGATCCTACCGCCACATCGTCTTTTCGCCTCTAAACCTATTTCGCTTCACTCCTCACAACAGGTCAGCCTGCGCCTGTGCAACCACGTGTTTGTACCTTCAAGACCTTCATGGATTGCAAGCCTCTTCCGTTCAGTGGCACTGAGGGTGCCATAGGCCTTCTGCACTGGATCGAGAAGGTCGAAGCTGTCTTTGCTGCCTGCGAGTGTCCCCTGCTAATTGGGTGAAGTTTGCTACTGGTACTCTAGAAGGAAGCGCACTTTCGTGGTGGAAGGCGCAAATTCAAATGCTTGGTTTGGAGACTGCTAACGCTACTGCATGGGAAGATTTTAAGGATATGATCAAGGAAGAGTACTGTCACAGGGATGACATCCACAAACTCGAGGACGAGTACTATGAACTCAAGATGGTTGGGTCAGAGATTGAGACCTACACCAAGTTGTCCAACGACTATGCTGCTCTTTGCCCAAACATGTCCCGACCCATGTACCGAAGGATCGAATTGTACATCAAGGGTTTAGTCCCAGAAATCAGGAGCCATGTGACCTCAGCTAACCTCACTGCCATACAGCCCGTGGTTCGTCTTGCCCACAAACTCACCAACCAGGCAGTGGAGGAAGGCAGGTTGCCCAAAAGGATCAGTGCTGCGGAAGGAACTTCCAGTGATGGCAAACGAAAGTGGGATGGAAATCAGGGCAAAGATGCTAACTCTACTCAGGCCCCAGCTCAGCAGAGGAAAACTGACAACAACAAAGGCACTCAGCAACAGGGTGGCTACCGGGGAAGCTACCCTAAGTGCAACAAGTGTAACAGACACCACAATGGGGCATGTAACAAGGGTCAGTGTCAGCGATGCCACAAGATGGGGCACGAAGCCAAGGATTGTAGGAGTCAGTTCCCAGCAAGGCAGAATCAGCAACAACCCCAACAGCAACAGCAGCAGGGAAATAACCGAGCATGTTTTAAATGTGGGGCAACAGGGCACATGCGAAAGGATTGCCCTGAATTGAATCAGAATCGCAACAACAATCAGGGAGCTGGGAACAATGAGCAAAACAACAATGTCGGAAATGGTGCAAGGGGAAGAGCTTTCGTGATTGGAGCTGGAGAAGCAAGGAACGACCCCAACGTCGTGGCGGGTAAGTTCCTACTTGATAATCATTATGTTTCTGTGTTATTTGATTCCGGTGCCGATGCCAGCTATGTATCCCTTCGTATTAGTAAGAAACTTAAGCACTCGCCTGCCGTATTATGTTCTAAGCACATCGTCGAGATAGCTAATGGTAAGAACATCGAGGCCACGCACGTGATCCACGACTGCACACTAGAATTGTCTGGCCACACGTTTAGTATCGATCTTTTCCCCGTCAAACTTGGAAGCTTCGATGTCGTCATTGGTATGGATTGGTTATCCAAACATCACGCTGAGATCCTCTGTCAAGAGAAAGCAGTTCGTATACCTCGTCGTTCTGGCCAACCCCTCATCGTCCAAGGCAACAAAGGTGGAGAAGTCACAGGCATTATCTCGCTTTTAAAAGCCCAGAAGTGTTTGCAGAAAGGGCACGCCGCTATCCTAGCACTTGTCACCGACACTCACGAAAGGGAAAAGAGGATTGAAGATTTTCCTGTAGTACGTGACTACCCCGAGGTATTTCCTGAGGAACTACCTGGACTCCCTCCCCACCGTCAGGTCGAATTTCAAATCGAGCTAGCTCCCGGAGCAGCACCCATAGCTCGTGCACCGTACCGTCTAGCCCCTGCAGAACTGAAGGAACTCTCTACGCAACTACAGGAACTATTGGATAAAGGATTTATCCGTCCTAGTTCATCACCCTGGGGAGCACCAGTACTCTTTGTCAAGAAGAAGGATGGCACATTCCGAATGTGCATTGACTATCGTGAGTTGAACAAGGTTACCATCAAGAATCGTTACCCTCTCCCGCGCATCGATGATTTGTTTGATCAACTGCAAGGATCGAGTTACTATTCTAAGATTGACCTGCGATCAGGCTATCATCAGCTGAGAGTTCGTAATGAAGACATCTCTAAGACTGCATTCAGGACTCGTTATGGTCATTACGAGTTCCTCGTTATGCCTTTTGGAATGACCAACGCGCCGGTAGTGTTCATGGATCTTATGAACCGCGTATGTAAGCCTTACCTCGACAAATTCGTGATTGTGTTTATCGACGACATCCTGATTTATTCGAAAAGTCAGGAGGAGCATGAACAACACCTACGCCTTATTCTGGAACTCCTTCGCAACGAGCAGCTGTACGCCAAATTCTCCAAATGTGACTTCTGGCTTCGAGAAGTCCATTTCCTCGGCCATGTAGTTAATAAGAACGGAATTCACGTCGACCCAGCCAAGATCGAATCGATAAAGAACTGGCCTACGCCTAAGACTCCCACTGAAGTTCGCCAATTCTTGGGTTTGGCAGGCTACTACCGCAGATTCATTCAGGGATTCTCAAAGATTGCACAACCCCTCACAACTCTTACTCAGAAAGGCGTCGCCTACAAGTGGAACGAAGCACAGGAATCTGCTTTTCAGAGACTTAAGGATAACCTCTGTAGCGCTCCTATTCTCTCGTTGCCTGATGGCACTGACGACTTTGTGGTTTACTGCGATGCGTCTATTCATGGGCTCGGTTGCGTGTTAATGCAACGCGAGAAAGTTATTGCCTACGCCTCACGACAACTCAAGACACACGAAAGGAACTACACAACGCATGACTTGGAACTAGGAGCAGTGGTTTTTGCTCTTAAGATATGGAGACATTACCTGTACGGTACCAAGTGCACCATCTACACCGATCATAGGAGTCTCGAGCACATCTTTAGGCAAAAGGAATTGAACATGCGACAACGTCGATGGGTCGAACTCTTGAATGACTACGAATGCGCCATCAAATACCATCCGGGCAAGGCCAATGTCGTGGCAGACGCCCTCAGCCGAAAGGACACTATACCAAAGCGCGTGCGAGCATTGCAACTTACCATCCAGTCTAACCTCCCTACCCAGATCCGAAATGCTCAAGTTGAAGCATTGAAACCGGAAAACATCAGGGCTGAGTCTCTGCGAGGGTCGAGACAGCGACTAGAACAGAAAGAAGATGGTGCTTACTATGTAACAGGGCGCATTTGGGTTCCACTCTATGGAGATTTACGTGAACTCGTGATGGATGAAGCCCACAAATCCCGCTACTCCGTACATCCTGGTTCGGACAAGATGTACCACGACTTGAGGACTACGTATTGGTGGCCTGGTATGAAGGCCCACATAGCAACATACGTCAGCAAATGTTTGACTTGCGCAAGAGTCAAAACAGAATACCAAAAGCTAGCTGGCCTACTCCAACAACCAGAAATCCCGAAATGGAAATGGGAGCAAATTTCCATGGATTTCGTTACAGGGCTACCTAGATCCCAACGCGGAAATGACACTATTTGGGTAATAGTAGATCGATTGACTAAGTCCGCGCACTTTCTGGCTATTAAGGAAACAGACAAGTTTTCTACCTTGGCGGAGATTTACTTAAAGGAAGTAGTTTCGAGGCACGGAGTGCCAACCTCGATTATTTCCGACCGAGACGCTCGTTTTACTTCGGAATTGTGGCAAGCTATGCACAAATCCTTTGGCTCACGTTTGGACATGAGCACCGCTTATCACCCGCAAACGGATGGACAGTCTGAACGCACCATCCAAACCCTAGAAGACATGCTTAGAGCGTGTGTGATCGGTTTTGGCAAGAACTGGGAGAAGCACCTACCGCTAGTAGAGTTCTCCTACAACAACAGCTACCACACTAGTATTCAGGCAGCACCTTTTGAGGCATTGTACGGTCGTAAATGCCGGTCACCTCTCTGCTGGGCAGAAATCGGTGATAGTCAAATCACGGGCCCAGAGATGGTGGTAGATACAACGGAAAAGATTGCCCAGATCAGACAACGCATGGCGGCAGCTCGTGACCGTCAGAAGAGTTACGCTGATAAGCGTAGGAAACCATTGGAATTCCAGGTCGGCGACCGGGTTCTACTTAAAGTGGGTGGTTCGCTTTGGTAAACGGGGCAAGCTTAATCCGCGATACATCGGACCATTCGAAATTACCGAGAAGATCGGTAAGGTTGCTTATAGATTGAACCTGCCTGAGGAACTGAGTGCGGTACACAACGTATTTCACATATCCAATCTGAAGAAGTGTCTGTCAGATGAAACGCTCGTAATTCCTTTCAAGGAGCTAACTATTGATGAACAGCTACACTTTACTGAGGAACCGATTGAGATCACGGATCGAGAGATCAAAATCCTCAAACGTAGCCAGATACCTCTTGTACGAGTCCGTTGGAACTCGCGACGTGGCCCAGAGTATACCTGGGAGCGGGAAGACCAGATGAAGCACAAGTATCCCCAGTTATTCCCAAACGAAAACCCCAGCACTGAAGCTACAGCCGAATTTCGGGACGAAATTCCAAACTAACGGGGGGATGATGTGACACCCCGTTGAAACGCTTTCACTAACACTAGCTTGACAGTGGCTGCCTTAACTTTCGGGACGAAAGTTCCTAAAACTTGGGGATAATGTGACACTTCGGGTTTTCCCGAGCAACCATCTCTGTATTTAATCAACGTGTATATATATTATATTGAATGAAAGTTTGTGATTCTAGTTGTGATTCTCCGTGACGTGCTAATTATCGATAACATGTATGTATTATATATATATTTATATAGATAAAGTGTGTGAGTGTGTGCATGTGTGTGAGGTGAGCCGAAACCATGACCCATCTCGAGACCCCTTGGTCTCGAGTGAACAGTGACAGTTGGGCCGGTTAGGGCCTTGTGACCGAGAGGCCCAAAGTCGGAACCCCTAAGCCAACTCGAGATCCTATATAACCCAACCCTCACACCCCTTTTGCCTCTTTTACTACACTCATCTCACTCACCCTCATCATTCTTCTCCAAAACCCTTACAAACACCAACATCCACCATCACCTTCTTCCTCCTACTCGGAACCAAGCTCTCGGATCAACCAACAACAAGAACACCTCGGCTCTAGCTCGGAATCACCAACCGGAAGCTCACTCATCGATCCATCATACCCACACACCTTGAATCTCTATCGGTTAGTGTTATTATGTTCACTAGGTGTTTTGTTGCATAATGATGATAAATTGCCTTGACATGTTTGCATGATTGTTGGTTATTTAGTTGATGTTGTTGATTGTTACTCTTGTTTGAGAAAATAGAGTGTTTTCCGGTTGTTACGATGTTTGGTTAAATGCTTGGTTAGATCGATTATTGTTATATGTTTCGGATCATGTTAATAAATAAAAGGATATGTTATAGTGTTTAGGTTGAATGGTTTTGTATTCCGAATGATGTTAAGGGTTTGGTTAGAGGGTTTATACATAAATTTTGGGATGATTATTGATGAATGTGGTTTGAATGTTGCTTGAATGTGAAGAACACGGTTGAAGATCATAAGATATTTTGAAAATGCTTTGTTTGATCCGATTTAGACACAAAATAGACAAACAGACATGTTAGTGTGGATAGTACACAATTTACATGAAAATGCAATCCTATTGGTCAGTACATTGCAGGTTCTAGAAGAGTTTGTTGTGCACGTAATCACGGTTGCGAGTCGCAACCTTTGGTTGCTACTCGAGACCACATCAAGCCTTGTCGAGACCTCCCAGTTGCGAGTCGCAATCAACACGAGTCGAATCCGGTTGCGAGTCGTAACCACTGTTGACAAGTCGAAACCGCCGGTTGCGAGTCGGAACCTCTGGTTGCGAGTCGTAACCAAAACGTGATGAACCGAGACCTCGGTTGCGAGTCGTAACCTCGGTTGCGAGTCGCAACCACCTTTGTCTCGACTGGGCTATTTTGGTGTTATTGGGCTTGGACTGTTGGGCTTTCTGTTGACTGGACTACGTGTTATTGCTGCTGATTTTATGTTAGGGCTGACCCAATAACCCAACTGTTTGTGTATTTGCATGCTATACGTGTTTGCTATGTGTATTGCCATACGTGTTCGCTATGTGTTTACTTGTACCCGACTTGACCCATATCTGGTAACCATGTTAGGACGTGGTGACCAACATACTTGACCAGGTAAAATAATCTACCGAGCAACCCAAGGTGAGTTCACAACTTAAAAGCATGCGTCCCGGTGGTTTGGGACACGAGACTGAAACAACCCTATCCCCTTGTAAAGGAGATACCATTTACATTCCTTCCCTAGTTATTGGGAACAAACTTACTTTTCCTTCCCTTGTCATTGGGAAACCTTTTAGTTAATTACTGTTTATACGGAATGCAACCAAACGGCACTAAACGCAACTCTATCACTCAAGTCCCTACTACATAATACCGATTAGTCGCCGGGGCCAGGCGAACGGGTTATTAGTTGATAGCGCTATTTAGGTTTTACCAACCTCACACCGTGCCATGGTATGGGATCGGTCGTGAACTAATGTACTCAGGCATCTGTCAATGATGATAGAACATTGACATCGGGGCATCCTGCATAAACGCAAACGGTTACCTAGTGTTCGGTATTGGAAAAACAGTTTAGTCGCTAACTTTTGGGGTAGCTCCCCATGGCATGTATAAACGGATAAATTAACTGGTGAAACAAGTTTTTGGTAATTAAAACTGGACAACTAGTGAACTCACTCAGCATTATTGTTGACCCCTTACTGCATGCTTTGCAGGTAACCAGTGACGAAGGAGCTTGCTGCTTGGGAACGAGTAGTGTCTGTCCACCCTTGTGTTGGGTGTTACCTTATTTTGAACTATGAACTTTGTTTAAACTACCTTACTTATGCTTCCGCTACTTATTACTGTTTGAACTTGAAACCTTAAACTCTGAACTTGATATTTGCTAATCTCATGGTTAGTGAGTATTACTTTGATTATCAACTTAATTATTCAGTATAATTGGTGGCTGGATCCTGGTCAGTCACGCCCTCGAAGCGGGTGTTATCCGCAGGTGGAATTTGGGGGTGTGACAAGTACGAACTTGGACTTGGTCTTGGCGATATTCCTGGAGCATATTTGTCACACCCCGACCACGTAGGACAACAAACCGTGGTGGAAGCGTCGAGGAGTGTTGTAACAGAAGCTATTGTTTCACAACCATGGATACAAAAAGTGTTTCGTTTTATTGATAAAATTAAGCATTAACATTGTCTTAACATAGAACAAACAAGTTTTATATTGTCTATCATAGTTATTATGTCACTAAGGCCTTGTCCGGATCCTATGTGACGCATGCATCCTAGAAATCATCAAGCATCAACACCTGAAACATATGTAAAAACTTAGTCAGCAAAGAAATGCTGGCGAGTACATAGGTTTTATAGGAGTGTTTGATTCATGGCTAGTTTAAATGTTGCAATACTTTATTAAAAACTTAGTTTAAGAAAAGGGTTATAATATTGCAACTTAAATAACAACTCAAATCAAGTTGATTGTAGTTTATAAAACCTCGTAGCCATGCTTCTTAACCCCAAAAACATTTGTTTTAGAAAACCAACTTGTAAAATATCTTGTAAAAACTTGCTAAAAACTCGTATAGTTTATATCTCTTAGAAAAACATTGTTGCGTGACATCATCTCAAAATCGTTTACCCAAGTGAACTAAATAACGCCACAATATGTAATATGATGAAAACACTTATATATAAGAAGTACCAGCGGCGTATCTACCATGTTTTCACCATATTACCCCCGTCTCGTTATCTATACACTTAACCAAAAACCAATCGTTCATCGAAATCGTTTAACATTGTTTCCAAATCGTTTCCAATTCGTTCCCAAATCGTTCCCATATCGTTCCCAAATCGTTTACTCGTTCCCAAATTGTTCCCAAATCGTTTACTCGTTTAGATCGTTTAAATCGTCCTCGTTTTAATTGTGAAAACTTATATATGGTCGTCTCGTTAATAACATTCAAACCTTTGTGACTCGTCCATCGTTCATTTCGTTCTCGTATTAACAAACCACCAAAGGGTAAGTTAACAAACATCAGATTCAGTCGCTACCCACAACCCCCACACAAAACCATGGGTGTAGTAAAGTAACGGGATTTGTCAGATCCTATGGTACCATAACCTAATACTGGTCGGCTTGATCAATGCTAATGACTGTCATTCGTTATGTAACTACAACCAACAAGTTCGTTCACTTTATCGAAATCGTTCTTAGTTTAGTAAAAAATCGTTTTAATCGTTTTTGAAATCATCGTTTAAACCTTGAAAACATTCCGTACATATGAATCACCCCAAAACATTTAAAAACAGTAAAACAGGGGAACTATATACTCACATGTAGTGCAAAGTATCCTCGATCAAATAGAACTTCAACAAACTCGAGCAAACCAGAGAAATTAAGTAGCTCCTAGTAATCGAACCACTAGTCAAACCATAGACGCCTAAATCGGAAGATCGGACAGAATGAGGTCTTGTAAACCAAATGAGTGTTGGAACTCATGTGATATGGTTTAACAAAGCCTACATCCTAAATCGGAACCTAACCTAAGTGCTTTCGACCCATCGCGACCCATTAAGGTAGCTTACGCTACTTTAACGCGTCGTGCACGCAACAGCGCGATCGAGACGTCTAACTAGTCCTATGAAAAGTATTATATGCCCATACATGTTTAATTATGTTACATAATTAGTTACGTGTCAAAAGCAAGTGGGTATTTATAGATTTTCAAGAGCCGTTAGGATCGTTTCTCGAAGATTGAGCTTTGATCTCATCCGTACAAGTGGGCACATGGTATTAGGATACCATGGGCTCTCAAAAACCATCAAAATTGGCCCATAGAATGATCAAAACCATGTCCAAAAACCCTGCAAACCAGCTGCTGTTTCAAAAACTGGTTTTCTGTTATTGGGCAACTCACGCGGCCCGCGTCAGCATATAGACAAAACTCAGGCGGGCCGCCTGGCCTTGTCTGATTTGCACAACTTTCAGAAATGGCAGTTTTAGTCCCTGAACTTGCAAAACATGCATTTCGGCCCATTTTTGACACGTTTAAGCCCTGTTAACCTCATTTCAAGGCTCTAAAATGATGTTAAAGTATTGGGAACTCAAAACATGCTCAAAAACATCTTGGATGTCGGTTCGTTTGGTCGTACGGTTGCGTTGTTCGGTTAATTACGACGGAAGTCGTAACGAACGCAAAAATGATCCAAATTAAGCGACGAATGGAATTTTATTATGCCAAACACTAAAATAAAATATTTTAATGCTTACATAAATTTTTGGATGTCCGGATCTATTCAGAACGTAAGATATGCGCGAAAATGCAAACTTGTGCACTTTTTGACGCTTTTAGTCCCTATTGATCAATAAAGTTTATTTTAGCATACCGAACCCCTCAAAGCCTATTTCTAAGCTATGTAAAGGTTATTTAGGGTATGTTTAACTTATGATCAAGTTCCGGTGTGTTCGTTACTACAGAAATCGGTATAGTTTTGCAGTTTGACACAAATAGTCCCTACGATTGAACAAACTAGTTTTCGACACACCAAACCATCCAAAACTTATTTCTAAGTTATGTGGAGGTTATTTAAGGTATGTTAAGCCTATTTCACTATTCCGGAGTTTTTGTTGCATTAAACTGGTTATATTTACGCCTCAGTGCGCGTATAACCTTCTAGAAAGCGACTTAGAGCTTGAGATTGGAATCGAATCGAATTGTAAAATCACCAAACACAAATACACACAAAATAACACAAAAACACATATAATAACACCAAAGAACATTGTTTTATTAATAATCAACATTGTTTTACATCGTACATCGATTACAGAGCACAGTTGTCACAGTCTCCCCTACTTCAGGAAATTTCGTCCCGAAATTTTAACTAGAGGAAGCTTGTGAAAACAAATGTGGATATTTGGTCATCATTTGGTCCTTACGTTCCCAAGTAAATTCTGGGCCACGTTTGGACTCCCAACAAACTTTAACCAAATGAATCCGTTTGTTCTTCAACTGCTTGAAAGTACGGTCCACTATCTCCACGGGTTTTTCGACAAAGTGCATCGTTTCATTGATTCGGATCTCGTCGAGAGGAATGTGAAGATCAGCTTCAGCTAAACACTTTCGCAAATTGGACACGTGAAAAGTCGGATGAATATTTCCAAGCTCTGGAGGCAACTCTAGTCGATAGGCAACCTTCCCAATTCTTTCCACAATCTTGAATGGTCCCACATATCGAGGTGCAAGTTTTCCTTTCCTTCCAAATCTCATGACTCCTTTCCAAGGTGAAACCTTGAGTAGGACACGATCTCCGACTTGAAATTCTAAGGGCTTGCGTCGCATATCCGCATAACTCTTTTGACGGCTTCGAGCTGTCACAAGATTATCGCGGATTTTCTTGATTTTATCTGTTGTTTCCAGAACGAGCTCAGGTCCAGTAAGCTGAGCTTCACCGGTCTCGTTCCAACAGACAGGTGAACGACATTTTCGACCGTAGAGAGCTTCGTATGGTGCCATTTTGATGCTAGCATGATAACTATTGTTGTAAGAGAACTCGATCATTGGCAGATGAGAATCCCAATTACCACCAAAGTCTATCACGCATGCTCTAAGCATATCCTCCAAAGTTTAAATCGTCCTTTCAGATTGACCATCTGTTTGGGGATGATAAGCAGTGCTTAGATTTAGTTGGGTTCCCATAGCACATTGCATGGTCTTCCAAAAATGAGATGAAAATCGAGCATCACGATCGGAAATGATATCCAAAGGAACTCCATGTCGTGAAACAATCTCATCAACATAAATCTTTGCAAGTTTATCAGCAGATAAATCCTCGTGAATCGGAAGAAAATGAGCTGACTTCGTTAATCGATCGATAACAACCCAAATAGCATTGTGACCTTTAGATGTACGTGGTAACTTAGTGATGAGATCCATCGCAAGGCTCTCCCACTTCCAAACCGGTATCTCTGGTTGTACAAGCAAGCCAGAAGGTCGTTGATGTTCAGCCTTGACTTTAAGACAAGTTAGGCATTTCGATACATACAAGGCAACATCTTTCTTCATACCAGGCCACCAGAACTTAGTACGAAGATCCTTGTACATCTTATCAGCACCAGGATGGATAGAATATCGAGACTTGTGAGATTCGTCCATCACTAGGGCGCGAAGATCATCTTGTTTCGGGACCCACAAACGATCCTTGAAATAAAGCAAACCATCGCCTTTTGCTTCGAGTTTAAGCTCAAGCTGATGTGGTAATTCCATACCCATCAAATTTTGTGAGACACAAGATTGCTGAGCTTGAAGAACACGAGTTTGAATATCAGATAGTGTTTGAACAGAATGAAGCTTGACTCGCTCTTTTCGACTAAGCGCATCGGCCACGACATTCGCCTTACCAGGATGGTAGCGAATCTCGCAATCGTAATCGTTCAAGAGTTCAACCCAACGTCGTTGCCTCATGTTCAGCTCTTTCTGATTAAGAATATGCTGGAGACTTTTGTGGTCTGTGAAAACCACACACTTCGTGCCATAGAGGTAATGTCTCCAGATCTTAAGTGCGAAAACCACAGCTCCTAACTCAAGATCATGAGTCGTATAGTTCTTCTCGTGGATTTTCAGCTGTCTAGATGCATATGCAATAACTTTACCTCGTTGCGTGAGGACGCAACCAAGGCCTAAGTTGGATGCATCGCAATAGACAACGAAATCATCGTTTCCCTCGGGCAGAGATAGAACAGGAGCATTACATAACTTCCGCTTCAGCGTTTGGAACGCTTCTTCTTGTTTGGGTCCCCACTCAAAAGGCTTATTCTTCTGAGTCAAAGCAGTGAGTGGAACCGCAATTTTCGAGAAATTAGAAATGAATCGACGATAGTAACCAGCAAGACCAAGAAAAGATCGAATCTCTGTAGGTGTCGTTGGCGTACTGCAATCCTTAATAGCAACGATCTTGGATGGATCCACATGAATACCCCGCTCGGTGACTATATGACCCAGAAACTGAACTTCTTTAAGCCAGAATTCACATTTGGAAAATTTAGCAAAAAGTTGTTCCTTCTTAAGGAGTTCCAACGTTAAGCGAAGGTGTTGCTCGTGATCGGCTCGAGTCTTCGAATAAATGAGAATATCGTCGATGAACACAATAATGAACTTGTCTAAATAAGGTTTACAGACCCTATTCATTAAGTCCATAAAGATAGCTGGAGCATTCGTCAAACCAAAAGGCATGACTGTGAACTCGTAATGCCCATATCTCGTGCGGAAAGCAGTTTTGGGAATATCTTCTTCGAAAACACGAAGTTGATGATACCCAGAATGCAGATCGATCTTAGAAAAACATGAAGCACCTTGCAGCTGGTCAAAGAGATCATCAATTCGAGGTAGGGGATATCGATTCTTGATGGTAAGCTTATTAAGCTCGTGATAATCGATACACATTCGAAAAGACCCATCTTTCTTTTTCACGAAGAGGACAGGAGCTCCCCAAGGTGAAAAGCTCGGACGAATGAATCCTTTATCAGATAACTCTTGAAGCTGTTTCGATAACTCTTGCATCTCTGATGGTGCAAGACGATAAGGTGCTTTCGCAATCGGGTTGGCATTGGGTACAAGGTCGATATGAAACTCGACTTGACGAACTGGAGGCAAACCAGGCAGTTCATCAGCTCTGGATAATCCCGAACAATCGGAATATCCTGAATACTCTTACTCTTGTCTTTCTCCTCGGTGACATGTGCTAGAAAAGCAACATATCCTTTTCTCAAATAACTCTGGGCCTTTGTACACGACATAAGCTTCAAACCGCCAGATGGCTTCTCGCCACGAACTTCAAAACATCGCCAGACGGAAGAGGAATACGAACAATCTTATAGAAACAAACCACCTCAGCGTGGTGTTTGGTTAACCAATCCATTCCAACGATAATGTCGAAGCACCCAAGTTGCATTGGCGTGAGGTCACTAGGAGAAAGATGATTATCAAGGTTCAACTGGCAATCATGAATAACAGAATCGAGAACAAGAGGTTTACCAGTAGCAACTTCGACAGACAAGGGTTTCCTCAATTTAGTTCTAGGTATCGCAAGCAAAGGTTCAAAAGATAATGAAACAAAACTTCTATCGGCACCAGAATCAAAAAGAATAGATGCGGGTCGATTGTTGACAAGAAACGTACCATTGACAACCTCGTCGTTAGCCCTCGCTTCGTTTGCATTTAAATTGTATGCTCGCCCTCGAGCAGGATTCACGTTGGCGTTGACGTTCGCATTCGGATTCGCATTAGCATTTGCCAGCCTCGGACAGTTGTTGCGGAAGTGGCCAAACTCTCCACAATTAAAACATGAACCTGGTGGGAATCTAGCAGCATTCCCTTGTGCCGGAGCTTGAACCTGGGCAACCTGATTTTGTCCTGAACGACAAACATTGGCTAAATGCCCAAGTCTACCACACGTCGTGCATTGCTTTCAAGCTTGTTGTGCAACATGATGACCGTTGCAGCGAGCACAATGAGGTGCGGTACCGGCATACGCCTTTTTCACAGGAGGTTGAGCTGGTGTGTTCTGTTTAGTCTGTGTCGTAACAGCAAAGTTCTGTGCACCCTTTCACTTCCTTGATTTCTTCGACGACTCACCTTCTTTACCTTTACCCTTCTTCTTGTCTTTCGCAGAATCAGACGATTTCTTCTTGTCACCCTTGCGAGTGAGTTTACCCTTTCTGACTTGGGATTCAGTCAGGGTAGCAGATAACTCGATCGCTTGACGAAGGGTAGTGGGTTTAACAGCGGTCACAATATCCAGCATAGAATCGGGTAGACCATCGATATATCTTTCGATTGCTTTGTCTGGTGGGGTAACCATGGTGGGACACAACAAACTGAGTTCCTCAAAGCGATCCGTGTACGCACGGTGCTCAGCCCCATCTTGTTTTAAATCGTCAAACTCTCGCTCCAAAGCTCGAATCTCGTGACGGGGACAGAACTCTCTCATCATGAGAGCCCGAAGCTCATCCCATGTTTGTGCCAACGCCACTTCGGCACCCCTATCGCGCATAATACCATTCCACCAGGTAAGCGCTCGCTTCTCAAACACGCTTGAAGCAAATTCAACCTTACGTGCATTCGGACACTGCACATGCCTGAATGTGTTCTCAATACTCTCGAACCACTGTAGGAGCGCAGTTGCTCCTTGTGACCCAGAAAACTTTAGAGGTTTAGCAGAATTGAAGTTCTTGAAATTACACTTTGCATTGTTGTTGTTATTATTGTTATTGTTGTATATCTCGTGAACTTGAGTTACAACACCGGGAAGCACAGCAGCCACTTGCTGAGAGACTAGGGCTGCGATTTCTTCAATGGTGAAAGACTGTGCTTCACGTCGTGGAGGCATTGTCTAACAAGGAAATATGAGAAACGAGTAAGGTTGATAATTAGGAAAAGCAAAAGATGTATCGACAAAATACAAGGAAGGCGATCATTTGTTCGTTACCTCGAACAAACAAATGACACACGGTGACTAATCAAAGTAAATGGGTCAATATAATGTATCGCCGAAGACATGCTCGCCTATAAGTGAACACTCACCCCAAGAGTTCCCAGGTAAGAGTGACGGGTCCGATTATGTGGATTTGTAAGAACACTCTAGCCTTAGACAGAAAACTCAGAGTACAGGCATTCACTCTTCTAGTTTGCACGTGTTCACATTATTTAAACCCAAACTTTGACGAGATTTTGAAAATTCAAAAGGCACTAAGCCAAATATGAATCAACTGGAAGGGTTCAAAACCATATAACAGAGGGTTCAAAACCTAGGAATCAATCATCCTAGAACGGATGATTAATTTTTGAAGCAGATTCAGATTTGTGTTCTCGTTGTGGTTATCACCTAAGGATAGGTGACGGTTTTGTTTTAAAATCTAAACACAAGTAAACTTGTGTTAGGGTCCTAAAGTTATAGTCTAGGTCAAAGCATTACTAATAACCTAATTCCCTATAACCATTGGCTCTGATACCAACTTTCTTCTGTCACACCCCGACCACGTAGGACAACAAACCGTGGCAGAAGCGTCAAGGAGTGTTGTAACAGAAGCTATTGTTTCATAACCATGGATACAAAAAGTGTTTCATTTTATTGATAAAATTAAGCATTAACATTGTCTTAACATAGAACAAACAAGTTTTATATTGTCTATCATAGTTATTATGTCACTAAGGCCTTGTCCGGATCCTATGTGACGCATGCATCCTAGAAATCATCAAGCATCAACACCTGAAAAATATGTAAAAACTTAGTCAGCAAAGAAATGCTGGCGAGTACATAGGTTTTATAGGAATGTTTGATTCATGGCTAGTTTAAATGTTGCAATACTTTATTAAAAACTTAGTTTAAGAAAAGGGTTATAATATTGCAACTTAAATAACCAACTCAAATCAAGTTGATTGTAGTTTATAAAACCTCGTAGCCATGCTTCTTAACCCCAAAAACATTTGTTTTAGAAAACCAACTTGTAAAATATCTTGTAAAAACTCGTTAAAAACTCGTATAGTTCATATCTCTTAGAAAAACATTGTTGCGTTACATCGTTTCAAAATCGTTTACCCAAGTGAACTAAATAACGCCACGATATGTAATATGATGAAAACACTTATATATAAGAAGTACCAGCGGCGTATCTACCATGTTTTCACCATATTACCCCCGTCTGGTTATCTATACACTTAACCAAAAACCAATCGTTTATTGAAATCGTTTAACATTGTTTCCAAATCGTTTCCAATTCGTTCCCAAATCGTTCCCATATCGTTCCCAAATCGTTTACTCGTTCCCAAATTGTTCCCAAATCGTTTACTCGTTTAGATCGTTTAAATCGTCCTCGTTTTAATTGTGAAAACTTATATATGGTCATCTCATTAATAACATTCAAACCTTTTTGACTCGTCCATCGTTCATTTCGTTCTCGTATTAACAAACCACCAAAGGGTAAGTTAACAAACATCAGATTCAGTCGCTACCCACAACCCCCACACATAACCATGGGTGTAGTAAAGTAACGGGATTTGTCAGATCCTATGGTACCATAACCTAATACTGGTCGGCTTGATCAATGCTAATGAATGTCATTCGTTATGTAACTACAACCAACAAGTTCGTTCACTTTATCGAAATCGTTCTTAGTTTAGTAAAAAATCGTTTTAATCGTTTTTGAAATCATCGTTTAAACCTTGAAAACATTTCGTACATATGAATCACCCCAAAACATTTAAAAACAGTAAAACAGGGGAACTATATACTCACATGTAGTGCAAAGTATCCTCGATCAAATAGAACTTCAACAAACTCGAGCAAACCAGAGAAATTAAGTAGCTCCTAGTAATCGAACCACTAGTCAAACCATAGACGCCTAAATCGGAAGATCGGACAGAATGAGGTCTTATAAACCAAATGAGTGTTGGAACTCATGTGATATGGTTTAACAAAGCCTACATCCTAAATCGGAACCTAACCTAAGTGCTTTCGACCCATCGCGACCCATTAAGGTAGCTTACGCTACTTTAACGCGTCGTGCACGCAACAGCGCGTTCGAGACGTCTAACTAGTCCTATGACAAGTATTATATGCCCATACATGTTTAATTATGTTACATAATTAGTTATGTGTCAAAAGTTTAGGTTACATATGCTAAATTACCAATTGTGTATGAAAAGGGTATTTTGGTAATTTACTAAAGGCATATAAATTACCTATCATGCGACTAATCCAACTTAAGTGACCATAAGATATAACCTTGAAAGGTTATTCCCTACGCTATTATGGTCACTAAACATGTTTGGTCGGATCCTAATGATCGACCAAACGGGTCGTGTTCGAAAGTCTAAGCGGGTGTTTAGGCTGCTTGACTTACGACTCTACACAAGCACTAATCTAAAAGCGACGAGCTAAACATGCTAGAACATGTTTAGTTAAGTTAGAAAACAGGTTTTGATATCAAAACAAACGGTTTTGACATCCTAGAGTAGTTTGGTTACAAAATACGCGAGAAAACGCATTTTGGCCGAAACTACGACTCGTCACTGAGCCTGGATAACGTGGTAATCAGTAGGTATAGTCACTAGGGACTATAACCATCATGATTACGCTCACGTTATGAAGTTCCAACAAACTTCGCGTTGACCATAAACTGGTCAAAGCAGAAAGTCAAACACAGTTTGACTTTAACGATAGAAACGAACGAAAAGAACGAAGGAATACTTACAAACGGTCCCCGCAAGCTTTGACCCGATTCACTCTCAGGTAGGAAGCAATTACTTCCACTTAGAGAGCAAGAATCAGATCAAATGTGAGGAAACCAAGTGAAAGCAATTGGGTATTTATAGATTTTCAAGAGCCGTTAGGATCGTTTCTCGAAGATTGAGCTTTGATCTCATCCGTACAAGTGGGCACATGGTATTAGGATACCATGGGCTCTCAAAAACCATCAAAATTGGCCCATAGAATGATCAAAACCATGTCCAAAAACCCTGCAAACCAGCTGCTGTTTCAAAAACTGGTTTTCTATTACTGGGCAACTCACGCGGCCCGCGTTAGCATATAGACAAAACTCAGGCGGGCCGCCTGGCCTTGTCTGATCTGCACAACTTTCAGAAATGGCAGTTTTAGTCCCTGAACTTGCAAAACATGCATTTCGGCCTATTTTTGACACGTTTAAGCCCCGTTAACCTCATTTCAAGGCTCTAAAATGATGTTAAAGTATTGGGAACTCAAAACATGCTCAAAAACATCTCGGATGTTGGTTCGTTTTGTCGTACGGTTGCGTTGTTCGGTTAATTACGACGGAAGTCGTAACGAACGCAAAAATGATCCAAATTAAGCGACGAATGGAATTTTATTATGCCAAACACTAAACTAAAATATTTTAATGCTTACATAAATTTTTGGATGTCCGGATCTATTCAGAACATAAGATATGCGGGAAAATGCAAACTTGTGCACTTTTTGACGCTTTTAGTCCCTATTGATCAATAAAGTTTATTTTAGCATACCGAACCCCTCAAAGACTATTTCTAAGCTATGTAAAGGTTATTTAGGGTATGTTTAACTTATGATCAAGTTCCGGAGTGTTCGTTACTACACAAATCGGTATAGTTTCGCAGTTTGACACAAATAGTCCCTACGATTGAACAAACTTGTTTTCGACACACCAAACGATCCAAAACTTATTTCTAAGTTATGTGGAGGTTATTTAAGGTATGTTAAGCCTATTTCACTATTCCGGAGTGTTTGTTGCATTAAACTGGTTATATTTATGCCTCAGTGCGCGTATAACCTTCCAGAAAGCGACTTAGAGCTTGAGATTGGAATCGAATCGAATTGTAAAATCACCAAACACAAATACACACAAAATAACACAAAAACACATATAATAACACCAAAGAACATTGTTTTATTAATAATCAACATTGTTTTACATCGTACATCGATTACAGAGCACAGTTGTCACAATATTCCATATTTATTCCGCACGTGCATGGCTGAAATGGACGTTATGGAGGTCGTGGATGACTTGCACCAAATGCGGAATGTTTGTTAGCTTAGATATTTTCCATTTTTAAAGGGGATAGCGAGCTAAATAGAAACACTTGGCTAATTTTAGCTGAACACATACACTCGTAACTGCTCTCACCAGCTCTTGACAATTCACTTGGCGATTACACACCTTTGTGCACATTACACTATAATGATCCTTGTAATTAGCTCGCTATCATCCGAAGTTGTAATACATTTCTTGTTTAATCTTAGTTGGTGATCGGTAGTTTCCATCACCCGAGGTTTTTTATACCGGAGATCATTCATTGATCAATGGCTTTTTCCTCGTATAAATCTCTGTGTCACTTGTTCATTACATTTCAGAGTGATCCTTAATATTGTTCATTGATTCAAGCATCATACCTCACAACAGAAAGTTTGGTTGCATTATCATCGCTTGATTTTTGACCAAAACAGTTTGGCGCCCACCGTGGGGCAATTGGTGCTTCATTCCTAAGGAATTCTTGTTCTTGTGATCATTTCGGTTTGTTACAACCAAGCAGATGGCTTCTTCTGCGAAGAACACTTCAAGTGCAATATCTGCGGTCAATTCATCCCAGGGCGTTCCACCTTTGCCTTCACCACCTTCTGGATCCCAGAAGAATGCGGAAAAGGGACCGACTCCTATTTTCTCAAATCCACCAACTTCTTCTATTTCTTCTAATCCTACTACTAGTGACCTTTCTACTTTAATTTTGCAGATGAAGGATCACATACAACAGCAGGATAAGACCAACGAAAGGATTCTCAGGGAAATTGGTGATATCAAGAAGTAGAAGAGATCGGCAGAGTATCATTCCCCATTGATGCCCAGATCTTTGAATTTCGAGACTCCGGTCATAGCCTCTCAGCATTCTCCAGCCCCAGATATCCAATACATGGGTGGAACAAGAGGAATGCACTATGGATCCTCAGCAACGTCTCAGGCCCTAGGATCCTATTTTCAACCAGCAGGATCCTTCTCCCAGCATCCAGGACCCTTCGTCCGCTTGGAGGATACGTGGGGACGCAGCAGGTTCAAGGATCCTCTTAGGTTTAAAGATCCTCTCAGGTTCAAGGATCCTCTCAGGTTCAAGGATCCTCTCAGGTTCAAGTATCCTCTCAGATTCAGGGATCCTCCTTTCAGCCTCAAGGATCCTCTCAGGTTTTTGGATCCATGGATTATCCTCCAAGACCCCCATTCTCAGTGCATTAAGGATCCAATGTTCCGCAGGATCAAGGATCCTTAAGAAGTTTCCAACCCGGAAGTTCTGATGTCCATCAAGGAGACTTCATTCCAATGCAAACCATTGCTTCTTCTGGTCCTTCAATCATACCAGAGCCTCGACAATATGGATTCACATCTGGGATTCCAAGCTTGAATCCACCGGGAGATAACACTTTTAATAATTCTTATACCACTAACCATGGCCTTATGCAGGATACAGGTATCAATCAAGCTATGGCTAGAGAATTACAAAAGCTCAAGGATATGATATCCAGTGTTCCAAGGGTGGTTAAGCCTATTCCTGAAATTGAAGATGGGAGCCATAAGATATCTCGTTTTGCACCACCTATTTGTGATGCTGAGATACCCAAGAAGTTCCAGATACCAAGCATGAAGTTATATGATGGCTCCACAGATCCTGACGAACATATAGCTCAATACAGAGAAAGGATGGAGATTAACCCCATCCCAGAGAGGTTGAAAGAAGCATGTCTATGCAAGGGTTTTGGATCCACACTCACAGGATCAGCTCTTAAATGGCTGCTAAGTCTTCCCCCCTACTCTATTACTTCATTTGCTAATCTAGTTAACTAGTTTAATAACCAATTTTCCTGTAGTAGAAAGTTTGAACGATTAACTAGTGATTTGTATAGGATAACACAAGGTCAAAATGAATCACTTGGAGACTATATCACTAAGTTTAGTAAGGAATCCTTAGATATCCCTAACTTGGATATAGCTACGGCTGTAGAAGCCTTTAAAATGGGATTACTTAGGGATTCATTATTCTATGATGATCTTGTTGTGACACCTTGCAGGAATCTCGATGAAGTAAGAATCAGGGCCCTTAGGTTCATCCGCTTAGAGGATGACAAAAGGATCCAGGAAAGACTATCAGGATCCTCAAAACAGGAAAAGCAAGGATCCTCTTTCAGGAACAACAAGTTCAAATCCTACAACAAGTCTGATAACCAGAATGTGCATGCAGTGGAACAGGAAGAGGATGCTGAGGATTATCCTCCAATCTCTGAATACTGTTTTTCTGTTGATAACAATGAACTGATTCTTGCAATGCAGAATTTAGGTGGGAAAGCTAGATGGCCAAGAAAAAGTAATAAACCAGCTGCTACAAAAGACAAATCAAAATGGTGTGCTTATCACGAGGATTTTGGGCATCTCACTGAAGAGTGTATTGCATTAAGAAAAGAAGTTGGTTACTTGTTAAGCAAGGGGCATTTGATGGAACTTTTGGGACGAAAGAAGTCGAGAACCCAGGATCCTGAAAGGATCCCAGAAAAAGCTCCAGCACCTCCAGCAGATGCACAAGTTATAAACTTCATATCTGGAGGATCAGACATTTGCGGTACTTCCTTTTCAGCAGCCAAAAGACATGCCAAAGAAACCAAGATGGATAATGGAGACAGACCCATTCGAACATCCATTGTTACCAAGGATAAAGTCATAACTTTTGATGAGGATGATCGTGTTGACATACAGGATCCTCATCATGACGGTCTTGTTATTACTCTTTTTATTTCTAATCATTTTGTTCGCAGGATCCTTATAGATGGAGGAAGCTCTGTGAACATCATCCAGCTTGATGTCCTTAAGAAGATGAATATTCCTGAATCCGATATCATACCAAGATCCTTAGTGCTTGTGGGATTCAGTAGGGAGACCAAGAATACTCTGGGGGACATCAAACTCCCAATCTATATAGAAGGATTACATTCTTATCAAAAATTTTGTGTTATAGATTGCTTATCCTGTTGTAACGTTATCCTTGGCAGGCTATGGATACATGACATGAAGGCAGTCCCATCTACCTATCATCAGTGTGTAAAGCTTCCTAGTCCATGGGGGGTGATAAAAATTGAGAGTGATCAGCAAGAGGCTAAGAATTGTTATACATCATCAATGAAGCCAGCCTCAAGACCAAGGGAGCAATCGTAATTAAAGTATCCTTCAAGAGACGTCTTGGGGCAAGAGAGCAGGATGTGAAAGAAATCCTCATGGATCCTGATGATCGTGAATCCAAGATCTTCATAGGATCAGGGATCCTTAGCGATATTGAACAGGAGCTAATATCCTTCCTTAAAAGAAGAAAAACTACCTTTGCCTGGAAACATGAGGATATGACAGGTATATCTAAAGATATAATTACTCATAAACTTGGCATTGACAGGTCATTCAAGCCAATTCATCAAAAGAGGAGGAAGTTTGCACCTGAAAGGAATGCTATTATCCAGGAAGAGGTAGATAAACTACTTCGGGCAGGTATGATACGAGAGGTTAAGTATCCAAGATGGTTAGCCAATGTGGTTGTTGTTCAAAAGAAAAATGGAAAGTGGAGGGTATGTGTCGACTTTACTAATTTAAATAAGGCATGTCCCAAGGATCCTTTCCCATTACCCCACATTGACTCCATGGTGGATGCTACCGTGGGTCATGAACTGTTAACTTTTATGGATGCTTCATCTGGATTTCAACAAATTCAAATGGAACCATCTGATCAAGAGGATACAACCTTTATGACCCCAACTGGTATTTATTGTTATATTGCTATGCCATTTGGACTAAGAAATGCAGGTGCTACTTATCAAAGGCTAGTCAACATGATGTTCAAGGATCAAATTGGACACACTATGGAAGTCTATATAGATGACATGGTGGTTAAGTCTAAAAAAGCTGAGGATCACCTTAAAGACTTGGAGGAAGCATTCAATATCCTTGATAAATTTAATATGAAACTAAACCCTTCCAAGTGTCACTTTGGTGTTAAAGCAGGTAAATTCCTAGGCTATATGGTGACAAAGAGGGGCATTGAAGCAAGTCCAGAGCAAATCAAGGCTATTGTGAATATCAAATCTCTTGCCAAAACCAAGGATGTGCAAAGATTGACAGACAGGATCGCAGCCTTGAACAGGTTCATATCCAAGTCCTCAGAAAAGTGCAAGGAATTCTATGACATCCTGAGGAAGAACAAGAAATTTGAATGGACTGAGAAGCATGAAAGTACCCTCAAAGCTCTTAAGGATTACCTATCCTCAGCCCTCGCCTTGATGAAACCAGAAAAAGGGGATATATTATCCTTATACTTAGCGGTATCCTCAAAAGCAGTAAGTGCGGTCCTTGTTAAGGATCACCAAGGTACACAACATCCTATTTATTATGTAAGTAAGAGTTTGCTTGATGCTGAATCCATGTATTCACATTTAGAAAAACTTATCCTTGCTTTGATTATGGCATCCACTAAATTAAGACATTATTTTGAAACTCATGCCATTATTGTTAAGACTAATTTTCCAATTAAGAATGTTCTCAGGAAACCTGAAATGTCAGGAAGGATGGCAAAGTGGGCAGTGAAGCTCAGTGCTTATGATATAAGATATGAGCCTAGAACAGCCATTAAATCCCAAGCCTTAGCTGACTTTGTGGCAGATTTCAGTAGTGACTTGCAAAGGGAAGCTGAATTAGAAGTCCAACAGCTAGAGGAAACTAGAGATCCTTGGATACTCTACACTGATGGAGCCTCTAATGTCAAAGGAACAGGGCTTGGAATACTACTAAAATCGCCACAGGGGGACATAATACCCCACTCCATAGCTTGTGAGTTCCAAACTACTAACAATGAGGCTGAATATGAAGCCTTGATAGCTGGTTTGCAAATTGCTAAGCATATGAGGATCAGGTATCTTGAGGTACATGTAGATTGATTATTGATCACTAATCACTTTAATGGATCCTATGCTGTTAAAGGTGAAAAGCTAATCAAATAATTAGAGATAGTCAAAGAATTGGCACTCTCTTTTGTTTCCTTTAGTTTGACACAGGTACCAAGGGAAGAGAATGCAGAGGCTGATGCATTGGCTAATCTAGGATCATCCTTGAAGATCACGGAGGATACAAGGATTCCTACTATCCATATCTTGACCCCTGCTATCGAGGATCATGTAGCTATGGAGATAGGAGAGGATTCTGCAATCATCCCTAGTGTTGATACTCAATCTAATTCAGGATCATGGATCCTCCCAATCATGAGATACATACAACATGGAGAGATTCCTACAGGAGAAAACCCTAGGGCTTTCAAAATTAAGGTATCTCAATTTACAATATTGAATAATATGTTGTATAAACGATCTCTTGCAGGACCGTATCTAAGATGCATTGAGGATCCTAAAATCCAAGAAGTCCTAAAGGATTTCCATGAAGGAGATTGTGGAAACCACACTGGGGGCAGGGCATTATTCTCAAGGATCCCGAGGACATGATACTATTGGTCTACTATGAAGAAGGATGCTGTGGAAGATGCCAAGAAGTGTGATCCTTGTCAGAGACACAGTAATATCCTTCACCAACCAGCAGAACTTTTGCATCCTATATCCTCTTCAAGGCCATTTATGAGATGGGGAATGGATATAGTTGGCAAGCTTCCTACGGCACCTGGTGGAAAAGTGTTCATGCTTGCTATGACTGATTACTTCTCCAAGTGGATAGAGGCTGAAGCCTTTGCTCAAGTCAGAGAGAAAGAAGTGATATCCTTTATTAAAAGAAACATTATTACTAGATTTGGTATTCCTTCTGAAATTGTATGTGATAATGGATCCCAGTTTATTGGGAATAGAACTACTAACTTTTGTGACAGCTGGGGGATTAAGATGATAACATCAACACCAGTCCACCCACAAGCTAATGGTCAGGCATAATCATCGAACAAGATCATCATCAACAACTTGAAAAAGAAGCTTGGATCCAAGAAAGGAAAATTGGCAGAAGAACTACCTTATGTGCTCTGGGCTGTGTTTTGGTCAAAAATCAAGCAATGATAATGCAACCAAACTTTTTATTGTGAGGTGTGATGCTTGAATCAATGAACAATATTAAGGATCACTCTTGAAATGTAATGAACAAGTGACATAGAGATTTATACGAGGAAAAAGCCCTTGATCAATGAATGATCTCCGGCATAAAAAACCTCAGGTGATGGAAACTACTGATCACCAACTCAAATTAAACAAGAAACGTATTACAACTTTGGATGATAGCGAGCTAGTTACAAGGATCACTATAGTGTAACGTGTATAAAAGTGTATAATCGCCAAGTGAATGGTTACGAGCTGGTGAGAGCAGTTACTAGTGTGTGTTTAGCCAAAATTAGCCAAGTGTTTCTATCTTAGCTCGCTATCCCATTTAAAAATAGAAAAAAATCTAAGCTAACAAACATTCCGAAATTCATGCAAGTCTCCCACGAACTCCATAACGTCCATATTGGCCAAGCACGTGCGGAATAAACATGGAATATGCTCCAGGAATATCGCCAAGACCAAGTCCAAGCTCGTACTCCTGCAAAACAACATCATATTCAAAGTAGACAATCGTTAGAATAAGGATCCTTACTATGATCCATGATCCTGGTCCTGCAACACTTCTGAGGATCACTAGTTGAAACAGAAGCAAGGATCACTAAACCCAACAGTAACTGAGGATCACTGATCATTGGTAAATCCACCCCTAACAATTGCCCCCAAAATATAAGGAGTAATAATGTAAAAGAACGAGTTGTATTTTCTCATCCTTATCTGCAACGAATCAGTTGGGAAACTAGCCGTTATATGCAGACTAGCCGTTAGGATGCTAACGTCATTGAGGTGACTATCCTGCAAAATCATCATTATAAATCGAAGTTAGAGATAAAGGCTAGAGTGCATTTAAATTCGAGCGTTTCCTCTTTAAATCCTCATCAGAAGACTTGTTCAGGTACTCCTCTCTCTCCTTTCTCTCTTCATCTTCTTGCTCTGTTTTTCTTTTTCTCCACCATTATAATCAAAATGATGCTACGATCCTCACCGGGCAAGGATCACAAGAAGAACAGCCCCCTGAAGAGCCAAGGATCATCAAAGATTCCGTAAAAGAACGCTGCTGCTTCACCGATCCACAAATTGATAGAATTCGCCATTGTTTTCCGGCGAACACCCTTTTCAAACCCTTTAATCCCACTGTTCTAAGCGATTATACTTCTGAAACCTGGATAGCATTTCCAGTCACCCCATTTACCATAGGATATACCTACCCTTTTCCAGCTTTCACTCAATCTTTCTTGTCTCTTACCGGCATCTCTTTCATCCAAGCGATGCCTATGGTCTGGAGGGTCTTGATCACCCTTGAAAGGATCATCGAACATCAGGGTATTGGTCTAGGAATGTCAGAGCTTTCAGAAATGTATGATCTTGTTAGCCATGGGTCTCACCGATATCCGCTCAAACATAAACCCGGCCAAGAACATCCCATCTTCAAGGCCACTAAGAACGATACCAACTGGAAACGACGATTCTTCTTTGTCAGAAAGGATTCTATCCCTGACGGAAAGGATCTGCCTAGAAAGTGGGCCACTCATGGTAGGATAGAGGATCCTTAGAAGGATCACTAGATGAAAACTTGCTTCTGACCAGGATCACTAACATGTTTTCATTCTTTTGTGTAGCTATTTCTGTCTCTCATCTCTTCAAAACACCTACAATGAAGGAAAGGCTTGCTGCTTTCCAAAGACTTGATCCTGCAACAAGATCATTCAAAGCAAACACCCAGGATTCTCAAGAGGTATCCTCAGGTTCCGTCACCATGTCAAGTAAGTATCCGTGTTTATATGTGATTAAATGATTAAATAAAATAAGGATACTTATCTGTTTTGAATGTGTAGGTGCTGGAAAATCCTCAAGATCCAAATTCAGTGTCACTGACCTTGACCTTGTGCGATCCTCGAAGAAGAAGCTTCCTGCAAGTCCAACTGCTTCGATCCCCAAGGCACCCACTAAAGGCAGAGGTGGCAAGAAAAGGAAGACCTCTGAAGCTGAGAATCTACAAGGCTTGCCTCTGCTCCGTCACCAGTTCCTTGAGTACTTTAACGAGGAAAGGATCACTGACTTAGCTTAGGTATCCTGCTCACTTGAGGATCACGTGATCCTAATCTTTGCACCATCTTCTTTGCAGAAATTTGCTAAGATTGAAGACTACGTTGGAAACGTTGAAGAAATTGAGCAAAAGTACTCTGACCTCCAACAAGTTGCTGTGCTCAAGGATCACAAGATTGCTGCTCTCGAGAAAGACCTCCAAGATGCCAAGACCCAGACGGCTAAAGTCCTGATCAACACTGACTATGAGAAACATGAGCTCATGGAGGGTGCCAAGGTCTCTGCTGCTATTGCTATGTACAAGACCAAATTGCAGATGGCCTTGGAAGCTCAGGATCCTGACTTCGACAGGAGCAACTGGGACGTGGAGGGCTGGAAGGCTAGGCTAGCTGAGCTGTACGACGAAGAGGAGGCTGAGGAGATTCTAACGATCGAGGCTGGAGGCAGTGGCAAGGATCAAGGTGGAGAGGCAAGCAGAGCTGGAGATGGTGATGCAGCGAAGGTGTAGGCTGCAGCAATGGGCGATGATGGACACTTCTAGACATAGCCGGAGCCCATTTTTTAAGTTTGGTAGTGGTTTTTGGTTATGGTGTTTTGATTTCAAACAATGATGGCTTGTAATAACTTTAGACAATAGCTATTAGGGTTGAGGATCATGGATCCTTTGAACAATAGGCAGGATAATGGGTGGTGGATGGATCCTCTCTTTGGGGGATGAAGCCACTCGTTATCCTTCCATCTTTTAATTCCTGCATTGCAAAGACCCCTAAACAATGGACACCCTTTGCCAACCCATGTGGACGGGCCACATTTTGCTGGTAGAAACGTGGGTTGGCAATTTTGACAACCTTAAGGGGTTGAACATTTTGTGAATAAAATAACTTTTAACTTTTTGGCTATTTCCCGTGTTGTTATCCTTGTATATCCTTTAATTTTCAATTGTTTTGATATACACGTGTTTGAATAAGAAAAGTTAAGCAAATTAAGTTTAAGAATTTTAGGATATGATCCAAGATCAAATATCCTTTAGTTGAAAAGTTCCGTAAAGTAGTGTATTTTATGGATCATAAGTTCAGTTGTCAAAGTATAAGGGTTATTCAAATGAATAAAGAACAAAATCAAAACAGTTAAGGATCATACCTGAGAATCCAAGTTAGGATCCTAACCTTTAACACTATAATCAGGATATCCATAAGACAAACCTTAGTAGAAGGTAAGGATCAAGGATCCTTAGTTGTTTAACTTCAAAGACCTGAAATAGAATATAACTTGGGACTAAGCCAACATATAAGACAAGTTAGTAACTGGGGAAAAGCCCAACAATTCTGGGGACAAGCCCAAAGGATAACTGGGGACAAGCCCAAAGGATAACTATGGACAAGCCCAAAGGATAACTGGGGACAAGCCCAAAGGATCGTGTGTAAACTAGAGTATGGCCCTTACTGGCGACTATCGAAACTTAGTGACATGAAAATGCCAAAACCTTTGCTAAGGTGAAAACGTTAGAAACCTTAGGAACGGATGTATGATACGTCTACCATTATACGTAGGATCCTGAATACAGCCAGTACAATGAAATTGTCAGCCCCTAAAGCGGGTACTGGTCCCATTGCCATGAACTGTACCAGGATCATCGTGCGCTACTAGGATACTAGGGTCAGGCCCAAATAACTGGGGTCAAGCCCAAATAACTGGATACTCCTGTGGATAATCAATCCTTTGTTAAGGATACCTGAACCTTCAAAACTCCGAATCAAGTGAAAGGAGGATAAAGGATGCAGGATCCTTATCCTTATATAAGAAAATAAAAGAATGAAATAGTTTGAGATTAGAATGTTACCAAAATGAGGATCATCTGTTCTGTAGGGATCCTTCAAGGATACTTGTTATGTGAGGATCATCTGTTCTGTGAGGATCCTAGTCACATGAAATATTTCTTCAAGTGGACAGCATTCCAGGCTCTTGGTAGCAAATCACCTTCCATTGTTAGCAATCGATATGCCCCCTTTCCTGCCTCAGCTTCAATCAAATAAGGGCCTTCCCACTTTGGTGCCAACTTTCCATCAGCAGGATTGGTGGTATTCTGAAATGCTTTCCTTAGTACCATATCACCAACTTGGAATTTCCTGATCCTGACATTTTTGTTGTAAGCTCCAGCCATCCTTTGTTGATAACTGGCCATCCTTATCCTTGCCGAATCCCTGATTTCTTCTATAGTATCTAGGTCTTGAATCAAGTTTTCAGCATTTCCTTCAGGATCACGAATACTTGTTCTTGCAGTTGGAACCACCATCTCTGTAGGGATCACTGATTCTGCCCCAAATACCAAAGAAAATGAAGTTTGGCCAGTAGCATTCTTGGGAGTTGTCCTATCAGCCCATAACACATAAGGTAGTTCTTCTGCCCATTTCCCATTCTTGGATCCAAGTTTCTTTTTCAAGTTGTTGATGATGATCTTGTTGGATGATTCTGCCTGGCCATTAGCTTGTGGGTGGACTGGTGTTGATGTTATCATCTTAATCCCCCAGCTGTCACAAAAGTTAGTAGTTCTATTCCCAATAAATTGGGATCCATTATCACATACAATTTCAGAAGGGTTACCAAATCTAGTAATAATATTTCTTTTAATGAAGGATATAACTTCCTTTTCTTTGACTTGAGCAAAGGCTTCAGCCTATATCCACTTGGAGAAGTAATCAGTCATAGCAAGCATGAATACTTTTCCACCAGGTGCCTTAGGAAGTTTACCAACTATATCCATTCCCCATCTCATAAAAGGCCAAGAAGAGGATATAGGATGCAAAAGCTCTGCTGGTTGGTGAAGGATATTACTATGTCTTTGACAAGAATCACACTTCTTGGCATATTCCACAACATCTTCTTCATAGTAGGCCAATAGTATCCTGTCCTCAGGATCCTTGAGAATAATGCTCTGCCCCCAGTATGGTTTCCATAATCTCCTTCATGGAAATCTTTTAAGACTTCTTGGATTTCATGATCCTCAATGCATCTTAGATATGGTCCTGCAAGAGATCGCTTATACAACATATTATTCAATATTGTAAATTGAGATACCTTGATTTTGAAAGCTCTAGGGTTTTCTCCCGTATGATCTCTCCATGTTGTATGTATCTCATTATTGGGAGAATCCATGATCCTGAATGAGATTGAGTATCATCACTAGGAATGATTGTAGAATCCTCTCCTATCTCTATAGCTGCATGATCCTCGATAGCAGGGGTCAGGATATGGATAATATGGATTCTTATATCCTCCGGGATCTTCAAGCATGATCCTAAATTAGCCAGTGCATCAGCCTCTGCATTTTCTTCCCTTGGTACATGTGTCAAACTAAAGGATACAAAAGAGAGTGCCAATTCTTTGACCGCATAGGATCCATTAAAGTGATTAGTGATTAATAATGAATCTACATGTACCTCAAGATACCTGATCCTCATATGCTTAGCAATTTGCAAACCAGCTATCAAGGCTTCATATTCAGCCTCATTGTTAGTAGTTTGGAATTCACAAGCTATAGAGTGGGGTATTATGTCTCCCTGTGGCGATTTTAGTAGTATTCCATGCCCTGTTCCTTTGATATTAGAGGCTCCATCAGTGTAGAGTATCCAAGGATCCTTAGTTTCCTCTAGCTGTTGGACTTCTAATTCAACTTATTTTTGCAAGTCACTACTGAAATCTGCCACAAAGTCAGCTAAGGTCTGGCATTTAATTGCTGTTCTAGGCTCATATCTTATGTCATAAGCACTGAGCTTCACTGCCCACTTAGCCATCCTTCCTAACATTTCAGGTTTCCTGAGAACATTCTTGATTGGAAAATTAGTCTTAACAATAATAGCATGAGTTTCAAAATAATGTCTTAATTTAGTGGATGCCATAATCAAAGCAAGGATGAGTTTTTCTAAGTGTGAATACCTGGATTCAGCATCAAGCAAACTCTTACTTACATAATAAACAGGATGTTGTGTACCTTGATGATCCTTAACAAGGACTGCACTTACTGCTTTTGAGGATACCGCTAAGTACAAGGATAATATATCCCCTTTTTCTTGTTTCATCAAGGCGGGGCCTGAGGACAGGTAATCCTTAAGATCTTTAAGGGCACTTTCATGCTTCTCAGTCCATTCAAATTTCTTGTTTTTCCTCAGGATGTCATAGAATTCCTTGCACTTTTCTGAGGATTTGGATATGAATCTGTTCAAGGCCGCGATCCTGCCTGTCAATCTTTGCACATCCTTAGCATTGGCAGGAGATTTGATATTCACAATAGCCTTGATTTGCTCTGGACTTGCTTCAATGCCCCTCTTTGTCACCATATATCCTAGGAATTTACCTGCTTTAACACCAAAATGACACTTGGAAGGATTTAGTTTCATATTAAATTTATCAAGGATATTAAATGCTTCCTCCAAGTCTTTAAGGTGATCCTCAGCTTTTTTGGATTTAACCACCATGTCGTCTATATAGACTTCCATAGTGTGTCCAATTTGTTCCTTGAACATCATGTTGACTAGCCTTTGATAAGTAGCACCTGCATTTCTTAGTCCAAATGGCATAGCAATATAACAATATATACCAGTTGGGGTCATGAAGGCTGTATCCTCTTGATCAGATGGTTCCATCTGAATTTGTTGAAATCCAGAGAAAGCATCCATAAAAGTTAACAGTTCGTGACCCGCTGTAGCATCCACCATGGAGTTAATGTGGGGTAATGGGAAAGGATCCTTGGGACATGCCTTGTTTAAATCAGTAAAGTCGACACATACCCTCCACTTTCCATTTTTCTTTTGAACAACAACCACATTGGCTAACCATCTTGGATACTTAACTTCCCTTATCATACCTGCTCGGAGTAGTTTATCTACCTCTTCCTGGATAATAGCATTCCTTTCAGGAGCAAACTTCCTCCTTTTTTGAGGAACTGGCTTGATTGACCTGTCAATGCCAAGTTTGTGAGTGATTACATCCTTAGATATACCTGTCATATCCTCATGTTTCCAAGCAAAGGTGGTCTTTCTTCTTTGAAGGAAGGATATCAGCTTCTGTTCAATGTGGCTAAGGATCTCTGATCCTATGAAGATCTTGGATTTAGGATCCATGAGGATTTCTTTTACATCCTGTTCTCTGGCCTCCAAGACATCCCTTGGAGGATACTTTAATTGCTATTGCTCTGTAGGCTTGGAGGCTGATTTCATTGATGAAGTGTAGCAATTCTTAGCCTTTTGCTGATCACTCTCAATTTTTATCACTCCCCACGGACTAGGAAGCTTTACACACTGATAATAGGTGGATGGGACTGCCTTCATGTGATGTATCCAAGGCCTGCCAAGGATAACGTTACAACAGGATAAGCAATCTATAACACAAAATTTTTGAAAAGAATGTAATCCTTCAATATAGATTGGGAGTTTGATGTCCCCCAGAGTATTCTTGGTCTCCCCACTGAATCCCACAAGCACTGAGGATCTTGGTATAATGTCGGATTCAGGAATATTCATCTTTTTAAGGACTTCAAGCTGGATGATGTTCACAGAGCTTCCTCCATCTACAAGGATCCTGCGAATAAAATGGTTAGAAATAAAAAGAGTAATAACGAGACCGTCATGATGAGGATCCTGGATGTCAACACGATCATCCTCATTAAAAGTTATGACTTTGCCCTTGGTAACACTGGATGTTCGAACAGGTCTGTCTCCATTATCCATCTTGGTTTCCTTAGCATGTCTTTTGGCTGCTGAGAAGGAGGTACCACAAATGTCTGAGCCTCCAGATATGAAATTTATAACTTGTGCATCTGCTGGAGGAGCTGGAGCTTTTTCAGGGATCCTTTCAGGATCCTGGGTTCTCGACTTCTTTCGTCCAAATAGTTCCTTTAAGTGCCCCTTGCTTAACAAGTAACCAATTTCCTTTCTTAGTGCGATACACTCTTCAGTGAGATGCCCAAAATCCTCGTGATAAGCACACCACTTGGATTTATCCTTTGTAGCAGCTGGTTTATCACTTTTTCTTGGCCATCTTGCTTTTTCACCTAGATCCTGCATCGCAAGAATCAGTTCATTGTTATCAACAGAAAAACAATATTCAGAGATTGGAGGATAATCCTCATCATCCTCTTCTTGTTCCACTGCATGCACGTTCTGGTTATCAGATTTATTGTAGGATCTGAACTTGTTGCTCTTGAAAGAGGATCCTTGTTTTTCATGTTTTCGAGATTCCTGCAAGGTGTCATAACAAGATCATCATAGAATAATGAATCCCTAAGTAATCCCATTTTAAAGGCTTCTACAGCCGTAGCTATATCCAAGTTAGGGATGTCTAAGGATTCTTTACTAAACTTAGTGATGTAATCTCTTAGTGATTCATTTTGACCCTGTGTTATCCTATACAAATCACTAGTTAATCGTTCAAACTTTCTACTACAAGAAAATTGATTATTAAACAAGTTAACTAGATTAGCAAATGAAGTAATAGAGTAGGGGGGAAGACTTAGCAGCCATTTAAGAGATGATCCTGTGAGGGTGGATCCAAATCCCTTGCATAGACATGCTTCCTTTAACCTTTCTGGGATGGGGTTAATCTCCATCCTTTCCCTGTACTGAGCTATGTGTTCTTCAGGGTCTGTGGAGCCATCATATAACTTCATGCTTGGTATCTGGAACCTCTTAGGTATCTCAGCATCACATATAGGTGGTGCAAAACGAGATATCTTATGGCTCCCATCTGCAATTTCAGGGATAGGCTTAACTACCCCTGGAACGCTGGATATCATATCCTTAAGCTTTTGTAACTCCCTAGCCATAGCTTGGTTGATACCTGTATCCTGCATAAGGCCATGGTTAGTGGTATAAGAATTATTGAAGGTGTTACCTCCCATTGGATTCGAACCTTGGAATCCCGGATGTAAATCCATATTGTCAAGATTCTGGTATGATTGAAGGACCAGAAGAAGCAATGGTTTGCATTGGGATGAAGTCTCCTTGATGGACATCAGAACTTCCAGGTTGCAAACTTCTTAAGGATCCTAGGTCCTGCGGAGCATTGGATCCTTGATGCATTGTGGATGGGGGTCATGGAGGATAATCCATGGATCCGAAAACCTGTGAGGATCCTTGAGGCCGAAAGGAGGATCCCGGAACCTGAAAGGATCCTTAAACCTGAGAGGATCCTTGAACCTGGGAGGATCCTTGAACCTGGGAGGATCCTTGAACCTGGGAGGATCCTTGAACCTGCTGCGTCCCCATGTACCCTCCTAAGCTTACAAAGAATCCTTGATGCTGAGAGAAGGATCCTGCTGGTTGGAAATAGGATCCTAAAGCCTGAGATGCTGCTGAGGATCCGCAGTGCACTTCTCTTGTTCCACCCATGTATTGGACATCCGGAGGTGCAGAATGCTGAGAAGTTATAACCGGAGTGTCAAAATTCAGTTATCTAGGCATCAATGGAGAATGATCCTCCACTGATCTCTTCTGTTTCTTGATTTCACCAATCTCCCTGAGGATCTTTTCATTGGTCTTGTCATGCTCTTGTATGTGATCCCTCATCTGCAAAATCAAAGTAAAAAGGTCACCAGTAGTAGGATTGGAAGAAACAGAAGAAGTTGGTGGTTTTGAGAAAATAGGAGTTGGTCTCTTTTCAGCATTCTTCTGGAATCCAGAAGGTGGTGGAGGCAAAGGTGGAACGCCATCTGCTTGGTTGTAACGAACCGGAATGATCACAAAAACAAGAATTTTTTAGGAATGAAGCACCAATTGCCCCACGGTGGGCGCCAAACTGTTTTGGTCAAAAATCAAGCAATGATAATGCAACCAAACTTTTTATTGTGAGGTGTGATGCTTGAATCGATGAACAATATTAAGGATCACTCTTGAAATGTAATGAACAAGTGACACAGTGATTTATACGAGGAAAAAGCCCTTGATCAATGAATGATCTCCGGCATAAAAAACCTCGGGTGATGGAAACTACTGATCACCAACTCAAATTAAACAAGAAACGTATTACAACTTTGGATGATAGCGAGCTAGTTACAAGGATCACTATAGTGTAACGTGTATAAAAGTGTATAATCGCCAAGTGAATGGTTACGAGCTGGTGAGAGCAGTTACTAGTGTGTGTTTAGCCAAAATTAGCCAAGTGTTTCTATCTTAGCTCGCTATCCCATTTAAAAATAGAAAAAAAAATCTAAGCTAACAAACATTCCGCAATTCATGCAAGTCTCCCACGAACTCCATAACGTCCATATTGGCCAAGCACGTGCGGAATAAACATGGAATATGCTCCAGGAATATCGCCAAGACCAAGTCCAAGCTCGTACTCCTGCAAAACAACATCATATTCAAAGTAGACAATCGTTAGAATAAGGATCCTTACTATGATCCATGATCCTGGTCCTGCAACACTTCTGAGGATCACTAGCTGAAACAGAAGCAAGGATCACTAAACCCAACAGTAACTGAGGATCACTGATCATTGGTAAATCCACCCTTAACAGACTGATAGGACAACTCCCAAGAATGTTACTGGTCAAACTCTATTCTCTTTGGTATTTGGGGCAGAATCAGTGATCCCTACTGTTAGGGGAGGATTTCTTAACAACCTGTGATCCTCAAGTGTTATCCTGTTTGGTGATCCTTACTTCTTTGACAATTAGTGATCCTCAGAAGTGCTTCAGGATCAGGATCATGGATCATCCTAAGGATCCTTATACTAATGATTGTTCACTTTGAATTCAGTGTTGTATTCCAGGAGTACCGGTGTGGACTTGGTCATGGCGATATTCCTAGAGCATATTCCATTCAATTCTGCACGTGCTTGACCATTGTGAACGTTATGGAGAACGTGGGGAGAAGGCACGAAATGTGGACAGTTAGTTAGGCTAGATATTTTCTATTTTAAAGGGGATAGCGAGCTATTTTTAGAACACTTGGCTATTTTTTGGCTACACACACTCGTACAACTGCACTCATCAGCTCACGGCAAAACACTTAGCAATTTTCATATATTTCTACACGATACACTATAGTGATCCTTGTACCTAGCTCACTATCATCCGAAGTTGTAAAAGAATTATTGTTTAATTTGAGTTGGTGATCGGTAGTTTCCATCACCCGAGGTTTTTTATGCGGAGATCATTCATTGATCAAGGGCTTTTTCCTCGTATAAATATTTGTGTCACTTGTGCAATTCATTTCTGAGTGATCCTCATTGTTGTTTACCAATTCAAGCATCATACCCCGTAACAGAGAGTTTGGTTGCATTATCCTTATCTGATTTTTGACCAAAACAGTTTGGCGCCCACCGTGGGGCAATTGGTGCTTCATTCCTAAGAAATTATTCTATTTGTGATCATTTCGGTTCATTGCATTCAAGCACATGGCTTCATCATCAAAGAACACTTCTACTGCAATGTCTGCGGTCAATTCATCTCAGGGCATTCCACCTTTGCCTCCACCGCCTTCTGGACCTCAGAAGAATGCCAAGAAGAAACCAACTCCCATTTCCTCAAAACCTCCAACTTCTTCTGCTTCTTATACTCCTACTACTAGTGACTTGTTTACTCTGATTTTGCAGATGAAGGAGCATATACAGCAGCAGGATAAGACCAATGAAAGGATTCTTAGAGAAATTGGAGACATGAAGAAACAGAAGAGATCGGCAAAGGATCATTCCCCACAGATGCCCAGATCTTTGAATTTCGATACTCCGGTTATAACTTCTCAGCCTTCAGTGGTTCCAGAAGTTCAATATGTGGGAGGACCAAAAGGAGTGCATTACGATCATCAGCAATGACTCAGGCTTCAGGTTCATACTTCCAACCAGCAGGATCCCATCCTCAGCATATAGGATCCTTCGCAAGCTCAGGAGGATACCCAGGAGCGCAGCAGATTCAAGGGTTCTGGCCATTTCAAGGATCCTCGCAGGTTCAAGGATCCTCCCAGGTTCAAGGATCCTCCCAGGTTCAAGGATCCTCTTATGTCCCAGGATCCTCCCAGGTTCAAGGATCCTCTTATGTCCCAGGATCCTCCCAGGTTCAAGGATCCTCCTATGTTCAAGGATCCTCCTATGTTCCAGGATCCTCTCAGGTTCAAGGATCCTCTTATGTCCCAGGATCCCCGCAGGTTCAAGGATCCTCTCAGTCTCATGGATCCTTCCAGATTCCGAGATCCATAAGGAGTTTGCAGTCAGGAAGTTCAGATATCCATCAAGGAGATTTTATTCCAATGCAGACCATTGCTTCTACTGGTCCTTTGATCATTCCGGAGTCTCAACAATATGGATTCACATCCGCTCTTCCCAATTTGAACCCAATGGGAGGTAACACTTTCAATAATTCTTATACCACTAACCATGGCCTTATGCAGGATACAGGTATCAACCATGCCATGGCCAGAGAATTGCAAAAGTTAAAGGATATGATATCGAGTATCCCAGGAGTAGTCAAGCCTATCCCGGAGATTGCAGATGGGAGCCATAAGATATCTCGTTTTGCACCACCAATCTGTGATGCTGAGATACCCAATAGGTTCCACGTGCCGACCATGAAGTTGTATGATGGTTCAACATATCCTGAAGAACACATAGCATAATACAGGGAAAGGATGGAAATCAATCCCATCCTAGAAAGGTTAAAGGAAGCATGCCTGTGCAAGGGATTTGGATCCACTCTTACTGGATTGGCTCTTAAATGGCTGCTAAGTCTTCCCTCTTACTCTATTACCTCGTTTGCTAACCTAGTTAACCTATTTAATAACCAGTTTTCTTGTAGTAGAAAATTTGAGCGCTTAACTAGTGATCTGTATAGGATAACCCAGGGTCATAATGAATCATTGAGGGATTATATCACTAAATTTAGTAAAGAATCCTTAGATATTCCTAACCTGGATATAGCAACGGCTGTTGAAGCCTTTAAAATGGGATTGCTTAGGGATTCATTATTCTATGATGATCTTGTTATGACACCATGCAGGAACCTAGATGAGGTAAGAACTCGGGCACTTAGGTTCATCCGGCTAGAGGATGACAAGAGGATCCAGGAGAGGCTAGCAGGATCCTCAAAGCAAGAGAAGCAAGGATCCTCATTCAAGAACAACAAGTTCAGATCCTACAACAAATCTGATAACCAGAATGTGCATGCTGTTGAATAAGAAGAGGATGATGAGGATTATCCTCCAATTTCTGAATATTGTTTTTCTGTTGATAACAATGAACTAATCCATGCGATGCAGAATTTAGGTGATAAAGCTAGATGGCACAGGAAAAATGACAGACCAGCTGCTGTTTTGGTCAAAAATCACACAAGGATAATGCAACCAAATATGATTTTGTGAGGTATGATGCTTGGTTAATTATATGAACAACAAGTATATGAAATCAATGATGAACACCGAGATTTATACGAGGAAAAAGCCCTTGATCTTTAGAAGATCTCCGGCATAAAAAACCTCGGGTGATGGAAACTACCGATCACCAAGTGTATTGCAAAAACAATAGTGATCCTTGTACAACTTCGGAAGAAAACAAGCTCAATACATTGAATTGCTAGTGAAAGTGTGTGTTTTTGCTAAGTGTTTGCAGAGAATTCGTGTTTTGTGTGTTTTTTCTGTGGTGTGCACGAGTTGTGCCTCTAATGAGCTGTTTTCCCCTTAAAAAGATAAGAAATAAACAACTAACTAACTTCCCGAAAAAGGTGGAAGTCATCCATGACCACCACTAACGGTTATTTCTTCAATATGCACGTGCCTAAAAGCATATTCCACGAGATTCCAGCAAAGAAGTGGTCCACTACGTCCATTACCTGCATTTAAACATTAAAAACGTGACAATTGTTGGAAAACATAAGTTCTGTTAAGGATCCTGATCCTCAGACTCGTGATCCTCAGACGCGTGATCCTCAGACTCCGGATCCTCAGACTATCTGCATCATCCATTAAGGATCCGTGATCCATGCCTAGTCTCAGGATAGATGATCCTTAGCATAAAAGTCATGCCCTAACAATTGCCCCCAATATGGCAGTTGTGATAAGGATTCAAAGCTGTCATATTTCCGTCAGAAGCGGACTAGCCGTTGCTGCTGGTAACTAGTTGTTACACTGCCTGTCGTCACTGATAAGACCTGCTATAATCATCATTGCAGAAGATAGAGTTAGAGATAATTCCTCAAGTGCCTTTACAGATCAGAAGATCCTTCCGTTCGTGGAGAATGAATCCTTCTACACCGTTTGCTATTAACTTTCCTGCACTTTAATTTCTGCATAGACACTTTAACTGTTAGATAGCCTTATCCGGCCTGGGTGGATGGTCCACGGTTTTGCTGGTGAAATCCAGGCCAGATGATTTGATACATAATGAATGGGTAATAACATTAAACATTTTTAGCTACAACTGTTGTTGTTTCTTTCCTCTTTATTTTTCATGTATGCTTTCTATTTTCAAAGATATTATCGCCAAACAACTGGAAAGTTATTGGAAATCTGATGATAATGTTAAACTTTTAACAGAAAACTTGAAGTGTTCGAACAAATGTGGATCAATGACCCTTAGCCAAAAAGGATAAGAGACAACTTACAGCTTCGAAAAAGTTAGAATATAACATACCAGAGAATCCAAGTTAGGATTCTATATCCTTGTAAATTATTGCTGAATAAGCAAACTATGAAAAGTAAAGCTTCTAGGATCAAGGATCCTTATCGTCAGAACTTGTATAACTTTAGACAGTAGTTTCTAGGGTGAAGGATCATGGATCCTTGAACAATAGGCAGGATAATGGGTGGTGGATGGATCCTCTGTTTGGGGGATGAAGCCACTCGTTATCCTTCCGTCTTTTATTTTCTGCACTACAAAGACCCGTAAACAATGGACACCCTTTGCCAACCCATGTGGACTGGCCACGTTTTGCTGGTAGAAACGTGGGTTGGTAATTTTGACAACCGTAAATGGTTTAACCTTTTGTAAATAAAATAACTTTAACTTTTTGGCTATCTCCCGTGTTGCTATCCTTATGTATCCTTTAGTTTTCAATTGTTGTGATATACATTTGTTTGAATAAGAAAAGTTAAACAAATTGAGTTTAAGAATTTTAGGATTTGATCCAGGATCAAATATCCTATAGTCGAAAAGCTCCGAAAAGTAGTATATTTTAAGGATCATAAGTTCAGTTGTCAAAGTATAAGGGTTATTCAAATGAATAATGAATAAAATCAAAATAGTTAAGTATCATACCTGAGAATCCAAGTTAGGATCCTAAGCTTTATCATTATAAACAGGATAACCATAAGACAAACCTTAATGGAAGGTAAGGATCAAGGATCCTTGGTCGTTTGTCTCCAAAAACCTGAAATAGGATTCAACTTGGGACTAAGCCAATATAAGATAAGAGTTAGTAACTGGGGACAAGCCCAACAAACTGGGGACAAGCCCAAATAAACGGATGTAAACTGGGGTCAAGCCCATATAAACGGATGAAAACTGGGGTCAAGCCCAAATAAACGGATGTAAACTGGAGTATGGCACTCACTGGCGACTATCCAAACTTGAGCGACATGAAAATGCCGAAACCTTAGCTAACGTGAAAACATTAGAAACCTTAGGAACGGATGTATGGTACGTCTACCATTATACGTAGGATCCTGGGTACAGCCAGTACAATGAAATTGTCAGCCCCTAAAACGAGTACTAGTCGCACTGCCTTGAAGTGCACAAGGATCATCGTGCGCTACTGGCGAAACTGGGGACAGGCCCAAACTGGGGACAAGCCCAAAACTGGGGACAAGCCCATAAACTTTGGAGAGTTGGCCAACCACTTTGATCTTCTGTAAAATGATAACAACTTTGCAAAAGCTTAAACTTTGTGAAAATAGATGTTAACTGATTAACATCATTAACTTATGATAAGTAATAAGTATAAAATGAATGAAAATGAAAATGAAAGTAATGTGTTACCAAATGTAGAATCATATATCCTTTGAGGATCCTGGATCCTTAATCAGAATACCGGTATCGCTGAGGATCCCTGATCCTTCTTACTTAAAGTATTTTTTGAGATGAAAAGCATTCCAAGCTCTTGGTAGGAGATCACCATCCATTGTTAACAAATGATATGCCCCCTTTCCTGATTCAGCTTCAATTAGATAGGGGTCTTCCCACTTTGGTGCTAGCTTACTGTTTTGGTCAAAAATCACACAAGGATAATGTAACCAAACTTTATGAAAACGGGGTATGATGCTTGGTTAATTATGAAAGTAAAGGATCACTTCTGTGATAAAGATGCAAAGACACGATGAATTATACGAGGAAAAAGCCCTTGATCAATGAATGATCTCCGGCATAAAAAACCTCGGGTGATGGCAACTACCGATCACCAACTTCAATATAACAAAAATAGGATTACAACTTTGGATGATAATGAGCTGAGTACAAGGATCACTGAGTGTCTAAGTGTTTGATAGTTGTGTCGTATGTCGTGTGTGTTCTTCCGAATGAGGAAGAGTGGTCTTTATACTAGTGTAGGTGACCTATTTAAGGTAGGTAAACTATTAATCAGCTCATTACCCCTTTAGAAATAAAGATAATCTAGCCTAAATTGTTGCCCATAAATCAAGCCTAGTTTCCATATCCTGTGCAACGTCTTTCTTCGATTAAGCTCTTGCCATATTTGTGAAGACGCGTTCCTGGATCATGATGTCTAGAGCATATCCTGCTAGATGTTCCTGCAAAACAATATTGTATTGAGTGGAAATAGCCGTTAGTATGAGGATCACCATAATGTCCCATGATCCTGATCCTGAAGTTCTGCTGAGGATCACTGTCTGCCAAAGAAACAAGGATCACTGGTTAGGATCATGTGTAAGGATCACCTACAATAAAATCCAGCCCTAACAATTGCCCCCAAAATATAAGGAGTTAATTGTAAATAGACGAGTTATATTTTGTTTCGATCTTATCTCTAACGGGCGACTCCAAGAAACTAGCCGTTATGCTCGGACTAGCCGTTATGATCATTACGTCAGAGATGTGACAATCCTGCAGATCATGATTATAAATAGGAGATAGGGTGAGGATCAGTTTGTATTTAAATTCGAGATACACTCCCTTTATATTCTACACCGAAGGTCGATCAGGTATTCTCCTCTTCTCTTTCTTCTTCTCTCTATTCTTCTTTGCTCTGTTTCTTTTTGCTCGATCACAATCATGCTGCTCCGGAACTCCCCACACAAGGATTCCAAGAAGGATAGTCCTTTAAAAAGCCAGGGGATTATCAAGGATTCTCCTACGGAGAGGTGCTGCTTTACTGATGTCCACATAGACAAGATTCGCCATTGCTTTCCGGCGAATGTTGTTTTTAAATCCTTTGATCCTACTGCTCTGAGTGATTCTGTTTCGGATACTTGGGTGGCTTTTCCTGCTACTCCATTCACCATAGGGTATTCATATCCTTTTCCATCCTTCACCCAATCCTTCTTTTCTTTAACCGGCATCTCTTATATCCAAGCTATGCCGATGATCTGGAGGGTTCTGTATACCTTCGAAAGGATCATTGAGCAGAGAGGGATTGATCTGGGGATGACGGAGTTGGCCGAGTTTTACGATCTTACCACTTTTGGCTCTTACCGGTATCTGCTGAAACGGAAAGCCGGGGAGGATCACCCTGTCTTCAAGGTCACCAAGAATGATACAAACTGGAAACGTCGGTTTTTCTTTGTTAAGAGGGATTCCATCCCGGATGGGAAGGATCTGCCCAAAGAATGGGCCACTCATGGTAGGATAGAGGATCCTCTAAGGATCATTGTCAGCCTTGTCCCATATGATGAGGATCACTAATATCTCTTTTTATTTCTTGTGCAGCTATATCCATTGCTCATCTGAAATTTAGCCCTGCTGCAAAAGAGAGAGTTCTAGCTTTTAAAAAGCTTAATCCTGAAGTCAGAAGTTTCCAGGTCACCGTCCAAGATTCTCAAGAAGTATCCTCTGCATCTGCCACTATGTCAAGTAAGTATCCTTACAGAAAATAAATTATATGTAGGATTGTTTGATTAATAAAGCAACTTATCTTGTTTTTTTTGATTGTGTAGGTGCCGGAAAGTCTGCCAGGTCTGTCAAATCAGCTTCTAAATTTGGGTTAAGTGATCTTGCCAATGTTACGTCTTCAAAGAAGAAGGCTCCTGCTGCCAGTCCTTCAGCATCAGCTCCCAAAGCGTCTATCCGGGGCAAGGGAAAAAAGAGGAAAACCTCTGAAGATCTCCAAGGATTTCCCCTCCTCCGTCAGCAATTCCTTGACTACGTGAATGAGGTAAGGATCACTGCCCCTGTTGGTCATCTGTTTCGAATATCCTGTTTGTGTATCCTGTTTCTTCGAGGATCATTCGGTTCTGAGTTTACCTTATTTCCCTCTTTGCAGAAACTTGCCGAGATCGAGACCTATCTTGGCCATGTTGAGGATCAAGAGAGCCAGATTGCTGACCTTCAACAAATGGGCGTGCTTAAGGATCTCAAGATAGCAGATCTTGAGAAGGAACTCCGGGCCATGAAGGCTGAGGCTGCTCAGAGGTTGATTGACATGGATAATGAGAAGCAGGAGATCACCCAAGACGCCAAGGTCTCCGCGGCAATTGCTATGTACAAGATACAACTTCAGATGGCTGAGGAGGCTCAGGATCCTACCTTTGACAAAGGCTCGTGGGATGTTGAAGGTTGGAAGGCAAGGCTGGCAGACCTGGAGGACGAGGATGAGGCTGAGGAGATCCCCATGCTGGAAGGTGGTGATGCTGAGAAGGATCAAGGTGGAGATGCTGGTGGTGATGAAGCAGCGAAGGTGTAGGCTGCATGATTGGGCGATGATGGATATTTCGAGACTAGGCCGGAGCCCAATTTTTTAGGATTGGTAGTAGTTTTTGTGGTTGTTGATGGTTTGAGACAATTATGGTTTGTAATCTTCGAACAATAGTCTTTAGGGTTAAGGATCCTGGATCCTTAGAACAATAGGTAGGATTGCAAAAGGTGGAGGGATCCTCTGTTTGGGGGATGAAGCCTTTGTGATCCTGCCGCTTTTAATTTCCTGCAAAATGCTAAGACCGCATAGACAATGGACACCCTTTGCCAACCCATGTGGACGGGCCACGTTTTGCTGGTAGAAATGTGGGTTGGCAATTTTGACAACTTTCTTGAAAGGGTTAATAATCCTTTTGTTTAATAATATAACTTTAATCTTTTTGGCTTATCTTGTGTTGTTATCCTTCAATAATCCTCTTATTTCTCAATTGTTATATTTGTTAAAATAACCAGAGTTGAAAAAGTGTTTAATAAACTTAGGATATGATCCTAGATCAAATATCCTCATATTGAAAATTCTCAAAGTGTTTTAGTTCAAGGATCATAGGTTCGGTTGTCAAAGTATAAGGGTTGGTTAGGATAAAGAGTATAATCAAAAATAGTCAAGGATCATACCTGAGGATCCACGTTAGGATCCTAACCCTCAATCAAGACAATCATAGATAAGACTTTGATAGTTAATAAGGATTAAGGACCCTTATATGTTTAGACTTCCAAAACCTGAAAAGTGAGATATAACTTGGGACTAAGCCAATGTAAAAGATAGATTAGTAACTGGGGACATGCCCAAAGGATAACTGAGAATGATCCCAGAGGATCACTGGGGACAAGCCCATAGGATAACTGGGGACAAGCCCAAAGGATCGTATGTAAACTGGAGTATGGCCCTTTCTGGCAACTATCCAAACTTAGTGACATGAAAATGTCAAAACCTTAGCTAACGTGAAAACGTTAGAAACCTTAGGAACGGATGTATGGTGCGTCCACCATTATACGTAGGATCCTAAATATAGCCAGTACGATGAGGTTGTCAGCCCCGAAAGTGGGTACTGGTCCAAAAGACGTGAACTATACCAGGATCATCGTGCGCTGCTGGCGGAAACTGGGGATAATCCCAAGGATAACTGGGGTTGTACCCAAGGATCTGTGGTGCCTTTGGAGATCTTTGACGATTTGCTGAAGATACCTGAACTATCATAACTCAAATGGTTTGTGAGTAGAGAATGAAGGATACATGATCCTTATCCTTAGGCAAAAAGTAAGAAAATGCAATAGTTTTAGGATAAGCATATTACCAGAGTAAGGATCACTGATATCTCCGGGATCCTTCAAGGATACTTCAATGTAAGGATCACATGCATGAAGGATCACGTTCACATGAAATATTTCTTTAAGTGAACAGCATTCCAGGCTCTTGGTAACAAGTTTCCTTCCATGTTTAGCAACCTGTATGCCCCCTTTCCTGCTTCAGCTTCAATCCATTTAGAGAAGTAGTCAGTTATGGCAAGCATAAATACTTTTCCACCAGGTGCTTTAGGGAGCTTGCCAACTATATCCATTCCCCATCTCATGAATGGCCAAGAGGATGGTATGGGGTGTAGTAATTCAGCTGGTTGGTGAAGGATATTGCTATGTCTTTGGCCAGGATCACATCTCTTAGCATACTCTATAGCATCCCTTTTCATGGTTGGCCAGTAGTAACCTGTTCTAAGGATCCTTGAGAATAATGCCCTGCCCCTAGTGTGGTTTCCACAATCTCCTTCATGGAAGTCTCTCAACACTTCTTCAATTTCAGGATCCTCAATACATCTCAAATATGGTCCTGCAAGGGATCGTTTATATAGCACATTATTTAAGATCGTAAATTGAGATACCTTGATCCTGAAAGCTCTAGGATTTTCTCCCATTGGGATCTCTCCGTTTTGCAAATATTTCACGATTGGTGGGATCCATGATCCTGAATAGGATTGAGCTTCTTCACTAGGGATTACTGCAGTATCCTCTTCTATTTCCATGTTATCCTCCCTTGGTACCTGTGTTAAGCTAAAAGAAACAAAAGAGAGTGCCAATTCTTTGACTATCTCTAAATATTTGGTTAGTTTTTCACCTTTAACAGCATAGGATCCGTTAAAGTGATTAGTGACCAATAATGAATCTACATATACGTTAAGATACTTTACCCCCATATCCTTAGCGATTTGTAAGCCAGCAATTAGGGCTTCATACTCAGCCTCATTGTTAGTTGCTTGGAACTCACAGGCTATGGAGTGGGGTATTATGTCCCCCTGTGGCGATTTTAGTAGGATCCCTAGCCCTGTGCCTTTGATATTTGAGGATCCGTCAGTGTGTAGGATCCAAGGATCCTTGGTCTCATCCAGCTGCTGGACCTCCAATTCTGCTTCCTTTTGTAGATCACTACTGAAATCAGCCACAAAGTCAGCTAGTGCTTGAGATTTAATGGCTGTTCTTGGTTCGTATCTTATATCATGGGCACTAAGCTTCACTGCCCACTTAGCCATTCTCCCTGACATGTCCGGTTTCCTGAGGACATTCTTAATTGGAAAATTAGTTTTAACAACAATAGAATGGGTTTCAAAATAATGCCTTAACTTAGTGGAAGCCATGATTAATGCAAGGATAAGTTTTTCGAGGTGTGAGTACCTGGATTCGGCATCAAGTAGACTTTTACTTACATAGTAGATAGGATATTGTGTACCTTCGTGATCCTTAACAAGGACAGCACTTACAGCGGTTGAGGATACTGCCAGATATAAGGATAACACATCTCCTTTTTCCGGTTTTGCTAATGCTGGTGCTGAGGACATATACTCTTTTAGGGCTTGTAAAGCATTCTCATGCTTCTCAGTCCATTCGAACTTCTTATTCTTCCTTAGGATATCGTAAAATTCTCTGCATTTCTCTGAGGATTTCGATATGAACCTGTTCAAAGCTGCTATCCTGCCTGTGAGTCTTTGAACATCCTTGGCATTGGCAGGAGATTTGATATTTATTAATGCTTTTCCGGGCTTGCTTCGATGCCCCTCTGGGTTACCATGTATCCTAAGAACTTTCCTGCCTTAACACCAAAATGGCATTTTGAAGGATTAAGTTTCATGTTGTAACTATCAAGGATATCGAATGCTTCTTCCAAGTCCCTTAGGTGATCCTCAGCTCTCTTTGACTTGACCACCATATCATCTATGTACATTTCCATAGTTTTTCCAATTTGATCTTTGAACATCATATTTACCAGCCTTTGATATGTTGCACCTGCATTTCTCAATCCAAAAGGCATGGCAATATAACAATACAAACCTGTTGGGGTCATAAAGGCTGTATCCTCTTGATCCGATGGTTCCATCTGAATTTGTTGGAATCCAGATGATGCATCCATAAAGGTTAACAGTTCATGCCCCGCCGTTGCATCCACCATGGAGTCAATGTGGGGTAATGGGAAAGGATCCTTGGGACATGCCTTGTTCAGATCAGTGAAGTCGACACATACCCTCCACTTTCCGTTTTTCTTTTGGACAACAACCACATTGGCTAACCATTTTGGATATTTTACCTCTCTGATCATACCTGCTCGAAGTAATCTCTCTACTTCTTCTTGGATAATGGCATTCCTTTCTGGTGCAAACTTCCTCCTTTTTTGATGGATTGGTTTGATAGACCTGTCAATGCCAAGTTTGTGAGTAATAATATCCTTAGATATACCTGTCATATCTTCATGTTTCCAAGCAAAGGTAGATTTTCTTCTTTTGAGGAAGGATATCATGTCTTCTTTCATCTTGCCAAGGATCCCTGATCCGATATAGATTTTTGATTCAGGATCACTAGGATCCAAGAGGATTTCATCTACATCTTGTTCCCTTGCCTCCAAGACATTCCTTGGAGGATACTGTAATTGCTATTGCTCCCTCGGCTTCGAGGTTGGCTTCATAGATGAGGTATAACAATCCTTAGCCTCTTGCTGATCACTGTCGATCTTGATTATTCCCCATGGGCTAGGGAGCTTCACACATTGATGGTAGGTAGAAGGAACTGCTTTCATGTCATGTATCCAAGGCCTGCCAAGGATAACGTTGCAACAAGATAAACAGTCAATAAGACAAAATTTTTGGTAATTATGTAATCCTTCCACGTAGATTGGGAGTTTGATGTCCCCCAGAGTTTTCTTCGTTTCTCCACTGAATCCTACAAGCACGGAGGATCTTGGTGTGATGTCTGATTCTGGGATTCCCATCTTCTTCAAGACATCAAGCTGGATAATGTTCACTGAGCTCCCTCCGTCAATAAGGATCCTGCGGACAAAATGGTTAGAGATAAAGAGAGTGATAACTAAACTATCATGGTGAGGATCCTGAATGTTAATGCGATCATCCTCATCAAATGTTATCATCTTCCCTTCTGAGACACTTGTTGTTCTAATAGGCCTTTCTCCATTATCCATTTTTGATTCTTTTGCATGTCTTTTGGCCGCCGAGAAGGATGTACCACAGATGTCTGATCCTCCGGATATAAAGTTGATCACTTGTGCGTTTGCCGGAGGTGCTGGAGCCTTTTCAGGGATCCTTTCAGGATCCTGGGTCCTTTGCTTTTTTCTCCCTAACAATTCTTTTAGATGCCCCTTGCTTAGCAGGTATCCAATTTCTTTTCTCAAGGCTATGCAATCTTCAGTTAGATGCCCGAAATCCTCATGGTATGCACACCATTTGGACTTGTCTTTAGTCCCGGATGGTTTATCATTCTTCCTGGGCCACCTAGCTTTTTCACCTAGATTCTGCATTGCAAGGATTAGTTCATGGTTATCAACGGAAAAACAATATTCTGAGATTGGAGGATATTCTTCATCATCCTCTTCTTGGTCAACAGCATGCACATTCTTGTTCTCATTTCTATGGTAGGATTTGAACTTGTTGCTCTTGAAGGAGGATCCTTGCTTCTCCGATTTTGAGGATCCTACTTGTCTTTCCTGGATCCTCTTATCATCCTCTAGCCGGATAAACCTGAGTGCTCGAGTTCTTACTTCATCTAAATTCCTGCATGGTGTCATAACAAGATCATCATAGAATAATGAATCCATAAGCAGTCCCATTTTGAAGGCTTCAACAGCCGTAGCCACATCCTAGTTGGGAATGTCCAAGGATTCTTTACTAAATTTAGTTATATAATCCCTTAATGATTCATTATGATTCTGAGTTATCCTGTATAAATCACTAGTTAATTTTTCGAATTTTCTACTACAAGAGAATTGATTATTGAATAGATTAACTAAATTAGCAAATGAAGTAATAGAATAAGGGGGAAGACTTAGCAGCCATTTAAGAGCTGATCCAGTAAGAGTGGATCCAAATCCGTTACATAGGCATGCTTCCTTCAATTTTTCTGGGATAGGATTGATCTCCATCCTCTCCCTGTATTGTGCTATATGCTCCTCTGGATCTGTTGTGCCATCATACAGCTTCATGGTAGGGATATGGAACCTTTTGGGTACCTCTGCATCACAAATTGGTGGTGCAAAGCGAGATACCTTGTGGCTTCCATCTGCAATCTCTGGGATAGGCTTGACTACCCCTGGAACACTTGAGATCATGTCCTTTAGTTTCTGTAATTCCCTGGCCATAGCATGATTGGTACCTGTATCCTGCATGAATCCAAGGTTAGTGGTAGGATAATTATTTAAAATGTTACCTCCCATTGGGTTCAAGTTAGGGAATCCATATTGCTGTGATTCTGGAACAACGGAGGGACCAGTGGAGGCGATGGTCTGCATTGGAATGAAGTCCCCTTGATGGACATCTAGACTTCCTGTTTGCAAACTTTTTAGGGATCCTGGCATCTGTAAGGATCCTGGTATCTGGGATGATCCTGGAATGAAGGAGGATCCTTGAACCTGGGATGATCCTGGAACAAAAGAGGATCCTTGAACCTGGGATGATCCTGGAATGAAGGAGGATCCTTGGCCCTGGAATGATCCTGGAATAAAGTAGGATCCTTGAAACTGCTGTGCCCCCGGATAGGCTCCCGGATTCATGAAGGATCCCATGTATTGAGGATAGGATCCTACAGGCTGAAAATGTGAGTCTGATGTCTGAGTCATTGCTGCCGAGTTGAGATGTGGTCCTCTTGATTCCCCTATGATTTGCACGTCCGGGATCCCTGATGGCTGGGAAGTGATCATTGGAGTATCAAAGCTCAAGGATTTGGGCATCAGTGGAGAATGATCCTCTGCCGCTTTCTTTTGTCTTTTGAGATCTCCAATTTCCCTGAGGATCCTTTCGTTGGTTTCATCTTGCCGCTGCATACGATCCTTCATCTGCAAAATTAAAGCAAATACATCACTAGTACTGGGAATAGAAGAATTCATAGCAGAAGAAGATAGAGGTTTAGAGAAAGTGGGAGTTGATCTCTTCTCAGTATTTTTCTGAGATCCTGCCGGTAGAGGAGGCAAGGTGATCTGTGATGAGGTGACTGCAGACATCGCCGTGGACGTGTTCTTCGATGATGAAGCCATGTACTTCTTTGAAATGATTTCGAACAAAAGAATTTCTTATGAATGAAGCACCAATTGCCCCACGGTGGGCGCCAAACTGTTTTGGTCAAAAATCACACAAGGATAATGTAACCAAACTTTATGAAAACGGGGTATGATGCTTGGTTAATTATGAAAGTAAAGGATCACTTCTGTGATAAAGATGCAAAGACACGATGAATTATACGAGGAAAAAGCCCTTGATCAATGAATGATCTCCGGCATAAAAAACCTCGGGTGATGGCAACTACCGATCACCAACTTCAATATAACAAAAATATGATTACAACTTTGGATGATAATGAGCTGAGTACAAGGATCACTGAGTGTCTAAGTGTTTGATAGTTGTGTCGTATGTCGTGTGTGTTCTTCCGAATGAGGAAGAGTGGTCTTTATACTAGTGTAGGTGACCTATTTAAGGTAGGTAAACTATTAATCAGCTCATTACCCCTTTAGAAATAAAGATAATCTAGCCTAAATTGCTGCCCATAAATCAAGCCTAGTTTCCATATCCTGTGCAACGTCTTTCTTCGATTAAGCTCTTGCCATATTTGTGAAGACGCGTTCCTGGATCATGATGTCTAGAGCATATCCTGCTAGATGTTCCTGCAAAACAATATTGTATTGAGTGGAAATAGCCGTTAGTATGAGGATCACCATAATGTCCCATGATCCTGATCCTGAAGTTCTGCTGAGGATCACTGTCTGCCAAAGAAACAAGGATCACTGGTTAGGATCATGTGTAAGGATCACCTACAATAAAATCCAGCCCTAACACTTACCATCAGAAGGATTTGTAGTGTTCTGGAATGCTTTTCTTAGCACAAAATCACCAACTTGAAATCTTCTAATCCTGACATTCTTGTTGTATGCCCCAGCCATTCTTTGTTGATAACTGGCCATTTCCTTTTTTCTGACTTTGAGCAAAGCTTCTTCTTAGGATGCAGATGTTATGTTGGTTGGTGTAGAATATTACTGTGTCTTTGACAAGCATCACACTTCTTTGCATAATCCACAACATCCTTCTTCGTGGTAGGCCTATAGTATGTTGTTCTAAGGATCCTTGAGAATAGTGCTTTGCCCCTAGTGTGGTTTCCACAGTCTCCTTGACTTTGAAAGCTTTAGGATTTTGTCCTGTAGGGATCTCTCCATGTTGTATATATCTTAGGATTGGAAGGATCCAGGATCCTGAATTCGTCTATGCAGGATCACCAGGTATGATTGCAGAATCCTCCACTATCTCCATGGCTACGTGATCCTTAATTGCAGGAGTTAAAACATGGGTGATGAGTATTTTTCACATCTTCTGGCATCTTTAGGAATGATCCAAGGTTAGTTAAAGCGTTAGCTTCTGCATTTTCTTCCCTGGGTACCTGTGGTAGACTGAAAAAAGCAAAAGAATCTGCCAGTTTCCTGACTATTTCTAAGTACTTATGGAACTTTTCACATTTGACAGTGTAAGAACTGTTATAATGATTAGTAATTGATAGAGAATCTACATATACTTGAAGATACCTGATCCTCATATTATTAGCTAATTGCAAACCTGCTATCAAGGCCTCATACTCTACCTCATGATTAGTGGTTTGGAATTCACATGCAATGGATTGGGGTATCATGTCCCCCTGTGGCGATTTTAGTAGTGTGCTTTGTCTAGTTCCTTTAACATCTAAAGCTCCATCCGTGAGGAGTGTCTAAGGATCCTTGGTCTTCTCAAGTTGTTGAACTTCTAATTCAGCTTCCCTTTGTAGATTACTACTGAAATCAGCCACAAAGTCAGCAAAAGCTTGGGACTTGATGGCAGTCCTGGGTTCATACTTAATGTCATTTGCAATAAGCTTGATTGCCCACTTTGCCATTCTACCTGACATTTGAAGTTTCATGAGAACATTCTTGATAGAAAGGTTAGTTTTCACAATAATGGTGTGAGTTTCTAAATAATGTCTATGTTTAGCAGAAGCCATAACTAAATCAAGAATTAATTTCTATAAATGAGTATACCTGGCCTCAGCATCAAGTAGAATTTTACTTACATAGTATACCGGATGTTGAGAGCCTTCATGATCCTTAACTAGGATCACACTTACTGCTTTAGCTGAAATAGCTAAGTATAAGGATAACGATTCTCCATTTTTTGGTTTCATCAGGGCTGGTGCTGAGGATAGATAATCCTTAAGAACCTTAAGTGCAGCTTTATGCTTATCAGTCCACTCAAACTTGCCTTGAGCAATTTGTCTACCTCTTCTTGGATAATGGCATTCCTTTCAAGTGCAAACTTTATCCTGTCATATCTTCATGTTTCCAAGCGAAGGTAGATTTTCTTCTTTCCAAGAAGGATACTAAATCCTGCTCAATACTGTCTAGGATCCCGGATCCTATAAAAATTTTGGATTCAGGATCCTCTGGGTTCAACATAATATCCTTGACGTCTTACTCTCTTGCCTCCATGATGTCTTGCTCCTTGGAGGTTGGCTTCATTGAAGAAGTGTAACAGTTCTTTGCCTCCTGCTGATCACTTTCTATCTTCACCATATCTCATAGAGTTGGGACCTTGACACATTGATGATATGTTGAGGGGGACTGACTTCATATCGTGTACCCATGGCCTGCCAAAGATAACATTACAGCAAGATAAGCAATCAATAACATAGATTTTTTTTTAACATAATTCACTCCCTCTATGAAGATAGGAAGTTTGGTGTCCCCCAATGTAATCTTTGTCTCTCCACTGAATCCCACAAGGACAGATGATCTTTGGACAATATCGGATTCAAGGATGTCCATTCTATTGAGGACATCCAACTGGATTATGTTCACTGAGCTTTTCCCATCAATGAGAATCCTGCGAACAAAATGGTTAGATATAAATAATGTAATAACTACACCGTCGTGATGAGGATCCTGAATGTCTGCACAGTTATCCTCATCATATGATATCACTTTCTGCTGGGTAAGGATGGAGGTCCGAACAGGTCTGCCCCCATTCTCCATCTTTGTTTCCTTTGCACGTCTCTTAGCTGCTGAGAACCTCCGGAGATGAAATGGATGATTCAAGCATCGGGTGGTGGAGGAGGAGCTTTTTCAGGAACTTTCTCAGGATACTTGATCCTTGACTTTTTCCTTCCGAGCAATTCCTTCAAGTATCCTTTGCTTAAAAGATAATCTATCTCCTTCCTTAATGCTATGCACTCATCTGTGAGATGACCAAAATCCCCATGGTAAGTACACCATTTCGATTCGTCTTTGGTGGCAGGCGGTTTGTCATTCTTCCTTGGCCACCTAAACTCTGCATAGAAAGGATTAGTTCATTATTATCAGCAGGAAAACAATATTCAGAAATAGGAGGATAATCCTCATCATCTTCCTCTTGTTCCACAGCATGCACATTCTGGTTGACATGCTTGGAGTATTGCTTGGATCAGTTATCCTTGAGATAGGATCCTTATTTGTCTTGCTTTGAGGATCCTGACAATCTCTCGTGGATCCTTTTGTCATCCTCTAAACGGATGAACCTAAGGGCCCTGTTTCTTTCCTCATCTAAGTTCCTGCAAGGGGTCATGACAAGATCATCATAGAACATTGAATCCCTAAGCAAACCCATTTTAAAGGCTTCTAGAGCTGTAGCAATATCTAAGTTAGGGATTTCAAAGGATTCTTTACTGAATTTAATTATGTAATCTCTAAGTGATTCATTTTGACCTTGAGTTACCCTATATAAATCACTAGTTAATCATTCAAATCTCCTACTGCATGAGAATTGGCTATTAAACAAATTAACTAGATTAACAAATGAAGTAATAGAGTAAGGAGGAAGACTTAGCAGCCATTTTAACGTTGACCCGGTAAATGTGGATCCAAAGCCCTTACACAAGCAACCAGATTTGGTGTCTGAAACCTCTTCGATATCTCTCGTGAATGATTCAAGTTTGGAATTCCAGATGTGAATCCATGTTGGCGGGATTCTGGCATAACCGAGGGACCAGAGGAAGCAATGGTCTGCATTGGTATGAAGTCTCCTAGATAAACATCTGAACTTCCGGGTTGCACACTCCTTAAGTATCCTTGATCCTGGAAGATGTTGGATCCTTGAAGTGCTGTGAATGTAGATCTTGGAGGATAATCCATGGATCCGGAAACCTGAGATGAAGATCCTTAAAACTGGAAGGAGGAACCTTGAACCTGAGAGGATCCTTGAACCTGAGAAGATCCTTGAACCTGGGAGGAGGATCCCTGAACCTGAGAGGATCCTTGAACCTGAGAGGATCCTTGAACCTGAGAGGATCCTTGAACCTGAGAGGATCCTTGAACCTGAGAGGATCCTTGAACCTGAGAGGATGCTTGAACCTGAGAGGATCCCTGAACCTGAGAGGATCCTTGAACCTGAGAGGATCCTTGAACCTGAGAGGATCCTTGAACCTGAGAGGATGCTTGAACCTGAGAGGATCCTTGAACCTGAGAGGATCCTTGAACCTGGGAGGAGGATCCCTGAACTTGAGAGGATCCTTGATCCTGAGAGGATCCTTGAACTTGAGACATTGCCGATGATCCAAAACGTATTCTTGTTGATCCACCCTGGTATTGGACATGTGGAGCTGCAAAGTGCTGGGAAGTTATGGCCGGAGTGTCGAAATTCAGCGACCTCAACATCAAAGGGGAGTGATCGTCTGCTGATTTTATCAATTTCGCGAAGGATCCTGCCATTAGTTTTGACCTGCTGCTGCATGTGATCCTTCATCTGCACAATCAAAGTATAAACATCACTGTTAGTAAGTGTAGAGGAAGAAACAACAGTTGGTTTTGTGAAAACGGGAGTTGTCTTTTTCGGAGAATTCTCAGCATTCTTCTGCGATGCAAAGGGAGAGATGATGCAAAGGCGGAATGCCCTGTGAAAAAGTGACCGCCGACATAGAACTTGGAGAAGTTTTCCCTGAGAAGCCATGTGGTTGAAGGTAATGAACCGAAATGAATGAAATGAACAAAATTTCTCAGAATTGAAGCACCAATTGCCCCACGGTGGGCGCCAAACTATTTTGGTCAAAAATCACACAAGGATAATGCAACCAAATCTGATTTTGTGAGGTATGATGCTTGGTTAATTGTATGAACAACAAGTATATGAAATCAACGATGAACACCGAGATTTATACGAGGAAAAAGCCCTTGATCTTTAGAAGATCTCCGGCATAAAAAACCTCGGGTGATGGAAACTACCGATCACCAAGTGTATTGCAAAAACAATAGTGATCCTTGTACAACTTCGGAAGAAAACAAGCTCAATACATTGAATTGCTAGTGAAAGTGTGTGTTTTTGCTTAGTGTTTGCAGAGAATTCGTGTTTTGTGTGTTTTTTCTGTGGTGTGCACGAGTTGTGCCTCTAATGAGCTGTTTTCCGCTTAAAAAGATAAGAAATAAACAACTAACTAACTTCCCGAAAAAGGTGGAAGTCACCCATGACCACCACTAACGGTTATTTCTTCAATATGCACGTGCCTAAAAGCATATTCCATGAGATTCCAGCAAAGAAGTGGTCCACTACGTCCATTACCTGCATTTAAACATTAAAAACGTGACAACAGTTAGAAAACATAAGTTCGGTTAAGGATCCTGATCCTCAGACTCGTGATCCTCAGACGCGTGATCCTCAGACTCTGGATCCTCAGACTATCTGCATCATCCATTAAGGATCCGTGTGTCACACCCCCAAAATCCACCTACGGAGTATCACCGCTTGGGAGCGTGACTGACCAGGACCAAGCCACCAATCATACAGAACAATACATATAATAAAAGTAGTTTGTCATTCAAACCAAACCAGTTCTATATGAAAGGTGTTCCAAACCATAAGAAAGTTATCATTGTTTAGCGGAAGCGTATTAATAAAAACCCATCGTAAATAAGTATCAAATATCAAAAGTATTTAACAGGATAATCACGATCCAAGCCCACAACGACCTGCTCCTCCCTGTGCAAGCTCCGTATACCTAACGACCTGCAAGGCATGTAACAGAGGATCAACAACTAGTTGAGCGAGTTCACAAAAAGTAAATGCGTAATAGTAAGTTCGTTTGTAACAGGTGGCTCTACTGGGCCGTTAGTGCGTTCTATTGGTGGGGGCTTCCCATGTTGTATAACCACTAGACTACTCGTAACCATAAGTATCCTTCACAACCGAGGATAGTAATAAGCATAAGTATCCTTCACATCCGAGGATAGTAATAAGTATAAGTATCCTTCACATCCGAGGATAGTAATAAGTATAGGTATCCTTCACAACCGAGGATAGTAATAAGTATAAGTATCCTTCACATCCGAGGATAGTAATAAGTATAGGTATCCTTCACAACCGAGGATAGTAATAAGTATAAGTCTACGTAGAGGGTAAGTATGTGTCCTGCACAACCGAGGACAGTGAATAGCATAAGTATGTGTCCTGCACAACCGAGGACAGTGGTATGGTAGTCTAGTAACAGTGCGTACACGAATCTAGTCAATATCATTCCTTCAATCCCATTCCCAAGCCCTTGGGAATCCCATGCCTTAGTAAGGGTGTGAACTCACCTTGGTTTGCTCGGTATGCTAGGTTATGCACTCACAAGTAATCAATCAAAGCCTAGTGTATACACGTGTTCACAGTCAGTTCATGTTTGTATGGTTTCGCAAGCAAAGTTCATCACATAGCGTGTGTAACAGTTAACATCAGACATTGCAACCAGTTAATCATCTTCATACATTTCATGCTTGATGGGAAGAACAGGTTAACAGGATTCGCATAATAGAAATGTTATATGTCTAGCTGTGATAATCATCCTTGCAATCATAACAGAATTAACGTGTTTAACCGGATTACACTCTAATATAGTTTACTAACTAAGAGAGTTAATAAGGCTAATGTTTAAGCAATAATCAGATCATGCATATAACAAACAATCAGGCTATTTCATTGCATCATCAAACATTTAGGCAAAGCTTCCTAGTTAACATTCAGACAATCACTATCCTTATGAAATTCAAATCACGAACATACACCAAACTCGTACCACCTTGCTTGAACCCGAAAAATCTATTCTACATATGTAAAAGTCGGACATCTTTAACTTAAACAAACTCGGACTTAATGTCCTTGTATAAACTCGGACATCAGTGTGTGGGGGGGGGGGTTAACAAGGTCGGACCAAGAGGGCATGATGTCAAAACTCGGACCAAACCCAAGCAACCACTTCGGCCCAGAGTTTCTTTGATGAAACTCGGACAAGAAGTGGGGCTGCCCTAGTTAAAGAAGCTCGGACATGGGGGGGGGGGATTAAAAACTCGGACCCCCTTCCATTCAATAAACTCGGTCCACACTTCCATTCAATAAACTCGGACCACACTTCCATTCAATAAACTCGGACTGATTGATTTAATAAAAGTCGGACTAGGAGTTTCTCTTAAAACTCGGACAAAGGAAGCCATTAAAACTCGGACATAGCATGTTATTCAAAACTCAGACACTCAATTATGCACAGAAACTCAGACAACAATTTCAATCCTACGATCTTTGTGATTATAGCAGTTACGTATATCATTCTGCAGTTACGTTCTTATGCTCAAGCAAAACCCTAAATCCAATCATATCGACGGCAGAAATCAAAGTTATTCGACCGATGCTAAAACAACAACAATCATCACAATGATAACATGCATCTAATCATCGTCATAATCTCAACTATCCAGGAACAATTCACAGAATATCACATGAGAAACTAGGGTTTTCCATGAACACATAATCAAGAAATCATTAAACAATAATCATTTACCTTGTGTTGATCCTAAAGAAAGAGAGGAATCGAATGCCTTGTGCCAATGATAGTGGTGATGATGATTGCTAGAGGATTAGAGAGTTACAAGTACGTGTTTTGATTTTTGAGAGAATGATTAGTGAAAAGGGGATTAGGGTTAAGTATAATTAAGTTTTCACTAATAACTCTTCACACCCTCAATTGTTCTATTTTACAAAGGTATACCATCCCAATCAATTTCACAGTTTCACCACCAAGTTTACCCATTTGACAAGTTTATCACAATTAACACATAGTCATGCACCATCACACAACACACTTCATTATATCAAAACGTATACAATTCTATAGTAATCAATTGTGCAAATAAACAGTTAAACAATACTTGAACGTGCAATAAATGCAATATAGAATCTTGGAAATTCGAGTTGTCACATTATCCCCAACTTAAAAGAAATTTCGTCCCGAAATTTGGTACGCACTCACTGAGGAAGCTAGATAAGTTGTATCGTTTACTGGTTTTCCTGGGGTGTCACATCATCCCCCCGTTGATTTGGAATTTCGTCCCGAAATTCAGTGGTAGTAGCTTCAGCCTCAGTAGTGGATACATTAGTTCCGAATAACTGGGGATACTTTTCTTTCATTTGGTCTTCGCGTTCCCAGGTGTACTCTGGGCCACGTCGGGAGTTCCAACGAACTCGAACAAGAGGGATTCTCTTGTGTTTGAGGACCTTAACATCCCGGTCCGTGATTTCAACTGGTTCCTCGACGAACTGCAACCGCTCGTCGATAGTGAGTTCCTTAAAAGGAACTATGAGGGTCTCATTTGACAGGCACTTCTTCAGATTTGACACGTGAAATACATTGTGAACTGCACCGAGTTCAGCTGGTAGATTCAGTCTGTAGGCTACTGGGCCTATTCTTTCAGTGATTTCGAACGGTCCAACATACCGTGGATTGAGTTTGCCTCGTTTACCAAAACGAACCACACCCTTCCAGGGTGAGACTTTTAATAAAACCCGGTCCCCGACCTGAAATTCCAAAGGCTTGCTACGCTTGTCCGCGTAGGCTTTCTGACGGTCGCGTGCTGCCGCCATGCGTTGTCGTATCTGTGCAATCTTTTCCGTGGCGTCCACTACAATCTCTGGACCCGTAATCTGACTATCCCCCACCTCTGCCCAACAGAGAGGTGACCGACATTTACGTCCGTACAGTGCCTCGAATGGAGCGGCTTGTATGCTGGTGTGATAACTGTTATTATACGAAAACTCCACCAAAGGGAGATGCTTTTCCCAGCCGTTGCCGAAATCAATAACACATGCCCGAAGCATGTCTTCAAGAGTCTGGATCGTTCGCTCAGACTGTCCATCCGTCTGAGGATGATATGCTGTGCTCATGTCTAACCGTGAGCTGAAAGATTTATGCATCGCTTGCCATAGTTCTGACGTGAATCGTGCATCCCGATCCGAAATAATAGAGGTTGGCACCCCGTGCCTCGAAACAACTTCTTTCAAGTAGATGTCTGCTAAGGTAGAAAACTTATCCGTTTCTTTGATAGCCAAGAAATGAGCAGACTTTGTGAGTCGATCCACGATCACCCAAATAGTGTCATTCCCGCGCTGGGATCTAGGTAGACCAGTAACAAAATCCATGGAAATTTGCTCCCATTTCCATTGTGGTATTTCCGGTTGCTGAAGTAGACCTGATGGTTTCTGATACTCGACTTTAACCCTTGCACAAGTCAAACACTTGCCGACGTAAGTTGCGATAAGAGCTTTCATGTTTGGCCACCAATATGTTGTTCTGATATCGTGGTACATTTTATCCGACCCTGGATGTACCGAGTAGCGAGACTTGTGTGCTTCGTCCATCACAAGTTCGCGTAAACCGCCATATAGTGGGACCCAAATACACCCCGTTACATAATAGGCGCCGTCTTCCTTTTGTTCCATTCGTTGCCTTGAACCGCGTAAGGCTTCAGCCATGACGTTTTCGGGTTTTAATGCTTCTATCTGAGCAGCTCGTATCTGTGCAGGAAGACTGGACTGAATAGTAAGCTGTAGCGCTCGCACGCGCTTAGGTAGAGTGTCTTTCCGACTGAGGGCGTCGGCCACAACATTGGCCTTGCCTGGATGATACTTGATGGCGCATTCATAGTCGTTTAGAAGTTCAACCCATCTCCGTTGACACATGTTCAAATCCTTTTGCTTAAGAATATGCTCGAGACTCCTGTGATCGGTGTAAATTGTGCACTTGGTACCGTACAGGTAGTGTCGCCATATCTTAAGTGCAAAAACAACAGCTCCCAGCTCTAAATCGTGCGTCGTGTAGTTCCGTTCGTGAATCTTGAGTTGCCGCGAAGCGTAGGCAATAACTTTATCACGCTGCATCAATACGCAACCAAGCCCCTGTATCGATGCGTCACAATAAACCACGAAGTCATCTGTGCCCTCTGGCAATGAGAGAATAGGTGCGCTGCAAAGCCTATCCTTTAAGTACTGAAAAGCGGTCTCTTGGGAATCTCCCCAACGGTAGGTGACACCTTTCTGTGTCAGCATAGTAAGCGGCTGCGCGATCTTGGAGAAATCTTTGATAAACCGCCTGTAGTATCCCGCCAAACCCAAAAATTGGCGTATTTCTGTTGGTGTACGCGGTGCAGGCCAGTTCCTGATCGAATCTACCTTGGATGGATCGACATGAATCCCATCCTTGTTCACCACATGGCCTAAGAAGTGGACTTCACGAAACCAGAAGTCGCATTTTGAAAACTTTGCGTACAGTTGCTCCTTTCGAAGAAGTTCCAAGATAAGACGTAAGTGCTGCTCATGCTCCTCCTGACTCTTGGAGTAAATCAAAATGTCGTCGATGAAAACGATAACGAACCTGTCTAGATAGGGTTTACACACCCTGTTCATAAGATCCATGAAGACTGCAGGCGCATTCGTAAGCCCGAATGGCATGACAAGAAACTCGTAGTGACCGTAACGAGTTCTGAAAGCGGTTTTGGAGACGTCCTCATCCCGGACTCTCAGCTGATGATAACCTGACCTCAAGTCTATCTTGGAGTAATAACACGACCCTTGCAACTGGTCGAATAAGTCATCTATGCGCGGAAGAGGATAACGGTTCTTCACCGTCACCTTATTGAGTTCACGGTAGTCGATGCACATTCTGAACGTACTGTCTTTCTTCTTCACGAAAAGCACTGGAGCTCCCCAAGGCGATGAGCTTGGACGAATAAAGCCCTTTTCCAAGAGCTCTTGTAGCTGCTTCGATAGTTCTTCCAGTTCGGTTGGAGCTAAACGATACGGTGCGCGGGCTATTGGTGCTGCTCCAGGAGCCAACTCAATCTGAAACTCGACTTGACGATGAGGCGGTAAACCGGGTAAATCTTCAGGAAACACCTGAGGGAAGTCACGTGCAACTGGAATATCCTCCAGCTTCTTTTCCTTTGTGGATGCATCAGTAACAAGAGCCAAAATGGCTGTGTGCCCTTTACGTAAACATTTCTGCGCCTTCAAGTAAGAGATGATGCCAACCACAGCACCACTCTTGTCGCCTTGAACTTCGAGAGGTTCTTGACTAGAGCGAGGAATACGAATAACTTTTTCCTTGCATAAGATCTCCGCGTGATGTTGGGATAACCAATCCATACCGATGACGACGTCGAAACTACCCAAAACTATGGGTATAAGATCAATCGAGAAAGTCTGACCCGCTAGTACAATACTACAACCCTTGACTACATGTGCAGCTTCTACACTTTTACCATTGGCTAGTTCTACGACGTGTTTGGTGTTTAGGGGTGTTGGTGTACGTTTTAACAATTTACCCATTTTCAAGGACATATAACTTGTATCAGCACCCGAATCAAATAAGACAGTAACGTAAATATCGTCGAGAAGAAACTTACCCATAACCACATTGGGATCATTCACTGCATCTCCTCGACCCAACACAAAAGCACGACCACGAGCTTCATTGCCATTGTTGTTCCCACCATTGTTGTTGTTGTTGCCATTACCCTGATTGTTGTTATGGTTGTTGTTGTTCTGGTTCCTGTTCAGCTGAGGGCAATGCCTTTTGAAGTGACCCTCTGCACCGCAATGAAAACACCCTTTGTTGCCCTGCTGCTGATTCTGCTGTGCTTGGGGCTGCTGCTGATTCTGGTTCGCAGGCCGAGGGCTTCTACAATCTTTGGCCTCATGACCCATCTTGAGGCATCTTTGACAGCGACCCTTATTACACTGGCCACTGTGATGTTTGTTGCAGGTGTTACACTTCGGGAGATTTCCTCGATACCCTCCCTGCCTGTGGCTGCTTGAGGAGTGCTGACTGGGACTCTGGTAACTGTCTGTCTTTCGTTGCTGAGCTTGTGACTGCACTGAAGCTGACCCCTTGCTAGAACCCCCATCCCATTTTCTCTTGCTTTCACTGGGAGTAACAAGTGTAGTAGAAGCAGTAGCGGTAGCAGTAGCGCTGATACGTTTTGGCAGTCTGTTCTGATCCACTGCCTGATCTGTGATGCGGTGAGCGAGGCGCTGAATAGCCTGAATGTTGTCGAGATTAGCCGATGTTACGTGGCTCTGGATTTCTGGCGCCAAACCCTTGAGATACAACTCAATACGCTTGTATGGAGGGTCTACCATAGTTGGACACAGCACAGCCAACTCGTTCGACCTCTTAGTATAAGCCTCGATTTCTGACCCAGTCATCTTCAAATGATAAAACTCATCCTCCAGCTTATGGATGTCTTCCCGAGTACAGTACTCACGTTTAATCAGTTCCTTGAAGTCATTCCAAGGGGTGGCGTTAGCAGCTGCCAACCCTAGAATCTGTACTTGCGCATTCCACCAAGTCAACGCGATTCCTTCCAAAGTGCCAGTGGCAAACTTAACCCTGCGTGCCTCAGGGCATTCACACATCTCGAACACAGACTCGAGTTTTTCAAACTAGTGGAGGAGTCCAACCGCTCCTTCAGTGCCACTAAATGTGCTAGGACGACAATCCATAAAGTTCTTGAAAGTGCACACAGGCTGCTGCGCGTGTTGACCTATTGTGTACGAATAGGATAAAGTTAATCACAAGAGTTAATGTAGGATCTAAAGATCCTAGTGTGAGTCTAAACTGCAGGGTATACTACCTGCTTGAGCAGCTGCAAGTGCCGCAGCAACTTGAGCTTGAACAAGAGCCTCTAGCTGGGCTTGAGTCATATTGATTCGTCCGGCCATTGATCTTCACATCAAAGGCAACGTAAGTGAGAAAAGTTCGTGAATAGTGCGATGACAGAAGAGTGTAAGCACACAAGTGTTCTTAAGCAATAACAAGTAGTGAGCAAAGTAAGGTAAGCATACTACGAGCAAAGTTCTATGCAAATTCTAGCATGTAAGCAATAAACATAAACCTTATTACCTAGGATGTTGAGTCTTGCACGTGGAGCGAAGCGTCGTTGTGGATCATTGAGAGCACTGTTCAGGTTATAGTCTGGTTTTAATAAAAACGTTTTCCCATATTAAAACCAAGTTCTCTATAACCAATGGCTCTGATACCAATCTGTCACACCCCCAAAATCCACCTGCGGAGTATCACCGCTTGGGAGCGTGACTGACCAGGACCAAGCCACCAATCATACAGAACAATACATATAATAAAAGTAGTTTGTCATTCAAACCAAACCAGTTCTATATGAAAGGTGTTCCAAACCATAAGAAAGTTATCATTGTTTAGCGGAAGCGTATTAATAAAAACCCATCGTAAATAAGTATCAAATATCAAAAGTGTTTAACAGGATAATCACGATCCAAGCCCACAACGACCTGCTCCTCCCTGTGCAAGCTCCGTATACCTAACGACCTGCAAGGCATGTAACAGAGGATCAACAACTAGTTGAGCGAGTTCACAAAAAGTAAATGCGTAATAGTAAGTTCGTTTGTAACAGGTGGCTCTACTGGGCCGTTAGTGCGTTCTATTGGTGGGGGCTTCCCATGTTGTATAACCACTAGACTACTCGTAACCATAAGTATCCTTCACAACCGAGGATAGTAATAAGCATAAGTATCCTTCACATCCGAGGATAGTAATAAGTATAAGTATCCTTCACATCCGAGGATAGTAATAAGTATAGGTATCCTTCACAACCGAGGATAGTAATAAGTATAAGTATCCTTCACATCCGAGGATAGTAATAAGTATAGGTATCCTTCACAACCGAGGATAGTAATAAGTATAAGTCTACGTAGAGGGTAAGTATGTGTCCTGCACAACCGAGGACAGTGAATAGCATAAGTATGTGTCCTGCACAACCGAGGACAGTGGTATGGTAGTCTAGTAACAGTGCGTACACGAATCTAGTCAATATCATTCCTTCAATCCCATTCCCAAGCCCTTGGGAATCCCATGCCTTAGTAAGGGTGTGAACTCACCTTGGTTTGCTCGGTATGCTAGGTTATGCACTCACAAGTAATCAATCAAAGCCTAGTGTATACACGTGTTCACAGTCAGTTCATGTTTGTATGGTTTCGCAAGCAAAGTTCATCACATAGCGTGTGTAACAGTTAACATCACACATTGCAACCAGTTAATCATCTTCATACATTTCATGCTTGATGGGAAGAACAGGTTAACAGGATTCGCATAATAGAAATGTTATATGTCTAGCTGTGATAATCATCCTTGCAATCATAACAGAATTAACGTGTTTAACCGGATTACACTCTAATATAGTTTACTAACTAAGAGAGTTAATAAGGCTAATGTTTAAGCAATAATCAGATCATGCATATAACAAACAATCAGGCTATTTCATTGCATCATCAAACATTTAGGCAAAGCTTCCTAGTTAACATTCAGACAATCACTATCCTTATGAAATTCAAATCACGAACATACACCAAACTCGTACCACCTTGCTTGAACCCGAAAAATCTATTCTACATATGTAAAAGTCGGACATCTTTAACTTAAACAAACTCGGACTTAATGTCCTTGTATAAACTCGGACATCAGTGTGTGGGGGGGGGTTAACAAGGTCGGACCAAGAGGGCATGATGTCAAAACTCGGACCAAACCCAAGCAACCACTTCGGCCCAGAGTTTCTTTGATGAAACTCGGACAAGAAGTGGGGCTGCCCTAGTTAAAGAAGCTCGGATATGGGGGGGGGATTAAAAACTCGGACCCCCTTCCATTCAATAAACTCGGTCCACACTTACATTCAATAAACTCGGACCACACTTCCATTCAATAAACTCGGACTGATTAATTTAATAAAAGTCGGACTAGGAGTTTCTCTTAAAACTCGGACAAAGGAAGCCATTAAAACTCGGACATAGCATGTTATTCAAAACTCAGACACTCAATTATGCACAGAAACTCAGACAACAATTTCAATCCTACGATCTTTGTGATTATAGCAGTTACGTATATCATTCTGCAGTTACGTTCTTATGCTCAAGCAAAACCCTAAATCCAATCATATCGACGGCAGAAATCAAAGTTATTCGACCGATGCTAAAACAACAACAATCATCACAATGATAACATGCATCTAATCATCGTCATAATCTCAACTATCCAGGAACAATTCACAGAATATCACATGAGAAACTAGGGTTTTCCATGAACACATAATCAAGAAATCATTAAACAATAATCATTTACCTTTTGTTGATCCTAAAGAAAGAGGGGAATCGAATGCCTTGTGCCAATGATAGTGGTGATGATGATTGCTAGAGGATTAGAGAGTTACAAGTACGTGTTTTGATTTTTGAGAGAATGATTAGTGAAAAGGGGATTAGGGTTAAGTATAATTAAGTTTTCACTAATAACTCTTCACACCCTCAATTGTTCTATTTTACAAAGGTATACCATCCCAATCAATTTCACAGTTTCACCACCAAGTTTACCCATTTGACAAGTTTATCACAATTAACACATAGTCATGCACCATCACACAACACACTTCATTATATCAAAACGTATACAATTCTATAGTAATCAATTGTGCAAATAAACAGTTAAACAATACTTGAACGTGCAATAAATGCAAAATAGAATCTTGGAAATTCGAGTTGTCACACCGTGATCCATGCCCAGTCTTAGGATAGATGATCCTTAGCATAAAATTCATGCCCTAACAGCTGCAACTAAAGATAAGTCAAAGTGGTGTGCATACCATGAAGAGTTTGGGCATCTCACAGAAGAATGCATTGCACTGAGAAAAGAAATTGGATACTTGTTGAGCAAGGGGCACTTGAAAGAATAATTGGGGAGAAAGAAGTCAAGGACTCAGGATCCTGAATGGATCCCAGAGAAAGCTCCAGCCTCTCCAGCAGATGCACAAGTTATAAACTTTATTTCTGGAGGATCAGACATTTGTGGAACATCCTTCTCAGCAGCTAAAATGCATGCAAAGGAAACCAAGATGGATAATGGAGATAGACCCATCCGAACATCCAGTGTCTCCGAAGGAAAAGTCATAACTTTTGATGAGGATGATCGTGTTGACATTCAGGATCCTCATCACGATGGTTTAGTTATCACTCTTTTTATTTCTAACCATTTTGTCCGCAGGATCTTTATAGTCGGAGGAAGCTCTGTGAACATTATCCAACTTGATGTTCTTAAGAAGATGAATATCCCTGAATCCGATATCATACCAAGATCCTCTGTGCTCGTGGGATTCAGTGGCGAGACTAAGAATACTCTGGGGGACATTAAACTCCCAATCTATATTGAAGGCCTACATTCTTACCAAAAATTTTGTCTTATTGACTGTTTATCTTGTCGTAATGTTATCCTTGGCAGGCCTTGGATACATGACATGAAGGCAGTCCCATCCACCTATCATCAATGTGTGAAGCTCCCTAGTCCCTGGGGAATAGTGAAGATTGATAGTGATCAGCAGGAGGCTAAGAACTGCTACACTTCATCAATGAAACCAGCCTCAAAGTCAAGGGGGCAATAGCAATCAAAGTATCCTCCAAGGGATGTCTTGGAGGCAAGAGAGCAGGATGTAGCAGAAATCCTCATGGATCCTGATGATCCTAAATCTAAGGTCTATATAGGATCAGGGATCCTTGGCGAAGTGAAAGAAGACCTCATATCCTTCCTCAAAAGGAAGAAAACTACCTTTGCATGGAAACACGAAGACATGACAGGTGTTTTGGTCAAAAATTACCGAAGCAATTAAGTGATCAAATTAGTTAAGTGAGGTAGTGTGCTAAAAAATGTGTTGAAAATATGTTGGTTAAGTTATTTAGAAAAACAGTATTCGGGATACGGCTCAGGATGTAGAGCTGTATCAATGATCAAACAATGAGCAAAAAAGTAAAGGTTGACACGTGATGTACGAGGAAAGCCCTTGATTAATCTAGATCGCGGGCATAAAACCTCGGCAGCTGACAATCGCAGCTGCCTTGTTCTTCTTATTGCTTCAAACTTCAGGATACAGTGCAGGATGTGGTGTGGATCGACTATGTGTTACAATGTAATTTGAATACAAGTGTTTGAGTGTGGTGTTTGCGGTGAGCTAGAGAGTAAAAGTGTTCGAGAGTGTGAGTGTAAAATTGCGTGCCTTAAACTGATCCGCCCCCATCTATTTATAGTAAAGATAACGTAACAAACTATCCTAAACTTCCGGGATCTAGCGAATATTCCCACTCGAACGTTGAGGACCAAGTCTTTCGGGTTCAACGGCTTCCTTATAATAAATACGCCCGAGTCTTGAGGAGAAGAAGTCCTGATGACCGTTAGTAACTTACAGCCATTAACCTGCACGTGTTTAATTCACTCAACCTTAGGATATCGCCCAGGATGTTAGCAATACTCCCGTCCAGTATCCTGGTCACAAATAAACAATTAAAAGCGGGATATTAGTCAGGATATGTATACTCAGAAAATGACCCATAACAATTGTCCCCAAATATATCGGTTGGTATACCAATCCAACGGATATATTTTAAAGCTTATCTCATGAATCGAGGCAATTAATATGATTGGACTCTTGAAGTGACAGTGTTCAACTTCCCATGCGTTTTTTACTCGATGGCTATCGATTTAGCCCCTATATCTTCTCTCTTCTTGTTTGATAAACCACCATCTTCACCGGAATCTTCAGGTAAATTCCCTTTCTTTCTTTCTTCTCTGTTTTTTCTCCACAGAAATCCCTTATGGCTAGTAGAACCAGATCCCATACAGGTGATTCAATCCCGACTTTCGAAGCCTAAAACCTTCTTAAAGAGCCCGAGAAAGAGGTCTGTTCATTCGACAATGCTGACATTGCTGCCCTGCAAGCTTCCGGTGCTTTCCCTGTCGGTACAATCATCCGCCCTTTCGACAGAGAAGTCCGATCAGACTTTTCTTCCAACAAATGGGTGTGCTTCTTGGCCTACCCTTTCTCTATCGGAGTCCGATACCCCTTTCCGGCTTTTATATCCCGTTTCTTCAAACTCACCGGTCTTAGTTATGCCCAAACCATGCCCATGGTTTGGCACGTGCTAGTGACCTTAGATCAAATCAGATCTCGTTTTATCCCCAACCTTTGCATTGAAGATCTCCCGATAGCCTACCGCCTTCGTTCTCATGGCAACAGTCGTTTTCTCCTTTTCTCAACCTCCAAAAACCCTCTCGTTCTTAAAGCCACAAAGAACGAGGAAAAATGGCAACGAAAGTTCTTTTTTGTAAAAAGGGATTCTATCACTAGAGGTTTTGATCTTCCAGTGAAGTGGTTAACTTCTGGTAGGATTTAGGGTTTTAGGAATATCCCCAACCGTATCCCGAAGTTATATCCTGAACTGACATCTTTATTTCTTGTGCAGCAAATTTCAAAGATCTAGCGCCCCCAAGCGCTGAATCAGATTCGAGAATCAAAAGCATTTACCAGCTCCCAGAAAGTCAGAGAACTTTTTCTCTGTCATTTACAAGTTCAAGCCAAAGATCCAGCTCCGACATGTCTGGTAAGTACATTAATATACATGAAAAAAAATATAATAACTTATAAATATTCAAGGGTTAGATGTTTTTCCCTTTTATGCAGCACCAGTCAAAGCTCCAGAGGTCTTCGATCTCGATGAATTGGGTAGCTACTCTGCTCCCATCCCGGTGAAGAAAGAACCAAGCCCTAAAGCTCCCACGTCTTCCAGGCCCAGCAGCTCGAAAGCCGTTACCACTCCCAAGCCTCCTCCAGCCACCAGGACTCGTGCTCTCAGCGCTCGGAAGAGGAAAGAAACAGATTCTCCGGCTACCTCCGAGACTTTCCCATACGAGAACTATGGATTCAATGAAGCCAGTGGGTTTATGACTTTATTTCTTAATCAGGTAAAAATCCTCATCTAATATCCTGCACATGTATGTTAACTATTATCCTGGACATTTTATACATATGTTGATACCTGTGCTTTTGGTTGTAGGGCTTGGAACGTCTCATGTTCCTTTATGAGGAGGCGTGTGGGCTTAACAAGATGCTGGAGGCCAAGCTCAAGAAAGCTGAAGTCACCATTGCTGACCAAGGGATGATCGCCGCCGCAAAGTCTCAGCATTATGAAGATAAATTCAACGCAATGACCCAGGAGCACCAAGCCGCTATTCACAAGGCCAACGAGGACGCCCAAGCCAAGCTGGATGCTGCCCATCTCCAATACTAGCAGGATATGAGTTCCTACCGGGATGGCCTTAAAGGATCCGTTGTTGTTTCCCTTCTTCAAGCCAGGCTAAGGATGGCCTATGAAGCCAAGGCCTTGGGCTTTGAATGCCCTTCCTGGAATGTCAAGGCCTGGGAAGCGAAACTAACGGATATCAAAGGCACTCCTGTGGAACATCCCGCGAAGCATGCTGGTGAGGATCCTCCCAAGACGACAGAGGCGGCGGCCGATGCTGGTGGCGATGCTGAGAAGAATCCCGAAGATGATGCTGGTGCAGGTGCTGATGAAGCGATGGTTGAAGAGGGTGCTGCCCCTTAAAAGCAGCGAAGTGGGCAATGATGGATATATGTGCCAAGGCCGGAGCCCACTTTTTTAAGTTTGATGGTTGTGATTGTCTGAACAATTTACTTTTCCTGCTTTTGAACAATTTACATTTCCTGCACTACAACAATATGATGGCCAAAGGTGGATGGGTCCTTGGTTTCAGGATGAAGCCCTTGGTCATCAATTAGTATCGTTTATTTTGAACAATATAACAGTTGAAGGCGGATGGGTCTCGGTTTGAGACGAAACCTTCAATCTAGTTAGGAATCTATTGTGCTTTTGGTGGATGGGCCTTAGTTTAATGTGAAACCAAAAGCACAACTTTTGACATGTTAATAATATGACCTGCCTTTGACTTACTTGCCTTTTTCAATGCTTTAGTCTTTCATTATATACTGTTTAGTTTTAATATCAATTAGTACAATCATTTAAATACCTCGATCCATATTTTCAGCAATATCATGTAAAGAACTTTGACAAATAGATCTTCTCAAAATCCCCATAATCCGGATAAAGTTTCAAAAATAGTTTATTCTTTTTAAGATCTCAAATAATTTAAAGTGTTCAAAGAAATAAGATGGTCTACTTAGCATTTATAAACAAATTCCATTCTGATTTTTAAACTTGAGTACCGTACCCCAAATATTCCAAACAAATATCCTGTATTATATCCTGAGAACATATTCTGAGAATATATCCTGAAGATATATCCTAGTCAGGATACTTAAACTTCAGACATGGTTTCAAAAGTTCAATCAAGTTATGTAAGATTCTCAAAGGAAAGATCATACCAGGAATAGAGTGTAACCCTAGTTTCAAACTTCAATCCTCTTTGCAATTCCTTGTACCAAGATGTCCCCAGTCTTTGTACACTTGGTTCAAACCTGACTCTTTGTTCCTTACATAATCGCCTTAGGAGAAATGTCCCATGTGTACGAAATCTTCCAACACTTAGAAAAAATTGCTTAGATTTATGTTCAACTGCGTAGACAGTTCTTGTGTTACTGGGGTAAAACTCGAAAACATCCTGGAGATAAATCCTTAGTATCCTGGGGATAATCCCAAATTTTCATGCGCTACAGGCGGGAGTGTATAAACTCCAAGACTTAGAAAGGTGAAAACCTTTAAACCTTAGAGAGTATGAAAATACCCTTTCGTGAGAGAGGGTGATCAATCCTCATATACCTTTAGGATTCAGGATATAGCCAATAGTAATGAAATTGTCAGTCACTTTTACATGGACTGGTCCCGCCACCTTGAACTATTCCCGAATAACTTGCGCTCCAGGCGGGGTGTTTAAACCCAATTCGGATGAAAGGTGAATACCTTTAATCCTATGAAGGGATCAGGATCTCTTATACGTGAGAGAGGGGGCCAATTCTCTAATCTTCCGAAGCATCCTGAGAGTGTATCCTGGAGCTATATCCCGAAGCATATACTGCAAAACATTTCAAAACTAAGGTGGGTGTTAGCTTGGCTAACACCCCTCCGATGCTTAAGTTAGTATTTGGTTTCAAAGAATAAATTAAACCAAACATATTTAAAATAGATAGAATTCATACCATCCTGAGTTAGAAATTAAATTCTAAACTCACTTGAAATAAAGCTTAAGGTGTATTTCATTCCAAGATCTCGGTAGCATATCCCCTTTCATATTCTTGAGTCTATATGCTCCTTTCCCTGCTTCTGATTCAACTTCATATGGTCCTTCCCATTTTGGAGCTAGCTTGCCATCGGCAGGATTAGTGGTATTCTGAAAAGCCTTTCTTAACACCCAATCTCCAACCTTAAATCTTCTGGTCCTGATATTCTTGTTATATGCTCTGGATATTCTTTGTTGATATGCTGCCATCCTTAGCCTTGCTGCATCTCTCTTTTCATCTATAGTATCCAAATCTTGACTCAAGGCTTCAGGATTCTGTTTAGGATCACTAAGGGTAGATCTTGCAGTGGGTATTGTCATTTCCGTTGGAATCATTGCTTCTGCTCCAAATACCAAGGAAAATGGGGTTTGGCCTGTTGCGTTCTTTACCGTTGTCCTATCAGCCCACAAAACAAAGGGTAATTCTTCTGCCCATCTTCCTTTTTTGGTTCCAAGCCTCTTCTTTAAGTTATTGACAATTATCTTGTTTGAGGATTCTGCTTGTCCATTCGCTTGAGGATGTACTGGAGTAGATGTTATCATTTTGATTCCCCAACTCTTGCAAAAGTCAGTAGTCCTTTTGCTTATAAATTGAGAACCATTGTCACAGATTATCTCGGCTGGTACTCCAAATCTGGTCAGGATATTTCTCTTTATGAAGGATACTACTTCTTGATCCCTAACTTGAACAAATGCCTCGGCTTCAACCCATTTGGAGAAATAATCTGTCATTGCCAACACAAAAACCTTCCCTCCTGGAGCCTTTGGAAGCTTTCCCACTATATCCATACCCCACTTCATAAATGGCCAAGGGGAAACAATAGGATATAATGGTTCAGCAGGCAGATGCAATATGTTACTATGTCTTTGACATGCGTCACATCTTCGAGCATATTCTGCGGCATCTTTTCTCATTGTTGGCCAATAATATCCTGTCCTTAACAGTTTTGAGAATAATGACCTGCCCCCAGTATGGTTACCACAATCCCCTTCATGTATATCCTGAAGTACTTCTTTGGCTTCAGGATCCTCCAAGCACCTCAAATACGGTCCTGCAAGAGATTTCTTGTATAAAACATTATTTATAATAGTGAATCGTGATACCTTCATCCTAAATGCCTTAGGATTTTCATTTCCAAGGATGTATCCTTCTTTTAGATATCTCACAATTGGAGCCGTCCAAGATTTAGGATCCTCTTCAGGATACTCTGCTCCAGGATCCTGAATAGCCGCTACTTCTTTACCCCGAGGATTTATTGCAGGATACAAAACATGTATTATTGGTATTTGGGTTCCTTCTGGTATCCTGATCGATGATCCCAGATTTGCTAAGGCATCTGCTTCGGCGTTATCCTCTCTTGGTACCTGTTCAAGTGTAAAAACATCGAAATACTCTGCTAACTTTTTGAGAATATCGAGGTATTCGATTAATTTCTCACCCTTAACTGCATAGGATCCATTAAAATGGTTAGTAATTAACAAGGAGTCAACATATACTCGCAAATTCTTGATACTCATACTCTTAGCCAATTCTAATCCTGCAATTAAAGCTTCATATTCTGCCTCATTATTAGTAGCAGGAAATTCACACCTAATGGCCTGGGGTAATATGTCCCCCTGTGGCGATTTTAGTAGTATACCTAAACCTACACCTCTTATATTGGATGCACCATCAGTATATAATGTCCAGGATCCTGAAGATTCTCCTAACTGTTGAACTTCTAGGTCTACCTCATCCTGAATATCACTACTGAAATCAGCCACAAAGTCAGCTAAAGCCTGAGACTTTATGGCATTTCAAGGTTCATATACTAAATCATAAGCACTCAACTTTACTGACCACTTGGCCATCCTGCCTGACATCTCTGGTTTCCTAAGCACATTTTTGACAGGATAATTCGTTTTAAGATGGATCCTATGTGTTTCAAAATAATGTCTAAGCTTTGTCGATGCCATGACTAGAGCTAATATCAATTTTTCTAAATGAGAATACCTAGTTTCAGCATCTAACAAACTTTTACTAACATAATATATAGGATATTGCTGACCTTCATGGTCCTTTATAAGAACGACACTTACAGCATTCCCTGATACAGCGAGGTATAGGGATAGTGGTTCACCATTTTCAGGCTTCATCAATAGAGGTGCAGTTGAGAGATATCTCTTCAAATCCTGCAAGGCTGCTTCATGCTTTGCTCCCCATTCAAATTTCTTATTCTTCTTGAGGATATCATAGAATTCCTTGCATTTTTCCGAGGATCTAGAAATAAATCTATTCAAAGCTGCTACTCGGCCTGTTAACCGTTGTACATCCTTCATATTCGAGGGTGACTTTATATCCAGTATAGCTTTAATCTGCTCCGGGCTTGCCTCTATCCCCCTTTTTGTCACCATATATCCTAGAAACTTTCCTGCCCCCACTCCGAAATGGCACTTAGCAGGATTCAGCTTCATGTTATACTGATCCAGGACGATATCAAATGCTCCCTTGATATCCTGGAGGTGATCCTCAGCCTTTTTAGATTTCACCACCATATCATCGATATATAACTCCATGGTGTCCCCCAGCTTATCTTTGAACATCATGTTTACTAATCTCTGGTATGTTGCACCTGCATTTTTCAAACCGAAAGGCATAGCAGTATAGCAATATATACCTGTTGGTGTCATGAAAGAAGTATCCTCCTGATCCGAAGGCTCCATTTGAATCTGCTGAAATCCTGAGGATGCGTCCATGAACGTTAACATTTCATGTCCAGCAGTAGCATCCACCATTGCATCGATATGAGGGAGAGGAAATGGGTCTTTAGGACAAGCCTTGTTCAAGTCCGTGTAGTCTACACAGACTCTCCATTTCCCGTTTTTCTTCTGTACCAAAACTACATTTGCTAGCCATCTTGGAAACTTGACTTCTCTGATCATCTTGGACTTCAACAATCTTTCAACTTCCTCTTGGATAATCTTATTCCGCTCAGGAGCAAATTTTCTTCTTTTTTGCTGAACAGGCTTGAATAATTTGTCAATTCCAAGCTTGTGAGTGATAATGTCTTTGGATATGCCTGTCATATCCTCATGCTTCCATGCAAATGTTGACATCCTGCATTTCAAAAAGTTAGTTAACTGCTCTTCAATATCCTGAGGGATATTGGTTCCTACGAGCACCGAGATATCAGGATTATCCTGATCCAGGATAATTTTATTCACATCCTGCTCCGAATCCTCCACGATATCATGGGCCTGCATCTTTAATTGCTATGCTGCACTAGGCTTAGTTGAGGATTTCATTGAGGATGAGTAGCATTCTTTCGCTTCCTGCTGATCACTTTCAACCTTGACAACTACCCAAGGGGTAGGGATCTTGATGCATTGGTGATATGTTGATGGCACAGCCTTCATATCGTGAATCCATGGTCTTCCCAGTATGATGTTATAGCAGGATAAGGAGTCCATCACGCAGAAGCGTTGTATGGAGTTGACCCCTTCAACATATACTGGTAACTTTATCTCCCCTACGGTATTCCTAGCTTCTCTACTGAAACCAACGAGCACAATGGACTTCGAAGTAATGTCCATCGGAGATACATTCATCCTCTTCAATGTTTCCAGCTGAATTATATTGACAGAACTACCGTTGTCTACCAGTATCCTGCGTACAAAATGGTTAGCCACATATAATGTTATTACCAAAGTATCATGGTGAGGATCCTGAACAGTATCCCTGTCATCACTATCGAAAGTGATCAGTTTATCAGTTGTGAGGGTAGTCATCCTGACTGGTCTGTCTCCCCTCTCACTCTTAGCTTCCTTTGCATGTCTCTTGGCCGCCGAATACGAAGTTCCACAAATATCGGATCCTCCTGAAATAAAGTTAATTATCTTAGCATCTGCTGGGGGTGATGCTGCTCGTTCAGGATCCTTCTCGGGATCCTGCCCTTTATTCTTCTTTTTTCCCAGCAAGTCCTTCAGATACCCCTTGCTTAACAGGTAACTTATCTCTTTCCTTAGAGCAATGCAATCCTCGGTCATATGTCCGAAGTCTTCGTGGAAGGCACACCATTTGGATTTATCCTTCCAATCAGCTTTCTGCTGGTTCTTTCGAGGCCACCTAGCTTTGTCCCCTAAACCCTGCATAGCATACATTAACTCAGGTATATTAACAGAAAAGCAGTATTCAGATAAGTCAAGATATTCTTCAGGATCCTCGTGTTCAACATCATTCACTTTCTTGTTATCATTTCTGCCATATGGCTTGGAGCGATATGGCTTATATGAGGTTTCTGATTTCCTGTTAGTTGATTCATAGGTTGAGGTAGAATTCATCCTCTCCTGCATCCCCTTGTCATCTTCCAAACGGATATATCTCAAAGCCCTGTTACGAGCTTTGTCGAGATTCCTGCAGGGATTCATTACAAGATCCTGATAAAACTGAGAATCCTTTTGTAACCCCATCTTAAAAGCTTGCACAGCTGTTGCAACATCAAGATGTGGGATATCCAAGGATTCTCGACTGAATTTGTTCACATAATCCCTCAAGGATTCCTGAGGCCCTTGGGTCATCCTGTAAAGATCAGTGGTTAGTTTCTCAAAACTCTGACTACAAGAAAATTGCCTGTTAAATAAATTAACCAAATGAGCAAACGAAGTAATTGAGTGAGGAAGAACGTTTAATAGCCATTTTAAGGCTGATCCTGTCAGAGTAGAACCAAATCCTTTGCATAGGCATGCTTGCTTGAGCTCCGGAGGGATAGGGTTAATCTCCATTCTTTCCCTATACTGGGCAATATGCTCTTCAGGATCCGTAGTCCCATCATACAGCTTCATGTTGGGAGTTTGAAACCTTTTTGGGATTTCAGCATCACAGATAGGATGTGCAAAGCGGGATATCCTGTGGCTGTCTTGAGATACTTCCGGAATTGGCTGGACCACTCCAGGTACACTGGATATCATGTCCTTTAATTTCTGGAGCTCCCTGGTAAATGTTGACGTCATACCTGCATCCTGCAAAGAGCCATTGTTGTTAGTAGCAAGAGTATTATTATTTGACACATTACCGTTCTGAGGATTTTGGCCATATCCTGAAGCATATCCTGAACTTCTCACAGTTGATATCCTGACCGAAGAGGGTATCTCAGGGATATGATTCTGAGAATGGCTTGAGACGATATTCCCCCTATCATCCTCAGTGTAAACTGCGGAACTGAAGTTCAAAGCCCTGGGCTGTATAAGAGTGACAGTTCCCTCAACAGGTCTGCTCGAGCTAGCTTTTAAGAGTTGTATTTCTCTTAACAGCATTTGATTAGTCTCTTGTTGCTGCCTCATTTGTTCCTACACACTTCTAAATAAAGTCAAAATTTCATCGTTAGAGGCTAAAACGGGAGCAGATCCCTGGACACTCCGAGTAGGGATAACATCTTGAGATTGTGAAGAAAACCGCATCCTTGGAGGAGGTGGTGGAAGCACCGAACCAGTAGTAGCAGAGGTCGTAGCAGACATAGTGGAAGAGCTCATGTTTGATCTGGAGGCCATTGTAAACAATGTAGCAAAAAATTTTGAAAATTGAAAACCGATTAATGATTTTACAAAGATTTTTAGTAAAAGTAGCACCACTTGCCCCACGGTGGGCGCCAAATTGTTTTGGTCAAAAATTACCGAAGCAATTAAGTGATCAAATTAGTTAAGTGAGGTAGTGTGCTAAAAAATGTGTTGAAAATATGTTGGTTAAGTTATTTAGAAAAACAATATTCAGGATACGACTCAGAATGTAAAGCTGTATCAATGATCAAACAATGAGCAAAAAAGTAAAGGTTGACACGTGATGTACGAGGAAAGCCCTTGATCAATCTAGATCGCCGGCATAAAACCTCGGGAGCTGACAATCGCAGCTGCCTTGTTCTTCTTATTGCTTCAAACTTCAGGATACAGTGCAGGATGTGGTGCGGATCGACTATGTGTTACAATGTAATTTGAATACAAGTGTTTGAGTGTGGTCTTTGCGGTGAGCTAGAGAGTAAAAGTGTTCGAGAGTGTGAGTGTAAAATTATGTGCCTTAAACTGATCCGCCCCCATCTGTTTATAGTAAAGATAACGTAACAAACTATCCTAAACTTCCGGGATCCAGCGAATATTCCCACTCGAACGTTGAGGACCAAGTCTTTCGGGTTCAACGGCTTCCTTATAATAAATACGCCCGAGTCTTGAGGAGAAGAAGTCCTGATGACCGTTAGTAACTTACAGCCATTAACCTGCACGTGTTTAATTCACTCAACCTTAGGATATCGCCCAGGATGTTAGCAATACCCCCGTCCAGTATCCTGGTCACAAATAAACAATTAAAAGCGGGATATTAGTCAGGATATGTATACTCAGAAAATGACCCATAACAACAGGTATATCCAAAGATATAATCACTCACAAACTTGGCATTGACAGGTCGTTCAAACCAATCCATCAAAAGAGGAGGAAGTTTGCACCAGAAAGAAATGCCATTATCCAGGAAGAGGTAGAGAAATTACTCCGAGCAGGTATGATTAGAAAGGTCAAGTATCCAAGATGTTTGGCCAATGTGGTTGTTGTTCAAAAGAAAAACGAAAAGTGGAGGGTATGTGTTGATTTTACAGATTTAAATAAGGCATGTCCCAAGGATCCTTTCCCATTACCCCACATTGACTCCATGGTGGATGCAACGGCGGGTCATGAACTGTTAACTTTTATGGATGCTTCATCTGGATTTCAACAAATTCAGATGGAACCATCTGATCAAGAGGATACAACCTTTATGACTCCAACTGGTATATACTGTTATATTGCTATGCCATTTGGACTAAGGAATGCAGGTGCAACTTATCAAAGGCTAGTGAATATGATGTTCAAGGATCAAATTGGACAAACTATGGAGGTTTACATAGACGATATGGTGGTGAAATCCAGAAAGGCTGAGGATCACCTAAGGGACTTGGAGGAAGCATTCGATATCCTTGACAAATATAACATGAAACTTAATCCTTCAAAATGTCACTTTGGTGTTAAAGCAGGTAAATTCTTAGGATATACGGTGACAAAGAGAGGCATTGAAGCCAGTCTAGAACAAATCAAAGCTATAGTGAACATCAAATCTCCTGCCAATGCTAAGGATGTCCAGAGGCTAACAGGCAGGATTGCAGCTTTGAACAGATTCATATCCAAATCCTCAGAAAAGTGCAAGGAATTCTATGATATCCTAAGGAAGAACAAGAAATTTGAGTGGACTGAGAAGCATGAAAGTGCCCTAAGAGCTCTTAAGGATTACCTATCCTCGGCTCCTGCCTTGATGAAACCAGAGAAAGGAGATGTGTTATCCTTATATCTTGCGGTATCCTCAAAAGCAGTAAGTGTTGTCCTTGTTAAGGATCACGAAGGTACACAACATCCTGTCTATTATGTAAGTAAGAGTTTACTTGATGCTGAATCCAGGTATTCACACCTAGAAAAACTTATCCTTGCATTAATTATGGCATCTACTAAATTAAGACATTATTTTGAAACTCATGCCATTATTGTTAAAACTAATTTTCCAATTAAGAATGTCCTCAGGAAACCTGAAATGTCAGGAAGGATGGCTAAATGGCCAGTGAAGCTTAGTGCTTATGATATAAGATATGAGCCTAGGACAGCCATTAAATCCCAAGCATTAGCTGACTTTGTGGCAGATTTCAGTAGTGATTTGCAAGAGGAAGCAGAATTAGAAGTCCAGCAGCTAGAGGAGACCAAGGATCCTTGGATACTCTATACTGATGGATCCTCAAATGTCAAAGGCATAGGCTCGGAATACTACTAAAATCGCCACAGGGGGACATAATACCCCACTCTATAGCTTGTGAGTTCCAAACTACTAACAATGAGGCTGAATATGAAGCCTTGATAGCTGGTTTGCAAATTGCTAAGCATATGAGGATCAGGTATCTTGAGGTACATGTAGATTCATTGTTAATCACTAATCACTTTAATGGATCCTATGCTGTTAAAGGTGAAAAGCTAACCAAATATTTGGAGATAGTCAAAGAGTTGGCACTCTCTTTTGTTTCCTTTAGTTTGACACAGGTACCAAGGGAAGAAAATACAGAAGCAGATGCATTGGCTAATTTAGGATCATCTTTGAAGATCCCGGAGGATATAAGTATCCCCATTATCCATATCCTGGCTCCTGCCATCGAGGATCATGTGGCTATGGAAATAGGAGAGGATTCTGCAATTATCCCTAGTGAGGATACTCAATCTCATTCAGGATCATGGATCCTCCCAATCATGAGATACATACAACATGGAGAGATTCCTACAGGAGAAAACCCTAGGGCTTTCAAAATTAAGGTATCTCAATTCACAATTTTAAATAATATGTTGTATAAACGATCTCTTGCAGGACCATATTTAAGATGCATTGAGGATCCTAAAATCCAAGAAGTTTTAAAAGACTTCCATGAAGGAGATTGTGGAAACCACACTGGGGGCAGGGCATTATTCTCAAGGATCCTGAGGACAGGATACTATTGGCCAACTATGAAGAGAGATGTTGTGGAGTATGCTAAGAAGTGTGATCCTTGTCAGAGACACAGCAATATCCTTCATCAACCAGCTGAATTTTTGCATCCTATATCCTCCTCTTAGCCATTTATGAGATGGGGTATGGATATAGTTGGTAAGCTCCCTAAGGTACCTGGTGGAAAAGTGTTCATGCTTGCTATGACTGATTACTTCTCCAAGTGGATAGAGGCTGAAGCTTTTGCCCAAGTCAGAGAAAAGGAAGTTATATCCTTCATTAAAAGAAATATTATAACTAGATTTGGTATTCCTTCTGAAATTATATGTGATAATGGTTCCCAATTTATTGGGGGCAGAACTACTAACTTTTGTAACCGCTGGGGGATTAAGATGATAACATCAACACCAGTCCACCCACAAGCTAATGGTCAGGCAGAATCATCCAATAAGATCATCATCAACAATTTGAAAAAGAAGCTTGGAATGCTGTCCATTTGAAGAAATACTTCATGTGAGCAAAACCCATGATCCTCACATCAAAAGTATCCTTGAAGGATCCTTAAAGCACAGATGATCTTTACTTTGGTAACATTCTAATCTCAAACTATTTCATTTCCTTACTTTCTCACATAAGGATAAGGATCTTGTATCCTCTATCCACCTTTCACGTGATTCTGAGTTTTGAAGGTTCAGGTATCCTTAGCAAAAGGATGGTTATCCACAAAAGCAACCAGTTACTTGGGTTTGACCCCAGCTATTTGGGCTTGACCCCAGTTCCGCCTGTAGCGCATGATGATCCTGGTATAGTTCATGGCAGTGGGACCAATACTCGCTTTAGGGGCTGATAATTCCATTGTATTGGCTATACCTAGGATCCTACGTATAATGGTAGACGTACCATACATCCGTTCCTAAGGTTTCTAACGTTTTCACGTTAGCTAAGGTTTTGGCATTTTCATGCCACTAAGTTTGGATAGTCGCCAGTTAGGGCCATACTCCAGTTTACACACGATCCTTGGGCTTGTCCCCAGTTATCCTTGGGCTTGTCCCCAGTTATCCTTGGGCCTGTCCCCAGTTTCTAACTCTTATCTTATATTGGCTTAGTCCCAAGTCATGTTCTATTTCAGGTCTTTGAAGTTAAACAACCAAGGATCCTTGATCCTTACTTCCTACTAAGGTTTGTCTTATAGTTATCCTGGTTATGGTATTAAGGGTTAGGATCCTAACTTGGATCCTCAGGTATGATCCTTAACTATTTTAATTTTGTTGGTGCAGTCATCTGTCGTCTTCGTCTAATGTCGAGTCTCATCTTCGTTGCAGATCTGATCAGGCATGATGTCATCATATATAATGATGACATCATATCAATGACATCATCCATTGCATCATAATCAAATGAAGACTTAAATATTCACGTGAAAGACATGTTCACATAAAGATAAAAGAGAAATGGTCCAATTAAAGAAGTCAATTTGTTGGTCCAATGATAAGTTTCCATTTGAGAAGGTTTTGACCGTTTGAACTTCAAGTTGACCGTTTAGATGAGTTTGACCGTTTGAAGTGAATCCACCGTTTGAAGCCCAATCCGTTTGAGATGTTGTCGTTTGTAATAGGTGGCCGTTTGAGATTGTTTCAAACGATAGGTAGTCTACTATATATATTTTTCAAACTGTCACAACTTGTAATGATTCTAGATTTGATACCGAGGTATTGCCGGTGTTCCTTGTAACTGTAAACGCTGTAAAATCAATATACAAGAGGTTTAAAGTGTAGATCAAGCTGTATTCGTGTCCGTTTCTTTGTTTCCGCCTCTGAAACGGATTTGAGCTCTTCCGAACGACTCGTTTAGGTCGCGAAACGATCCTTCAATTTTCCGAAGTATCATCTGATTCTTGAAGCATGGATTCTGAGTTTTACAACGTGTTCACTACAACTCCTGCTAGTCCAACCGATATTGCTAAGAACATGACAATGGAGAATGAAACCGGAACGATGCAAAAACCCCCGAAACTTATGGGAATTGAAGATTATCATGGATGGAAGAAACGTTTTGAGAATTGGGTTCAGGCGAATCATTTAAAAGTTTGGGAGAGCATCGAAACTGAATATGAAAGGCCAACGAATTCAGCGGGTGTCGATAAAATCATTTCAGAATTCACGGAGCCAGAAAGAGAGAGTTACAAAGGAGAAAAGATGATGATCAATCTGTTACAACAAGCTGTTAAAGAAGATATATTTGTGTTGCTTCAACATGATGATAATGCTTATTCTATTTGGGAAGCTCTTAGGAAGAAGTTTGAGGGAAGTACGGAAATGCTACAAAGAAAAGCGGCTTTGTTGAAAAAGGAATTTGAACTGTTTACGTGCATGCCTGGTGAAACAACGAAAACTCTTATTGAGAGATATTGTCATCTGGTTCGCACCATGTCACAGTTAAAGATTACAAAAACTCCAGCAGAATGGGTTGAAAAACTGGCTGATGCGTTACCACAACAGGAATGGGGTACATATTTGATGATATTAAAGAATTCTGGCCAGTTTAAAAAGTTATCAATTGCACAGTTTATAGAGAAGTTGGAGGCACAGGATCTGGAGCAGCAGAAAATTGCTAGAATGAACAGTTCTACTCATCAACAAGATATCAAATTATACTATAAAGGAAATGTTCAAACTGCTGAAGCCAGTCCAAAGATACAAACTGCTTTTAGTGCTGGAAATCAGTCTCCGCCTAGCAGTCAAGGATCAGTCAATACTAGTGGGTTCTCAACAGTAAATCCTCCAAGTGATCAAAATACATCAGTTGGAAATGGGCATCTGTTACAATGTAATGTGGCTCTACATCTTCAAAACGGACAGAATTATACTGAAGAAATTGTAAAGAGTCATATGGGATTACTGGTCACTGCATTGGAAGCTTATGAAGGGTTGATTGCAGGAAGAATTGGCAATCCAATGTTGACAAAAGAAGATTATGACCAGATCGATGCAGAGGAGCTAGAATTGATGGACATCAAGTGGGCATTGGCGAGTGTTTTGAGGAGAGCTGAAAAGTTTACATTGGTTACAGGGAGAACTGATTTCTTGGATGCAAACCTTTCTAACTTAGGATTTGATAAATCTAAAGTTGTTTGTTTTCGTTGCAGGGAGAAAGGCCACTTTAAAAGAGAGTGCAAGAATCAGCAGCCAAGAGGAGAAAAGGAATCGTCTGGGAAAGATGATTATTACAGGAAAACTATTTATCAGCAAATCACTCATCAACCGCATCGACAAAAAGAACCTCAAACGGCACATGGAAGAATGATCGAGGATGCAAACAGGAAAGCTTATTTTAGCATCATGGATCAAGATGATGAGAAAATGGCTGAAGGTTTTAGCTGGGATAAGTTTATTCCAGCTGATTTAAATGTTAAAGCGTTTATAGCACATATTATTCAAAAGCCAAAAATGCTGAAAGAATGGATGGAAGTGTTATTTGATGAAGAGAATAGTGAGGATGAAGGATCTGTTTCTTCTGAAAATAGTTCATCAGAAACAAGTGATAGTGATGAAGAAATTGAACAGATTAATATTGGAAAAACTCACTTATCTTCTGACAGTTTTGAATTCTATTTTGCAGAAAAACTGAAGAAACTGAAAGAGAGGAAAGCTGCAAAAGAAATGAAAGAAGTCAAAGTGATTGAGAAGATTGTGGAAGTTGAAAAGAGAGTTGAAGTCGAGAAGATTGTTGAAGTCACAAAACCCTGTCTTAAATGTTTAGAGTCTTGTAAACAATGTATAGAGAAAGACGAGAGGTTTAGTGAGTTAGAAAAGTTGAAAGAACAGTTGTTATTTGATGTAAAGAACTTGAAAAAGTCGTATGATGTATTGAACAGGCATGTGAATGGTCTGGAAAAGACTAACTCAGAAAGAGAGAAAGCTTTGAAGATGTTGAACGCTACCATGATGACAAAGCAAAAAGAGATCAACATTTACATAGAAGAATGTGCAAAGTTGAAGAAAGAGTTGGAGAATGAAGCAGCTGAGAATGAAAGAATCAGAAGATTGCTGCAAAGTTACAAAGGCTGTGACTACGTAATGGATAGAATTTTTCCAACAGTTGAAGGTTTCGAGGCATTTAAAGATGAACAGCCAAAGAAGAAAACAGATACTGGTAAGAAACAGGGTGTCTGTTATAATAAGTGTCCGCCTCCGATTTGGGAAGGGTACTCGCCTAGAAAACCTAATGAGGAAGAACTAAAACATGCGATCAATATTAAGCTAGAATCCGTGATAACCGATGTTTTACCGGACAATATTGACGTCACGTTCACAGCGTCCGACACAGATCATGAGTCTGAACTGATAAAACGAGTGGTCGATCAGGTGTTGGATAAGGATGAGGAGTCAGAGTCAAAGTCCGAGTCCGAAAGTTCGTGTCAGTCAGTCAGGAGTTCGAGTTCGTCTGAAAAGAGTTCTAAATCATCGGGAAAACGGGTTTACAGTAAAGAGTTTTTATTGTCAAAATCTAATTTGAATGACGAAACGTTTGAAGTTGCATATACTTTGAATGGTTCTGACAAATTATATTTTGATAAAGAGTTTTCAATAAGAGGTGTTAAATCAGAAATGATTAAAAAGGTTTTCAAACTAACAGAAATTAATATTTCTGAAATAAAAGATGAAAATCTTATTGTAAAACCTAAATTTTACACTTCAAGAGTTCAGAAACGACTAAACAAGAAAAAAGGTTACAATTCTGGTTCGGGTTTTCAAAAGAAATCAAACCAAAATCGTAGCTACAAAAAGAAAGGACTTGGTTTTACTCCATCAGAAAACTATAAAAATGAAAAATTTTCTAAAAATACAAAATTTGTTTCAGGTACAAGCTCAGAAGAGGAAGCAAAAAACCCATTCTGGAAACAATCTAATCAAGAATTTCTTGCCGAGAAGAGAAAGAATGGAGCTTATGTGAAGAAAGAAATCAGAACCTGTTTCCGATGCAATGAAGCCGGTCACATTGCATGGAACTGTCCGAAAGCGACGAACACAAAACAGGGAGTTTCTGGAAAATTGAAACAAGTTGTAGTTGATAAAACCGAACCACCAACTGAACAATTTAAAGTTTTCAAAAATTCAACATTCGAAGTTGGTGAATGTTCGAAGAGATTTTACAGGCGAAGTGTGAAACTTGGCAACCAAAAATGGGTTGTTAAGAAATCTGAGGTAAAATCTGGTGATGAATCTGATTCCACAAAATCAGAGGAGCCACAGTTTGATGAGAGTGATGAAAACTCAGTTCCTTCAATGGATGATGAGAATTTTCCACCATTGAGGACTGAGAATTTTAAAAGAAAAGTTGAAAAGACTGAAGTCTCAAATCAGGATTATCTGAAAAGGATAATTTTGATGTTGAGAAAGCATTTAACGGGAAAGTTAAGAAGATTTTCGGAAAAATGGTTGATGGGAAGGTGAAAGGGGTAAAAGACTTCTACGCTACAAAGAAAACAACTTACGCCCCAACTAAATCCGAATTGAAATCACACAAGGCTGGTCAGGCTTGGGTGGACATTTTCTTCGATTGAAAAACCTGACTTGCCAGAGATCCCAAGTTTGTAATCGTGGATCAGGAATCGGCATCATTCATGTATTACGAATTTGTATGAAAAAATATTCTTAAAACTGTAATAATTTTACAGGTTGAATGACTACGCCGGAGCTTCCAGGTTGGTAAGTGCGAAGCAGGAATCGACATTCTAATTGGTAAAATGGTTTGTGTAGAAGTGACATACCTACAAGTGGTTATTCTTTCAAGTGGTACAGGTTGCTTGATTGCAAACAGTGAATCAAGGACATTAAGTTGTACTTGATTTACTATATTTGATAAAATTGACAAGATGATGAACCATATCCCCGTACTTAACCAAGTGGTAAAAACAAACTCATTTTCCGGAAAAATCATTTTGATTAAAACAAACTTAGGTGTTTTGAAATCTTAATGAGAAAATGGTTTGTGAAAAAGGGAGTTCAGATTGTTTATGCCTAGAGAATGGCGAATTGATGCGATTTGATATCGGTTGTCATATTTCTGTACAGTTTGTTTTCAATTTTTCTTTAATGTGTTTGCATTTTAGGGGGAGTAGCAATTTCAGAAAATCCAAAAACATTAGAAAATTTGAAAAAGCCAAAAACATGATAAAATCAAAAATGGGTTTTGTTGTATAAAAGAGGAAATGATAGTACATCAGTGGACTATCACAACATGCTAAAGAATTGGAAAGTTTAAAAGTGATAAACAATCTTACTGCGGATGTGTCAGTAGATTTTTACACGTTTAGTAGATTGTGACGAGATATAAACTTAAATTTCAAACTTGCTTATTCTGTGGGTTAACAAAACTGCTTGGATATATAGGTAACCCCTGAAATCTTGTTTGAAAGGTCCCTTATTCTGAGATACTAGGTCTTTATACTCAGTGATATCTGGGGTATTATCCCGGGACTTCTGCTGTATGGAAGTACTGACCTAGTCCCCGGATAATACTTTCTGCAAATGCTTGAAAAAGCGCCGCCCTCAGCAAATTGATGAAACAATAAAATTGATAGTCATTGCTTTTGTAAAAAAGATCCTATAAAGGGGACCCACCAAAAGTCGTGCCGTCATCTCTCTGCTGAACGGAAGTTCTGACCTGAGCTCTCACGGTTTCGCACCTAACCCCTTACAGATATCATCTGTGGTATACTCACCTGTAAGACTAAATATTGGGATCTGGATACGGGAGTATATTCAAGTAGTGGGACACACGGATAAGTTAGTATCTAAAACATTAATATCGTATCTCGGATCAATTGAACTTTGTGTGAAAATTTAAGTGGACAAACATACTGACAATCTAGGTGAATTGTTTAAAACTTAAAATGAATTGAAGCTTAACGGTGTTGGTGACATGTCTCATTAACTGATATCATCCTCTTACACGAACTCACAAAAATATTGTTTGTAAATATTTCTTTACTGCATTATATGTTTCTTTTATTTCAAAATCCAAAAAGATTTTGTGTGTGTTTTAGCATAAATTTTGAAAAATTCAAAAAGATTTTCGACAACTAGTATTGAAAAGCAGATTTTCAAAATTCCAAGTGCTAAACATGATGAGTAATATTTGAGGGGGAGTGTATGTTTGGAATTAAATGTTTTCATAATCTAACCTTATAGTGGTTCATCAGATTGGAAAATCTGTGTTTGTTTTGAAGAAGAGTCTGAATTAGTGCGAGTGTTTATGTTTGAGATATATATGTGAGAGAAATTTACTGTGAGGTAGAGTTTTTGCAGGATAAGATGAAAAGCTGTGAGATGGAAAGACAGACAACGATCCTAATGTTGATGATGCTGATGATCTGAAGAAATGCCAGCATATCGCAAAGGGGAGTCTGAAGGCCTGCAAGAAAAGACTTGAGTGAAGCCCAGAGATAGATCAAGACTGAAGATGGTGAAGACTCGACACTTAAGACTCGTCAACATCTGAGGAGGAGTCTGTTGGTGCAGTCATCTGTCGTCTTCGTCTAATGTCGAGTCTCAGCTTCGTTGCGGATCTGATCAGGCATGATGTCATCATATATAATGATGACATCATATCAATGACATCATCCATTGCATCATAATCAAATGAAGACTTAAATATTCACGTGAAAGACATGTTCACATAAAGACAAAAGAGAAATGGTCCAATTAAAGAAGTCAATTTGTTGGTCCAATGATAAGTTTCCATTTGAGAAGGTTTTGACCGTTTGAACTTCAAGTTGACCGTTTAGATGAGTTTGACCGTTTGAAGTGAATCCACCGTTTGAAGCCCAATCCGTTTGAGATGTTGTCGTTTGTAATAGGTGGCCGTTTGAGATTGTTTCAAACGATAGGTAGTCTACTATATATAGTTTTCAAACTGTCACAACTTGTAATGATTCCAGATTTGATACCGAGGTATTGTCGGTGTTCCTTGTAACTGTAAACGCTGTAAAATCAATATACAAGAGGTTTAAAGTGTAGATCAAGCTGTATTCGTGTCCGTTTCTTTGTTTCCGCCTCTGAAACGGATTTGAGCTCTTCCGAACGACTCGTTTAGGTCGCGAAACGATCCTACAAATTTTGTTCATTGTTTATTTGAATAACCCTTGTACTTTGACAACTGAACTTATGATCCTTAAAATATACTACTTTTTGGAATTTTTCAACTGTAGGATATTTGATCCTGGATCATATCCTAAATATTTTTTTATCTAATTTGTTCAACTTTTCTTATTTAGACAAATGTATATCAGAACAATTGAAAATTAAAAGGATATACAAGGATAACAACACATGATAAGCCAAAAAAAGATTAAGGTTATTTTATTAACAAAAGTTTAACCGTCAAAAGTTGTCAAAATTGCCAACCCACGTTTCTACCAGCAAAACGTGGCCCGTCCACATGGGTTGGCAACGGGTGTCCATTGTTTGTGTGGTCATGGCATGCAGGAAATAAAAGGTGGCAGGATCACAATGACTTCATCCCCCAAACAGAGGATCCCTCCACCATTTGTAATCCTACCTATTGTCCAAAGATCCTAGATCCTTAACCCTAAAACTAATGTTTAAGTACAAACCAACCATTGTTTAACAAAAACTACCATCAAACCTAAAAAATTGGGCTCCGGCTATGTCTAGAAGTGTCCATAATTGCCCAATCATGCAGCCTACACCTTCGCTATATCACCATCCCCAGCTCCACTAGCTTCACCACCATGATCCTTGCCACTGTCTCCAGCCTCGGTCGTCAGGATCTCCTCAGCCTCCTCCTCGTCATCCAGCTCAGCCAGCCTTGCCTTCCAGCCTTCCACATCCCAGGTGCTCCTATCGAAGTCGGGATCCTGAGCTTCCAAGGCCATCTGCAATTTGGTCTTATACATCGCTATGGCATCCTGGGTGATCTCATGCTTCTCATAATCAGCATTGATTAGCATCTTGGCCGTCTCATTTTTGGCATTTTGGAGATCTTTTTGGAGGTCGGCAATCTTAAGATCCTTGAGCAGTGCAACTTGTTGGAGGTCAGCAATCTTCCTGTCCTGCTCCTCAACATTCCCCACATAATCTTCAATCTCAGCAAATTTCTGCAAAGAAGATAAAAACAGTTCGAGACCAGGTGATCCTCAAATAAGTTGGATACCAAAGCAGGGACAGTGATCCTTACATCGTTGAAGTACTCAAGGAACGGGTGGCGGATCAGAGGCAGACCTTGCAGATCCTCAGCTTCAGAGGCTTTTCTTTTCTTGCCTCCCCTTCCTTTGGAGGGTGCCTTGGGGATCGAAGCAGTTGGGCTAGCAGGAAGCTTTTTCTTGGTAGATCGCACGTTGTCCAGATCGGTCACGCTGAACTTGGAGGCGGATTTTGAAGCTTTTCCAGCACCTGCACGATCAAAGCAAGATAAGTATCCTTATCCTATTTCTATTTAACTATGTATTCAAATCTTTAACTATACGAAAAACAGGATACTTACTTGACATGGTGACTGAGCCTGAGGATACCTCTTGTGAATCCTGGGTGATTGTCTTGAATGATCTTGTTTCAGGACCGAGTCTTCTAAAGGCAGCAAGCCTTTCTTTGGTAGCAGGAGACGTTATGAGGTGTGAAACAGTAACAGCTGCGTAACATAAAACAGAAGGGAGTTAGTGATCCTATAACAACAGCAAGATTATCTTGTGATCCTTCTCAGGATCCTCTATCCTACCATGGGTGGACCACTCCCTGGGTAGATCCTTTCCGTTTGGAATAGAGTCTCTTCTGACGAAGAAGAAGCGTCGTTTCCAATTTGTATCGTTTTTGGTAGCTTTGAAAATGGGGTGTTCTTGACCAGGTTTACGTTTAAACAAGTATCGGTGGGATCCAAAGGTAGTGAGATCATACATCTCGGCCAACTCTGACATTCCTAGGTCAATCCCCTCCTGCTCAATGATCCTCTCAAGGGTATACAAAACCGTCCAGATCATTGGCATAGCTTGGATATAAGAAATGCCAGTAAGAGCGAAGAAGGATTGGGTAAAGGCTGGAAAAGGATAGGTATAGCCTATGGTGAACGGGGTAACAGGAAAGGCAATCCAAGTTTCAGAAACATGATCACTCAAAGCAGTGGGATCAAAGGATTTGAATATGGTGTTCGCTGGGAAGCAATACCGGATTCTATCGATCTGTGGATAAGTGAAACAACAGCGTTCTTTTGCGGAATCTTTGATGATCCCTTGACTTTCAGAGGGTTGTTCTTCTGGTGATCCTTAGCGGGAGAGTTCCGGAGCATCATTTTCGACGAGATGATGGTAAAAGAAGTAAAACAGAGTAAGAGAAGGAAGAAGAGGAAAAGAGAATACCTGATTGATCTTCGGATGAGAATTTAAAGGGATTTTCTCTTGGATTTAAATGCAAATTGATCCTATGTCTAACTCATATTTATAATGATGAATTTGCAGGGTAAGTCACCTCAGTGACGTCAGGATTGCAACGGATAGTTCGATTCTAACGGCTATATATCCGTTAGTCTGTTGCGGATAAGATCGATAAAATACAACTCGTTTATTTACATAATTACTCCTTATATTTTGGGGGGCAATTGTTAGGGGAGGATTTCTTAACGACCTGTGATCCTCAAGTGTTATCCTGTTTGGTGATCCTTACTTCTGTGACAATTAGTGATCCTCAGAAGTGCTTCAGGATCAGAATCATGGATCATCCTAAGGATCCTTATAGTAATGATTGTTCACTTTGAATTCGGTGTCGTATTGCAGGAGTACCGGTGTGGACTTGGTCATGGCGACATTCCTGGAGCATATTCCCTTGAATTCTGCATGTGCTTAACCATTGTGAACGTTATGGAGAACGTGGGGAGAAGGCACGAAATGCAGACAGTTAGTTAGGCTAGATATTTTCTATTTTTAAAGGGGATAGCGAGCTATTTTTAGAACACTTGGCTATTTTTTGGCTACACACACTCGTACAACTGCACTCATCAGCTCACGGCGAAACACTTAGCAATTTTCATATATTTCTACACGATACACTATAGTGATCCTTGTACCTAGCTCGCTGTCATCCGAAGTTGTAAAAGAATTATTGTTTAATTTGAGTTGGTGATCGGTAGTTTCCATCATCCGAGGATTTTTATGCCGGAGATCATTCATTGATCAAGGGCTTTTTCCTCGTATAAATCTTTGTGTCACTTGTGCAATTCATTTATGAGTGATCCTCATTGTTGTTTACCAATTCAAGAATCATACCCCGTAACAGAGAGTTTGGTTGCATTATCCTTATCTGATTTTTGACCAAAACACCTACAGAGATGGTGGTTCCAACTGCAAGAACAAGCATTCGTGATCCTGAAGAAAATGCTGAAAACTTGGTTCAAGACTTGGATACTATAGAAGAAATCAGGGATTTGGCAAGGATAAGGATGGCCAATTATCAACAAAGGATGGCTGGAGCTTACAACAAGAATGTCAGGATCAGGAAATTCCAAGTTGGTGATATGATATTAAGGAAAGCATTTCAGAATACCACAAATCCTGCTGATGGAAAGTTGGCACCAAAGTTGGAAGGCCCTTATTTGATTGAAGCTGAGGCAGGAAAGGGGCATATCGATTGTTAACAATGGAAGGTGATTTGCTACCAAGAGGTTGGAATGTTGTCCATTTGAAGAAATACTTCATGTGACAAGGATCCATGATCCTCACATGACAAGTATCCTTGAAGGATCCTTACAGAACAGATGATCTTCATTTTGGTAACATTCTAATCTCAAACTATTTCATTCTTTTATTCTCTCATATAAGGATAAGGATCCTGCATCCTTTATCCTCTTTTCACTTGATTCTGAGTTTTGATGGTTCAGGTATCCTTAACAAAGGACTGATTATCCATAGAGGTATCCAGTTATTTGGGCTTGACCCCAGTTATTTGGGCCTGACCCCAGTTTTTTGGGCTAGTCCCTAGTTTGGGCCTGTCCCCAGTATCGCCAGTAGCGCACGATGATCCTGGTACAGTTCATGGCAATGGGACCAGTACTCGCTTTAGGGGCTGACAATTTCATTGTACTGGCTGTATCCGGGATCCTACGTATAATGGTAGACGTACCATACATCCGTTCCTAAGGTTTCTAACGTTTTCACGTTAGCTAAGGTTTTGGCATTTTCATGTCACTAAGTTTGGATAGTCGCCAGTGAGGGCCATACTCCAGTTTATACACGATCCTTTGGGCTTGTCCCCAGTTATCCTTTGGGCTTGTCCCCAGTTATCCTTTGGGCTTGTCCCCAGAATTGTTGGGCTTGTCCCCAGTTGCTAACTCTTATCTTATATTGGCTTAGTCCCAAGTTGTATCCTATTTCAAGTTCTTGGAGACGAACGACCAAGGATCCTTGATCCTTACCTTCTACTAAGGTTTGTCTTATGGTTATCCTGATTATAATGTTAAAGGTTAGGATCCTAACTTGGATTCTTAGGTATGATCCTTAACTATTTTGATTTTATTCATTATTCATTTGAGTAACCCTTATACTTTGACAACTGAACTTATGATCCTTAAAATATACTACTTTTCTGAACTTTTCGACTATAGGATATTTGATCCTGGATCATATCCTAAAATTCTTAAACTTAAGTTGTTAAACTTTTCTTATTCAAACAAATATATATCACAACAATTGAAAACTAAAGGACTCATAAGGATAACAACACGGGAGATAGCCAAAAAGTTAAAGTAATTTTATTCACAAAACGTTAAACCCTTTAAGGTTGGCAAAATTACCAACCCACGTTTCTACCAGCAAAACGTGGCCCATCCATATGGGTTGGCAAAGGGTGTCCATTGTTTACGGGTCTTTGTAGTGCAGGAAATGAAAGACGGAAGGATAACAAGTGGCTTCATCCCCCAAACAGAGGATCCATCCACCACCCATTATCCTGTCTATTGTTCAAGGATCCATGATCCTTCAGCCTAGACACTATTGTCTAAAGTTATTACAACCCATCATTGTTTAACAAAAACATCATAACCAAAATAAACCACTACTAAACTTAAAAAAATGGGCTCCGGCTATGTCTAGAAGTGTCCATCATCGCCCATCCTTGCAGCTTACACCTTCGCTGCATCACCGTCTCCAGCTCCTCCAGCTCCACTTGCCTCTCCACCGGCCTGATCCTTGCCACTCTCGATTGCCAGAACCTCTTCAGCCTCCTCTTCATCCTCCAGCTCAGCCAGCCTAGCCTTCCAGCCCTCAATGTCCCAGTTGCTCTTGTCAAAATCAGGATCCTGAGCTTCTTGGGCCATCTGCAGCTTGGTCTTGTACATGGCAATGGCAGCGGAGACTTTAGCACCCTCCATGAGCTCGTGCTTCTCATAGTCAGCGTTGATCAGAACTTTAGCCGTCTGGGTATTGGCATCATTGAGGTCCTTTTCAAGAGAAGCAATCTTGTGATCCTTGAGCACCGATACTTGTTTGAGGTCCGAGTATTTCCCTTCCAGCTCTTCAACATTCCTAACATAGTCCTCGATTTCAGCAAATTTCTGCAAAAAGATGACATAAAGCTTAGGATGACATGATCCTCAAGTGGGTAGGATAATTAAGCTAAGTCGGTGATCCTTACATCAGAAAAGTACTCAAGGAACTGATGACGGATCAGAGGCAAGCCTTGTAGATTGTCAGCCTCAGAGGTCTTCCTTTTCTTGCCACCCTTGCCTTTAGAAGTGGTTGCCTTGGGGATCATGACAGTTGGACTGGCAGCAAGTTTCTTTTTTAAGGATCGGACAGTGTCAAGGTCAGTGACACTGAACTTGGAGGCAGATCTTGAAGATTTTCCAGCACCTACATATTCAAAATAGATAAGTATCCTTATTTCATTTTAATTTAAGCATTTAATAACATATAAACCTGGATACTTACTCGACATAGTGACAGAACCTGACGATACTTCTTGAGAATCCTGGGTGTTTGCTTTGAATGATCTTATTGCAGGATCAAGTCTTCGGAAAGCAGCAAGCCGTTCCTTTGTTGCAGGTGTTTTGAAGAGATGTGAAACAGAAATAGCTGCACAAAAGAAATGGAAATGTGTTAGTGATCCTAATCAGAAGCAAACTCATCCGGTGATCCTTCTAAGGATCCTCTATCCTACCATGAGTGGTCCATTTTCTAGGCAGATCATTTCCATCAGGGATAGAATCTCTTCTGACAAAGAAGAATCGCCGTTTCCAGTTGGTGTCATTTTTAGTGGCTTTGAAGATGGGATGTTCTTCACCAGGTTTATGTTTGAATAGATACCGGTGAGACCCATGGCTTACAAGGTCGTACATCTCTGCAAGTTCCGACATTCCCAGATCAATACCTTGCTGCTCGATGATTCTTTCGAGGGTATACAAGACCCTCCAGATCATAGGCATTTCCTGGATGTAGGAGATGCCAGTGAGAGAGAAGAAGGATTGGGTGAAATCTGGAAAAGGGTATGTGTATCCTATTGTGAATGGGGTGACCGGAAAAGCTACCCAGGTTTCAGAAACTAAATCACTTAGAACGGTGGGATCAAATGGTTTGAAAACGGTATTCGCCGGAAAACAATGGCGGACTCTGTCAATCTGTGGATCGGTGAAGCAGCAACGTTCTTTTGCAGAATCTTTTATGATCCCTTGGCTTTTCAAGGGGCTGTCCTTCTTGTGATCCTTAGTCGGTGAGGATCTTAGCATCATCTTGTTTGTGACGGTGGTGAAGAAGAGAAACGGAGTGAGAAGATGAAGAGAGAAAGAAAAGAGAGATACCTGATCAAGTCTTCGAATGAGGATTTAAAGAGGAAACACACGAATTTAAATGCTCTCTAACCCTTATCTCTAACTTCAATTTATAATGATGATTTTGCAGGATGGTCACTTTAGTGACGTCAGGATGTTAACGACTAGTCCGCTTATAACGGCTAGTTATCCGACTGATTCGTTGAGGATAAGAACAGAAAATATAACTCGTTATCTACATTATTACTCCTTATATTTTGGGGGCAATTGTTAGGGGAGGATTTTCCAATGATCAGTGATCCTCAATTACTGTTGGGTTTAGTGATCCTCACTTCTGTCTGAATTAGTGATCCTCAGAAGTATTGCAGGATCAGGATCATAGATCATCATAATGATCCTTATACTAATGGTTATCTGCTTTGAATATGATGTTGTTTTGCAGGAGTATGAACTTGGACTTGGTCTTGGCGATATTCCTGGAGCATATTCCATATTTATTCCGCACGTGCATGGCTGAAATGGACGTTATGGAGGTCATGGAGGACTTGCACCAAATGCGGAATGTTTGTTAGCTTAGATATTTTCCATTTTTAAAGGGGATAGCGAGCTAAATAGAAACACTTGGCGATTACACACCTTTGTGCACATTACACTATAGTGATCCTTGTAATTAGCTCGCTATCATCCGAAGTTGTAATACATTTCTTGTTTAATCTGAGTTAGTGATCGGTAGTTTCCATCACCCGAGGTTTTTTATGACGGAGATCATTCATTGATCAAGGGCTTTTTCCTCGTATAAATCTCTGTGTCACTTGTTCATTACATTTCAGAGTGATCCTTAATATTGTTCATTGATTCAAGCATCATACCTCACAATAGAAAGTTTGGTTGCATTATCAGCGCTTGATTTTTGACCAAAACATTAAGGTTGTCAAAATTGCTAACCCAAGTTTCTACCAGCAATACGTGGCCCGTCCACTTGGGTTAGCAAAGGGTGTCCATTGTTTAACAGGTCAAAAGAGTGCAGGAAATAAAAGTCGGCAGGATAACAAATGGCTTCATCCCCCAAAGAGAGGATCCATCCACCACCTATTATCCTACCTATTGTCCAAAGGATCAATGATCCTTAAACCTAAAACTATTATTCAGAATATAACCAACCGTTGTTTCAAAACATCACAACCACAAAAAAACTACCAAACTTTAAAAAATGGGCTCCGGCTGTGTCTAGAAATGTCCATCATCGCCCATCCTTGCAGCTCACACCTTGGCCGCATCTTCACCAGCATCACCTCCAACTTGATCCTTCCCACTGCCACTTGCCTCGATTGCCAGAACCTCGGTAGCCTCCTCCTCATCCTCCAGCTTCGCCAATTTTGCCTTCCAGCCCTCCTTGTCCCAGGTGCTCCTGTCGAAGTCAGGATCCTAAGCTTCTTAGGCCATCTGCAGTTTTATCTTGTACATAGTGATGGCAATAGAGACTTTAGCATCCTCCATGATCTCATGCTTCTCGTAATCAGCATTTATCTGAGTGGCAACCACCTGCTTCTTTGCTTGATTGAGGTCCTTTTCGAGAGAGGAGATGGTCTGGTCCTTGGCTAGGAAAGTTTTATGGAACTGCAGATGTTTCTGTTCAGCTTCTTCAACATATGCGTCATACCACATCTGGATCTCGGCAAATTTCTGCAAAAGACAAAGTAAAGTTTAGAACTTGTGATCCTTAACTGGGCAGGATACTCAGTCAGGATCCAGGATCCTTACCTCAGAGAAATACTCCAAGAATTGATGGCAGATGAGGGACAGCCCGTCAAGGTCTTCAGCTTTGATGACCTTTCTTTTCTTTCCACCTTTGGAGGTCACAGGCTTGGGGATTATTGTGCTCGGGCTAGCAGCACCTTTCTTTTTTGCAGATCGGGGACCAACGTTGATGAGATCGCTAATGCTGAAGCGAGAGGCAGACTTGGATGATTTTCCAGCACCTGTCAATTCAAAACAACAGATAAGTATTCTTGCTCTATTTTATTTAAAATATTTAACTACATATAAGCATGGATACTTACTTGACATCGTGACAGAGCTAGAGGATACTTCTTGAGAATCCTTGGTGATTGCTTGGAATGATCTTATCGCATGATCAAGACTCTAGAAGGCGGTGATCCTTTCCTTCGTTGCAGGTGATGGAATGAGGTGAGAGACGGAAATCGCTACAAACAACAAAGAAGAAATCAGTTATCCTTATAGGACCAGGGTTATCCTATGATCCTTCTTTAAGGATCCTTTATCCTACCATGGGTGGCCCATTCTCTAGGAAGATCCTTCCCATTTGGGTTGGAATCCCTCCTGACAAAGAAGAATAGCTTCGTCCAGTTGGTGTCATTTTTGGTGGTTTTCAGAATTGGATGAGGCTCACCAGGCTTGTGTTTGAATAAAAATCGATGTGAACCATGGCTCACAAGTTTGTACAGTTCAGCAAATTCGGACATCCCTAGTTCTATGCCCTCCTGCTCTATGATCCTTTCGAAGGTGTGCAGAACCCTCCAAATCATAGGCATTGCCTGGACATAGGAGATGCCGGTAAGAGAGAAGAAAGACTGGGTAAAGGCAGGAAAAGGATAGGTGTATCCTATCATAAACGGGGTGACTGGAAAGGTAACCCAGGTTTCGGAAACAAAGTCGCTCTGGGTTGTGGGATCAAAGTGTTTGAAAACAGAGTCCGCCGGAAAGCAATGGCGAATCCTATCGATTTCAGGATCGGTAAAGCAGCATCGTTCCTTCGGGGAGTCCTTGATGATCCCCTGGCCTTGCAATGAATCTTCTTTATGATGATCCTTAGCAGGGGATGATCGTAGCTTCATTATGATTACGAGAAAAGAAGGAACAGAGTAGGAATGAGAAGAGAAAGGGAGAGGAAGAAGTACCTGTTTGATCTTCGGATGAGGATTAAAGGATGTAACGCATGAATTTAAATGCTCCTCAACCCTTATCTCTAACTTGAATTTATAATCATGATTTTGCAGGGATGTCATTTCAGGTGACGTAGGATCTGTAACGGATAGTTCTATCCTAACGGCTATATATCCGTCAGTTTGTTACGGATAGGATCAAGAAAATACAACTCGGCAATTTGCATTTCCCTCCTTATATTTTGGGGGCAATTGTTAGGGGAGGATTTTATAATCCTAAGGATCATGGATCCTCAAGTGCTGCCGGGATCAAGGATCCTTAATTCTGTTTGAATTAGTGATCCTCAGGGAGTATTGTAGGATCATGATTTAGGATCATTATTGTTATCCTCACACTAACGGTTGTCTATTTCGAATATAAAGTTGTTTTACAGAAGCTGAAGCATCGACCAAGTCTTACCGAAGTTCCTGGAGCATATTCCCCTAATATTCCACACGTGCTAAACTCTCATGAACGTTATGGAGATCATGGGGGGCTCGCGTAATTGTCGGATTGTTTGTTAATGTAGTTATTTCTAATTTAAAATGGGGATAACAAGCTTGATTAGAACACTTTTGCTATATTCGGCATACACACACACTCGTAACTGCTCTCAGTTGGCTCTTGAACATTACTTGGCGATTTCATACACATTTTTGCACATTACACACTAGTGATCCTTGTAACAAGCTTGTTATCATCCCGAGTTATAATTTTTCATTGATTAATCTTAGTTAGTGATCGGTAGTTTCCATCACCCGAGGTTTTTTATGGCGTAGATCAACTCTTGATCAAGGGCTTTTTCCTCGTATAAATCCTTGTGTCATTTGTTCATTACATTTGATTGTTATCCTTAGCATTGTTCATTGATTCAAGCATCACACCTCACATCTAAAGATTTGGTTACATTATCTTTGCTTGATTTTTGACCAAAACAGGACATGCCTTATTTAAATCAATGAAATCGACACATACCCTCCACTTTCCATTTTTCTTTTGAACAACCACCACATTGGCTAACTACCTTGGATACTTTACCTCTCTAATCATACCTGCTCTGAGCAGTTTATCTACCTCCTCTTGGATGATGGCATTCCTCTTAGGTGCAAACTTTCTCCACTTCTGATGTATGGGTTTGAATGACCTGTCAATGCCAAGTTTATGAGTAATAATATCTTTAGAAATACCTGTCAAATTCTCATGCTTCCAAGCAAAGGTTGCTTTTCTCCTTTTTAAGAAGGATACTAAATCCTGTTCAACATTGTCGAGGATCCCGGATCCTATGAAAACTTTGGATCAGGATCCTGAGGATCCATAAGGATATCTTTAACATCTTGTTCTCTTGCCTCCAGAACATCTCTTGGAGGATACTTTAATTGCTATTGCTCCCTAGGTCTTGAGGTTGGCTTCATTGATGAATTGTAACAATTTTTGGCTTCTTGTTGATCACTTTCTATCTTCACCACACCCCATGGAGTAGGGAGTTTCACACACTGATGATATGTAGATGGAAATGCTTTCATATCATGTATCCATGGCCTGCCAAGGATAACATTGCAATAGGATAAGCAATCGATGACACAAAATTTTTGAAAAGAATTAACTCCCTCTATGTAAATGGGAAGTTTAATGTCCCCCAATGTGTTCTTAGTTTCTCTGCTAAATCCTACAAGAACTGATGATCTTGGGATAATTTATGATTCAGGAATGTTCATCTTCTTGAGGACATCAAGTTGGATAATTTTCACTGAGCTTCCTCCATCTATGAGAATCATGTGAACAAAATGGTTAGAAATAAACAATGTAATAACAAGACCATCATGATGAGGATCCTGAATATCTACGCGGTCATACTCATCAAAGGATATGACTTTATCCTGTGTAAGGATTGAGGTTCGAATGGGCCTGTCCCCATTCTCCATCTTTGTCTCTTTAGCATGCCTCTTGGCTGCTGAAAAGGAAGTGCCACATATATCTGATCCACCAGAGATACAGTTGATAATCTTGGCATCAGCTGGAGGAGTAGGAGCCCTTTCTGGAAGTTTTTCAGGATCCTGGATCCTTGACTTTTTTCTTCCGAATTGCTCCTTCAAATGTCCTTTGCTCCACAGGTAACCAATCTCTTTCCTGAGTGCTACGCATTCATCAGTGAGATGACTGAAATCTTCATGATAGGCACACCACTTGGATTTATCTTTCGTAGCCGCTGGCTTATCACTCTTTCTGGACCATCTTTCTTTTTTCACCTAAATTCTGCATTGCACGGATTAGTTCATTGTTATCAACAGCAAAGCAATATTCAGAAATGGGTGGATAATCTTCATCATCCACTTCTTGCTCCACAACATGCACGTTTTGATTATCAGACTTGTTGTATGATTTGGATTTGTTGTTCCTGAAATAGGATCCTTGCTTTTCCTGCTTTGAGGATCCTGACAGTCTCTCTTGGATCCTTTTATCATCCTCTAAACGGATGAATCTAAGTGCCCTGGTTCTTACTTCATCAAGGTTCCTACAAGAGGTCATGACAAGATCATCATAGAATTGTGAATCCTTAAGTAGACCCATTTTAAAGGCCTCTACAACTGTAGCAATATCCAAATTAGGAATCTCTAAGGATTCTCTACTGAATTTAGTTATGTAATCTCTAAGTGATTCATTTTGACCTTGTGTTACCCTATATAGATCACTAGTTAATCGTTCAAATCTCCTACTACATGAAAATTGGCTATTAAACAAATTAACTAGATTAGCAAATGAAGTAATAGAGTAAGGGGGAAGACTTAGCAGCCATTTAAGAGCTGATCCTGTCAGTGTGGATCCGAAACCCTTGCATAGACATGCTTCTTTCAACCTTTCAGGAATGGGATTGATCTCCATTCTCTCCCTGTATTGAGCCACATGCTCTTCTGGATCAGTTGTGCCATAGTAGAGCTTCATGTTTGGTGTTTGGAACCTCTTTGGTATCTCTGCGTCACAAATAGGTGGTGCAAAACGAGATATTCTATGACTCCCATCCGGAATCTCAGGAATGGGCTTAACCACTCCTGGGACATTGGATATCATATGCTTGAGTTTTTGTAATTCCTTTTCCATAGCTTGGTTGATTCCTGGTTCCTGCACAAAGCCATGGTTAGCATTATAAGAAGTATTTAAAGCGTTACCTCCTGATGGATTCAAGGTTGGGATTCCTGATGTGAATCGATATTGATGTGACTCTGGTATGATCGAGGGACCAGACGAAGCAATAGTTTGCATAGGTATGAAGTCTCCCAAATGAATCTCTGAGCTTCTGGGTTGGACACTCCTTAAGGATCCTTGATCCTAAAAGATGTTGGATCCTTGATACACCGAAACTGGAGGTCTTGGAGGATATTCCATGGATCCATGAACCTGAGAAGAGGGTCCTTGAGCCTGAGATCCAGAAGAGACAGGAGGCAAAGGTGGAATGCCCTGTGAAGAGGTGATCGCTGGCTTGGAGCTTGAAGTGCTCTTCGCATGAGAGGCCATGTAGTTGAAGGTAATGAACAGAAATGGATGAAATGAACAAAATATTTCAAGAATGAAGCACCGATTGTCCCACGGTGGGCGCCAAACTGTTTTGGTCAAAAATCACACAAGGATAATGTAACCAAATCTGATTTTTGTGAGGTATGATGCTTGGTTAATTGGACAAATGTATGAACTACAAGTATGTGAAATGAGTGATGAACACAAGTATTTATACGAGGAAAAAAGCCCTTGATCAATGAATGATCTCCGGCATAAAAAACCTCGGATAGTGAAAACTATCACTATCAAGTATATTGAATAAACAAGTTTACAACTTCGGAAGTATTGAGCTTGATACAATGAATTCTAGTGTGTGTGTATATTCGAGAGATAGCAACAGGAATGATGTGTGTTCACTAGAGCGCAAGTGGTTTCTAAAATTAGTTCAATAGCTAAAAATATCCTAAATAATTATCTGAAAAATCAGCCATTCATCCACGATCACCACAAACGGTCCTCAGCTTGTGCACATGTTGAAAATAAAGAGCATATTCCCCTGGTATCTCGGATGGAATAAGTTCTCTTCGAAACATACCTGCAAAACAAGCTAAAAAGTGATGGAAACAATTGTTAGTTTAGAATAATAATGAGGATCTTGGATCCTTATTCTCGCAGCGTCTTCTGAGGATCCTTAATTCAAACTGAACTGAGGATCCGTGATCCAAGCTACACTTGAGGATCCGTGATCCATAGGCTGTGAAATTCTATCCCTAACAATGTGTGGGAAAAAAAGTCAATATAAAAGAAGACCATGAGAACACAAGCTCAAACACGCCAAAAACGTTGACTAAAACGCGACATATTGTCCAAAACGCCAAAAACTTTAAAAATGGCTAAGGTTATTGCATGGAGGTTTGAAAGGAAAGAGAAAATATTCATCATAAAGTTCTCTGATAGGGGAAGGGTAAAGGTAAGGACAATCAAAGCCATGCTTGGAATGAATGAAGGGGTTCAGAGGGATATCCTAACCCTTGGGGTTCCAATGGCCAACGATTGTGAAAGAACCTGAACTGTAATAATAAGACTAAAGAGAAAATTTCCGGCAGAAGATGATGATGATATTGACGATACTCCTCTAACAAAACTTAGTAGTTGGGTGATGCATGAGGAAGAAGGAACGCTTGAAGTGACTTATAAAAATGGGGTGCAATATTCATTGCCAATGGAAGAAATGTTGAAGACAAGGTTGCTATCTATCATTGAACAACTCTGTGACTTAGCACCTTCAAACGATCCAAAATCCAAGGATGCAATGATATTTAAGAATAGGTTGCAGCAAAGAAGAGACGAGCTAATGTCGTTATACGCAAATCTAAAATTTGATGATGATGAATCTGAAGAAAGTGATGAACAAAGCGATGGGTACGTCTCTGATGTAATCCCACACACGGAAGACTATTAGTTTAGTTTGATTTCGTATTATTGTAATTTTATAAAATATTAATCTATGGTAATCAATTATTAAAAAAAAAGACCCAAAACGCCAAAAAATGACATGGAAAAAGCCATAACGCCAAAAAAATTAACTATGTGACACAAAAAGAATTAATTCAACGAGAAGAAATCTGAGAAAAATAGTAAAACGCCATGTAATTAATAATTCTAGATAATGCCAAAATTATCTTGCACGCAAAAAATAAAGCAGCATATCAAACGCGAAAATCGGAAAAGGAGAAGAAGACTAAAAAGACCAAAAAACCCCTCGGACCCTGATCATGTCCCGCGCCACGTGTTGAGCCAGGATGCCTTCTCACCGTTCTCACACTTTTGAGTGTTTTCTCCTGATCCCGTTTCTATATATATATATATATATATGTATACTAGTCACTTACCCGCGCGATGCGGCGGGAGTGGTATCACTTAAGTTGGTGAGTTTAGGGCTATCTACGGGGATGTAGTTTCCAATGTGGCTTGTGACGACGATGGTGGTAGTGTAGCAGAATGTGACGGTCGGTTGAGGCCTTCTTCAGCGGCGAGAATCAGCGATTTGCGGCGATTGGTGGTTTCGTGATGGCGTTTGGTGGTTATTGTGCGACTCAGGAGAAAACAAAGAAAATTGTTTGATTCTAGTTATGTTACCTGAAATAGACGGACTACCTAGGCTTTTGTTGGTTCAAATTGTGATACAAATTCACAAATAACTAACATTAACTACTATATTGTAAGATGTACAAAACATAGTCAAAAATTTCCCAAACAGTCTTAGGTTTGTAAGAGTCCTTAATCTTGAATTCCTAAGGTTTGGAACTGAAATTTGTCACAAAATAAAGGATTTCCTTCAATTAGTTTCTTAAGTTCAACCAGCATCATACCTCGAGCAGATTTAGTATCTCCATATTTGGATAATTGTTCATTCTCCCTAAAGTAGTGATCTATAAAAGTCAGTCAGCAAAGGCGCGATAGATGATGCTTAATACAAAAATTAAAGTAAGATAAATAAGTTCGTTTACAGACAAATGGTTACAAACAAATCAATCGAGTCGTTAATCAAACGATTAAATGCATAAACAAAACAATAAATATGAATTTGTACATTCTGATACATATCTACTTAGAGGTGGCAGTTTTTTTATTTTTTTATTAGCCATGCCGCTGCGCTTGTTGCGGCTGCCCTCACCGCGCCGCTGCGGCTGCACTTGTTGCGCTCGCATGCTCACTGCACCGATCAAATTTTAGTAAAGTACACGGATGGTAAGCCAGAGACAACTGAGGTGATGGCACCAAGCAAGAATGACACAGTGCTGAACACTACTGTTCCCTATTACCCTGCATATACCAAACAAACTTGCGATTAGTTTATGCACAGCTATTCATAATCATTTTATCATGAAATAAGGATACCTGAACAAATGTCTCGCTCGACCAATAGTTTCCCTTGACGCATTATGCAAGGTTCGCTCGGTCCAACAACTCAAGCAAATGTTTTCTATGTTTTTTAGGGGGAAGATGGGTGCTTCTCTCCACAGGGCATACAAGACACAGGTTGTTGGCAGAAGCCCGCCAAATTTAACATATAAAGTTTTTTTATATGTTAAATATGGCGGGTTGCCGCCAATAACCTGTGTTTTGTATGCCCTGTGGAGAGAAGCACCCATGTTCCCCCTAAAATGCAAAGAAAACATTTGCTTGAGTTGTTGGACCGAGCGAACCTTGCACAGGCTCAGTTTTTGCATCACAGCCTCAAAACACTTTCAGTTCAGATAGATTACACAGGCTCAGTTTTTGCATCACAGCCTCAAAACACTTTTACTTCAGACAGATTAAGAACACAAGCTCAGCTTATGCATCATAGACTCAACACTTTTAGTTCAGACAGATTAAGAACACAAGCTCAGCTTTCGCATCACAGCCAAACACTTTCAGTTCAGACAGATTAAGAACACAAAATCCGGAGTACACAACAAGAGTAATTTGCCACTAAACTTAAACAACCTTTAAAGCATGATGTACACGTGTTTTAAGCACAAGAAACAAATATGTAACCTGACAGACTCAGCTTATGCATCATAGCCTCAAACACTTTCAGTTCAGACATATTAAGAACACAAGCTCCGTTAGTTCTCGCAAAGTCAACCATCATAAAAAGAAATCAAGTATTAGTAAAGATTTGATATTAGTTATAACCAGTACACTATTAACTTAAAATAAATTTAATATAAATCACATTTTGTCAAGTTGCAAATATAAAAACCTTTATTCTAATGAAGCAGCGTTCAGCGTCACTAAAGCCGATTCCGAGACTCTCCAAGCAGATACACTTTCTCCGGCTGCCAGAAGATCGGAGTGAGCTTGTTCTGTAATAATAGTGATCGTGACAGTCGTTAACCAAATGTATAACTAATTAAATTCAGTTCAGGAAAAAGCAACACTTTAATTTTGTGTGATCGACAGCTTGCTTGCTGCAGTCTCTATAATATATCAACACTCTTCCATACACTGTTTGAAAGACACCATGCTTGAAAGACAGCATGCTTGCTTCAGTCTCTATAAATAATTCAGAGATATCTACACTCTACTCACACTTTACAAACTCTCAACTACACTCAACTGAAAGACTCAGACATGTAATTGAGAGATGAGCACAACTACGGGTAAAGCCATGGCTGCAACACACGGTTGCAAAGTGAGAACTATGCAACCTGGATATTGCCCCGCCAAGATGCTACTCGGATCTTCTATGTACCCTCAAAATACAATCATCATCACAGTCTATTGTGTTATGTAACCCCGCTTTAAAGCATGATGTACAAGAGTAATTTTCCACTAAACTGAAACAACCTTTAAAGCATGATGTACAAGTGTTTTAAGCACAAGAAACACATATGTAACCTCACAGGCTCAGCTTATGCATCATAGCCTTAACAGTTTTAGTTCAGACATATTAAGAACAAAGCTCAGCTTATGCATCATAGAGTCGACAGGCTCAGCTTATGCATCATAGCCTCACAGGCTCAGCTTATGCATCATAGAACACTTGGGAAATGAAAAAGTATATCAAAACATCCCACAGAACAAACTAAAATCAAAAGTACATAACAATCTATCTTTTCACTATTCCATATCTAAAATTGACCTAACTATCATAATTTTCATTGAACTACAACACTTATCATCCCCAAAAATGACCTAAATATCATAATTATCACAAAACCATGACACTTATCAGTCCCAAAATTAAAGGAAAAGATCAAAATATAACAGAACAAAGTAAAATCAAAACTACAAAAACAATTTATCCTTTCACTATGTCATATCTGAAATTAACCTAACTATCATCACCAAAAATACAAATTCAAATATCACAAAACTTTCAACCTAATTTGAAATAACCGCATCTACTAACAAATCCACATCAAGATTAAAGATAAATCAACATTTAGAACCTAACCTGAGTCGATTCATCACAAAACACATGCGAAAATCCTTCGTAAACCTCAACTTTCGTCCTTTGAACATCCGTCAATAAGGATATGTGAAGGACAAGATGGTAATTGAACAAGGTGTTGAAAAAACACTTAATGCACAATGTACAACTGTTAAGGCACAAGAAAACACAAACCCTTTTACCCTTTACAAGGGTATACATCTGCCGTCCAAATGTTTTACTTTCTCACACGGATAAATTGAGAGATGAACACAACTACGGGTAAAGCCATGGCTGCAACACACGGTTGCAAAGTGAGAACTATGCAACCTGGATATTGCCCCGCCAAGATGCTACTCGGATCTTCTATGTACCCTCAACATACAATCATCATCACAGTCTATTATGTTATGTAACCCCGCTTTAAAGCATGATGTACAAGAGTAATTTTCCACTAAACTTAAACAACCTTTAAAGCATGATGTACATCATGCTTTAAAGGTTGTTTAACTTTCTCACACGGATCAACATCGGGACCGTCCATTTGACTTCACACGGATCACCATATGCTTTGTCTCTCAATGCTCACACATCTCACAAAACAACATCAGATCTTCTCCATTGATCATCATCACAGTGAGGAAGAGCTTGACGGATGTTCAATTACCATCTTGTCCTGGATCATCATCACAGTCTATTATGCATCATAGCCTCACAGGCTCAGCTTATGCATCATAGAACACTTGGGAAACATCCAAGTGATATATCGTATAGTACTTTATAGAGACTGCAGCAAGCAAGCTGTCTTTCAGACATGTACTTTTAGATCTGTGATAATACTTTTACAACTGGAAGACTCAGACATGTAATTGAGAGATGAACACAACTACGGGTAAAGCCATGGCTGCAACACACGGTTGCAAAGTGAGAACTATGCAACCTGGATATTGCCCCGCCAAGATGCTACTCGGATCTTCTATGTACCCTCAAAATACAATCATCATCACAGTCTATTGTGTTATGTAACCCCGCTTTAAAGCATGATGTACAAGAGTAATTTTCCACTAAACTTAAACAACCTTTAGAGCATGATGTACAAGTGTTTTAAGCACAAGAAACACATATGTAACCTCACAGGCTCAGCTTATGCATCATAGCCTTAAAGATAAATCAACATTTAGAACCTAACCTGAGTCGATTCATCACAAAACACATGCGAAAATCCTTCGTAAACCTCAGATTTTCACAAAACCATGACACTTATCAGTCCCAAAAATGAAGGAAAAGATCAAAATATAACAGAATAAAGTAAAATCAAAACTACAAAAACAATTTATCCTTTCACTATGTCATATCTGAAATTAACCTAACTATCATCACCAAAAATACAAATTCAAATATCACAAAACTTTCAACCTAATTTGAAATAACCGCATCTACTAACAAATCCACATCAAGATTAAAGATAAATCAACATCTGTCTTTCAGACATGTACTTTTAGATCTGTGAATCTGTGATAATACTTTTACAACTGGAAGACTCAGACATGTAATTGAGAGATGAACACAACTACGGGTAAAGCCATGGCTGCAACACACGGTTGCAAAGTGAGAACTATGCAACCTGGATATTGCCCCGCCAAGATGCTACTCGGATCTTCTATGTACCCTCAAAATACAATCATCATCACAGTCTATTGTGTTATGTAACCCCGCAGGCTCAGCTTATGCATCATAGCCTTAACAGTTTCAGTTCAGACATATTAAGAACACAAGCTCAGCTTATGCATCATAGAGTCGACAGGCTCAGCTTATGCATCATAGCCTCATAGGCTCAGCTTATGCATCATACCCTCACAGGCTCAGCTTATCCAAGCCATCTAGGTCGTATAACTTAGGACCTTAGTCCGACAACCATCAAACTCTGCCATCTGTCCGGCCCTTAGAAACACCTTTGTCTTACTAATCTGCATGTGACATATAAACAAACAAGTAAACATAAAAAAAATTAAAAAGGTAAATCCTAACTAAAACATCGGATGTAGGAAATAACCGCATCTACTAACAAATCCACATCAAACGGATCCCTTGTTCAAATCTGTGGATCCCTTGCCAGATAAAGCTCGTGATACATCTCATGAAACCCTAGATCTGCTCATCGAGCATCCCACAGAACAAACTAAAATCAAAAATACATAACAATCTATCTTTTCACTATTCCATATCTAAATGACCTAAATATCATAATTATCACACAACCATGACACTTATCAGTCCCAAAAATGAAGGAAAAGATCAAAATATAACAGAATAAAGTAAAATCAAAACTACAAAAAACAATTTATCCTTTCACTATGTCATATCTGAAATTAACCTAACTATCATCACCAAAAATACAAATTCAAATATCACAAAACTTTCAACATAATTTGAAATAACCGCATCTATCTACTAACAAATCCACATCAAGATTAAAGATAAATCAACATTTAGAACCTAACCTGAGTCGATTCATCACAAAACACATGCGAAAATCCTTCGTAAACCTCAGATTTTCACAAAACCATGACACATATCAGTCCCAAAAATGAAGGAAAAGATCAAAATATAACAGAACAAAGTAAAATCAAAACTACAAAAACAATTTATCCTTTCACTATGTCATATCTGAAATTAACCTAACTATCATCACCAAAAATACAAATTCAAATATCACAAAACTTTGAACCTAATTTGAAATAACCGCATCTATCTACTAACAAATCCACATCAAGATTAAAGATAAACCTAACCTGAGTCGATTCATCACAAAACACATGCGAAAATCCTTCGTAAACCTCAGATTTCGTCGTTCGAACATCCGTCAACCGCTTCACCAGAAAAGTAAGAATCACAAAAGAACATGGTAAGATATATAACACTCATTGCAACAACATCAGAACATCAAACGGATCCCTTGCCAGATAAAGCTTGTGATAGATCTCATGAAACCCTAGATCTGCTCATGAAACGGATCTGGTGATAGATTCAAACGGATCTGGTGATAGATCTCATGAAACCCTAGATCGCCGAGAAGAGAGAGAGAAGAGAGAGAGAAGAAGATCTGATGTTGTTTTGTGAGATGTGTGAGCATTGAGAGAGAAAGCATATGGTGATCCGTGTGAAGTCAAATGGACGGTCCCGATGTTGATCCGTGTGAGAAAGTAAAACATTTGGACGGCAGATGTATACCCTTGTAAAGGGTAAAAGGGTTTGTGTTTTCTTGTGCCTTAACAGTTGTACATTGTGCATTAAGTGTTTTTTCAACACCTTGTTCAATTACCATCTTGTCCTTCACATATCCTTATTAAAGTAGTATAGATATATATATATGTATATAATGTAAGTATCTATAGAAAACCCACTTTAATTTAGAAAACCCGGGAAACTCAAAGCTCCCGATGTTTTTTTTTTTGAAAAAAATTACACATGTTATATACATGTTTTTAAGGGTTTTGGGCAAAAAAAAAATCAAAAAAACGCCAAGTAGATATTTAAAAAAAAAACAAGTTTTGGTGTAACACATGTTACAAATATGTCAGATTAATGTAACATGTGTTACACCAAAACTTGTTTATTTTTTTTTTAAATATCTACTCGGCGCTTTTTTGATTTTTTTGCCCAAAACCCTTAAAAACATCTATATAACATGTGTATTTTTTTTCAAAAAAAAAACCATCGGGAGCTTTGAGTTTCCCGGGTTTTCTAAATTAAAGTGGGTTTTCTATGCATCCTTCCCCTGTATGTATGTATATATATATATATACATATAGGGAAGGGTTTGTTATGGGTCATTTTCTGAGCGTACATATCTTGATCAATATCCTGCTTCTAATTGTTTATTTGTGACCAGGATACTAGACGGGGATATTGCTAACATCCTGGGCGATATCCTGAGGTTGATTGAATTAACCACGTGCAGGTTAAAGGCTGGGGTTTGCTAACGGTCAGATGGACTTCATCTCCTCAAGACTCGGGCATGCTTGTTATGGGAAAGACGTTGAACCCGAAAGACTAGGTCTACAACGTTCGAGTGAGGAATATTCGTTGGATCCCGGTTATTTAGGATAGTTTGTTATATTTGTTTTACTATAAATAGATGGCGACGGATCAGATTAAGGCAGCAACTTTCACATTTTCAAACACTTTCTCTCTAGCTCTCTGCAAACACTACACACAAACACTTGTATTCAAATCACATTATAACACCTAGTTGATTCGCTCTACATCCTGCACTGTATCCTGAAGTTTAAAGCAATAAGAAGAACAAGGCAGCTGCGATTGTCAGCTCCCGAGGTTTTATGCCGGCGATCTAGATTGATCAAGGGCTTTCCTCATACATCACGTGTCAACCTTTACTTTTCTGCTCATTGTTTGATCACAGATATAGCTCTATATCTTGAGCCGTATCCTGAAACTGTTTTCGTAAATTAACAAACCAACATATTTCTTACAAAGTATTACTAGCACACTACCTCACAAAACTAATTTGATCACTTAATTGCTTAGGTAATTTTTGACCAAAACAATTTGGCGCCCACTGTGGGGCAAGTGGTGCTATTTTTGCTAAAAACTTTAGTAAAATCATTATTTGGTTTTCTCTTGTCAAAACTTTTTTCTAACTTATTTTCAATGGCTTCGAGATCAAATATGAGCTCCTCCACTATGTCCGCTACGACTTCTGCTACTACCGGTTTGGTGCTTCCACCACCTCCTCCAAGGATGCCAGTTTCTTCACAACCTCAGGATGTTATCCTTACTCGGAGTGTTCAGGGATCTGCTCCAGTTTTAGCCTCTAATGATGAAATTCTAACTTTATTTGGAAGTGTGTAGGAACAAATGAGGCAGCAACAGGAAACTAACCAAATGTTGTTAAGAGAAATACAACTCTTAAAAGCTAGCTCGAGTAGACCTGCTGAAGAAACTGTCACTCCTATACAGCCCAGGGTTTTGAACTTCAGTTCCGCAGTTTACAATGAGGATAACAGGGGGAATATCGTCCCAAGCCATTCTCAGAATCATACCCCTGAGATACCCTCCTAGGTCAGAATGTCGACTGTGAGGAGTTCAGGATATGCTTCAGGATATGGCCAAAATCCTCAGATCGGTAATGTGTCAAATAATAATATTCTTGCTACTAACAACAATGGGTCTTTGCAGGATGCAGGTGTGACGTCAACGTTTACCAGGGAGCTCCAGAAATTGAACGACATGATATCCAGTGTACCTGGAATGGTCCAGCCAATTCCGGAAGTATCCCAAGACAGCCACAGGGTATCCCGCTTTGCGTATCCAATCTGTGATGCTGAAATCCCAAAAAGATTTCAGACTCCCAACATGAAACTGTATGACGGGACTACGGATCCTGAAGAGCATATTGCCCAGTACAGGGAACGGATGGAAATCAATCCTATCCCTCCAGATCTCAAGGAAGCATGCTTATGCAAGGGATTCGGTTCTACCTTGACAGGATCAGCCTTAAAATGGCTGTTAAACGTCCCTCCTCACTCAATTACTTCGCTTGCTCATTTGGTTAATTTATTTAACAGTCAATTTTCTTGTAGTCGGAGTTTTGAAAAACTAACCAGTGACCTTTACATGATAACTCAAGGATCTCAGGAATCCTTGAGGGATTATGTGAACAAGTTCAGTCGAGAATCCTTGGATATCCCACATCTTGATGTTGCAACAGCTGTGCAAGCTTTTAAGATGGGGTTACAAAAGGATTCTCAGTTTTATCAGGATCTTGTAATGAATCCCTGCAGGAATCTCGACGAAGCTCGTAACAGGGCTTTGAGATATATCCGTTTGGAAGATGACAAGAAGATGCAAGAGAGGATGAATTCTACCTCAACCTACAAATCAACCAACAGGAAATCAGAATCCTCATATAAGCCATATCGCTCCAAGCCATATGGCAGAAATGACAACAAGAGAGTGAATGCTGTTGAAGACGAGGATCTTGAAGAATATCCTGACTTATCTGAATACTGCTTTTCTGTTAATATACTTGAGTTAATGTATGCTATGCAGGGTTTAGGGGACAAAGCTAGGTGGCCTCAAAAGAACCAGCAGAAAGCTGATTGGAAGGATAAATCCAAATGGTGTGCCTTCCATGAAGACTTCGGACATATGACCGAGGATTGCATTGCTTTAAGGAAAGAAATAAGTTACCTGTTGAGCAAAGGGTATCTGAAGGACTTGCTGGGATGAAAGAAAAATAAAGGGTAGGATCCCGAGAAGGATCCTGAACGAGCAGCATCACCCCCAGCAGATGCCAAGATAATTAACTTTATTTCAGGAGGATCCGACATTTGTGGGACTTCGTATTCGGCGGCTAAGAGACATGCAAAGGAAGCCAATAGTGAAAGGGTAGACAAACCAGTCAGGGTGACTACCCTCACAACTGATAAAGTGATCACTTTCGATAGTGATGACAGGGATACTGTTCAGGATCCTCACCATGATGCTTTGGTAATAACATTATATGTGGCTAACCATTTTGTACGCAGGATATTGGTGGACAACGGTAGTTCTGTGAATATAATTCAGCTGGACACATTGAAAAGGATGAATGTATCTCCGATGGACATTACTTCGAAGTCCACTGTGCTCGTTGGTTTCAGCGGAGAAGCTAGAAATACCGTAGGAGAGATAAAGTTACCAATATATGTTGAAGGGGTCAACTCGATACAACGCTTCTGTGTGATGGACTCCTTATCCTGCTATAACATAATACTAGGCAGGCCGTGGATCCATGACATGAAGGCTATGCCTTCGACTTATCACCAATGCATCAAGATTCCAACCCCTTGGGGGGTCTTCAAAGTTGACAGTGATCAGCAGGAGGCGAAGGAATGCTACACATCCTCGATGAAATCCTCGACCAAGCCTAATCCAGCATAGCAATTAAAGATGCGGGCCTGGGATACCTTGGAAGCTTCGGAGCAGGATGTGAAGAAAGTTATCCTGGATCAGGATAATCCTGATATCTCGGTGCTCGTCGGAACCAATATCCCTCGGGATATTGAAGAACAATTAACTGACTTTTTGAAGTGCAGGATGTCAACATTTGCATGGAAGCATGAGGATATGACAGGTATATCCAAAGACATTATTACTCACATGCTTGGAATTGACAGGTCGTTCAAGCCTGTTCAGCAAAAAAGAAGGAAGTTTGCTCCTGAGCGAAATATAATCATCCAAGAGGAAGTCGAAAGATTGTTGAAGTCCAAAATGATCAGAGAAGTCAAGTTCCCAAGATGGTTGGCAAATGTGGTCGTAGTGCAGAAGAAAAATGGGAAATGGAGAGTCTGTGTAGATTACACAGACTTGAATAAGGCTTGTCCTAAAGACCCATTCCCCCTTCCTCATATCGATGCAATGGTGGATGCTACTGCTGGGCATGAGATGTTAACGTTCATGGACGCATCCTCAGGATTTCAGCAGATTCAAATGGAGCCTTCGGACCAGGAGGATACAGCCTTCATGACACCAATAGGTATTTATTGCTATACTGCTATGCCTTTCGGTTTGAAAAATGCAGGTGCAACATACCAAAGATTGGTGAACATGATGTTCAAAGATAGGCTGGGGGACACCATGGAGGTATATATTAACGATATGGTGGTGAAATCTAAAAAGGCTGAGGATCACCTCTAGGATATCAAGGGAGCATTTGATATCCTGGATCAGTATAACATGAAGCTGAATCCTGCTAAGTGCCATTTCGGAGTGGGGGCAGGAAAGTTTTTAGGATATATGGTGACGAAAAGGGGGATAGAGGCAAGCCCGGAGCAGATTAAAGCTATCCTAGATATAAGATTACCCTCGAATATGAAGGATGTTCAACGGTTAACAGGACGAGTCGCAGCATTGAACAGATTTATTTCAAGATCCTCGGAAAAATGCAAGGAATTCTATGATATCCTCAAGAAGAATAAGAAGCTCGAATGGGGAGCAAAGCATGAAGCAGCCTTGCAGGATTTGAAGCGATATCTCTCGACTGCACCTCTATTGATGAAGCCTGAAAATGGTGAACCACTATCCCTATACCTCGTTGTATCAGGGAATGCTGTAAGTGCCGTTCTTATAAAAGACCATGAAGGTCAGCAATATCCTATCTATTATGTGAGTAATAGTCTATTAGATGCTGAAACTAGATATTCTCATTTAGAAAAATTGATATTAGCCCTAGTTATGGCATCGACAAAGCTTAGACATTATTTTGAGACACATAGGATCCATGTTAAAACCAATTATCCTGTTAAAAACGTGTTTAGGAAACCAGAGATGTCAGGTAGGATGGCCAAGTGGTCAGTGAAATTGAGTGCTTATGACTTAGTATATGAATCTAGAAATGCCATAAAGTCTGAGGCTTTAGCTGACTTTGTGGCTGATTTCAGTAGTGACATTCAAAATGAAGTAGATTTAGAAGTACATCAGCTAAGAGAAAACTTAGAATGCTGGACATTATATACTGATGGTGCATCCAATGTAAGAGGTGTAGGTTTAGGTATACTACTAAAATCGCCACAAGGGGACATATTACCCCAGGCTATTAGGTGTGAATTTCCTGCTACTAATAATGAGGCAGAATATGAAGCTTTAATTGCAGGATTAGAGTTGGCTAAGAATATGAATATCAAAAATTTGCAAGTGTGTGTTGACTCCTTGTTAATAACTAATCATTTTAATGGAAGCTATGCAGTTAAAGGAGAGAAGTTAATCGGGTATCTCGAAATTCTTAAAAAAAATTATCAGGATATTTCGATACTTTTACACTTGAGCAGGTACCAAGAGAAGACAATGCTGAAGCAGATGCCTTGGCAAATCTAGGATCATCGGTCAGGATACCGAAAGGAACCCGGATACCAATATTACATATCCTATATCCTGCGACGAATCCTCAGGATAAGGAAGTAATAAATATTCAGGATCCTGATGATGGCTATCTTGAGGAGGATCCTAAGTCCCGGATAGCTCCAATCATGAGATATCTCAAGCAAGGATACATCTCAAAGAATGAGAATCCTAAAGCCTTTAGGATAAAGGTATCACGATTCAGTATTATAAATGATGTGTTGTATAAGAAATCTCTTGCAGGACCATATCTGAGGTGCCTGGAGGATCTTGAAACCAAGGAAGTACTTCAGGATATACATGAAGGGGATTGTGGTAACCATACTGGGGGCAGGTCATTATTCTCAAAAGTATTAAGGACAGGATATTATTGGCCGACAATGAGGAAAGATGCCATAGAATATGTTCGAAGATGTGATGCATGTCAAAGACATAGTAACATACTGCATCAGCCTGCTGAACCATTATATCCTATTGTTTCCCCTTGGCCATTTATGAAGTGGGGTATGGATATAGTGGGAAAGCTTCCAAAGGCTCCAGGAGGGAAGGTTTTTATGTTGGCAATGACAGATTATTTCTCCAAATGGGTTGAAGCCGAGGCATTTGTCCAAGTCAGAGATCAAGAAGTGGTATCCTTCATAAAGAGAAATATCCTGACCAGATTCGGAGTACCAGCTGAGATAATCTGTGACAATGGTTCTCAGTTTATAAGTAAGAGGACTACTGACTTTTGCAAGAGTTGGGGAATCAATTACGTCTACTTCGGTACATCCTCAAGCAAATGGACAAGCTGAATCCTCAAACAAGATAATTGTCAACAACTTGAAGAAAAGATTAGGGGCCAAGAAAGGAAGATGGGCAGAAAAATTACCCTTTGTTTTGTGGGCTGATAGAACGACGGTAAAAAATGCAACTGGTCAAACCCCGTTTTCCTTAGTATTTGGAGCAGAAGCAGTGATCCCGACAGAAATGGTGATACCCACAGCAAGATCCAACCTCTGGAATCCTGAGCAGAATCCTAAAGTCCTATGCCAGGAGCTGGATACTATTGATGAGACAAGAAATGCAGCACGGCTAAGAATGGCGGCATATCAACAAAGGATATCCAGAACATACAACAAGAATATAAGGATTAGAAGGTTCAAAGTTGGAGATTGGGTGTTAAGAAAAGCTTTTCAGAATACTACCAATCCTGCTGATGGAAAGTTGGCTCCGAAATGGGAAGGACCATATGAGATTGAATCAGAATCAGGAAAAGGTGCATACCGACTCAAGGATATGGAGGGGGATATGCTGCCGAGATCTTGGAATGCTATACACCTTAAGCTTTATTTCAAGTGAGTTTATAATTTAATTTCTAACTCAGCAGGGTATGAATTCTATCTCTTTTAAATGTGTTTGGTTTAATTTATTCTTTGAAACCCAATACTGACTTAAGCATCGGAGGGGTGTTAGCCAAGCTAACACCCACCTTAGTTTTGAAATGTTTTGCAGTATATGATTCGGGATATAGCTCCAGGATACACACTCAGGATGCTTCGGAAGATTAGAGGATTGGCCCCCTCTCTCAAGTATAAGGGATCCTGATCCCTTCATAGTTTTAAAGGTATTCACCTTTCATCCGAATTGGGTTTAAACACCCCGCCTGGAGCGCAAGTTATTCGGGAATAGTTCAAGGTGGCGGGACCAGTCCATGTAAAAGTGGCTGACAATTTCGTTACTGTTGGCTATATCCTGAATCCTAAAGGTATATGAGGATTGATCACCCTCTCTCACGAAAGGGTATTTTCATACTCTCTAAGGTTTAAAGGTTTTCACCTTTCTAAGTCTTGGAGTTTATACACTCCCGCCTGTAGCGCACGAAAATTTGGGATTTTCCCCAGAACACAAGGGATTTATCTCCAGTACATTCTTGGGTTTTACCCCTGTAACACGAAAAATTGTCTATACAATTGGAACTGATATCCAGAAGATTTCTAAGTATTTGAAGACATTGTACACAGGGGACATTCCTACTGAGGCAACGGTGTAAAGTTTAAAGGATAAGGCTCGGACCTAATACACTAAGTGTCTCAAACAGGGGACATCTTCATTGGAAGAGTTGCAAAGGGATTGAAGTTTGAGAATAGGATTATACCCTATTCCTGGTATGATCTTTCCTTTGTAAATGCTAATTTTTGACAATACTATGTTTGACAAAAGGTTAAACATCCTGATTAGGATAAGTTGTCAGAATATATTTTCAAAATATATTTTTGAAATACTTTTCAGGATATTTGATTAAGATATTTGAAGCTGGTACTGGTTTGAAACTTTAGTCAAGCAAGTATCGTCAAAACAGGTTTTAAAATGGACTATCTTTTAATTTTCTCTAAAGATGATTGAATTTTTAGAAATTCTATTTTCATAATATATCACTGAGTATATTTTGCAAAACTAAGGTCTGTAATAAGAAAGACAGGAAGTAATAGCAAGAAAAATGAAAGATGAAATTATTGGAAATAAACGGTAATATATCACTGAGTATATTTTGCAAATCCAATCTGTGGAAGAAACATCCGATCGAATTAACCGATCGAATGGTCTAAAGACTGTGTTATCAAGAAAAGCACCGGAAGCTTTCAAAGCCGCAATGTCTGCATTATCAAAGGCACAGACTTCTTTCTCAGGATTTTTGAGAAGATTCTGTTGGGTAAAAGTCTCGGATGATTCACCGGTTTGGGAATGAGTCCTGGTGGCCATGGCAGATGAAGAAAGAAAGATTGATAAAAGATGAACAAGAAGTAGGGGATTACCTGGAGACTCTGTTGAAGATATCTGCTTTTCAAACAAGAAGAGAGAAGATATAGGGGCATTGTGGATCTCCATCGAGTTAACAGCGCGTTGGAGGTTATGATGTGATTTTGACCGTCGTCTAGGTTTAAATGCTTTAATTTATGAGATAAAATTTTTAAAATATATCCGTTGGATTGGTATACCAACAGATATATTTGGGGACAATTGTTATGGGTCATTTTCTGAGCGTACATATCTTGATCAATATCCTGCTTCTAATTGTTTATTTGTGACCAGGATACTGGACGGGGATATTGCTAACATCCTGGGCGATATCCTGAGGTTGTTAAATTAACCACGTGCAGGTTAAAGGCTGGGGTTTGCTAACGGTCAGATGGACTTCATCTCCTCAAGACTCGGGCATGTTTGTTATGGGAAAGACGTTGAACCCGAAAGACTAGGTCTACAACGTTCGAGTGAGGAATATTCGTTGGATCCCGGTTATTTAGGATAGTTTGTTATATATGTTTTACTATAAATAGATGGGGGCGGATCAGATTAAGGCACGCAACTTTCACATTTTCAAACACTTTCTCTCTAGCTCTCTGCAAACACTACACACAAACACTTGTATTCAAATCACATTGTAACACCTAGTTGATTCGCTCTACATCCTGCACTGTATCCTGAAGTTTAAAGCAATAAGAAGAACAAGGCAGCTGCGATTGTCAGCTCCCGAGGTTTTATGCCGGCGATCTAGATTGATCAAGGGCTTTCCTCGTACATCACGTGTCAACCTTTACTTTTCTGCTCATTGTTTGATCACAGATACAGCTCTATATCTTGAGCCGTATCCTGAAACTGTTTTCGCAAAATAACAAACCAACATATTTCTTACAAAGTATTACTAGCACACTACCTCACAAAACTAATTTGATCACTTAATTGCTTAGGTAATTTTTGACCAAAACAGGGTTTAAATGAGAACGCTAAATATTGCAAGAACCGTGAGAACGAATGAAAATACCACGAGAACTTGATCAAAAACAATTCAAATTCAAAATTTCTTTTTACACTTATCATTATTATTCGAATACAATATTAGAAATTAAATTTACACATTTAAATTTACATGTATTCGTAAATAAAGAAAATTTATACATGTGTAAGTTCGACATTTACACATGTGTAAATTTGTTGTATTTAAACATGTATAAAAAACTTATTAAGAGTGATTTTGAAAGCTGAGATGAATTATTTAAAGAGAAAATTCTTTTTCTAATGTTGTATTTTAATTATAGTGAGATTTGTATTGAAAAAATTGAATTTGATTGGTTTTCTCAGTCATTCTCACGGTTCTCGCAATATTTAGCGTTCTCAAGATAACTTTCCCTTATATACATATATATATATATAGGGTAAGGTTATTGTAAAAAAGGTTAAAAGTATGAGAAAGGTGAGAAATATTGTGGAGATGACATGTGTCCACAATAAGTAATTTTATCATCAATTCAATTAATTAAAAACTTCTCATAACCGCCACTTTAATTATAGGAACTGGATTTTTTTTAAAACATCTATATAGACGCCATTCAGTAACTATATAACACCAGTCAGCAAGTATATAACACCATTCAGTAAGTATATAACACCATTCATGGACTAAACATCTGATCGAAACATATAACACCATTCATAACAATATAGTACTCATATTAAAGATAAAAAAAACGCTTGTTATTATGGTGTAATTTTTTTTAAAAAAAGTTACGTATAAAAAGTTATTGATGTTTAAAAAAGACGGGGGGGGGGGGGGGAGTTACATGTGCATTAATGTTAGTTTCTTAATTTAAAAATGTTAAATTTACCTATATACCCTTAATCTAGAAAATTAATATGTTTAATAGTAAACATTATTTACAATTTTGCCATTATGATCTCAACCATTAGATCAAAGATCTAATGGTATAGATTCTTTCTTACCTTTCTCACAAAAACCCCTTTTTTACAAGAACCTCTACATATATATATATATATATATGTGTGTGTGTGTGTGTGTGTGTGTGTAGAGGAATGATCTGGAGAAAACACCCAAAAATGTGAAAACAGTGATAACGATTTTGGTGTTGACATGTGGCGTTGATGCTAACTTACACTAAGGGTAATTGTTAATAAACCCATGCACATGTAAGTCACATGCATATTCCACCAACCTTTTTAAACTCTCGTAACTTTTCCATACTAAATTATTTTTTTTTTTTAAAATACACCATAAAATCTGAGTGTTTTATTATCTTTCCAATGAGTATACTATTGTTAAACTTTTGAAATAAAAAAAAAAATACATGAACTGTGTGTTCAAATAAAATCGCCATAAAAATACCCAATTCAAAAAAACGACATGAAATTAACTAGGTTAGAATCCCGTGTATTACACGGGTTGAATAAATATAATTTTATATATTAAGTAATAAAATAGTTACACCTTTTAGAAACTCGTGTATTGCACAATTTGAATAAACACGTGTCTTACATGAATAATGTAATCCGTTAGCACATTTAGTCATCAAGATGGGTTTTCTAACAAAATGAACTTTGAGGTAACTATTTACTTATTGTAACATCTCACTCTATTTTTTATTAGGTTAGAGAGTTGTTTATTACATGGTTTATAACATTTTACTTTGTTTTTTATTTATGATAAGGTTAGAAACTTACGTATTACCTGATGTTGGATAATTAGTAGAAAAAAAGAAAAGAAATGTTTTAGTAAAAAATATTAAACATACAAGAGATAAGCTGGTTATTATGATTTAGTATTATTATTTCATTGGAGTGTAAAACGGGATAATGAGATACTTTATTAGAAGTAGGATTCTAAACACACCACATGTATAAAAAATATATATGTTCTACACGTATTGAATAAATCCTTTTAACGAAACAGTTGATTAAAATAAATATTTTTTAGTTTAATATGTGATTATTAGTTATCCTTATCCTTATCATCAAAATATAAAAAACAATTAGAACTACCAATTAAATAAAATCTTTATCTTTATAAATATTTTAAACGCCATTTTTTTAGATTTTAATAATTAATATATGATTATAATAATTAATATATTATCATCAGTTATCTTTGTCTTTATCATTAAAATCTCTTCTACAAATTTTAAATTTAATATTATTAATAATTGACTTTCCATAATAAATATTTAGAAAAATAATTAAGACCGCCTCATAGAGCGTCATGTGTCCTTCACATGGTTTCTTTTATTATATACTAGTAGTAAGCCCCGTGTGCAAACACGGGTGGTTTTTAGAAAACCATGCGTAACACATTTTAATAGAAAGTAAAAAGATTATTTTAAAAAGATTCTATATTACAAATTCAGGCATTAATTTTTAGAAAACCATGCATAACACATTTTAAACACATTTTAATTACCATAGAAACATGTGAATTAGGATATTCAAATAATTGAGCTGACTTCACATGAATAGCCATTACTCCATTTCAATCTAATCTTCAAACCAATTTTAAGACCCTCAACTATAAACATAGATTATATCCTTAACATTCGATGTACAAAGTATTTCACCAAAAGAAAAAGAACAATTTTAAAAGACATGAATACTTGTCGTTACAACTCTTCAGTTTCAGTTGAAATCCCACACCGGCACCGTTTTGTCCTTACGAAACTGTCTACATCTGACCCAGGATCATTTATAAAACACACATGCTCATGGTCTTCTTCAAACAATGGTTGTAACGCAACGTCAGATTGACCAATATCTTCATTTGTGTGGTTGGCCATTTGTTTCTGTATATCCTCCCTTGTATGATGAAATGCATCTTCATCAGCCATTTGTTTCAGTTATGTCCCAAATATATTAATAGCAATATACAAAACAGGTTTCAGTTGATAAACTTAAAAGTAATACAATTTTGCATAAACAAAACTTCCAACTGTAGTAAAAAACTAAATGTATGAAAATAGAAAACTAATTTACCTAAAAGTTAAACCACTGTTTGACCAAAGTCTGTTTGAGCAAAAGTATGTTTTGACTAAAGTTTGTTTGACCAAAGTCTGTTTTGGCCAAAGTCTGTTTGAACAAAGTCAAACCAATGTTTGACCAACGTCAAATCTGTGACACCTGTGTCACTCCAACCATCAAACAAATATCAAACCAATGAAATATTGTATTTCATGCTATGGATTTGTATAAATATGTGTATCGTTCGCACATATTAATTCTTGTTCGATTTCGGGCTTTAAATCGCTTTCTGGAAGGTTATACGCGATCTGATGCGTAAAAATAACCAGTTTAATGCAACAAACACTTTGGAACAGTGACATAGGCTTAACATACCTTAAATAACCCTTACATAACTTAGAAATAAGTTTTGGATGGTTTGGTATGCCGAAATCAAGTTTATTCGCTTACAGGGACTAAATTCGACAAACTGCGAAAGTATGTCAATTTGTACTGCAACAGACCTTCCGGAACTTGATCATAAGTTAAACACACCCTAAATATCCTTTACATAGCTTAGAAATAGGCTTTGAGGTGTTCGGTGTGCTAAAATAAACTTTATGCCATTCAGGACTAAAAGCGTCAAAAAGTGCATACGTTTGCATTTTCGTGCATATCTTACGTTCTAAATATATCCGGACATCCAAAAATTTATGTAATCATTAAAATATTTTATTTTAGTGATTGGCATGATAAAATTGCATTCGTCGCGTAATTTGGATCGTTTTTGCGTTCATTATGATTTCCGTCGTAATTAACCGAACAACGCAACCGTACGACCAAACGAACCGACATCCGAGATGTTTTGAGCATATTTTAAGATACCTATACAATAACTTTATTTTAGAGCATTGAAATAGGGTTAACGGGACTTAAAAGTGCAAAAAAAATCAAGTTTTACAAGTGCAGGGGCCATTTTTGAAATTTCTGACTAGATTCAATGAACCTAGTCCAATTTTGAAGGGTTGATGGTTTTAACCCAGGGTTTTGCAAAACCATGGGTTGGTATTTAATAGTTTATAAAATACTATGGGCCATTCTAGGGGTGCCCATGGTATTACAAAACCATGGGCACATGTGTACGGTTGAGATTAAATCACGTTTTTCGACGAACGATCTTAACGGTTCAAGGAAAACTATAAATACCCCTTACCTTTTCACTTACAAACCCACATTTGATCTGAGTTTTTCTCTAAGTGGTTGTGTTTATACACTTCCTACCTGAGATTACTTGGAATCAAATCTTGCGGGGACCCTTTGTAAGTGTTCTTTCGTGCTTTTCTTTCGTTTTAGCGTTAAAGTCAAACTGCGTTTGACTTTCTGCTTTGACCAGTTTATGGTCAACACGAAGTTCGTTTGAACTTCATAACGTGAGCGTAATCACGATGGTTATAGTCCCTAGTGACTATACCTACTGATTACCACGTTATCTAGGCTCAGTGACGAGTCGTAGTTTCGGCCAAAATGCGTTTTCTCGCGTATTTTGTAACCAAACTACTCTAGGGTATCAAAACCGTTTGTTTTAATACCAAACCTGTTTTCTAACTTTACTAAACATGTTCTAGCGTGTTTAGCTCGTCGCTTTTAGATTTGTGCTTGTTTAGGGTCGTAAAGGTAAGCGATCTAATCAATCGCTTATACTTTCGAAGCCGACCCATTTGGTCAATCATTAGGATCCGACCAAACACTTTAGGTGACCATAGTTGTATAGGGAATAATCTTCCGAGGTTATACCTTATGGTCACATCGTTTAAGTAGTTGTGTGATAAGTAGTTCTTATGCCTCAGGTAAATTACCAAAATGCCCTTTTTGCGCATAAATTCATTTTAAGCATATGTGACATAATTTTTGACATCTAAACTGATTTGGCAACATTGTTAAACATGTTAAGGCATATCTTTCTTGTCATAGGACTAGTTAGGCGTTCCGAATGCGTTTTACGCAAACGACGCGTTAAAGTGGCATAAGCTACCTAAACGGGTCGTAATGGGTCAAAAGCACTTAGGATAGGTTTCGTTTTAGTACGTAGGCTTTGTTAAACCATATTACATAAGTTCCCATACTTATTTGGTTTACGAACCCTCGTACTACCCGATCCTCCGATGGGTCCGTTTATTAATGTAGATACCTATATTAGGTGTCGTTTGATTCCGTGATCTTCTAGGTTTGCTTGGTGGTTATCCTAGGACTTCTAAGTAATCTCAAGTGAGTACATAGACCCCTCTTTTACTGTTTTTCAAACATTTTGGGGTGAAACACATGTGCCTACTTGTTACTTTCATGATTTCATGCTTTTATATCATATACTTGCTATGTTCACTAGTACACTATTAGTACATGATTTTATTACGTTTTTGCTATGTATGCCCATTGTGTGCATATTTAGTACATCGTTTTACATGACATTTTATGCTATGTATGTTTATCATACTTAGTACATTTTACATCACATGCTATGTATGCCCATTGTGTGCATATTTAGTACATCATTTTACAAGACATTTTATACTTTGTATCATGCTATGTATGTCCACCCGTCGCATACTTAGTACATTGTTTGTGCATTCTTACCTATGGTTTGGTTGTTACATATTTCACTTGCCATACATGAGATTTTGTTTACACATTACTTGATTGACATTTGACAACGGTTTAGACGTGGGCAATTTACATTGGTGGTTTATGTGGGTAAGTGATTTGAGTAACGAGACGTGTGTAATGTGATACAAGCATGGTGGATATGCCGCTGGTACTTCCTATATATAAGTGCTTGTATTATATTACATGGCGTAGCGTTATTTAAATCATTCATTTGGATTTATACATTGTTACACAAATAACATATTTTTCACAAGACATTGTTTTACAAAATAGTTTGTTTTATACAAACTCATTTTTCACTTGGTTATTCATTTAACCTTACATCATTCTTTTAACTATACATATCTATCATCGATTTTCAAACATTTTATAAAAGCAAACACTTAAACTGGATTCATGACAAGTTTTTGGTTAAACATTTTCTTAAACCTAAGTCATGAATCCTGTTTTTCATAAAACCTATGTACTCGCCGGCATTTTTATGCTGATGTATTTTCACATGTGTTTCAGGTACAATAGTTGATGATGTTTGATGATGATATTGATGCATGCTCACATAGGATTGGACGAGGCCTTAGTGACATTAAAAGATGCAAGACTAGTTAATTTTTGTTATGTTTCTTTATTGTTAAGACATTGTAACTCATTTAATTCAATAAAACAAAATTTGTTTAATCCATGGTTGTGAAACAATGATTCTGTTACAACACTCCCCGACGTTTCCGCCACGTTTTGTTGTTTTACGTGGTCGGGGTGTGACAGAAAAGTTGGTATCAGAGCCAATGGTTATAGAGAATTAGGTTATTAGTAATGCTTTGACGTAGACTATAACCTTCCTAGGACCCTAACGCAAGTTTACTTGCGTTTAGTCATAAAACAATACCGTCACTTATCCTTAGGTGACAACCACAACAAGAACATAAATTTGATCTGCTTTGAAAACTAATCATCTGTTCTAGGATGATTGATTACTAGGTTTTGAACCCTTTGTTATAAGGTTTCGAACCCTTTAAGTTTTCAAAATTCCGTCAAAGTTTGGGTCTAAATAATGTGAACATGTGCAAACTGGAAGAGTGGGTACCTGTACCCTGAGTTTTCTGTCTAAGGCTAGAGTGTTCGTACAAATCCGCAGTATCGGACCAGTCACTCTTACCTGGGAACTCTTGGGGTGAGTGTCCACTTATAGGCGATCATGTCTTCACGATACATTATGGGGACCTATTTACTTTGATTCAGCCTTTGTATGTCGTTTTTTTGCTTCGTGGTTCAAACAAATGACCATCACCCATGCTCTTGGTCGGTAATTTCCTATTCTTACCCAATGCCATTTCACTTATTTCTCTCTCTTGTTTCCCTTTTAGAATGCCTCCACGACGCGACAATCAGATACCTAATGAAGATCTGGCAGCTATTATTACGCAACAAATGACTGCTGCAATCCCGAACATCGTTGCTCAATGCAACCAAGCTCTCAACAACAATAATGCCCCTTGCAACTTCAAGACGTTCAACTCAGCTAAGCCATCAAAGTTTTCTGGGTCTCAAGGAGCGACTGCACTTCTGCAATAGTTCGAGAGTCTAGAGAGCACCTTCAGACATGTTCAATGCCCAAACGAGCGAAAGGTAGATTTCGCATCTAGTGTCTTTGAAAGCGGGCTTTGACATGGTGGAATGGTGTAATGAGAGATAGGGGTGCCGATGTGGCACTAGCTCAGACATGGGAAGAGCTTCGAGCTCTAATGATGAAGGAATTTTGTCCTCGTCATGAGATCAGGGCCTTGAAAAGGGAATTCGACGATCTTAAGCAAGACAGCGGTGAACATCGAGCCTACACCAATCGATATGAGGAGCTGAGCCTGTTGTGTCCTTCCATGGTTACGCCTTTGGATAAGGCGATCGAGAAATACATTGATGGTCTCCCTGACTCAGTGCAGGACATTGTTACTGGTAGTAATCCTACCACAGTTAGACAGGCCATCGAATTATCTGCTACCCTAACTGAATCTCAGATCAGGAAACGTAAGCTTTTCCGAAAGGGTGACAAGAAACCGGTCGAGGAATCGAAACCAATCGAGGAATCAAAGACCATGGATGAACAGACTGGATCCCCTAAGAAGTCAAAGAAGCGAAAGGCTTCTCAGAACTTCGCCATGGTTACTCACAATGATCAAGCCGTCCTCAACCAACCAGCTCAACCTCCTGCAAGGAAACCTTATGCCGGTACTGCACCGATATGCAACAAATGTAATGCACACCACTTAGCTCACCTACAGTGTCGTTTGTGTGCATCATGTGGGCGACTCGGTCACCTGGGAAATGCTTGTCGATTTACCACAAAACAAGGTGGTCCAAACCAACCTCAAGTAAATCCTGCTCAAGCTCGTTTTCCCCCAGGATCTTGCTTCAACTGTGGCGAAATGGGCCATTTCTGAAGAAATTGCCCAAAGCTTGCTAATGCGAATCCAGCGCAGGGATGAGCATCGGACCGACTAGAAGACAACATTGTTTAGAAATAATCAAGCCTTATTTATTATTTTCTTTTGTTGTCAAGGTCCATGGAATAGTTGATTGTTGTTTATAAATAAATCTTTTTATTTTACATTGCAATGTGCAAATGTGATGGCATGTATAAACAATGTATCCCCTTCAATACCAACAATCAAGGAGCCGTAATCCTTGAAGAACAAACTACCCCCAAAATCCTTCCATTTTATAATCTCTTGCGTTTTCCCAAATACCCGTTTCCTTCAAGGAAACGAAGTACAAGGCGCAAGTTACAACTCTATACGAATACCTAAAGTACCACTATAATTTCTTAATAGGGTACCTAACGGTATTTCCGTATATCCTAAATTTTTCGTACCTTAATTCCAATATTGCGTTTTCTTGGAAACGAAATCGAGTTTTTGGTAGATCATTCTATCTTTATAGATAGATTCTTGAAAATGATTAAGTGCCAAATGAAATCCACGGATTGGATTCCTGGTGTGCTTTAAGTATCCGCGTCCAAAGATAACAAATTAAAAATAAAATTAAACAAATTATGTGCTTATGTGCTCCCTTTTTGTGTTTTTGTGATCCAAATTTTTTGTTATCCAAATCCTCGTAGAATCTTCCATATCTTCGTATAAGGGATTCATAGTAGGATATCAAAAGGTGCAACCTTAAATCCTTAATGGGCTTCAACGTTATAGTTAAAACCCTTGGATTGTAAAGTACTATTCCAAAGTTAAAGACATCCTCCGTTGATGTAGTTAAAGATTCCTATTGGGTAGTTTAGTTAAAGAGGCCCTCTGGTGGTCTAGTTAAAGAGATCATTCGTTGATCTAGTTAAAGAGATTGGTTCGGCAATCTAGTTAAAGATATCATGCGTTGATATAGTTAAAGAGGCCCTCTGGTGGTCTAGTTAAAGAGATCATTCGTTGATCTAGTTAAAGAGATTGGTTCGGCAATCTAGTTAAAGATATCATGTGTTGATATAGTTAAAGAGGCCCTCGGGTGGTCTAGTTCAAGAGATTGTTTGTTAATCTAGTTAAAAAGATCCTTTGGTGACCTAGTTAAAGAGACTCTATTGAAGTCTAGTTAAATCACCACAGGATTATTCGTTTGATCTTTTCAACTTCATGTTTCAAGCCCTCACAAGTTTCCTCTAAATAAATTTCGGGACGAAATTTCCTGAAGTAGGGTAGACTGTGACACCTGTGTCACTCCAACCATAAAACAAATATCAAACCAATGAAATATTGTATTTCATGCTTGGGATTTGTATAAATATGTGTATCGTTTGCACATATTAATTCTTGTTCGATTTCGGGCTTTAAATCGCTTTCTGGAAGGTTATACGCGATCTGATGCGTAAAAATAACCAGTTTAATACAAAAAACACTTTGGAACAATGACATAGGCTTAACATACCTTAAATAACCCTTACATCAATTAGAAATAAGTTTTGGATGGTTTGGTATGCCGAAATCAAGTTTATTCGCTTACAGGGACTAAATTCGAAAAACTGCGAAAGTATGTCAATTTGTATTGTAACAGACCTTACGGAACTTGATCGTAAGTTAAACACACCCTAAATATCCTTTACATAGCTTAGAAACAGGCTTTGAGGTGTTCGGTGTGCTAAAATAAACTTTATGCCATTCAGGACTAAAAGCGTCAAAAAGTGCATAAGTTTGCATTTTCGTGCATATCTTACGTTCTGAATATATCCGGACATCCAAAAATTTATGTAATCATTAAAATATTTTATTTTAGTGATTGGAATGATAAAATTGCATTCGTTGCGTAATTTGGATCGTTTTTGCGTTCATTACGATTTCCGTCGTAATTAACCGAACAACGCAACCGTACAACCAAACGAACCGACATCCGAGATGTTTTGAGCATATTTTAAGATCCCTATACATTAACTTTATTTTAGAGCATTGAAATGGGGTTAACGGGACTTAAAAGTGCAAAAAAAAATCAAGTTTTACAAGTGCAGTGGCCATTTTTGAAATTTCTGACTAGATTCAATGAACCTAGTCCAATTTTGAAGGGTTGATGGTTTTAAGCCATGGTTTTGCAAAACCATGGGCTGGTATTTAATAGTTTATAAAATACTATGGGACATTCTAGGGGTGCCCATGGTATTACAAAACCATCGGCACATGTGTACGGTTGAGATTAAATCACGTTTTTCGACGAACGATCTTAACGGTTCAAGGAAAACTATAAATACCCCTTACCTTTTCACTTACAAACCCACATTTGATCTGAGTTTTTCTCTAAGTGGTTGTGTTGATACACTTCCTACCTGAGATTACTTGGAATCAAATCTTGCGGGGACCCTTTGTAAGTGTTCTTTCGTGCTTTTCTTTCGTTTTAGCGTTAAAGTCAAACTGCGTTTGACTTTCTGCTTTGACCAGTTTATGGTCAACGCGAAGTTCGTTTGAACTTCATAACGTGAGCGTAATCACGATGGTTATAGTCCCTAGTGACTATACGTACTGATTACCACGTTATCTAGGCTCAGTGACGAGTCGTAGTTTCGGTCAAAATGCGTTTTCTCGCGTATTTTGTAACCAAACTACTCTAGGGTATCAAAACCGTTTGTTTTAATACCAAACCTGTTTTCTAACTTTACTAAACATGTTCTAGCGTGTTTAGCTCGTCGCTTTTAGATTTGTGCTTGTTTAGGGTCGTAAAGGTAAGCGATCTAATCAATCGCTTATACTTTCGAAGCCGACCCATTTGGTCAATCATTAGGATCCGACCAAACACTTTAGGTGACCATAGTTGTATAGGGAATAACCTTCCGAGGTTATACCTTATGGTCACATCGTTTAAGTAGTTGTGTGATAAGTAGTTCTTATGCCTTAGGTAAATTACCAAAATGCCCTTTTTGCGCATAAATTCATTTTAAGCATATGTAACATAATTTTTGACATCTAAACTGATTTAGCAACATTGTTAAACATGTTAAGGCATATCTTTCTTGTCATAGGACTAGTTAGGCGTTCCGAATGCGTTTTACGCAAACGACGCATTAAAGTGGCATAAGCTACCTAAACGGGTCGTAATGGGTCAAAAGCACTTAGGATAGGTTTCGTTTTAGTACGTAGGCTTTGTTAAACCATATTACATAAGTTCCCATACTTATTTGGTTTACGAACCCTCGTACTACCCGATCCTCCGATGTGTCCGTTATTAATGTAGATACCTATATTAGGTGCCGTTTGATTCCGTGATCTTCTAGCTTTGCTTGGTGGTTATCCTAGGACTTCTAAGCAATCTCAAGTGAGTACATAGACCCCTCTTTTACTGTTTTTCAAACATTTTGGGGTGAAACACATGTGCCTACTTGTTACTTTCATGATTTCATGCTTTTATATCATATACTTGCTATGTTCACTAGTACACTATTAGTACATGATTTTATTATGTTTTTGCTATGTATGCCCATTGTGTGCATATTTAGTACATCGTTTTACATGACATTTTATGCTATGTATGTTTATCATACTTAGTACATTTTACATCACATGCTATGTATGCCCATTGTGTGCATATTTAGTACATCATTTTACAAGACATTTTATACTTTGTATCATGCTATGTATGTCCACCCGTCGCATACTTAGTACATTGTTTGTGCATTCTTACCTATGGTTTGGTTGTTACATATTTCACTTGCCATACATGACATTTTGTTTACACATTACTTGATTGACATTTGACAACGGTTTAGACGTGGGCAATTTACATTGGTGGTTTATGTGGGTAAGTGATTTGAGTAACGAGACGTGTGTAATGTGATACAAGCATGGTGGATACGCCGCTGGTACTTCCTATATATCAGTGCTTGTATTATATTACATGGCGTAGCGTTATTTAAATCATTCATTTGGATTTATACATTGTTACACAAATAACATATTTTTCACAAGACATTGTTTTACAAAATAGTTTGTTTTATACAAACTCATTTTTCACTTGGTTATTCATTTAACTTTACATCATTCTTTTAACTATACATATCTATCATCGATTTTCAAACATTTTATAAAAGCAAACACTTAAACTGGATTCATGACAAGTTTTTGGTTAAACATTTTCTTAAACCTAAGTCATGAATCCTGTTTTTCATAAAACCTATGTACTCGCCGGCATTTTTATGCTGATGTATTTTCACATGTGTTTCAGGTACAATAGTTGATGATGTTTGATGATGATATTGATGCATGCTCACATAGGATTGGACGAGGCCTTAGTGACATTAAAAGATGCAAGACTAGTTAATTTTTGTTATGTTTCTTTATTGTTAAGACATTGTAACTCATTTAATTCAATAAAACGAAATTTGTTTAATCCATGGTTGTGAAACAATGATTCTGTTACAACACTCCCCGACGTTTCCGCCACGTTTTGTTGTTTTACGTGGTCGGGGTGTGACAAAATCACTGTTTGACCAAAGTCAAACCACTGTTTGCAAAAAAAAGGCAACCACCGTTTTCTCCACAAAACACTATTTTAACCCAACAACGGTTTCAAACATCATCAATAGTGGTTCGATTTTAAGATCAATACTGAATTCATATCAATTAGGGGGTAATTGTTAGTGATTCCGCTCTTGTGACTTTTTGATTTTGCTTGAATGTGGTTGTCGACTGTTGCATCTGATTAAAAGACATTAAAACTAATTGAAAGGCCCAATCATACGTGTTTTGTCACACCCCGAATTTCCACGTGTCACCGGTGGGCCCGGTGGGGGATTATCGTGACGTAGTTGATATCATCATTGCCAAACAACACAAATTATAATGCACAGCGGAAGCAATAAAAATAGATTTACTTCAACCATCAAATGTAATATCTAAGTATCACAAGTAGTTGAAATAGATCCACAGGCGGATCGAAATAAAAAGGAGAAAATTTTTCAACAGATAAATGCATCCCAAAGTTTGCGAGACTCTATGATGCTAAGGAGAAGCCAGCCTATTCCGTGTAGATCCTGCACTTAATCTTTTTGGGGAAAATACGTCAGTTTGCACTGGTAAATACAATTTAACCGACTCATTTTGAAAAGGTTTAAAAAAATTGATTTGAATGCACAAGGCACAAAACATTTTATAACTTGGGAATAATTAATCAAAGTTAAACTTGTAGAAGAATTACATGTTCGTTATGCGTTCAGTCGCCCGGGTCGTGCCGGGTTTAAGGTTAATTGACACACCACTCAGTATAAGTCTGCGGCGGGAAGCCAACGTTTATACCTTAATATATATGGACACATTACCGGGTGTACGCCTACACCCGGGTGTCAAAGTCGTGGCCATTTCTTAAAATGATGCCAAGGATATCCGGGACATGGTCATTAAGCTCCCAAAGGCGTAAAACAAACAAAACCAGTTTTCAAACGGGTCACATTGATAATACCCAACTACTAATGAGTTAGGGTCAATTGCCCGACCAAGCGGTATTTTATATACCGTACCCCCAAGCCCATATAAGGGAAAATAAGTTAAAAGTATTTACCTGAGCAAGTACAAACCACAAAAGCAAAATGCAAGTGTCTTTTACCGGGCTCCTATTCTGGAACGAAGGTTTATAATAACCTATTAGAATCCTAACGGGTCTTTTAACATAGCCTAAGCTTAGACCGGTTAGTTTCGAAGGATAAACATGGTTTAATCGCGAGGAAAGCGAAAACCGAAAAGGAATGTGACTTAGACCCTACAAGCTTAGATACTTGTATGACATGGGTAAACTAAACACGTTCTGAATTTAGAGACTAAGATGATACGGTTTGACCCGCTTCGGCTAATGTGCATAACTTTTCACATATGCCGATCCGAACGCGAAAGTGCGCAACGGGTAACCATATAAATCATATACAAGTTTCCTGAGATTATATGCACCAATTATGTTGTAATATCAGTAAGATATGTCCTATTATGCCCCAAATGATTTTGAACTCCAATTACGCCCCATAAGGGCATTTTGGTAATTTTACATAAGCTTAAAAGGTTAAAACCGGAAATCTGAGTTCTCAACTTTAGTTTACTGTTATAATATGAAATTTTACAAAATATATCAGTAGGTATTAGACCTTATGTATATAAACTAGTTTTAACATATACTATGTCGTAAAAATGCCTAAAAAGGCGATTTGGAGCCATTTCCGGGTTTTAAAAGAAAAGCTGATATTTTTATAATTCCAGAAGGCTCAAAATAATATATTTAACATAACAAATCAGTAGAAAAAGGTTTGGGGTCAAAAGGTTATATAAAACTCATTTTATGGTCTAAAAGGGCAAAACCGGCATAAGCCGAATTAAGCTTAGAACCTTATGTTATGCTCAGCCTGAAAATAAATAAAAATCTTTAAAATTCCCAAAATATTATTATATAACAGTGGGTATAAAGTTTTGATATAAAATTTGGGTTTAGGTAGGTTACATGCTAATTACGCTAACTATTTACTAAGAAAGCTTCTATTTACGCTAATGAGCATAACTCCTAATCTAGACCTCAAACTGATGTAAAATTTTGGGGACAAGTCTATAATTCAGTAACTAAGATGTCTACCCTTTTATATTTTCAAAAATCATGATTTATGGACATCTAGGCATAATGGTCAACATATGGGCATTTAACGGAAACATGCATACGATCAAGATATCTAATGAACCAAGTTGTATAATCACAGGAGGATATACTAACATGTTATTAGGTCCAAAAGAAGCTCTAAGGCAATCTTAATCTAGACTAAAACGGGTCAGAACTGAAAGTCAAAGCGAAAGTCAAACTATGCGACTTTCGGTTCCAAACCGGGTTTAAACAGAAAATTGTCGAGTTGAACATGTTGGAACATGTTCTTACATTATTTACCACGTTATATTAATGATAAAACAGGTTGCATGCATCCTACATTGCTAATTATAAGTTAATTTGAATTTAAGCGTTCTGTTGACTTTTTATAGTTAGCTTTGACTCGACAATTGACATGCTTAAAGTGGGAATCTGGAAATACCCTTTTAAGGGTTTGTTACCCACATAATTACCTACTTAAAGGTACTTTTAATTCGTGATTTGACAGAGCACATTTTAATTAATCACGAAGTCAAACCTTAATTACGACGGTTTGACTTTTAGCTAATTAACTAAGCTAAAACGAATTAGGAAGGGTTAAGGACACTTACAAGAGTCCTAATTAGGATTAGGGACTTAAAGAAAGTTGGTTGCTGTCCAGGAAAGCTTCAGAGAGTCTTGAACCAAAGTCCCCAAATGAGCAAATGAAATGGTCACCACCTCAAGCTCTTATATAGTGAACTAAATGGTCCAAGATTATGACAAGCAACTCTACAAAGGTTGGGGGATCACCCCAGGTGTCCCTAGAGGGCTAAATACTGCCTAGCAAGCCCCTGATTTCAAAAACCATCGTTTTAAGTCGGTGTAACGGGCTGGACAGGCAGCTGTCCATTCTCTGCTGCCAGCGACTGCCTTACGGACCGTAAGCTTAAGGCCTTGCGGTCCGTAAGCATCTCTTGCGGACCGTATGCCGAAATGGCTACGGTCCGTAACCGACCCTTGCTGAAAGTGCCCAGGTACCCTCCTTACAGACCGTAAGCCTAGGGCCTTGCGGTCCGTATCCGATGGGCAGAGGACAAAAATTTTTAGAATCTTCAAGTCTTGACCATGCAACCTCGTGAATTCTGAACTTCATGTTAACTTTTCCAGATGTGGGGCCATTTTGCTCAGCCATTGCATGCCTAGCATGCTCTTACAATTTTGGCCTCTTGCAAAGGATTAAATTGACGGAAATTTCAAAGTTTCAAGTCTTTGGATCCTCTTAAGGTTTGAACAAACTAAATAACCATTTTTGATTCCTATTTATAAGGATTTTATTTAGTATTCTCAGTAGTAACAAGCCTATTAATCCGAAGTCCTTAATAAAGATGGAACTTTATTTATTTGGAAACAACCGGTTATCATATAAGATGATTATCAAATGATTTAAGGATCTTGGGATTTATAAAAATTCGGGTCGCTCAGAGGTGATTTAATAACATGTCGCCCTTGGGTCGTTCAGAGGTATTTTAAATAACATGACGCCCTAAAATCCTACCAAACATCTTTTATTTAATCCGGTTTTTCTGACACGTCTGTCTCTCATGACACGTGTCTTTATTCTAATGGACAGGAATTTTCGAGGTGTTACATGTTTGATATACCGGCTGCATGTGACCGACCCACTAACTTTTAAGGCCCAATTAAAATCCATATATTAGAAGTGTTGTCGGCTGCATCACATGCTCATGTTGATTTGTTAGTTGTCGGCTGCATCACATATTAATTCATTAGTTTACGACCCAATCAAAAAGTGTTATACATAATCAAATGTTATAAATAATCGGTCCTATCATCATCAGCCATCTTATACATAGGCCCAATCAAATGTTTGTATCATTTGAAATGTCGGTTTAGTGGGGTGTATGATTTGCCGCCCACTAGTTGAAGGCCCAATGAGAATAAATCAGACATAAAAGTTTGTCGGCACAAGTGATTAAAGTCAAATAAAAATTGTTGTTGAAAATATTGAACATTGCGGCCCAATCATAGTTGCCGGCCCATGTGCGGTCGGTTGGTCAAATAGAATTTAATGTGCATGAATAAAAAAGAATATTAATAATCAGTTCAATAAGCATTAGGTTTACTTGCGGCCCAATGAAAATTGATTTGATAATAGTATTGATGTTGTTGGCCCAATGAGTTTCTTACTTTAAAAAATGATTGTCAGTCAAAATTGTTTTGAATTGATAATTCCATCCCAATCATATTTTTTTTTACATTTGATGTTATCGACCCAACCATATGTTCATGTGATTACATTGTTCATTTGTTGATTGTGACAAGTTCATTTGTTGAAATCAAAAGGTGATACAAGGTGTTTCTCAAGCATCGGATACTCGCACGAGCGAATCCCCACCCGATCTATTGTCGCCTGATCTTTGCTACTAAATCGAATAATCTTTTGATTGTGTGAATTTTTGTATTGATTGAAAATCCGTCATTGTAAATCTTTTAAATCCAAAACATGGGTTCTGAGATTTATATAACACTGAACAAATTTGATAATTTTACAGGTATCAAGGGAGAATCAATTGGAGAGTTGATCAAAAGGTATGTCAAGTTATACTTAGATATGAAGCGTTTGAACATTAGCAAAATGGATGAGACGTGGGTTGACAAATTGGCAAACGCTTTACCGCGTGATGAGTGGGGTACATATTTGTCGGTGTGGAAAAATAGTTTTGGATATTTTGGATTCAATTTGAGCACGTTCGTCGAGAAGATTCAAGCTCAAGAACTTGAATTTCAAAAGATTAGAAAATTAAAGTCTGATTCAAGAGAGAAGAGTAAAGTGTGACACCTGTGTCACCGCGACCATCAAACAAATACCAAGCCGATGAAATATTGTATTTCATACTTGGGATCTTGTATAAATATGTGTATGTTTTGCACATATCAATTATTGTTCAAATTCAAACTCTACATCGCTTTCTAGAGCATTATACGCAAACTGGTGCGTAAACGTACTCAGTTTATTGCGACAAATACTCCGGAACATCAACATACACTCAACGTACCTTAAATAACCTTTACATAACTTAGAAATAAGTTTTGAAGGCTTTGGTATAGCAAAAAAAACAAGTTAATTCGCTTACAGGGACTAAACTTGACAAACTGCGAAAGTATGCCAATCTGAACTATAACGAACATTCCGGAACATGTCCATAAGTTAAACATACCATAAATATCCTTTACATGGCTTAGAAATAGGCTTTGAGGGGTTTGGTATGCTAAAATAAACTTCTGGGTCATTCAGGGACTAAAAGTGTCAAAAAGTGCACAAGTTTGCACTTTCGCGCATAACTTACGTTCTGAATACATCCGGACATCCAAATATTTATGTAAGCATCCTTATATTATGCCTTAGTGTTTGGCATAAGAAAAATCCATTCGTCGCGTCATTTGGATCGTCTTTCACACTTATGCGCATTCCGTCGTAATTAAGCGAACACCGCGATCGTACGGCCAAACGAACCAACATCCGACACATTTTTGAGCATGTTTCATGTCCACAATGTTTAGGCATCATTTTGGGGCCTTAAAGTTGGCTTTACGGGCCTTAGAAGTGTCGGAAATGGCTTAAACAAGCAACAGGGACCAAAACTGTCATTTTTCAAAGTATGTGCAGATCAGACGGGCTCAGGCGGCCCGCCTGAGTTTTTGCATATCCTGATGCGGGCCGCGTGAGGATGTCTGACAGAAAGATTTTGCATTAAATGCAGAATCTGGCCTTTCGTTCGATCAAGAGGCGATGCCTTTTCACCCAATGAAGGGCCAAGAGCCAAGTTCAGTGAATTTAACCCCTGGACACATGTACGCACGAGAACAAGGCACGATAGTCGATAAAACGATCCTAACGGTTCCACTTTTCCTATAAATTCCCCCCCCCCCCCTTAGTGTAAAAATCACAACAATCTGATCTTGAAGCTCTAAGTTGAAACCATTGTTTCATACCTGAGCTATTTGATCTAGATTAGCACTCGGGGACCCTCCGTAAGTCTTCTTTCGCTCTTTTATTCGCTTTTCGAGTCCGAAAGTCAACGTTTTGTTGACTTTCTGCATTGACCAGCTTATGGTCGATGCGAAGTTCATGGAACTTCATAACGTGAGCGTGATCACGATGGTTATGGTCCGTAGTGACCATACCTACTGATTACCCCGTTATCTAGGCTCAGTGACGAGTCGTAGTTTCGGCCAGAATGTGCATTCTTGCATATTTTGTAACCAAACTACTCGTGAGCATCAAAGCCGTTTGTTTTGATGTCAAACCTGTTTTCAAACTTAGTTAAGCATGTTCTAACATGCTTAGCTCGTCACTTTTAGTTTAGTGCTTATATAGGGTCGTAAGGTAAGCGATCTAAACCATCGCTTATACTTTCGAACCCGACCCATTTGGTCGGTCATTAGGACCTGACCAGACACATTAGGTGACCATAGCTATAACCTTCCGAGGTTATACCTTGTGGTCACGATGTTAGGCGTTCCAGACGCGTTCTACGCGAACGACGTGTAAGGTAGCATAAGCTACCTAAACGGGTCGTGATGGACCGTAAGCACTTAGGTTAAGTTTCATTTTAGTATGTAGGCTTTGTTAAACCATATTACACGAGTCTCCATACTCGTTTGGTTTTCGAACCCGCGTACTGTCCGATCCTTCCGATTTGGTCCGGTATATTAACATAGCTACCTATTAGGTGCCGTTTGATATCCTGTGATCTTTAGCATTATCTGGTTATTATACAAGAACTCCAAAGCAATCTCAGGTGAGTACATTGAACCCCTCTTTTACTGTTTTCTAAACTGTTTTGGGGTGAAACACATGTGCCTATCTGTTACTTTCATGCTTTCCTGTTTTCACATCATATACTTGCTATGTTCAATAGTACATATATAGTACATGATTTCATTGTGTTTATGCTATGTATGTCCATCGTGTGCATACTTAGCACAACACTTTACATTACATTTTCATGCTATGTATGCCCATTGTGTGCGTACTTAGTACATCGTTTTACATCACATGCTATGTATGCCCATTGTGTGCGTACTTAGTACATTGTTTTACATTACATGCTATGTATGCCCATTGTGTGCATACTTAGTACATTGTTGCACATTGCATTACTGTTGCATATGCTCATCCAGCATATGAACACATCACACTACATTTTGAACCGTTGTACTCTACAATACATTTCATGCTACGTACGCCCATTGTGTGCATACGTAGTACATTGTTTCACATTGCATTACCGTTGCATATGCTCATCCAGCATATGAACACATTACACTACATTTTGAACCGTTGTAACCATTTGACTATGTGAACCGTCTTAACCCTTCAATTTCATGAACCGTCTGTAACCATTGAACCGTGTAAACCAGTTGTATCCGTTGACATGGATTACATTTGACAATAGACATTTGACTATACATGAACATTTCTACCGTTGTTAAACATTTCATCTTGATGGTTTGGTTTGAGTAAGTGATTTAAGTAACGAGGCATGTGTAATATGATACAAGCATGGTGGATACGCCGCTGGTACTTCTTATATATAAGTGTTTGTATGGTATTACATATCGTAGCGTTATTTGAATCATTTCAAATTTGAAACATAGAACATTTTATACAAATAACACGCTTTTCACAAGACATTGATTTACAAACAACAAATCTTATACAAACTCTTTTTACATGGTTATTCAGTTAACCATGCATTGTTCTCTTATTTATACATATCATTTGATCTTACCGTTTTTCAAATGATTTACAAGACAAAGCAAAATACGAGGTTCATGACTAAACATTTTCTCAAACTCAAGTCATGAATTCCGTTTTCACAAAACCAATGTATCTCACAGGCATTTTTATGCTGACGTACCTATTTTCACATGTGTTTTCAGGAGATGATGCATAGGACTTATCAAGACATACTTAGGCGGACCTGTGCCTTAGTGACTTAAAACGAGACAAGAACTAGTTAATTTATGTTATGTACACTTTGATTCTTGTTTAGACAATGTAAACCTTCATGTTTGATTTATAAAACGAAACTTCATTCGCCATGGATTTGAAACAATTGATTCTGTTACAACACCCCCCGACGTTTCCGCCACGTTTTGGATGTTCTACGTGGTCGGGGTGTGACAGAAAAGATGGTATCAGAGCCAATGGTTATAGGGAATTAGGTTATTAGTAATGCTTTGACCTAGTCTATAACCTTCCTAGGAACCTAACGCGAGTTTACTTGCGTTTAGTCACAAAACAATACCGTCACCTACCCTTAGGCGACGACCACAACAAGAACATAAATTTCAAAACCGCCTTGAAAGCTAATCATCTGTTCTAGGATGATTGATTACTAGGTTTTGAACCCTCTATTATAAGGTTTTGAACCCTTTGTTATAAGGTTTTGAACCCCTTTGAATTTTCAAAACTCCCGTCAAAGTTTTGGGTCCTAAATAGTGTGAACACGTGCGAACTGGAAGGGTGAA